>NC_138772.1:395237829-395837829 GCF_965119305.1 Pelophylax lessonae | reverse complement strand
ATGCTACCAACTGAAGTCCAGGCCATTTTTTAGTTGTCAGCACTGTCACGCTTCAGTGACAGTGTACCCAAAAATAATTTAATTGAATCTTTTTAACAGATAGAGCTTTATTTTTGGGGTTTTTAATCATCACTGTTTTTTTTTTTTACTGTTTACTACGTCAAAGGAAAAAAGGTCCTTGTTTCTGTTTTAAAATTGTGCAGATAATTAATGTCTTTAAAATTTTAGGCCAAAATGTATTTTGATTAAAAAAACAAAAAACTGTGTAAATTATTCAGTCTCTTTGGAAGGTATAGAGTCTACAAACTATGGTACAGTATATATATATATATATATATATATATATATATATATATATATATCTTTTTTTTTTCATTGATCATTCCTGATTCACTGACTGCCTCACTGATCTCATTTCTCGAGGCCCTAAAATGCCAGGACAGTACAAACGCCCCCAAAACTACTCTTTTTTGAAAGTAGGCAGTCCAAAGTTTTAATTAGAAGCCATTGTGTTTTTTTTTTCCAGTTGCAAATATTTTTTATAAAATGAAGAAATTAATTAAAATTAGTTTTTTTCCCCACAAAGATTTAATTTTAAAAAGTTATTTCTAACACACAGCATAGGCACCCAAGGTATTTTTTTCTGTTTTAGTATTTTTATTAAAGGTTTTCACAAACTACAAATAAAGAGATTCCAGCATTGCTTTTAAACAATACGTAACAGCCACAATATGGATTGCATATTGTATAAATATTGAAAGTCATACTTTATAACTGCATAAGTACAAAGCGAAAGACATATTACAACAATCCGCATGGCAAAGGGCAATGCCTCCTGAGACAACTGTTCTCGTATATTTCAAAGGTATATAACCACAATCTGTAAGAATGATGCTCGGTTAACCACAGTCCTTTTTTTCTGGTTTACAAATAGACTGCAAAATGGACTGTAGAACTTAGAAGTCTCAGTATGTCCTTCTATATTATGGTAACAATGTTATTTAATGGGGTTCAGAGTAAGTCCTTCATGTTAGGGAATGCATATCCCACCCAAGGTATTTTTTAAGAGACATGGTGAGTCTCTAGTATTTCTAGTACACAGCATAGGCTTACCTAGAATTACAACCCAAAACACATTCTGCTACTCCTCCAGAGTATGGTGATAACACATGTGTAAGACTTTTATACAGCCCAGCCAAGTAGAGAGTCCCTAAATGCAAGTAGCACCTTCAGGTATTGTCAAGGCATAAATTATGCATCTAATTTCCTGAATGCCTATCACATTTTTGGATACTGTGACTGGCTGCTCTATTAGGGTTTGTTCACACGTGAGTTTGGGGAACAGTAAACCTTGAGTTTACCATCCCCAACCACTCTCTCCTTTAGCTGCAGAGGCAGTACTTTGTTTACAGCCACAGTAGGAATGATATTCCTTTAGCTTTCAAAAGGTGCCTGTGCGGGGTCCAAGGAGTAAAGCAGGCAGTGAGGAGATGATTCAGCACCTCTTAGAAGTGATTCAAACATGGATCATTACTCAGAGAGAATGTAAACAAAGCCTTATGGTGACACTGGGACTAGTGCGATGGTAATTGGGGACACTGTGACTGCATGTACTGGTCTGGTGACATTATACTGTGCTGGTGATCAGAGAAAATTACTGCTTGCACTGACATACAGTGATATCAGAGCAGCCAGCCATTGTACATGATCACTGCCACAGCAGTACAATGTCACCATAGTGACACTGGGCTGCATTCACAAAGCGGTATCTTACCACATCCGAGTATGCAGTAAGATACTGCACAGCATTTTAAAATTTTTGGCATTCACTAAAAAACGCTACTAAAATACTGCATGGGTTATTTTTACGAAGTCATGCTGTATTTTAGAAGTGAAAGCACATGATAATTTAATATCTGGCGGCAGATGGTATATTTATTAACATAAAATGGTTAAAGAGCAGGCAGCTACCCGCGTCCTTAACAACCACTAAACAACATGGTTGTAAATACCGCATAAAGCAGTAGTGAATCGACATTTTCTATTGCATGCGGTATTTGGGAAAACACTGAAATATCGAATGCGATCTGGTTCTGTGAATGGTATACAGCCCATTGTGCTTGCTCTGGTGACAGTATGTTGAAAAAAAATATACTGTTATTGTTCAGTATTTAATTACTGGAGACAGATTGCACAGCACTTTACAATATAACGGGAGACAGTATAGTTACAATACAATACAATGGAAGAGGCTTAGGAGGACCCTGCTCATAAGAGCTTACAATCTAGTAGGTAGAGTTTTCATGGATTGCCTAAAGGTGGACAGAGTAAGAGATAGTTGGACAGATTGAGGTAGTGTCACAACCCACCTGGGGTCTTGCAGTGGAGAGGGAACCCAGTTGCAGTGGAACAGCACTCCCTTACAATCACGACCCTCAGGAGTCCCTGGAAGTGGGAACAGGGCCCCATAGGGTCTGTGGTGGCACGGAGGCCTTTAACGAAGAGGAGGAGGTAAGGTTGACAACTCTGGAGTCAGGTCTGGCAGGCAATCAAGGAGTATCCACCTGAGGGAGAAAGGATCAGGAACCAGGAACACAGACAATGCAATTAGCAGACACACAGGAGCAAGGAAAATAACCAAGCACTGACTGGAAGGTGTGCTTGGTTTATATAGGGAGCCAGGATCACATGACCCGCCACCTCCCACCAGTAGGTGGGGCTGCCAGGGGCTATAAAGGGAGGTCAGAGACCCAGCGCCATCTTGGTTTGCTTCATAGAACCTGATCTTACCAGATCTTCAACTCTCCTCTCTCCCTCTGTGTAAAACACTGTAACCGCATCTTGCCATGACAGTGTGCTGCTGCAGTCCTCAGAGGTGAGGGGAGGAGAAGGAGCCACCGCAGACCCGGAGGGGGTGTCTCTGTGACTGGCAAGCACAGAGACTCTGTTGCGAGAACGCCGCAGGCGCCCAGACGCAGGTGAGTACGCGGCAGTGCCGTGACAGTTAGAGAGTTCCAGAGCATGGGGGAGGCTCTGAGGAAGTCTTGGAGGTGAGCATGGGAGGAGGAAACTAGGGAGCTAGAGAGCAGGAGGCCTTGGGAGGAGCAGAGAGGATGGTTGGGGTGATGTTTTGAGACAAGATTTGTGATGTAGCTTGGGACAGAGTTGTAAATGGCTTTATATATTGCTGCAATAGAAGATTGAATGAGTGAGTTGAGGAGTAGAAAGATAGATTTGGGTGTCATCAACATAAAGATGGTATTGGAAGATGTGGGAGGTTTTTAAATGACCAAAAGAGAAGGTGTAGATAGAGAAGAGAAGGGGTCCAGGGACATGGCTTTTGGGGACTCCTAGAAAAAAGTTAAAGCGAAGAAGAGGTGACAGAATTGTAGGTAACTCTGAAGGAATGCTGTGATAGACAGGAGAACCAAGATGGAGTAGAGTCTATAAGGTTGAGGAAGTGGAGTTTATTGGGTGGTCAACAGTATCAAAAGCCACAGAAAGGTCTAATAGTAGGATTATGGAGTAGTGACCATTTTATTTAGCAGTTAGTATATTGTTAGTGAGTTTTAGTAGGGCAATTTCTGTGGAGTGCTGTGAGCAGAAAGCAAGGGGTCAAGAAGCTTGTTGTCAGTGAGGTAGGAATTCAGGTTGTATACTAAGAATTCCAAAAGTTTAGAGCAAAATGGGAGTAAGGAGATTGGTCTTAAGTTTTTCAGGCTGGTGGGGTCCAGTGGGGGCTTTTTTAACCACTTTAGCCCCGGAGGATTTGGCTGCTCAATGACCAGGCCCTATTTTGCGATTCGCCACTGCATAATTTTAACCGACAATTGCGTGGTCGTGCGATGCTGTACCCAAACAAAATTGACGTCCTTTTTTCCCCACAAACTGAGCTTTCCTTTGGTGGTATTTGATCACCTGTGCAATTTTTTTTTTTTTTTTGCACTATAAACAAAAAAAGAGTGACAATTTTGAAAAAATAACATTTTCACATTTTTTTATATGAAATTCTCAAAAAAAATGTAAAAATCTAAATTTTTAACATTTTAGGCACATTTGTTTTCTGCTACATATTTTTGGTAAAAATAAAATCGCAATAAGCGTATTTTGATTGGTTTGCGCAAAAGTTATTGCGTTCACTAACTTGGAGAAAGATTTATGTAATTTTCATTGTTTTTTTTTTAGTAGTAATAGCGACGATCTGCGATTTTTTTTGCGGGACTGTGACATTGCGGCGGACAGATTGGACCCCTAACTGCCATTTTTGACACTTTTGGGGGTACCAGTGACAGTAATCAGTGCTAAAAATATGCACTGTTACTGTAAAAATTATACTGGCAGGGGAGGGGTTAACTGTAGTGGTAATCAAGGAGTTAAATGTGTCCCTAGGGGAGTGATTCTAACCAGGGGCGTGGCTTGTGAAGTTATCACAGAGACATGCGATCCTATATAGCAGGATCACATAGCCTCAGTGATTACTTTAGGGAGAATGACAGATGGCTGAGTTTACATCAGCCGTCTGTCCTTCTCTCTCAGCTGCGGGGGATCGCAAGTGGCCGGCGGCCATTGGAGCCGCCAGTCACATGCACTGGCTCCCCTGGTGATGAGCGGGGGCAGGAGCGCGCAGAGTCTCCTGAGCGAGCGACATAGTATAATGTCTCTTTGCCCAGGAGCGGCTGCCTGCTGCAGTAAAACTGCGGCAGGCGGGCTCAAGTGGTTAATATGGACATGTCTGTGCATGCTTTACAGGGGAGGGGGAGGTGCCAGTAGAGAGGGAGATATTGAAGATGTGAGTGAGAGATCATAATATAGAGGAAGAAGTGTGTGTCCATTGTGTTAGGTGAAATGATGAGTAGGGATGATCGAACGGTTCGGGTCGACCATCGGTTCGGCCCGAACATTGGGTGTTCGAGGTTCGGCCGAATTTAGAACTTTTTGCCCAAAAATTTTGAGAATTCGGCAACCAGAACCGCCCAAAATGCAATGCTTCAGGAAATGGGCTTTAAAAGCCTGTGATTGGACCAGAACCATTAGCAAAAGCCAATTGAGGGGGCAGGAGAATGCTAGGAATGTGATTGGAGTGACTAGGGGGTCCCTAGACCAATCATTAGTGAATACGCCCCCCAGTATATAAGATCGCCCCCGCCATATTCCTAGCATTGTTATACTGGACATGCAAGAGAGTGGAAGCAGTTCTGTTAATTTTACTTTAAAAGTGTCATTTAGCTATTTTTAGTGTGAGGAAAGGGATATCTAGTGTAGTTAGAGTGCTCCTTTACACTTAAGTTAGCTTCAAAAATTTAGTTTCTGTAGGGAAAGTGTTAAGTGTAAGGGGACCGTAGTGTAGTGTAGGGTTAACTGGCAGTGACTGCTATGGCAGGGTGACAAAACCCTTCCATAGCAGGGTGACCGCTATAGAGAAATGATCATTTCTCTGAATTGCTTCGGCACACCCATATGGCTTCTCACCAGCCAAGCATTTTTTATGCTGCAGGGGCTGCCACTGCCAGTGCTTTTTTGAGGACATGTTTGATGTCAGACATGACATCTGAACATGTGTATAGGGGGTATATATACACATATATGTCTGAATATATACCCCTAGACATATATAGGTGTGATAGTAGCAGAAATAAATGCTTGCGCTAATGAAATCATTTACAGTAATATATTTCTGCTACTATCACACCTATATATGTCTAGGGGTATATATTCAGACATATATGTGTATATATACCCCCTATACACATGTTCAGATGTTTTGCCTGCCTCAAAATAACCCAAAAAATGCCAAAAAAACGCTAGCGTCAAAAAAAAAAATGCCCAGGTGTGTTTTTGCTGGCATTTTTTGGGGGGTTTTGGAGGCAGGCAAAACATCTGAACTTGTGTATAGTGGTGTATATACACACATCCATATATTTATATACACACCTAGACATATATAGGTGTGATAGTAGCAGAAATATATGCTTGCGCTAATGAAATCATTTACAGTAATATATTTCTGCTACTATCACACCTATATATGTCTAGGTGTGTATATAAATATATGTATGTGTGTATATATACCACTATACACAAGTTCAGATGTTTTGCCTGCCTCAAAAGAACCCAAAAAAATGCCAAAAAAACGCTAGCGTCCAAAAAAATGCCCAGGTGTGTTTTTGCTGGCATTTTTTGGGGGTTTTTGGAGGCAGGCAAAACATCTGAACTTGTGCACAGTACCACTATACACAAGTTCAGATGTTTTTCCTGACTGCAAAGAACCCAAAAAAATGCCTTCTATTAAACCGGCAAGGTGTTACAGCAGCGAAGCCAACCCCCTGAGCTGAAAGTTTTCTAATACAAACTATCTTTTTTTTTATGGTTCTGGACATGCTACAGAGCTGAAACTTCACATGTACACTTTTTAGACCCCCCCCAGATACTAAATCCAAAGTAAAAATCAAAAAATCTCTTTTTTTTTTTAATTTTTTCAATAATTGGCTTTTTTTTATCAAAAATGACAATTTTTAAGAACTTTTTTTGTGTGATTTTGTGTCTGGGGGGTCTAAAAGGTGTACCTGTGAAGTTCCAGCTCTGTAGCATGTCCAGAACCAGAAAAAAAAGGATTGTATGTATTAGAAAACTTTCAGTTCAGGGGGTTAGCTTCTCTCCACACCTTGCCGGTTTCAAAGCAGGCATTTTTTTGGGTTCTTTGCAGTCAGGAAAAACATCTGAACTTGTGTATAGTGGTACTGTGCACAAGTTCAGATGTTTTGCCTGCCTCCAAAACCCCCCAAAAAATGCCAGCAAAAACACACCTGGGCATTTTTTTTTGATGCTAGCGTTTTTTTGGCATTTTTTTGGGTTCTTTTGAGGCAGGCAAAACATCTGAACTTGTGTATAGTGGTATATATACACACATACATATATTTATATACACACCTAGACATATATAGGTGTGATAGTAGCAGAAATATATTACTGTAAATGATTTCATTAGCGCAAGTATATATTTCTGCTACTATCACACCTATACATGTCTAGGTGTGTATATAAATATATGGATGTGTGTATATACACCACTATACACAAGTTCAGATGTTTTGCCTGCCTCCAAAACCCCCCAAAAAATGCCAGCAAAAACACACCTGGGCATTTTTTTTTGACGCTAGCGTTTTTTTGGCATTTTTTTGGGTTCTTTTGAGGCAGGCAAAACATCTGAACTTGTGTATAGTGGTATATATACACACATACATATATTTATATACACACCTAGACATATATAGGTGTGATAGTAGCAGAAATATATTACTGTAAATGATTTCATTAGCGCAAGCATATATTTCTGCTACTATCACACCTATATATGTCTAGGTGTGTATATAAATATATGGATGTGTGTATATACACCACTATACACAAGTTCAGATGTTTTGCCTGCCTCCAAAACCCCCCAAAAAATGCCAGCAAAAACACACCTGGGCATTTTTTTTTTTTTGACGCTGGCGTTTTTTTGGCATTTTTTTGGGTTCTTTTGAGGCAGGCAAAACATCTGAACATGTGTATAGGGGGTATATATACACATATATGTCTGAATATATACCCCTAGCCATATATAGGTGTGATAGTAGCAGAAATATATTACTGTAAATGATTTCATTAGCGCAAGCATTTATTTCTGCTACTATCTGTAACGCTCCTGCGTTTCATGTATGGTGTGGATTTTCAGCTGCAGAAATATTCCACTTCAGTAGTCATGTAAGAGAGATGCTGAGATACCATTCCCAACCTCAATGACTCATCATGTGTGGAAGGTCTTAATTCAGCTAGTAAATACACACACTCAACAAGCTGGTTCCTAGAGTGACTTTATGTATGTAGTAACACAGTGATGAAGATTTAAGAGACAGGTTGAGTGGAGGTGGTAGGTGACAGACACTTGAAGGTAAGACAGTAGCAGATGGATGCAGGTAGGTTTAGCAATCATGTATGGTAGCAGATGACAGAGTAGCAGGTGGACATACAAGAGTGATCAACCCAGTGCAGGAATAAGTAGCAGTAGTCTTAAGAGCTAGCAATCTAGATATGCAGATGTGATAAATAGTCTTTACTATGCAGAGCTAGATAGTGTAAGCTTAGTATAAGTTTATAGAGGGTTCCCCTGCGGGGTACTTAGCACTAATAGCAATACAGCCGAAGGTTGGTTTAGGGGGAGCGGATGATCCGGAAGCGGGATGCAGGGATCAGCGCAGCGAGGTTCCGTCAGCGAGGTATGCTTGCAAGCACGAAAGCTTCAAGCCAAGTTAGCATCCAGGTAAGGGTGTTTGAACGAACACATGTGAGTGAGAACTGGCGCTTTAAATAGCCATCTAGTCCGGCGCTGAGTGATGACAGCTTCAGTCTTAAAGGTGTATGCGCACCTTTCCAAAAGAGAATGGTGGGGCGCATACACTTGTGAAAAGAGTAATTTAGGGTACCAAAGGTACCGGAACATTACAATACCCCCCCCTTAAGGCCGGCTCCTGAAGGCCTCTGGAGCTGGTTTGTCTGGGTATCTCGCATGAAAATTGCGGATTAATCTAGGGGCATGTATTTCAGAGGTGTTTAGCCAGGTGTCGTCTTGGGGCCCATAGTTCTTCCATCTAACCAAGTACTGAAGTCTTCTTCTGTAGATACGAGAATCCAGAATCTCTTTTATCTCGTATTCTTCTCCACCTTCAACTTGTACAGGAGGGGGAGGTGGAATATTAGGCCTTATTCCGTGGTCCGGAACATGGGGCTTCAGTAGCGACACATGGAAAATGGGATGGATTTTTAGGTCTATTGGCAATGTAAGCTGTACTGCAGCTTTTCCAATAAGTTTTTTGATTGGGAAAGGTCCCAAGAACAGAGGTCCAAGCTTTTTGCTAGGGATCTTCAGTCTTAAATTTTTTGTTGAGAGCCAAACGAGGTCCCCGATAGTGTACTGTGGAGAAGGTCTTCTGCGAAGATCATAGTACTTCTTTTGTTGACTGTGAGCGTGTGCAATGGGAGTATTTAATAAACCCAGAGAATCCTTTATTTGGGTAAGATAGTCTGAGGCTACTGGGTTGTTTGAAGGAAGGATGCGTGGTGGAAGAATAAAGGGGTAGAAACCCATAGTTCAAGTAGAACGGACTCTGCTTGGTTGTACTGTGGGTTGCGTTGTTGTAGGCAAATTCTGCCAGAGGGAGAAGATCCACCCAATCATCCGGTTGGTAAGAAGTGTAACAACGTAAATACTGCTCGATGCATTGGTTGACTCTTTCAGTCTGTCCGTTGGTCTGCGGATGGTAAGGAGAAGTGAGCTTCCGCTCGATCCGTAGTATGTGACATAGTTCTTGCCAGAACTTAGAAATAAATTGGGATCCACGGTCAGACAGAAGAGTTTTTGGGATACCATGTAATCTAAAGACATGTTTCATCAGGAGTTCTGCCGTTTGTTTGGACGAAGGTAGTCTGCGAATAGCAATGAAATGTGCCATCTTTGTCAGATGGTCCACTGACACCAAGATGGTATTAAATCCTTTGGAAAGAGGCAATTCTACGATGAAGTCCAAGGACAAAACTTCCCATGGAGTTTGGGGTATTGGTAGACTGCATAGTAGACCGGATGGTCTCGTAGTGTCAATTTTGGCCTGGCACAGACATTGCATGAAGAGACGAATTTTTGTATAGATGTTTTCATGTCAGGCCACCAGAATTGCCGGGAAATCAAATTAAGAGTCTTTGTCATACCCATATGTCTTGCCATAGGCACATCATGAGATAATTCCAAGATCTTGGTGCGTAGGGTAGGTGGTATGTAAAGTTTGTCGTTGTAGTAGAGGAAGCCTTCTGCATCAGTATTTAGTTGTGGTGGGGGTGAATCCAAACTTATACCATGCAAAACCTCTTCCTTCAAGGAACGGACAACTCCAATAATGCGTTTGTGAGGTATTATAGGAACGGAAGGGATTTCAAAGTAGTTTTCTTCAGTTAGTCGTGATAGTGCATCCGCCTTTTTGTTTTTATCTGCAGGTGTGTAAGTCACTAGGAAGTTAAACCTTAGAAAGAATAGTGACCATCGTACCTGTTGGTGCGAGAGAGTTTTGCTAGTCTGAAGATATTGGAGGTTTTTATGGTCCGTGTATATAATTATTGGTAATTGGGTGCCTTCGAGTAAATGTCGCCAATTCTCCAGAGCCAATTTTATAGCAAGCAGTTCCTTTTCACCCACGGGGTAATTTATCTCAGGACTGCTTAGGGATTTAGAAAAAAAGGCGACTGGATGAAGTGGTGAAGTGTGGATTGGTCGTTGGGAGAGTATTGCTCCTACTGCCATGTTTGACGCATCTACCTCCAGAATGTATTGGAGGGATGGGTCTGGATGGCGTAATATGGGAGCGGAAGTAAACCTTGTCTTTAACAAGTGAAAAGCTTTACTGGCTTCTTCTGGCCATTTGAATGTTTTTTTTATGCTAGTGAGCTGTGTGAGGGGTCTCACAATAGCAGAAAAGTTTTTAATGAACTTCCTGTAGAAATTTGAAAATCCCAGGAATCGCTGTAGCGCCTTGCGTGTGGTTGGTGTAGGCCAATCCTGAATGCAGGATATTTTACTCATGTCCATCTCGATTCCTGTTTTGGATATGATGTAGCCTAGAAAGAGTACCTCGTCTTTATGAAACAAGCATTTCTTCAGTTTCACATAAAGGTTATGTGCAAGCAATCTCGATAGTACAAGTCTTACATGTCTTATGTGTTCAGACAGGGATCGTGAATAATAAGTATATCGTCCAGATATACCACAACACAGACATCTAGTAAGTCTTTAAAAATATCGTTTATAAATCGTTGGAAAACTGCAGGGGCGTTGCATAGCCCGAATGGCATCACAAGATATTCTAAAAATCCATATCTGGTTCTGAATGCAGTCTTCCACTCGTCTCCATCACGGATTCGAATGAGATTGTATGCTCCTTTCAGGTCCAATTTTGAAAAATAGGTAGCTCCACGCACCTGCTCAATGAGCTCAGGGATAAGCGGTAGAGGATAGCGATCTTTTATTGTGATAGCATTCAATTTCCTGTAGTCGATGATAGGTCTGAGACTTGAGTCCTTATTGCGAACAAAAAAGAGTCCTGCTGCTGTGGAAGAAGTGGAAGGTCTAATAAAACCTTTTTCCAAATTCTCTTCCAAATAGGTTTTGAGATGGGAAAGTTCATCCTGTGAAAGAGGATAAACATGACCGAACGGCAATTTGCTATTTGGGAGTAGATCAATGCTACAATCATAGTCTCGATGAGGAGGTAATGCTTGAGCATTTTTCTCAAGAAAAACCTCAGAAAGATCCTGATAACATAGTGGTGCAATCTCATCTGTCACCATAGACAGAATCTTCCCGGAAGACGGGAGGTTACACGTATCCTCGCAATAGCAAGAGAGGAAGGCCAAGGACCGTTCCTTCCAATCTATGGTTGGTTGGTGTGTGTGTAACCAGGGAAGTCCCAACACAATGGGAAAGTGGGGTGAAGGTATTAAATCGAAGGTAGTAGTCTCCCTATGAGACTCGTTAATAGTGACTAGAAGTGCTTGTGTCTGATCGGTGATTGGACCAGAGGATAATGGAACACCGGTAATAAGAATTACTGAGACAGGTTTAAGTTTAGAAATAATAGGAATTTTATTTGAAGCAGCAAAACATATATCAATATAATTTCCACAAGATCCTGTGTCAATCATGGCCTTAGTAGTAATCCTGTTCTGGTCCCACTGTAATGTCAAACAAACAAAAATGTAAGGGTTAGTGAATGAAGTTGTCAATCCCTCTAGAAGGACATGTGAACACTCACCCTTCTTTTTGTTGACTAGGGGACAGACATTTATCTTGTGATCCGGGGATGCACAGTACAAGCAGAGATTTTCATATCGTCTTTTGGCTTTTTCCATAGTTGATAGCGGTGGGCGTATGGTTCCTACCTCCATAGGAACGGGGTTAACGGCCGGAATCCGAGAGGAAACGGATAATGGCATTCCCATTTTCTCAGCCTTTCTTTCTCGTAGTCTTCTATCTATGGTAATACTGAGTTGTATTAATGCATCCAGGGTTTTTGGTAGATCCGCTCGGGCGAGCTCGTCCTTAACGGCTTCTGATAGGCCAAGCCTAAATTGGGTTTTCAGAGATGCATCATTCCATTCTGAATCAAGGGTCCATCTCTTGAATTCCGCGACAAAGTCTTCTACAGGCCTCCTTCCTTGTTTCAAGGATCTTAATTGAAGATCGGCAGTACTCTGCCTATTGGGGTCATCATATAGGCTAGTGAGTTCTGCTAGGAACAAGTCATAGGAGTTGATAAGCTGGTCGTTTTTCTCAAAAAGAGAGTCTGCCCAGGCTCGAAGATCGTCTGTTAGGTAAGAAATAATAGTACAAACCTTAATGTGATCAGTAAGGTAGGTACGAGGTTTTAGCAAAAAAAGTAACTCACATGCGTTTTTAAATTCGCGAAATTTTTTGCGATCGCCTGTAAATACCAAAGGGGGATTTATCTTGGGTTCAGGGGACTGAGCAGAGGTAAGTTGTGTCAGTCTAATTACCTGCTGCGACAGAGCCTGATTGTCTTCTTTTAATTCAGCAAGTGCGTGTATTAACGCAGTTACTTGCTGCTTTAATTGTGTCACCTGAGTGGTTATTTCTGCTGAATCCATTTGTGGGTTCGTTCAATCTGTAACGCTCCTGCGTTTCATGTATGGTGTGGATTTTCAGCTGCAGAAATATTCCACTTCAGTAGTCATGTAAGAGAGATGCTGAGATACCATTCCCAACCTCAATGACTCATCATGTGTGGAAGGTCTTAATTCAGCTAGTAAATACACACACTCAACAAGCTGGTTCCTAGAGTGACTTTATGTATGTAGTAACACAGTGATGAAGATTTAAGAGGCAGGTTGAGTGGAGGTGGTAGGTGACAGACACTTGAAGGTAAGACAGTAGCAGATGGATGCAGGTAGGTTTAGCAATCATGTATGGTAGCAGATGACAGAGTAGCAGGTGGACATATAAGAGTGATCAACCCAGTGCAGGAATAAGTAGCAGTAGTCTTAAGAGCTAGCAATCTAGATATGCAGATGTGATAAATAGTCTTTACTATGCAGAGCTAGATAGTGTAAGCTTAGTATAAGTTTATAGAGGGTTCCCCTGCGGGGTACTTAGCACTAATAGCAATACAGCCGAAGGTTGGTTCAGGAGGAGCGGATGATCCGGAAGCGGGATGCAGGGATCAGCGCAGCGAGGTTCCGTCAGCGAGGTATGCTTGCAAGCACGAAAGCTTCAAGCCAAGTTAGCATCCAGGTAAGGGTGTTTGAACGAACACATGTGAGTGAGAACCGGCGCTTTAAATAACCATCTAGTCCGGCGCTGAGTGATGACAGCTTCAGTCTTAAAGGTGTATGCGCACCTTTCCAAAAGAGAATGGTGGGGCGCATACACTTGTGAAAAGAGTAATTTAGGGTACCAAAGGTACCGGAACATTACACTATCACACCTATATATGTCTAGGGGTATATATTCAGACATATATGTGTATATATACCCCCTATACACATGTTCAGATGTCATGTCTGACATCAAACATGTCCTCAAAAAAGTACTGGCAGTGGCAGCCCCTGCAGCATAAAAAATGCTTGGCTGGTGAGAAGCCATATGGGTGTTCCGAAGCAATTCAGAGAAATGATCATTTCTCTATAGCGGTCACCCTGCTATGGAAGGGTTTTGTCACCCTGCCATAGCAGTCACTGCCAGTTAACCCTACACTACACTACGGTCCCCTTATACTTAACACTTTCCCTACAGAAACTAAATTTTTGAAGCTAACTTAAGTGTAAAGGAGCACTCTAACTACACTAGATATCCCTTTCCTCACACTAATAAATAAAAATCAAAAAATCTCTCTTTTTTTTTTTGAATTTTTAAATAATTGGCTTTTTTATCAAAAATTAAAATTTTTAAGAACTTTTTTTGTGCGATTTTGTGTCTGGGGGGTCTAAAAGGTGTACCTGTGAAGTTTCAGCTCTGTAGCATGTCCAGAACCAGAAAAAAAGATCATATAGGTGTTAAAGGAGGGTCCCACATCCCTGTTCTACTGAAAAAGTATCTTTTTTTTTCATGGTTCTGGACATGCTACAGAGCTGAAACTTCACATGTACACTTTTTAGACCCACCAGATACTAAATCCAAAGTCAAAATCAAAAAATCTCTCTTTTTTTTTCAATAATTGGCTTTTTTATCAAAAATGACAATTTTTAAGAACTTTTTTTGTGTGATTAATAGTTAATGGGGCATGACCCAGAACCCTAGGCACTTTTTAGGGGCATTTATTGGGTTTTAGGGCTTAAAAATTGTGTTTTTTGATTACCGAAGTTCGGGTCCCATTGATTTCAATGGGGTTCTGAAATCCGAACCGAACTTTTGGGAAATTCGGGTGTTCTGGTTGAACCGAACTTTTCAAAAGTTCGATGATCCCTAATGATGAGTAGTGATGTCGCGAACATAAAATTTAATGTTCGCGAACGGCGAACGCGAACATCGGCAAATGTTCGCTAACCGGCGAACCGGGCGAACCGCCATAGACTTCGATAGGCAGGCAAATTTTAAAACCCACAGAGACTCTTTCTGGCCACAATAGTGATGGAAAAGTTGTTTCAAGGGGACTAACACCTGGACTGTGGCATGCCGGAGGGGGATCCATGGCAAAACTCCCATGGAAATTTACGTAGTTTTAATCCATAAAGGGAATAAATCACCTAACATTCCTAAATTGTTTGGAATAACGTGCTTTAAAACATCCAGTGTGTGTATACGATCAGGTATGATGTTGTATCGATCGGTTCTGGTCTGTTTGCGGTTGTTTGCGGTGCGCTAAACGGGGAGTTTGGTCTGTCACTGTGAAGCGGGCGTAACCCTTACACTACCTGATTGATACAACATCATACCTGATCGTATACACACACTGGATGTTTTAAAGCACGTTATTCCAAACAATTTAGGAATGTTAGGTGATTTATGCCCTTTATGGAATAAAACCCGACTCTGCGTCAACTACGTAATTTTCCATGGGAGTTTTGCCATGGATCCCCCTCCGGCATGCCACAGTCCAGGTGTTTGTCCCCTTGAAACAACTTTTCCATTACTATTGTGGCCAGAAAGAGTCCCTGTGGGTTTTCAAATTCGCCTGCCTATTAAAGTCTATGGCGGTTTGCAATGTTCGCCGGTTCGCGAACATTCGCCGGTGTTCGCGTTCGCCGTTCGCGAACGGCGAATTTTATGTTCGCGACATCACTAATGTTAAAGTCACCAAGAATGATAGTGGTTATTTCCAAAGAGAGAAAGCAGGGTAACCAAGCAGAGAAGTCATCAAGAAAGCGTGATACTGGGCCAGGAGGCCAATAAATCACTGCATTCCTCAGAGAACAGACACATGCAGTGAGTCTCAAAATAAGAGAGGGATACAGAGAAGTACTTCAAAAATGCTCAGTGAGGACAGAAAGAATGCAACTCCACCTCCTTTCCATCCACTGGATCTGGATAAGTGAATCCAGTGGAGGCCACCATGGGATATGGCAGCAGGAGAAGCAGGGTCAAATTTGTGAACATTTCAGTACTGGTTAGTATGTTAAAGAGGTTGTAAACCCCCAAAAAATGTTTTTTCTTTTTGCAAGCTGCAAGAGAAACACATATTGAGCTAGTATGCATCGCATACTAGCTCATTATGAAATACTTACCTTAGAACGAGCCCCCGCCGTGCCGTCCGCTCACCTGTATGACGGGCGACACGTCTAGTCGCCGGTCTTCCGGGATCGCGGCACCCGGCCATCTGATTGGCCGGAGCCGCGGTTACGTCACTCCCGCGCACGCGCGCGGGAGCTGACAGTCACGGCACGGAGCTCTGAAGGAACGGCACGAGCGGCTGTTCCTTCAGAGCGCATGCGCCAGTGAGGTCACTGGCTGCATGTAAGGTAAATATCTCCTAAACGGTACATGTTTAGGAGATATTTACAGTACCTATAGGTAAGCCTTATCATAGGCTTACCTATAGGTACAAGTTACAGAGGAGGGTTTACTTCCTCTTTAAAGGAATGGGAGATATAAAGGTCCTACACAGAAGTGAGCTTGTTCCAGACAGAGAAGAAATTCCAGAGGGTACATGTGAAAGTGGGGAAGGGCAAGTTTTTAGAAGTAGGGGGGATAGAAATTAACAGCAGATTGCGGCTCTTTCCAGAGGAGGGAGGGTAACAGATGTGGGGGTTGCAGCTAGAAAATGGAGGGCCAGGATTAGGGGAAAATGTCCTCAGAGACTAGAAGAATAGTGAGGAAAGGAAGGTGGAAGAGGGATGTACAGTATGGAAGAGGGATGTACAGTATATGAACACACATACATACTGTACAGTAATAGGGAGAAGGCAGAAGTGAGGGTGATATATATAAGCTATGGGGTAAAGTAACGGGAATTTGATGACAGAAGACAAAAATTTTGAGAAGGGCAGAGGGAACACATTAGAGGGTAGATAGAGTAGCAATCACAGTTCATAAGAAATGATTTACAAAATGTTGGTTTGCTTGCAGTCTTTCTGGAATAGAACATAGTTCATTCTTGTTATATCTTCTTACTGCTTTAGTTAAACTGCTATGTTTAACCACTTTAGGACCGGAGGATTTTCCTGCTTTACGTCCAGGCCACTTTTTGCGATTTGGCACTGTGCAACTTTAACTGACAATTTAGCGGTCATGCATTGCCGTACCCAAACAAAATTTACGTCCTTTTTTTCCCACAAACAGAGCTTTCTTTTGGTGGTATTTGATCACCTCTTCGCTTTTAATTTTTTGCGATATTAATAAAAAAACCGACAATTTTGAAAAATAACAATATTTTTCTACTTTGACAGTTAAAAAATATCCAATATATTAAATTTTTGTCATATATTTAGGCCAAAATATATATTTAGCTACATGTCTTTGACAAAAAAATTCTCAATGAGCGTATTTTTAACCGCTTTAAGGCCGGAAGATTTTACCCCATTCCTGACCAGGCCATATTTTGGGATTCGGCACTGCGTTATTTTAACGGACAATTGCGCGGTCGTGCGATGCTGTACCCAAATTTATGTCATTTTTTTACCCACAAATAGAGCTTTCTTTTGGTGGTATTTGATCACCTGTGCGATATTTACTTTTTGCGCTATAAACAAAAAAAGAGCGACAATTTTGAAAAAATAACAATATTTTTCACATTTTTTTATATGAAATTCCCCCCCAAAAAATGTAAAAATCAAAATGTTTTAACATTTTAGGCCAATTTGTTTTCTGCTACATATTTTTGGTAAAAAAATCGCAATAAGCGTATTTTGATTGGTTTGCGCAAAAGTTATCGCAGCTGCTAACTACGGGAAATTTATGTCATTTTTATTGTTTTTTTTAACTAGTAATGGCGGCGATCTGTGATTTTTTTGCGGGACTGCGACATTGCGACAGACAGATCAGACCCCTAACTGACATTTTTGACACTTTTGGGGGTACCAGTGACATTACTACAGTAATTAGAGCTATAAATATGCACTGTTACTGTAAAAATGACACTGGCAGGGAAGGGGTTAACTTTTATTGTTGATCAAGGGGTAAATGTATGCCTGGTGCTTACTGACGTGTGTGGGGGAGGGGACAGTGTGACACAGGCACATATCGCAGGTTCAGCTATGCTGAATCCTGTAATCTGTCCCTGCCTGTCACTTGGAAGATCCGCCCGCTTTGTTTACACAAGCGGGCGGATCTCCTCACTCGATCCCCGACGATCGGGGAAGAGCGGCAGTGATCACTGCCTCTCCTCCCCTGGCCCGACTCCCGCTGTGTCTGAATACAGCGGGAGCGAGCCTCCGGCGGCGCGAACGCGCCACCCACAAGGGGAGGAGTCCAGCGACGTAGACCACTTTGCTGCAGTACGCTACATGTGAACGGTTGGCAAGTGGTTAACTGCTTTAAAACGTTTTAAAAGTACTTGGGCAAAAAATCCCCTATCTGCGACTACCCCGCCTGGGACTTTCCCTATAGGCTAATCTAAATTTATAGGGAGATGGGGCAGGAAAGTATTCATCAATTGATCAATTAAGAACTGATAAGAGGCAATTAAAGAGAAAGGGGAATTGTGGGAAAACAGTTTTGCCACAGACACAAGCCAAAGTCATAGAAGATGTTTGATTCTTTGATCACAAAAAGCAAAAAGAGGTGAGAATCAATCACCAAAAATAAAGACAAGTTTAAAGGGATCTTAGATTATTTACCTTAATGATTGCATTGTTTCAGTACATAACATGCGCATTATGTATGCCCAGAGACTTTTCCATTTGTGATTTGTGAAATATCTTTTGTTGCACTGAGCATGCTCAGCCACTTTGCCGTTTGAGCCATATCTCTGGTTAAACTGAGCATGCTGAGAGACTAAGCTGTTTGACATCTGGTAATCTGATAAGTAAATGATAGTCTCTTTCCAGAAGTCTCAGAAAACGTAGCCGTGGTCTTGAGTGCCTATTGCGTAAGACTAAGTCCCTGGAAAACTTCAACCAATATAAATCTGCCCTCCTAAAATACTATTCCTGGCTCCTCACTGCCAAGCAAACCTATTCTATCATGCTCATCCAAACATTCTCATCTAGTCCCCGTCATCTCTTCTCTACCTTTAACTCTCTACTCTGTCCTTCACCAACTCCACCCTCTAACTCACTCACTGCCCAGGGGATCACCAGTCACTTAAAAAATAAGATCGATACAATTTGCGAGATCTCCAATATGCAGAAAGCTCCCCCACTTAACCGCTTACCGACTGCCGCAAGTACATATACTGCGGCGGTCAGCCCCTCACAGGCAGAGTGACGTATCGGTACGTCACTAGCCTGTGAGGCTCTGGGGAGCGAGCGCGCGCCGCCAGACCCCCCCGCGCGTGTGACCGGCGGACCCGATGTCCGCCGGTCACTCTGCGATCGTCGGGGGAGAGGGAGAAAGGCAGGCAGGCTGTGTAAACAAGCCGCCTGTCATTCTCCCCTGTGTAGAAACACTGATCATACGGTTCTACTATGTAGGACCGTTGATCATTGTTCCTACAGCTCTAGCCACAGCCAATCACAGTTAGAATCATGCCCCTAGGGACACACACAGCCCATCCCTCTCAAATAAAGTTAACCCCTTCACTGCCAGTGTAATTTTACAGTAACAGTGCATATATATAGCACTGATTACTGTAGAAATGTCACTGGTAACCCCAAAAATGTCAGTCAAGGGTCCGATCTGTCCGCCCCAATGTCGCAGTGCCGCAAAAAAAATCGCAGATCGCCGCCATTACGCGTTAAAAAAAAAACAACAAAAATGACAAAAATCTTTCCCTTTGTTAGTAAACACGATAACTTTTGCGCAAACCAAACAAAATACGCTTTTTGCGATTTTTTTTACCAAACATATGTAGCATAAAACAAATTGGCCGAAAATGTTAAAAAAATTTTGATTTTTACTTTTTTTTTTTGGGGAAGGGAATTTCATATAAAAAAACGTGAAAAATATTGTTATTTTTGCAAAATTGACGCTCTTTTTTTGTTTATAGCGCATGATCAAAAAATCGCACAGGTGATCAAATACCACCAAAAGAAAGCTCTGTTTGTGGGAAAAAAAGGACGTCAAATTTGTTTAGGTACAGCGTCGCACGATCGCGCAATTGTCCGTTAAAGTCACGCAGTGCCGAATCGCAAAATACCCCCTGGTCTTTTAGCAGCCAAATCCTCCGGGGCTTAAGTGGTTAACAACCCATATCCACAGGTACAATCATTACTTCCCTTGTTCCACCCTGCTAGTATTAATGAGGTTGCTGGACTTTTATCTAACACCCATCTAACAACCTGCCTCTTGGATCCTGCTCCCTCGCACATGCTATGGTCACCCTCTGACTCTATTCTATGCTCTCTAACTCACATCTTCAACCTCTCCCTCTCTTCTGGCATCTTCCCTAATTCTCTAAAACACGCGCTAGTCACTCCCATCCTTAAAAATCCCTCACTGGACCCCACCAATCTTCACAATCTATGCCCCATCTCCTTACTCCCCTTCTCCTCCAAACTCCTTGAACGATTGGTCTACAACCGACTTAGGGACCATCTGACTAAGAACAATGTTCTTGATCCCCTTCAGTCCAAATTTCACCCTCAACATTCCAGTGAAACTGCTCTCCTTAAACTCACAAACGACCTACTAACAGCAAACACCAATGGACACTATTCTTTACTACTCCTTCTGGACCTCTCTGCTGCCTTTGACACAGTAGACCATCCCCTCCTCCTCAAAAAACTCCACTCCCTTGGCCTCCGTGAATGTACTCTTCACTGGTTCTCATCCTACCTATCCCAACGCACCTTCAGTGCTACCTTCAACTCTACTACCTCCTGTAACGCTCCTGCGTTTTTATATGGTGTGGATTTTCAGCTGCAGAAATAGTTCCACGTCAGTAGTCATGTAAGATATATGCTGAGATACCATTCCCAACCTCAATGACTCATCATGTGTGGAAGGTCTTATTTCAGCCAGTAAATACACACAATTAGCAAGCTGGTTCTTAGAGTGACTTTATGCATGTGGTAACACAATGATGAAGGTTGAGGGATAGGTTGAGTGGAGGTGGTAGGTGATAGACACTTGAAGGTGAGACAGTAGCAGATGGATGCAGGAAGGTTTAGCAATGTTGTATGATAGCAGATGATAGAATAGCAGGTGGACATACAAAAGAGATCAACCGAGTGCAGAAAAGTAGCAGTAGTCTCAAGAGCTAGCAATCTAGTTTATGCAGATGTGATAAACAGTCTCTACTATGCAGAGCTAGATAGTGTAAGCTTAGTATAAGTTTATAGAGAATTCCCCTGCGGGGTACTTAGCACTATTAGCGATACAGCCGAAGGGTGGTTCAGGAGAGATCCAGTAGCGGGATACAGGGATCAGCGCAGCGAGGTTCCGTCAGCGAAGTAAGCTTGCAAGCATGGAAGCTTCAAGCAAGGTTAGCATCCAGATAAGGGTGTTTGAACAAACACATGTGAGTGAGAACCGACGCCTTAAATAGCCATCTAGTCCGGCGCTGAGTGATGACAGCTCCAGTCTTAAAGGTGTATGCGCACCTTTCCAAAAGTAAATGGTAGGGCGCAGACACTTGTGGAAAGTGTAATTTAGGGTACCAAAGGTACCGGAACATTACAATACCCCCCCTTAAGGCCTGCTCCTGAAGGCCTCTGGAGCTGGTTTGTCTGGGTATCCCGCATGAAAATTGCGGATTAATCTAGGGGCATGTATGTCAGAGGTGTTTAGCCAGTTGTCGTCTTGGGGCCCATAGTTCTTCCATCTAACCAAGTACTGAAGTCTTCTTCTGTAGATACGAGAATCCAGAATCTCTTTTATCTCGTATTCTTCTCCACCTTCAACTTGTACAGGAGGGGGAGGTGGAATATTAGGCCTTATTCCTTGGTCCGGAACATGGGGTTTTAGTAGCGACACATGGAAAATGGGATGGATTTTTAGGTCCATTGGCAATGTAAGCTGCACTGCAGCTTTTCCAATAAGTTTCTTGATTGGGAAAGGTCCCAAGAACAGAGGTCCAAGCTTTTTGCTAGGGATCTTCAGTCTCAAGTTTTTTGTTGAGAGCCAAACGAGGTCCCCGATAGTATACTGTGGAGAAGGTCTTCTACGAAGATCATAGTACTTCTTTTGTTGACTGTGAGCGTGTGCAATTGTAGTATTTAGTAAACCTAGAGAATCCTTTATTTGGGAAAGATAGTCTGAGGCTACTGGGTTATTTGAAGGAAGGATGCGTGGAGGGAGAATAGAGGGATGGAACCCATAGTTCAAGTAGAACGGACTCTGCTTGGTTGTACTGTGAGTTGCGTTGTTGTAGGCAAATTCTGCCAGGGGGAGAAGATCCAACCAATCATCCTGTTGGTAAGAAGTGTAACAACGTAAATACTGCTCGATGCATTGGTTGACTCTTTCAGTCTGTCCGTTGGTCTGCGGATGGTAAGGAGAAGTGAGCTTCGGCTCAATCCGTAGTATGTGACATAGTTCTTGCCAGAATTTAGAAATAAATTGGGATCCACGGTCAGACAAAAGAGTTTTTGGGATACCATGTAATCTGAAGACATGTTTCATCAGGAGTTCTGCCGTTTGTTTGGACGAAGGTAGTCTGCGAATAGCAATGAAATGTGCCATCTTTGTCAGATGGTCCACTGACACCAAGATGGTATTAAATCCTTTGGAAGGAGGCAATTCTACGATGAAGTCCAATGACAGAACCTCCCATGGAGTTTGGGGTATTGGTAGACTGCATAGTAGACCGGATGGTCTCGTAGTGTCAATTTTGGACCTGGCACAGACATTGCATGAAGAGACGAATTTTTGTATAGATGTTTTCATGTCAGGCCACCAGAATTGCCGAGAAATCAAATTGAAAGTCTTTGTCATACCCATATGTCCTGCCATAGGCACATCATGCGATAATTCCAAGATCTTGGTGCGTAGGGTAGGTGGTATGTAAAGTTTGTCGTTGTAGTAGAGGAAGCCTTCTGCATCGGTAGTTAGTTGTGGTGGGGGTGAATCCAACCTTATACCATGCAGAACCTCTTCCTTCAAGGAACGGACAACTCCAATAATGCGTTTGTGAGGTATTATAGGAACGGAAGGAATTTCAAAGTAGTTTTCTTCAGTTAGTCCTGATAGTGCATCCGCCTTTTTGTTCTTATCTGCAGGTGTGGAGGTCACTAGGAAGTTAAACCTTAGAAAGAATAGTGACCATCGTACCTGTCGATGCGAGAGAGTTTTGCTAGTCTGAAGATATTGGAGGTTTTTATGGTCCGTGTATATAATTATTGGTAATTGGGTGCCTTCGAGTAAATGTCGCCAATTCTCCAGAGCCAATTTTATAGCAAGCAGTTCCTTCTCACCCACGGGGTAATTTATCTCAGGACTGCTCAGGGATTTAGAAAAAAAGGCGACTGGATGAAGTGGTGAAGTGTGAGTTGGTCGTTGGGAGAGTATTGCTCCTACTGCCAGGTTTGACGCATCTACCTCCAGAATGTATTGGAGGGATGGGTCTGGATGGCGTAATATGGGAGCGGAAGTAAACCTTGTCTTTAACAAGTGGAAAGCCTTATTTGCTTCTTCTGACCATTTAAATGGTATTTTTATGCTAGTGAGCTGTGTGAGGGGTCTCACAATAGCAGAAAAGTTTTTTATGAACTTCCTGTAGAAATTTGAAAATCCCAGGAATCGCTGTAGCGCCTTGCGTGTTGTTGGTGTAGGCCAATCCTGAATGCAGGATATTTTACTCATGTCCATCTCGATTCCTGTTTTGGATATGATGTAGCCTAGAAAGAGTACCTCATCTTTATGGAACAAGCATTTCTTCAGCTTCACATAAAGATTATGTGCAAGCAATCTCGATAATACAAGTCTTACATGTCTTATGTGTTCAGACAGGGTCCGTGAATATATAAGTATATCGTCCAGATATACCACAACACAGACACCTAGTAAGTCTTTAAAAATATAGTTTATAAATCGTTGGAAAACTGCAGGGGCATTGCATAGGCCGAATGGCATCACAAGATATTCGAACAATCCGTAACTAGTTCTGAACGCAGTCTTCCACTCGTGTCCATCACGGATTCGAATGAGATTGTATGCTCCTTTCAGGTCTAATTTTGAAAAATAGGTAGCTCCACGCACCTGCTCAATGAGCTCAGGGATAAGCGGTAGAGGATAGCGATCTTTTATTGTGATAGCATTCAATTTCCTGTAGTCAATGATAGGTCTGAGACTTGAATCTTTATTGCGAACAAAAAAGAGTCCTGCTGCTGTGGAAGAAGTGGAAGGTCTAATAAAACCTTTTTCCAAGTTCTCATCCAAATAGGTTTTGAGATGGGCAAGTTCATCCTGTGAAAGAGGATAAACATGACCGAACGGCAATTTGCTATTTGGGAGTAGATCAATGCTACAATCATAGTCTCGATGAGGAGGTAATGCTTGAGCATTTTTCTCAAGAAAAACCTCAGAAAGATCCTGATAACATAGTGGTGCAATCTCATCTGTCACCACAGACAGAATCTTCCCGGAAAACGGGAGGTTACACGTTTCCTCGCAATAACAAGAAGGGAAGGTCAAGGACCGTTTCTTCCAATCTATGGTTGGTTGGTGTGTGTGCAACCAGGGAAGTCCCAACACAATGGGAAAGTGGGCTGATGGTATTAAATCGAAGGTAGAAGTCTCCCTATGAGACTCGTTAATAGTGACTAGAAGTGCTTGTGTCTGATCGGTGATCGGACCAGAGGATAACGGAACACTGGTAATAAGACTTACTGAGACAGGTTTGAGTTTAGAAATAATAGGAATTTTATTTAAAGCAGCAAAACATATATCCATATAATTTCCACAAGATCCTGTGTCAATCATGGCCTTAGTAGTAATCCTGTTCTGGTCCCACTGTAATGTCAAAAAAACAGAAATGTAGGGGTTAGTGAATGAAGTTGTCAATCCTCCTAGAGAGACATGTGAACACTCACCCTTCTTTTTGTTGACTAGGGGACAGACGTTTATCTTGTGATCCGGGGATGCACAGTACAAGCAGAGATTTTCATTTCGTCTTTTGGCTTTTTCCATAGTTGATAGCGGTGGGCGTATGGTTCCTACCTCCATAGGAACGGCCAGACTCCGAGAGGAAACGGATAATGGCATTCCCATCTTTTCAGCCTTTCTTTCTCGTAGTCTTCTATCTATGGTAATACTGAGTTGTATTAATGCATCCAGGGTTTTTGGCAGATCCGCTCGGGCGAGCTCGTCCTTAACGGCTTCTGATAGGCCAAGCCTAAATTGGGTTTTCAGAGATGCATCATTCCATTCTGAATCAAGGGTCCATCTCTTGAACTCTGCGACAAAGTCTTCCACAGGCCTCCTTCCTTGTTTCAAGGATCTTAACTGAAGATCAGCAGTACTCTGCCTATTGGGGTCATCATATAGGCTAGTGAGCTCTGCCAGGAACAAGGCATAGGAGTTGAGAAGCTGGTCGTTTTTCTCAAAAAGAGAATCTGCCCAGGCTCGAGGATCGCTTGATAGGTAAGAAATAATAGTACAAACCTTAATGTGATCAGTAAGGTAGGTACGAGGTTTTAGCAAAAAAAGTAACTCACATGCGTTTTTAAATTCGCGAAATTTTTTGCGATCGCCTGTAAATACCAAAGGGGGATTTATCTTGGGTTCAGGGGACTGAGCAGAGGTAAGTTGTGTCAGTCTAATTACCTGCTGCGACAGAGCCTGATTGTCTTCTTTTAATTCAGCAAGTGCGTGTATTAACGCAGATACTTGCTGTTTTAATTGTGTCACCTGAGTGGTTATTTCTGGAACTATTTCTGCTGAATCCATTTTTGGGTTCGTTCAATCTGTAACGCTCCTGCGTTTTTATATGGTGTGGATTTTCAGCTGCAGAAATAGTTCCACGTCAGTAGTCATGTAAGAGATATGCTGAGATACCATTCCCAACCTCAATGACTCATCATGTGTGGAAGGTCTTATTTCAGCCAGTAAATACACACAATTAGCAAGCTGGTTCTTAGAGTGACTTTATGCATGTGGTAACACAATGATGAAGGTTGAGGGATAGGTTGAGTGGAGGTGGTAGATGATAGACACTTGAAGGTGAGACAGTAGCAGATGGATGCAGGAAGGTTTAGCAATGTTGTATGATAGCAGATGATAGAATAGCAGGTGGACATACAAAAGAGATCAACCCAGTGCAGAAAAGTAGCAGTAGTCTCAAGAGCTAGCAATCTACTTTATGCAGATGTGATAAACAGTCTCTACTATGCAGAGCTAGATAGTGTAAGCTTAGTATAAGTTTATAGAGAATTCCCCTGCGGGGTACTTAGCACTATTAGCGATACAGCCGAAGGGTGGTTCAGGAGAGGCGGATGATCCAGTAGCGGGATACAGGGATCAGCGCAGCGAGGTTCCGTCAGCGAAGTAAGCTTGCAAGCATGGAAGCTTCAAGCAAGGTTAGCATCCAGATAAGGGTGTTTGAACGAACACATGTGAGTGAGAACCGACGCCTTAAATAGCCATCTAGTCCGGCGCTGAGTGATGACAGCTCCAGTCTTAAAGGTGTATGCGCACCTTTCCAAAAGTAAATGGTTGGGCGCATACACTTGTGGAAAGTGTAATTTAGGGTACCAAAGGTACCGGAACATTACACCTCCTCTCCTCTTCCTTTCTCTGTCGGGGTCCCCCAAGGTTCTGTTCTTGGATGGCTCCTTTTCTCAATCTACACCTCCTCCCTGGGTAATCTGATTGCCTCCCAGGGCAATGGCATCTCTATGCTGATGACACCCAAATCTATATCTGCAACCCCCAGCTCACTCCATCAGTCTCCTCTCACATCACCAGCTTACTAACAGACATATCAGCCTGGATGTTGCATCACTTCCTCAAACTCAACCTATCCAAAACCAAGCTCATGATATTTCCTCCCCCCTATGTTCCTTTTCCCCTGATTTCTCTGTCAACATCAATTCTGCAGCTATCAACCCGTCAACCCATGCCAAGGTCCTAGGTATAATCCTGGACTCTGAACTATCCTTTCAGCCACACATCCAGTCACT
Organism: Pelophylax lessonae; assembly: GCF_965119305.1. Lineage (NCBI taxonomy): Eukaryota > Metazoa > Chordata > Amphibia > Anura > Ranidae > Pelophylax > Pelophylax lessonae. The sequence continues at coordinate 395,811,138 of NC_138772.1, read as the reverse complement.
GTCCAAAGCTTGCAGCCTCAACCTCCGCAACATCTCCAAGATATGCCCATTCCTAACCGATGATACCACAAAGCTTCTAATCCCCTCCCTGGTCATCTCTCATCTCGATTACTGCAACTCCCTTCTCATTGACTTACCTTTAAAAAGGCTATCCCCTCTTCAGTCCATCATGAATGCTGCTGCCAGGCTCATCCACCTTGCAAACCGCTCTGTGTCTGATACCCTTCTTTGTCAATCCCTCCATTGACTGCCACTCAACCAATAAATTAAATTCAAGTTACTAATCATAACTTGCAAGGCCATCCACAACTTGGCGCCCAGCTACATCACTAACCTGATCTCAAAATACCAACCAACTCGTTCTCTTCGTTCCTCCCAGGACCTCCTGCTCTCTTGCTCCCTTGCAACCTCTTCCCATGCTCACTTCCAGGACTTCTCCCAAGCCTCTCCCACCCTCTGGAATTCTCTGCCCCAATCTGTCCGACTATCTCCTACTTTGTTCATGTTCAGACGATCCCTGAAAACACATCTCTTCAGAGAAACCTATCTGACAACCACCTAACAACTGTACTTTTATTTTCTCCATCAGCCCATCCCCCACAGTTATAACCTGTATCTCTTGACCCTCCCTCTTAGATTGTAAGCTCTAACCGGCAGGGCCCTCTGATTCCTACTGTATTAAAGTGTATTGTACTTGTAATGTCTACCCCCAAGTTGTAAAGCATTGCGTAAACTGTCTGCGTTATATAAATCCTATATAATAATAATAATGATAGATAATGCACTTGTTGCTCTCCATCTCATATAAATCTAAACCAAAACTCCCACAGCTGTCTTCACAAACTACACACAATACCATTGATGATGGAAATTTAAAATGAGTAACAATTTTGTATGTTAGATTAGAAAAGAAAAGAGGGGACAAAGTTTACACCAACTGAGGAAGCAGGACTTGTCGCTGACATGAGCACATACACTTTAGACACATAAAACAGGTGTACAAAACCACAGCATAGCAGCTTCAATTGCTAAATATATCCAGTGTTTGCAAAAGTACATTAGGGTCATACGCGTGTCGCAGAATACTTTCTCTGCTTCTTCAGGGAACTTTAATGTAAATCTATATTGTTATGCATATGCTATGAATCAGTGGGTATATAATATATTAAAAATATGCTATAAATCAGTGGGTTGTATATAATATATAAAAAATATGCTAACAATTTTGTATGTTGTTTAGTATTTCCAAATGATCATAATTTTCACCACAAAAATGTAATATGTGTACCAACATCATAATCCAAATCAAAATGTCATTACCAAAATTCAGAGTGTAACACTGCTATTCTAAACTCACACACCAATAAACACCAAATATCACAGAATAAATCAAGAAACAGAACTCCTGCCTGATGTAATTCCACCACCTATAGGTAAATGCCTAAATTTAGTATTTAGGTGTAGGAAGGTTCCATCAACATTGCAAATCTTGCCATATGTGTTCCACGGGGAAAGACAAGAAGAAGTTTTGTGAATTCCACACCAGCACCAATTGCAGCCTCTTACCAAGCAAAAAGCCCCAACATTAAAGATGGTCCTATAAGAGCATGCTGACAGTAATCAGCCATAACCAGCCTTGGAACCAGATGGTATATCACAGAAACAGGTTTGCCAATGACACTCAGAACTTCCAGGGTAGATCTGCATTGATTAACTTTTTGCATCCCAGGGACTTAGGGCTGTTTAACACCACAGAGATGGAGGTTCCATGCAAGTGGCAGCATAGTGGCTAACTGGTTAGCACTTCTGCCTTGCAGCACTGGGCTCATTGGTTCAAATCCCTAGCATGCCATTATCTGGTTAGAGGTTTGTATGTTCTTCCTCTGTTGTGGTGCTAAAGCTTCTTTTTCACAAGGAATTATATTTCCAACGGGCTTCACCTAAAAGAAACAAAATAAATGACATTGTAAATAAAGCAAGTGTGGGTTTTACACCAAATCTATAACAATTCTTTTGGTCAGATATGGATTTATAAGAATAGTGTGATCCTGCACCTATAATTGTTGGATGCTGATGGCGAATGTGCTTGTGTGAAGCAGCACTCACAGAGTTGACATTTCCCACATGCCCAACAACTTACAACTTGAATTGTTTTGTTTTTGGTATTACTGAGACTTGGATGTTTGATCTTTTCCATGATACACTGCACATATACAGATGTTTATACAGTATTTACCTAAAAATAAATCAGCGCAATCCTATTGCAATAATTCTAAATATCTAGGTACACCTAATGAATGTTATCACTAAAAATGCTTTCACAACATCGAAGTACCATATAATCAAAACAGAAGTGCTGCACTACTCAGTGTACCATAACATAATATAATGTGATAACATACAATAAAATAAATAAGTGAACAGTGCAAAAATGCAAAGAATGAAAAAAAAGTTAAAATTGGTTAAAATGAAAATACGCAGTCCGTAAAGGAATCTATAAGTGGCTGAATATCAAGTCCATAAATACAGTTGCCAAAAATGTGCAAAATAGCAAAAAGTGCAAGATGACAAAAAAAAGTGCTGGCATCCAGTGAAAGATGGCCGCTCACCTCTTGTTTTGACCCCTGTTTAGTGATGTCGCGAACCTAAAATTCGCCGTTCGCGAACGGCGAACGCGAACATCGGCAAATGTTCGCGAACCGGCGAACCGGGCGAACCGCCATAGACTTCAATAGGCAGGCGAATTTTAAAACACACAGGGACTCTTTCTGGCCACAATAGTGATGAAAAAGTTGTTTCAAGGGGACTAACACCTGGACTGTGGCATGCCGGAGAGGGATCACGCAAAAAAAAGTTCTTAAAAATTATAATTTTTTGATAGAGAGCCAATTATTGGAAAAATTAAAAAAAAATAAAAATAAAAAATTTCTTTGGATTTAGCATCTGGGGGGTCTAAAAAGTGTACCTGTGAAGTTTCAGCTCTGTAGCATGTCCAGAACCCCTAAAAAACAGCATTTTTCTTATATTTTCAGGAATATGGCTTCTCTGCGGCTGGCTTTTTCTCTTGCAGGCATTTATCGGGCATTTTTTTAGGCAGGCATGTCATTTTTTGTATTTAGTGTCTGGGGGGTCTAAAAAGTGTACCTGTCAATTTTCAGCTCTGTAGCATGTCCAGAACCCCTAAAAAACAGCATTTTTCTTATATTTTCAGGAATATGGCTTCTCTGCGGCTGGCTTTTCCTCTTGCAGGCATTTAGCGGGCATTTTTTTAGGCAGGCATGTCATTTTTTGTATTTAGTGTCTGGGGGGTCTAAAAAGTGTACCTGTCAAGTTTCAGCTCTGTAGCATGTCCAGAACCCCTAAAAAACAGCATTTTTCTTATATTTTCAGTAATACGGCTTCTCTGCGGCTGTCTTTTTCTCTTGCAGGCATTTATCGGGCATTTTTTTAGGCAGGCATGTCATTTTTTGTATTTAGTGTCTGGGGGGTCTAAAAAGTGTACCTGTCAATTTTCAGCTCTGTAGCATATCCAGAACCCCTAAAAAACAGCATTTTTCTTATATTTTCAGGAATATGGCTTCTCTGCGGCTGGCTTTTTCTCTTGCAGGCATTTAGCGGGCATTTTTTTAGGCAGGCATGTCATTTTTTGTATTTAGTGTCTGGGGGGTCTAAAAAGTGTACCTGTCAAGTTTCAGCTCTGTAGCATGTCCAGAACCCCTAAAAAACAGCATTTTTCTTATATTTCCAGTAATACGGCTTCTCTGCGGCTGTCTTTTTCTCTTGCAGGCATTTATCGGGCATTTTTTTAGGCAGGCATGTCATTTTTTGTATTTAGTGTCTGGGGGGTCTAAAAAGTGTACCTGTCAAGTTTCAGCTCTGTAGCATGTCCAGAACCCCTAAAAAACAGCATTTTTCTTATATTTTCAGGAATACGGCTTCTCTGCGGCTGTCTTTTTCTCTTGCAGGCATTTATCGGGCATTTTTTTAGGCAGGCATGTCATTTTTTGTATTTAGTGTCTGGGGGGTCTAAAAAGTGTACCTGTCAAGTTTCAGCTCTGTAGCATGTCCAGAACCCCTAAAAAACAGCATTTTTCTTATATTTTCAGGAATACGGCTTCTCTGCGGCTGTCTTTTTCTCTTGCAGGCATTTATCGGGCATTTTTTTAGGCAGGCATGTCATTTTTTGTATTTAGTGTCTGGGGGGTCTAAAAAGTGTACCTGTCAAGTTTCAGCTCTGTAGCATGTCCAGAACCCCTAAAAAACAGCATTTTTCTTATATTTTCAGGAATACGGCTTCTCTGCGGCTGTCTTTTTCTCTTGCAGGCATTTATCGGGCATTTTTTTAGGCAGGCATGTCATTTTTTGTATTTAGTGTCTGGGGGGTCTAAAAAGTGTACCTGTCAAGTTTCAGCTCTGTAGCATGTCCAGAACCCCTAAAAAACAGCATTTTTCTTATATTTTCAGTAATACGGCTTCTCTGCGGCTGTCTTTTTCTCTTGCAGGCATTTATCGGGCATTTTTTTAGGCAGGCATGTCATTTTTTGTATTTAGTGTCTGGGGGGTCTAAAAAGTGTACCTGTCAAGTTTCAGCTCTGTAGCATGTCCAGAACCCCTAAAAAAAAGCATTTTTCTTATATTTTCAGGAATACGGCTTCTCTGCGGCTGGCTTTTTCTCTTGCAGGCATATATATCAGTGGTGGGTGGGCAGTGGCACAGTACACTCTCTGTGGACCTGGCAGCAGTCACTGGCACCCAGGCAACTGCAATTTAAAAAATATATATATATTTTTTTTACTTTGCAAGCTGCTGTGCCACTTTATATATCAGTGGTGGGTGGGCAGTGGCACAGTACACTCTCTGTGGACCTGACAGCAGTCACTGGCACCCAGGCAACTGCAATTTAAAAAATATATATATATATTTTTACTTTGCAAGCTGCTGTGCCACTTTATATATCAGTGGTGGGTGGGCAGTGGCACAGTACACTCTCTGTGGACCTGACAGCAGTCACTGGCACCCAGGCAACTGCAATTTAAAAAAATATATATATTTTTTTACTTTGCAAGCTGCTGTGCCACCTTATATATCAGTGGTGGGTGGGCAGTGGCACAGTACACTCTCTGTGGACCTGACAGCAGTCACTGGCACCCAGGCAACTGCAATTTTAAAAAAATATATTTTATTTTACTTTGCAAGCTGCTGTGCCACCTTATATATCAGTGGTGGGTGGGCAGTGGCACAGTACACTCTCTGTGGACCTGACAGCAGTCACTGGCACCCAGGCAACTGCAATTTAAAAAAATATATATATTTTTTTACTTTGCAAGCTGCTGTGCCACCTTATATATCAGTGGTGGGTGGGCACACAGTGGCACTGCAGTGGGCACAGTACACTCTGTGGACCTGACAGTCACTGGCAGCCCAGGCAACTGCAATAATAAAAAATATTTTTTTTTTCAATTTATTGCAACAAGATGCTGTGCCAACGTATATATATCAGTGGTGCGCAGTGCACTGCAGTGGGTACAGTGCACTCTGTGGACCTGACACAGCACTCACTGCAATTATGACAGAGGAAAAAAAAATATTTTTTAAAATGCCAGGTACTGTGCCTGTGCCACCCGAAATGAGTGTGGTGTGCACACAGTACAGTCTGTGGTAGGTCTGTGGCCTCTCACACACAGCGGGCAGGCAACTGCAGTGTACAATAGATATATATATATATATATATATATATATATATATAAAGAAAAAAATCTATTACCTTACCAGCCCTTAAAAGGGCTTTTGGGGACACTATATATATATATATATATGTATATATATAAATAAAAAAATCCTCAATTACCAGCCCTTAAAAGGGCTTTTGGGGACACTAGATAGATATAGATATATATATATAAGAAGAAACAACTCAATTACCAGCCCTTAAAAGGGCTTTTGGGGACGCTAGGTATATATATATATATATATATAAAAAAAAAAAAAAAACACAAATACCAGCCCTTAGAAGGGCTTTTTGGGGTGCTGATATTACAGCAGTAGTGGACCAAGAACACTGCAAGACCAGGAACACTGACTAACTGTCCCTAGCTTAACAGCAGCAGCAGCAGCAGCAGCAGCAGCAGCTCTCCCTACTCTCACTACACACACTGCTTCAGAATGATCTAAGATGGATGCTGCCTTTGCTTATTTATAGGAGGTGGGAGGGTGTGGGAGGGAGGTACGCTGATTGGCTGGAAATGTGTCTGCTGACTGTAAAGTTCAGGGTCAAAGTTTGCCTCAATGATGTCTTATGGGGGGCGGACCGAACATCGCATATGTTCGCCGGCAGCGGCGAACGCGAACATGCTAAGTTCGCCGGGAACTGTTCGCCGGCGAACAGTTCTATACATCTCTACCCCTGTTTCACCAGCGGGTCAAAACCAGCAGTTCCCCTCTGGGGATATAAGATGATTCTGGTGTATTATGGGCGTTAGAGATCCTCTATCCCTCTTACTTCCTCCAAATGGCTCAGGAAACCCCCGATCACTCTCCACACACACGGGTATATAAAGCGGGTATATGTAGGAAAGAGAGGGTAGAATCTAGTGCTCTCCGTATATAAAAAGTATTTATTTGCATAAAATTATACATAAAAACTCTCAAAGGAGGCACTTGTAGCAGTGCGGGCTGGACAGACAAGGAAGGTTTCGTAGGAGCGTGATGGCTGTGGTGTGACGTCAGATCATAAGTCCCGCCCCTATATGCGTTTTGTCAAAGCATAGACTTCTTCAGTAGGGGTCTATTTTTGCACTGTTCACTTAATTATTTTATTGTATGTTATCACATTATATTATGTTTTGGTACACTGAGTAGCGCAGCACTTCCGTTTTGATTATATGGTACATATGCTTATATAGCTGATGCATTCTTTCATTTGCCAAGAGTGTGTGTTTCTGATCAACAGGTGCAAGTACGCGAGGCATTCATGAAGAGACATAATTAAATACACTGGTGGGTATGTCCTTTACTGGGTGGGTTTAGGTGTGCTATCAATCCAACCAATGTTATATAAAGGTCTGCACTAGTGTGGTTCGCTTTGCCTAAGAAGAGGCCAGATTTTTTGCGGGCAGGGTGCGAAAGTGTGCATAATGACCCACACTGGCTGTGGATTGATGAAAGTTTTGTCTCTTTGCTGTAATTGTTTTGCATTTTGGCCCTCAAAAGTGGATTTTTGTGTGTCTTTGTCCAGTGCGACCTTCTCTTTTGATTGTTACTTACAAATCTCACATGTTAGACAACTCCTAATGTTGATCTAGTTTCCTAAAGTATTTTTATAAAAATGAAGCTTCCTGCTAAACCTTACCAGAAATGTATGTGTGAATTTGGAGGGGTGTATTTATTGCACTGCCTTTTGTTTTGTCAAATTTTATATCTTGTTTTTTTTTTCTTTTTTTTAATCCTGCAAAATCCGTAAACTTTTGATTGGGGAGTGAGAGTTTTTATACCCTAAAATGTTTGACATGGTTAGTGCTCACCTTGTTTTTGTCCCTGCTGTACACTATGAACTTTAAGGTGTGTCCAATTTAAGTGTTTGTTTTAGATTGTAAGCTCTTTAGAGCAGTGCCATTCTAACATTAAATGTGTCAATTTTTTGGGTATAGTAACTGAATGAACAAAATAGTGTTCCTATTGTCCAAACAAAATGTAGAATCAATTTTGAATTTGTTTTTGTTTTTTTGTTGAGATTTAATAAAATATTTCAGAAGTGGAATGGCTTGTTAACACACCTTCCCATCTCTAATAATTCTACTTTGCTACAAAACAATTTTATTCTGCACACATGCAAGTCATTAAATAGTGAAAAAAGTGTAAACCCAAAACTAAAAGAGCAAGCTTTTAACAGCTTTTAACCAATGCTGATTTTCAGGTTTGAATGATTTTTTCTATGGCCTAGGTAAACTTGTGAACATGTCAAATTAAGTATTGATTTTCTCTATTCACCAGTTGCCCACCCTATATACACCATTTTTTTTTAAATGTAAAAAACTAGAAAATTGCGCCTCCCTGTGAAGTGTGGAACATAAATGTTAAATAAAATATAAAGATGCGGCTGCCATCAATTTTGGATAACCAAAAAAACAAAAATGAAAGTGACAATTTGAGGCACCGAATCCAAAAGTGCTAAGTGCTAAATAAATAATTGGTGGTAATAAATAAATATTATATATAATAAATAATAAATACCCATATTTCATATAGTGCAAATCCATCCAATTAAGAAACATATATAAAAAAACGACATATAAAAATGTATCCAGTCCATAAATTCATAAGGTGCAACAGTATTAATTCCGTGCAGAAAACTCCACCACAAAAAGTGACATAAGGTGCTGAACAAATCTTCTTAAAAAAGTGCTTGTGCTCAAAATGTTCCTTCACCCATTAGTGCAGAGTGACTCACCAGAAATCCCAGGGCCTCCAGGACCCCGTTTGCTCTAAATTTTGTATCAGGCTCCATGGATATATAGTTGATAGATGGTCTCCCTGTGTTCACAATGGATTTCTATGCACTTATCCCCTTAATCAGGATATTGTTGCCGTTTCCCAAGAAAATAAAAGTATAGGATTGAACAATAACGTTTTTAAAAGATTTATTATATACAATAATGGATAGTACACTCACATTGTATTGTGCCAAACGGCACATCCAAATAGTGGAGAGCAGAATAGTGTGTGAACGCCGCTCGGTATCAGCGTGCGTTCCACAAAGCGTTCCAACAGTGGGCGGAAATGACAAACCGGAAGTGATTACCGAACCAACCTCAATGCATTTCACTAAGTCCCGTCATCAGGAAGTTCAGGATTTTTCCCAACTCGTCCTTCGTTTTTTTGGCTCAAAAACGTCACAACCCATTACCGATTTGTACCCATTAACTGGCCGAAAAACAAAAGAACTGTCCAAAAGACAGAATTTCGGACGATTTTTCATATAGTGTATGGCCACCATAAAACACTGGAAGGAATTAATCAGCTGACCTCATTAGCACACACCTGTGGCTGCTTTCCCTCCTTCCAGCAGATCCCAACCACCCCCGGCTAGGTGCACGCTTTTCTAATACAATTGATCAGTGATCACTGGTCTCACTAAATACAGACATTTTTTTTGTTTGTTTTAAATTCATCTTGCATAGATCTGTTCATTTGGAGAGTGCAGGAAATGAGAGATCAGATAACTACCTATATGGATAGAGCTGTAGTATTGAAAACAAGAGAAGTGTGTCCTGGGATCTGTAAAGCTCAACATACACTATACAAGCTGTTTGTACAATCTCCTTTAGATCTGCTATCAATTATGTCCTGCAAGGGCCTGCCTGATGGAATACAGAGTGGTTGGATAGTTGGTGTATCCTCCAATTATATAGTTTTGGTAAATCTATAGGAGATTGTACAGAGCTTGTACAATGGGATTGTATAGTGTATGGCCACTTTTAGCCACCTTAAATGAACTAGTTGCTAACTACTTCTAATCTTTATTTGCTTTGCAACAACATTTAAGTAGATACATATGCACTGAGCTTTCATTACATGGCTACTACACGCGGCACGCCTAACACGTCGGATACTGTTATTGTTCTATTTCGCTATTGAATAAAAAAAACCCATTTGAATGAAAAACTGAAAAACAATTTTTTTCCCTAAAAACTGAAAAAAAATGATTTTCCCCTTAAACTGGTGCTTTTTGAAGAGCAGATTAGAAAAGCAGTGTCTAAACACTGTATGTCAAAGTAAAATATGAAGGAAAAAAGTTTTTTTCTTTTTTAAATCCAGATTAGGCAGACACATATGCACTGAGCTTGCATTACATGGCCGCTACATGCCGCATGCCTAACAGGTTGGATACTGTTGTTGTTCTATTCCGCTATTGAATAAAAAAAACCCATTTGAATAAAAACTGAAAAATAATTTTTTTCCCTAAAAACTGAAAAATAATTATTTTTCCCTTACATTGGTGCTTTTTGAAGAACAGATTAGAAAAGCAGTGTCTAAACACTATATGTCAAAGTAAAATATGAAGGAAAAAAGTTTTTTTCTTTTTTAAATCCAGATTAGGCAGACACATATGCACTGAGCTTGCATTACATGGCTACTGCACGCCGCCCGCCGCCCACCTAACAGACTGATAAAAGTTTTTTTTTCTCCTTCCTCCTCACTGGGGTCAGGTCAGGGCAAAATGATTGTGCACTGCACCCCCACACAATAAAATCAATGTAGATCGCTGTCTGATTAGAGAAGATTCTTCCTATTCTTTCCCTGAAAGCAATCTCCAGCCTGCCCCTACAATAATCTCCTATCTCTCCCTCAGCAGCATCAGGAACCTGTCCGTAGTATAGTTAGAACAGAGTGACGCAGGCGCTATGTGACTCCAGCTTATACTGTATAGAGGCTGGGTCACATGCTACACTGGCCAATTACAGCTATGCCATTAGTAGGCATGGCTGTGATGGCTTCTAAGGGCACACTAGTTAAACGCTTGCTGATTGGCTGCCTTGCAGCTGTTGAAACCACGCCATTAAAACCGCGCCAAAACATGAAATAACATTAAAGAACAACGGACTGTATCCCGAACATACAGTGAAATGTTCGGGTCCGTGTCCAGGTACCGAATACCCAAAAGTCCGGTACGATCCTGAACAATACAGTCCGGGTTCGCTCAACCCTACTCAGGACTGTCTTTGCACTGTACAACTATTGCACCAAGCACTTTTAAAGCCATAAGGACTATCTTTGCATTGTATTTGTTGTCGTAAGCACAGTCACTTTATGGTTTGAGCACTTTTTGGGGTAACCCACTGGTTTATCATTGTAAAAATTATTGGTAATCATTTTATTATTCACCTGGAGTGATCTTATTTATTTATTTATTTATATATGAATTTTGAATTATTTAGTACCATGCATTATTAATTATTTTGAGCGCTGTCTTTTTATTACTGCATTCTTCACAACCCTTTGTTGTCTGACTAGCAGCTCGTTTTTTTCACGATTTTATCACATTATATATATACATATATAGTTTTATTGGTCATAAGTACCTAGGCGCGAACACGTGAGTATACATCACTCATATATATTTTTTTTCCTTTATATAAACTACCAAATACCAAACATTTTGAAAAAAATATATATTTTTTAATTTCTGCTATAAAACATATCCAATAAAAAAAATGTAAAAAAAATCTAATTTCTTCACGAAATTTTGGCCAAAATGTATTCTGCTACATTTCGTTGGTAAAAAAAAGTCCCAAAAAGTGTATATTGATTGGTTTTCATGAACGTTATAGCATCTACAAGCTATAGTATATATGCTGGATTCTTTTTTTATTCTACTAATGACTGTGATCAGCGACTGCAATAGTGCGGCGGTAAATTTGACACTAATTGATACTGAGTGGGAACTGACTAACTGCCACTGATATCACCAGTGACATGAATACAGTGATCAGTGTGTAGCTTGTGTGCAGCCTGGGCTGCTTGGGCTGCACAGAAGCTAAACAGGCTGGTTGGACAACCATTCGAGGATCTCCCCATCACTACTGATCTTGTCTTCAGGCCTCCAACACAAGATGGACGCTGCATCGTGATCATCCTCAGTGGCCCCTTCTATTGAACTTTTCCTGCAAAATTCATCAGAAGTTGCTTTCTGGTTTCTGGCCTAGACCAAAATTATGTCATACATCCCAGGAGTCTTCATAATCACTTTTTTTTCTTTCATCTGGAGTAGAGGAAATCTTGCAATAAGAAGAAGGGGATCTATTGGGATCTTTCTTTGGAGGAGTGCAGTCCATTTGATTTACAAGGCTCATTTGACCTTTTTTAAAGGTCCATCGACTCTGGTGAGTGGATTCCCAAAGGGATTTGTGGCACCTTTGCACTGTTTGGAGCACCTATTGCACCTTTTGGCAGCAGCACTTTTTGAGCACAATGCACTTAGTATTGGACTATAAATTTGAGCAGTTGCATTGGACTGTCACACCAGTGTTTATTTAACATTTTTTTGCCCTAAGCGTCATTGCACTTAGCACTATTGCACTTTGTATTTATTGCACTGTTATCATTGTATTAGCACCTTTGTATTCTTGATTTGTGACCATTTATTGTATTCATCTATTTTGGATTTAGCACAATTGCACTTTATGATCACCACCACATTGGTGACCTACATTTAAATTTTACATTATAATTTTTGCAAGCGCTGTTTTTTTCAGTACACCTGTGATTGGACACAGCCGATCAGCAGCTCCTGGCTAAGAATTATTGGCCAGGACCTGTTGACAAGCTCACAAACAATCACAGTGGGTGATGGGGGGTTGTTTAAACAGGCAGCTCCACACCAGTACCTATATGTGCCTGCACGGGCTGCTTGTCCGTAGGACATTGCGGGCGGGCGGGCAGGCGTTCCGGAAGTGGTTAAGCAAAGATTTTCAAGCAGCATTTAAAATAATGATTGCAAAGTTAGTCCATAGTGTCAGTGTCAGTACATAGCATGATGTGATGTGATTTTTAAACATTGATTTTCAAGCAGCATTTACCTGTGAAGAAGACATGACTATATATATATATATATATATATATATATATATATATATATATATATATATATATATATATATATATATATCTGTGTGTGTGTAATATATTGTTTACATACTGTCACTAGAGCAAGCACCGTGTCGCTATCGTGACATTGTACTGCTGTGGCAGTGATCAGAGACAAGGGCTGTCTGCACTGACATACAGTAATAGCAGAGCACCCAGCCATTGTACATGGCCACCACTTTAGTACAATGTCACTATAGTGACACTGCACTTAGCATGCAGCCATTATTTACATGTGTGGTCACTGTGATTGGTCAACTTCATTGGCCCTATATCATAACTTGTAAACTGCTGTGTCCGAGAGATACAGAGTTTACAGAGCATGCCACTACGTGCCTTAGAGGGTGTGCACAAGATGGACAAGCTGGTAGACATACAGGGACATCAAACCACGTTGGGCAAGCTTCCATCTGGCTGTTTATATGCAATGGCAGGATGAGAATGGGTTAGAACTTTTTTATACAAAAAAGCCTAATGAAAATAATTAGAAACTTGTCTGGAGAGGAAAAACCTAGAACAAAATATCCATCAGACTAGATACCACTTTGGGGTGAAAATCCAATTCATTCAAGCCTACTATAATTGAAGAGTCAGCTGACTGACTCATCTGCACTTATGTTTCCCCTGATAATAGAGAAGCTGCATCCTTATGTCCTAATTGGAGCAACTAAATTCCTAAATACATGAAATATTTGGAGAAACTTTAAAAACAATTGTTATGCTTCCATAAAATAAATGACCATAAAAGTGACTTACATCTACACCCAGACATGAGTACAAGTTACAAGGGTGAGTAAATGTTCCTTTTTAAGTTCAGTACTAAGCTGATTTTCTTCCAAATGCACTCATATGGCTACAATTACTTCCCCTGTTATTGAAAAAAAAAACCTTTTGTTATTAAGCCATGACTATCTACCTACCAATCTACATTGGCAGATTACGTGTAAAACACAAATGCTGGCTATACAGAATGATGAGTATACCTTTAGGAGCTTTGTTGAACGGATTGTTGTAATTAGAGGCTCAAAAGGCTAACAGTGCACAGTGCAGAATTATCAAATGGTCACTTCCATAGTCACTTTCAAAACATTGTTTAAATTAATAACCTAAAACTTTATTAAAAATAAATATGCAACTACTACATATAATACATTTAGGATATCAATGTTAATAAATGTAGTGTAATAAAAGTTGCCCAGAGCAGCCCTGAATCACCTTTTCTGGGGTCCCCTGCTGGTGCTGTTCACTCCTCCTCTTCTCTGTCTGATCCCATAGCCAACTGCTTGCTATGGGGGCAGATGTGCAAGCTTTATCTTGAGCTGGGTTGTGTGCATCCATATATACACATAGCATGGTTCAGCCCCACTCCTTGCTCCCTCCTTACAGGGTTTGACTGACAGTAGTTGCCGAGTATCCTGTGGGAAGAGAGAAAGGGCAGAAGAGCAGAAGACAAGTACAGCACTGGATCAATATTGGGCTTAGTAGAGCTATTGGCAAAACGTTTTTGTTTTCGTTTTTGATAGACCAAAGGAGGGCTATAACCCCTGTCAGATTTTTTTAATTTTTTAGCCATCTGTGTCCCATTTTAGAGATTTCCCTTCACTTCCCGTCCCATAGCTAAAGTGGATGTGAGAGGACATATCTGGAAATTAAGGGGATCCCTTGGGGACCCCCCAGGTCACCAGAACTATTGTCCTCATTGAAAGATTTTCCCTCTACTACTTTTCCAGGGACAACCCAAAATGTGTGATTTTCTTTACTTTCACATTTATTAATAACAGTAAACAGGGCAAATAGAGAGGGTACATCTCCTTAAGGGGGCACAGACAGCAATAAAAACCTGACAGATGTTCGAATCTCTCTCTACTCTATCCAAAACAAAAAAAAAAGTTTTGCCTTTAGTTATACTTTAAGTGGGGGCTCGGGGAGGGGAGCTTTTGAAAGGTTTTCTTGCCTTAATGCAGAGAATGCATTAAGGTAAAAAAACGTTTTGCCTTTATAACCACTTTATTTATTCTATCAACCTGCCTGATCTAATCTATTTAATGCAATTTCTTTTTTTTGTGCAGGCAAGAAGTAAAATCAATTTGTGAAATGTTATCCAGGCACCACTGCAACTTTGCTAAAGCCAGAGAATCCACACAATTATTGTTACTGTTTGTTATTTAACATAAGTTCTGTAAAATGATACAGGCTTTTTTCCAAGTGACATTTCAACCTCTTTTAACATAATTCTGTGTTGTACAAGCTTCCTGTCTGAAGACCACAGAGGGCAGTGCTGAAATCAAGGAATGCATTAACTTTGCTTTTCACAGGATCAGATTCAGTTGCATTCAGAACTAAAAACAATACCAACCATAGGAATCGCTGCTCAAACATGCCTGTGGGCCATATCAGTCATGACACCAAGAAAAAGTCTGCCTGTCAGTGAATGCAACCCCACAGGACCCACTGAGTCAGAAGATGCAAAATAGGCATACTAAGAACAAAGAATCTGCAGTGTAAGGATTAACTAATTGACAAAGTTATTAACAAGTTAAGACAAGATGCGTGCAGATTTTAACTGCTGTCCAAACAATTTTGATTTATCTTTTCTCCAATAGTTCTCTTTTTCTCATTTACAGTTTTTCAGTATATCACCAATTACATAAACCCATATAATAGTGCAGCGCAACGCCTTAATAGACCTAAAGTGAGGTGCTATATTATCTCATATTAATTCAACTCATGCTGTATATGTATATATATATATATATATATATATCATCTTAAACAATTAATCAATAAAAATTCTAAAAAAGACTGCAGCAAGTGAAAAAATATTTGCACAAAGGAATTAAAGAGGAAGTAAACTCTGCTTTCTTTTTTTTTTTTAATATTGTCAAACAACATTGTAAAATGCTGCGCAAACTGTTGGCGCTATATAAATCCTGTATAATAATAATAATAATAACAACAACAAAGTAGTTTAATTCATTGCACATTGTAACGTTAGTAAAAAACGCTTCGCCATAACCTTTTTTTAGTATTATAAATTATATAGTCTCCTGGGAATTGGCTGCGCCGTCTTTGGTATTGATTTCTGTCATTGATTTCTGTAATTTCCGTCCTTCTTAGTATCCCATGCCAAAATCTCGCACATGCGCCATCACATGCTTTCCAAGCCTCTTTCTCGATCGCTGTTACTACAGCAACCGAGCTCCGTGGTTCATAGCTCCCATGACTGGAATCTGTGAAGGAAGGCATAGTATGGCGAGCCTTCCTAGCTGTGCCATTTTCAGCGGAACTGACAGACCCAGCATGCGGTTGTTACGGAAATGGAACGCATAGCGTGCCGTAAATCTAATGACGGACTGTGCATGCTCCGGTGACATAATAAAAGATTGCTGGATGGATTGTAAGAAGATTATACAAGTAAGTAAAGTGTAACAGGCAGCGATCAATAGCGTTAGCAATGTAGATTACAATGAGCTTAAGTTTTACTGGAGAGTTTACAACCACATGAATCATGAAATAATCCAAAAAACCTCCCTATAAATATCCTCTTCCACCTCTGTAAATTAACAGGATGCAATGCAAAAAAATAGTAAATAAAGTGCCCGTGCAATCCTCCACTTGTGCGCACCGCACATTATGACTCTTGTTTTACCAGCGAGTCATGACATGCTGTTTCCCTTAGGGGTATACTCAAATCGTTGTGGTAAGTAAACCTTCCGTTCCCTCTTTTCTCTCTTCTGTTAATTCAGTGAGGTGGAAGAGGATATTTATATGGGCCTTCTATGGATTATTTCACGATTAATTCCTTTGTGCCAATATTTTTTCACTTGCTGCATGTTTAGAGTCTTTTTTTGAATTTTTATTGATTGATTGTTAAAGAATATATATATATGTATATATATATATATATATATATATATATATATATATATATATATATATATATACTGTATATAGTTTGAGTTTTATCAGTGGGGCTGCCAGGTTCAGGGGTGACAGGGGAGTGGTAGGGACGCAGGAACTGGACTGTCAGATTGGGCGGGGGAGGGGGTGCAACAGTGTTAGGTGCGTGAGTAAGAATGCCGAGGACCATGTTCACTGGAGTAGCCTGAGGTGTGTGTGAGGAGTACTGTGGGTACTGCTGAATACTGGAGGCATCATGAGTATTGAGTGGCAGTGCAAGCATTGAAGTAATACTGTAGGCACTGTGAGTACTGAGTATTCGAAAAGCGACTGCTGGGACTTGAAAGGAGACCCAGGGGGAGAAGCCCCCACCCGCATGGGGTAAGTGGTGGGGCTGGCGGGGGGCCTGATGGACGATCAATCGATTTTTTCGAACAATGGGGGAGGGGGTGGGTTATGGGCCGCCCCTCAAAGAAAATTGAGCACCAGCCATCATTGGTTTGGACTGTAGGTGTGACTGGGTGGGATTTAATTGTGATGTATTCATTCCCGCCCACCATCAGAGCCATGAAGGAAATTACATCATTTGTACAGTCTCAGACTACAAAGGATTGTGTTTTAGCCTAGAGATGGAACAGGAAGTGGCTGGAAAGCATTATGTCTACATTACACTATACAAAGTGTCACATGGTACAAAGCGACAGCTAAAACCCAAAATATCAGGGGATCTGCAGACAACAATGCAACATGGTACAGAGGTAATATCTATGCTGGGACTGATCATTATATTCAGGTCTAGTGAAAAGAAAGTTGGAGTTTAGCTTTAAGACAAACAAATAGTGCTCAGAATACATTAAAAAATAAATTAAATAAACTAAAAAAGTTTTAAATAAAAACATTTGAATATCCCCACTTTGTTAGTGGATAACATGTACTAAGGAGTGGCGATGTGCCCCAGTGCACATCTGTGGCCGTGTTGAATTGTAAGTCTGTTAACTTGCTGCATATTTTCACTGGCAAGTTGTACACTTGCAGAGCACTTGAAGCACAAGTTCTAGTTAATGCTTTTCCAATTTGTAGAAAATTTGCGTGGCAAGTCTCTAGCAAAAGCAAAGATGCAATGGTGTGTCTACAGCAAGAGCTCTGCAAGTCTACAGCATGAAAATTAAGCCACAGTAACCCTAGTAGTGGGATGACTATTGCACAACATAAATGAACCAGAACTTGCAGCAGACCTTGCAGGATGTTTGCATAGAAAGTTGATCTGGAGTCATGCAATGTGGACTTGCTGCAATTATGCAACACACTTGTGAAGCCCGGCAAGTCATTTTCAATCTTGCAACTCAGTCACTTGCTATCTGGGATGTTTGTGTTCCTTAAACAGCTGTTCGAGGGTGAACACTGCTGTGTGAGAAAATTGTTTGTTTGCAATTCCAGATCCTGGATCTAGAGAATCAACTGGTGATAACACTGTGTAGCAATACCCCGTGGGAGCCTCTGACGTTAACTGGTTCTTCCTCAAACAGGGCAAAAGCTACCAATCACACAGTCCATTCACTCTGACGCTGGCCACTAAACAGTCCAACGGATGTCTTTTTACAATTTATTGCTAGTAGAACTTGTAACAGGAGAGGGGTTGGGGTGGTATGGGATACTCCATAAATGCCTACTTGTAATAGGAGGACACATTTCACTGGGTGAAATGTATTTGAACAGTCTTTAACCACCTCCCATCCGGGCCATTGTACATATACGGCCGGGTGGGAGTCTCGTCCTTCTGAATGGACGTTCCGCGGCGCGATCTCGATGTGCCTGTGTCCCTCGGACACAGCACAACAAGATGCGTCAGGAGGGCCCTGTGATTGGCCCTCCTGATCACATGACGGCTGTGTCCAATCACAGCCGTCATGCAATGTAAATACAGCCGTTGTAACGGCTTCAATCTCTTTTCCTCTCTGACAGATCCTGTCAGGGAGGAGAAGAAGAGGATCGATACTGGAGCTGGGGTGATCAGTGAGTATTTCTAAGTACTCACTGATCACAGGGGGGGTCTGTGCTGGTAATCAGATGATTGATTACCAGTGCAGCCCTGGGGGGAGGGGATGCCACTAGAGCCACCAGGGATGCCCACCCATGACCACCAGGGATGCCCACCATAGCCACCAGGGATGGCAAACAGCCTGCCAGTAGTGCCCTCCTATCAGTGCTGCCCACCAATGCCATATATCAGTGCTGCCCACCAGTGCCCGTTATTGCCATCCACCAGTGCTGCCCACCAGTGCCCATTATTGCCCACCAGTGCTGCCTATCAGTGCCCCCCATCAGTGCCCATCAGTGCCCCCCATCAGTGCCAATCAGTGCCGCCCATCAGTGTCGATCAGTGCCACCTATCAGTGCCCACCAGTTCCTATCAGTGCCGCCGATCAGTGCCCATCAGTGCTGCCTATCAGTGCCCATCAGCGCTGCCTATCAGTGCCCACCAATGCTACATATCAGTGCTATCTATCAGTGCCACATATCAGTGCCCATCAGTGCTGCATATCAGTGCTACCTATCAGTGCCCATCAGTGCTGCATATCAGTGCCACCCCATCAGTGCCACCCCATCAGTGCCACCCAATCAGTGTCTCCTCTTCAGTGCCTGTCAGTGCGGCATCATCAGTGCTCATCAGTGCAGGAAAAAACGTATCTATTCACAAAATGTTATAACCTAAACAAAAAAACTTTTTTTTTTTTTCAAAATTTTCTGTCTTTTTTTATTTGTGCACCAAAAAAGAAAAAACCTGGCAGTGATCAAATACCACCAAAAGAAAGCTCTATTTGTGGGGAACAAATGACACAAATTTGGTTTAGGTACAATGTTGCATGACCGCGCAATTGTCATTCAAAATGCAACAGCGCTAAAAGATGAAAATTGGTCTGGGAAGGAAGGGGGTTTAAGTGCCCAGTATTGAGGTAGTTAAAGGAGAAGTCTTTAAAGGAGAAGTACAGCCTTTGTTAGGCTGTACTTCTGTGGATCATAGGAGTGCAGTTCGTTCTGCACTCCGGTGACTAATTTTCAGCCAACAGAGGGCTCAAGCCAGCTGTCAGCTGACATCATAGAGTCGGTCCAGGATGGGGAAAGATCGGGACCATACCATCTGGATACACCCAGGAGCCTGAACCAGCACCTGGCTCAGCCTCTCAGTGAACTTCTGAGAGCCTAACCCAGCCACTTCCACCCCTTCCACAGCCCAACAGTACAGTGAGCGCTGGGGAGGGGGGGGGGGGGTCAGAACAGACAGCAGTGACTGAGAGTCATGGCTCTCTGCTCAGAGTGGCAGGGAGAACTTGGTGATCGCTCAGTTCTTAACCTAGGAGCCAGTGGAGGACAGATGCAGCATTGGATTGATTATGCATCCACCTAGGTAAGTATTGTTACTTCTCTTTAAAGACCAAAACAACAGAGAAGATCAGAACTGAGACCCTATTTGAGCTCTCAGAGAGAGCTACTGCTGTCACCCCTAAAGTAGAAGAGCACACCATCACTAGGATCCTGAGCTCAGGTCCGTACTATCAATGTACCAGGGCAGAGACACACCTTCCAGCATACACCAGGCACTCTCCCAGATAGCAAGGGTAACTTACCACAAATTTGTGTCATTGTTGAATTGTAAGTCTGTTAACTTGCTGCACATTTTCATTGGCAACTTGTACACTTGCAGAGTACTTGAAGCACAAGTTCTAGTCACATTTCTAGTCAAATTTGGGTGGCAAGTCTCTAGCAAGAGTAAAGTAGATCTCATCTACTTTCACAGTTAGAGATAGCGGGGGAGGCAGGACAATGTTATAATCATGGGAGACTTCAACTAACCTGAATTTCTCACTCAACTATGGCTCAGCATTTCTTGAATTTCTTACAGGACAATTTCAAGTCAAATGGTGGAAGCCAAAACTAGAATGAATGTTCTACAGTTCTTACTAATTACAAACAACACAGAGCTGAAATAAAGGATAACTTAAAAAACAGTGATCACAAAGTAACTATGCTTGCCAAAAATGATAGAAAAGGGAGACACAGGGAAGGATAAGTACACTAAATTTCAAGAGCCAACTTCACTAAGCTGCTCTCCATAATTCATGACACTAAATGGTTTTAAATTCTTGAAACAACAAACATATAAGAGAAGTGGGAGTGCTTTAAGGACATATACAATGACATTCATCAGTGCATTCCAATGGGCAATAAATATAAGCAAACAAAAATTAAACTCGGGTAGCTAAGTGCTAATGCAAAAAGGCATATTAACCATTTGCTGACTGCCCACACTATATATACATCATTACTTTGACATTTATTTTACCGGGGTTATGGCAGCAGATAGCTGCCATAATCCCAGTATCATTTTTTTCTGTCGGCGATTTGACATCTGCTAAAAGTGATCCCAGTGGTGGATTTACCATGGGATCACTTTTAGAGGTGGCGGGAGAGGTGACCATCCCCTCCCTCAGCTGTCCATCCGATCCAACTGATGGCTAGGCAGGAAGTCAAGAGAGGGCAAAATGGCCCCCATTCAGCTACATGCCCTTGGAAAACCGGAGCGACCTCTGATGTCACTTACTGTTTTCTGGCTTAAAGAATTTTTCTTTTTTTAAGTCAAAGTGTCAAAACATTCTTTTTTTCTTCTTTTTGCTTTTAAAGGGAAATTAAAGATCTGGGGTCTTTTTGACCCCGGATCTCTCAATAAAGGGGACCTGTCATGCTTATTTCTTTTACAGGGGATGTTTACATTCCTTGTAATAGGATTAAAAGTGATAAAAAAAAAGAAAGAGACAGTGTAACAATAAAAAGTAAAATAAATAAGAAATAAAAAATATAAAGTGCCCCATCCCTCAGTGCCCACATGCAGAAATGAACTCATACGTACAGTGCCTTGCGAAAGTATTCGGCCCCCTTGAACTTTTCAAACTTTTGACCCATTTCAGGCTTCAAACATGAAGATATAAAACTGTAATTTTTTGTGAAGAATCAACAACAAGTGGGACACAATCATGAAGTGGAACGAAATTTATTGGCTATTTCAAACTTTTTTAACAAATAAAAAACTGAAAAATTGGGCGTGCAAAATGATTCAGCCCCCTTAAGTTAATACTTTGTAGCGCCACCTTTTGCTGCGATTACAGCTGTAAGTCGCTTGGGGTATGTCTCTATCAGTTTTGCCCATTCCTCCTTGCAAAACAGCTCGAGCTCAGTGAGGTTGGATGGAGAGCGTTTGTGAACAGCAGTTTTCAGTTCTTTGCACAGATTCTCGATTGGATTCAGGTCTGGACTTTGACTTGGCCATTCTAACACCTGGATATTTTTATTTGTGAACCATTCCATTGTAGATTTTGCTTTATGTTTTGGATCATTGTCTTGTTGGAAGACAAATCTCCGTCCCAGCCTCAGGTCTTTGGCAGACTCCATCAGGTTTTCTTCCAGAATGGTCCTGTATTTGGCTCCATCCACCTTTCCATCAATTTTAACCATCTTCCCTGACTCTGCTGAAAAAAAGCAGGCCCAAACCATGATGCTGCCACCACCGTGTTTGACAGTGGGGATGGTGTGTTCAGGGTGATGAGCTGTGTTGCTTTTACGCCAAACATAATGTTTTGCATTGTTGCCAAAAAGTTAAATTTTGGTTTCATCTGACCAGAGCACCTTCTTCCACATGTTTGGTGTTTCTCCCAGGTGGCTTGCGGAAAACTTTGAACGACACTTTTTCACTCTTTAAGAAATGGCTTTCTTCTTGCCACTCTTCCATAAAGGCCAGATTTGTGCAGTATACGACTGATTGTTGTCCTATGGACAGAGTCTCCCACCTCAGCTGCAGATCTCAGCAGTTCATCCAGAGTGATCATGGTGCCTCTTGGCTGCATCTCTGATCAGTCTTCTCCTTGTATGAGCTGAAAGTTTAGAGGGACGGCCAGGTCTTTGTAGATTTGCAGTGGTCTGATACTCCTTCCATTTCAATATTATCGCTTGCACAGTGCTCCTTGGGATGTTTAAAGCTTGGGAAATCTTTTTGTATCCAAATCCAGCTTTAAACTTCTCTATAACAGTATCTCGGACCTGCCTGGTGTGTTCCTTGCTCTTCATGATGCTCTCTGCGCTTTAAACGGACCTCTGAGACTGTGCAGGTGCATTTATACAGAGACTTGATTACACACGGGTGGATTCTATTTATCATCATTAGTCATTTAGGTCAACATTGGATCATTCAGCGATCCTCACTGAACTTCTGGAGAGAGTTTGCTGCACTAAAAGTAAAGGGGCTGAATAATTTTGCACGCCAAATTTTTCAGTTTTTTATTTGTTAAAAAAGTTTGAAATATCCAATAAATATCGTTCCACTTGTTCCAATGATTGTGTCCCACTTGTTGTTGATTTTTCACAAAAAAATACAGTTTTATATCTTTATGTTTGAAGCCTGGAATGTGGCAAAAGGTCGAAAAGTTCAAGGGGGCCGAATACTTTCGCCAGGCACTGTATGTCCCGCCCGCATATGTAGACGGTGAGAGCAATAATTCTAGCACTAGACTTCCACTGTAACTCTAAACAACCATGCGCAATTTTAAAGCATGACATGTTAGATATCTATTTACTTGGAACAACATAATTTTTCATATTTTACAAAAAAATTGGACTAACTTTAGTGCTTTTTTTTTTTTTTTAATTCATTAAAGTGTATTTTTTTTTTTAAATTGCGTCTGAAAGGCCGTTGCGCAAATACAGTGTGACATAATATATTGCAATGATCACCATTTTATTCTCTATTATAATATTATCTATAATAATATTTGGGGTTCTAAGATTTTTTCTAGCGAAATAAAATACTAATTTAAAAAAAAAGTTCCAGAAAAGGCCTGGTCAGCAAAACTGTTCTTTGAAAAATATAAGGCCGAAAACTACAAAGAATGCATTAAGAACTACAAGAGCACGATCAGGGCGAGAGAGAAACGTTTCTCAAATATTTTAATAGTAAAAATGTTGGAACATATTGGACCTAGAAAAGATGACCAGGGGAAGTTTGTCATAAGTCATAGGGAGAAGGCAATGGTATTAAATACATTCTTATCCACAGTTTATATTAAGGAAAATGAGGGGTATAATAAACATAACAGTAATGCTAATAACAGTATTCCAGATAGTAGGGATAGACAGATATGTTTTTTTCAGGGCCGATACCGTTACCAATATTTTGGTCACAACATATCGGTATCGGCCAATATGGGCCGATATTTTGTACATTTAAAGTTTTTAAAATAAAGACATTTTTTGACACAAATCTGGTACTGAACATGTTAATTTTTGTTTAATGCTTAATGGCTGGCTTGATAGCACCCTGTGGTGGGTGGCTGGCTGGCTGGCACCCTGTGGTGGGTGGCTGGCTGGCTCCTTGTGGTGGGTGGGTGGCTGGCTGGCACCCTGTGGTGGGTGGGTGGCAGGCTCCCTGTGGTGGGTGGTTGGCTTTCTGGCACCCTGTGGTGGATGGCTGGCTGTTTGGCACATTGTGGTGTGTGGGTGGCTGGCTGGCTGGCACCCTGTGGTGGGTGGCTGGCTGGCACCCTGTGGTAGGTGGGTGGCTGGCACAGGGGCTGTGGGTGGCTGGCTGATACAGGGCCTGTGGGCGGCTGGCTGGTACAGTGCCTGTGACTGGCTGGTACAGGGCCTGTGGGTGGCTGGCTGTTACAGTGCCTGTGGCTGGCTGGTACAGGGCCTGTGGGTGGCTGGCTGGCTTTCTGGCACCCTGTCTGTTGGTGGCTGGCTGTCTGGCACCCTGCGGTGGGTGGATGTCTGTCTGGCACCGTGTGGTGGGTGGCTGGCTGGCTGGCACCCTGTGGTGGGTGGCTGGCTGGCACAGGGGCTGTGGGTGGCTGGCTGGTACAGGGTCTGTGGGTGGCTGGTACAGAGCCTGTGGGTGGCTGGCTGGCTCGCTGGTACAGTGCTTGTGACTGGCTGGTACAGGGCCTGTGGATGTGGGTGTCTGGCTGGCACTGGGCTGCTGTGGGTGGGTGTATGGCTGTGATACACTCCCATGAGACTAGTCCTGACTCCAGATGAGGCTGTCCAAGGCGAGGGAGGCGGCCTAAGAAGGCAGAATGACGTCACAAAAATATCAGCAATATCGGCCAGTTCCGGGGCCGATAGCGATATATATATTGGTGAAAGTGCATATCGGCCAACAATATATCAGCCTTGCAGATAATCGGTCTATCCCTACCAGATAGCAAGGATAACTTGCCACAAATTTGTCAGTGTTGAATTGTAAGTCTGTTAACTTGCTGCACATTTTCATTGGCAAGTCATACACTTGAAAAAAGTCCATAAACTTTAGGTGAGTCTTGCTGCAATTTGAATCCAAAGTGGCGTGCTCCCCTACTATGTGCATCCACTCACCAGCTGTATGTATAAAACAGGCTTTAATTATATATGCTCTTTCCTCCACTCCCTCCATGTATTGGTGTTTGGCTGGTTTTTGGTATCCAAATCAGGCTTATGACCGTATAATCCCTCCTTATCTTCCATTTCACTCTCCAAATGTGAACCAGCGTAGATATCACCATGAAAAGGATGGGAGAACATTCATAGTGTAAAACTGTTGACTTTTATTAAAGATTAAAATGCAATTCCACTTACATAAAAACAATCAATAAAAGCAGCATATATAATCAAAACCTGTTTTATACATACAGCTGGTGAGTGGGGGCACATAGGAGGGGAGCATGCCACTTTGGATTTAAATTGCAGCAAGATTAACCTAAAGTTTATGGACTTTTTTCATGCTTATGGATAGAGTTGAGCGGACACCTGGATGTCCATGTTCGGCGGGTTCGGCCGAACTTTAAAAAAAAGTCCGGGTCCGTGTCCCGGACTTTTGCCGAACTTTTCCCGGACACCGAACCCCATTGAAGTCAATGGGGACCCGAACTTTCAGGCACTAAAATGGCTCTAAAACACCAAAGTAAAGGGCTAGAGTGCTGCAAATGGCAGCAAAACGTAGTTAAGAGCATGGCAAGTGCTCTGCAAACAAATGTGGATAGGGAAATAACTTAAAACAACAAAATAAAAAAACAGAAAAATAAAACAATGTTCTTCATCTCTGAAGGACGAGGCCTATATGGAGTAGGAGGGAGGTTGAGGTGGTGGTGGATGTGGTGGTGTCATAGGCGTGCGCACAGGGTGTGCCGGGTGTACCTGGGCACACCCTAATCACCTAGGGCACATTAGCATTATCGCTCTGTTTGCCAGTGAGGAGATGGGAAAGATCTCCCTCGGACCTGCTCTGCTCTATTTCACTTTGCCAGCAGGGAGAGTAATGTATCGGGGCCATGTACATGTAGGCAAACACATGCATGTGTATTTAAACTTTGGGGTGCACACCCTAATGCAATAGTCTGCGCACACCTATGGGCGGTGTAGGTGGAAGCGGCGGTGGAGGAGGACCAGGGCCGGATTAAGAGCATCATGGGCTTGGTGCTGAGGATTTTGAAGGGCCTTAAGGGCCGTGCCTTGGCATGCACCCAGAGGAGGAAGGGTGCAGCCATGCATGCCTAATTCAACATGGGATGCTGTCTCTGAAGCCCATAAACACATCCATGCATCGGCAACTGTCCCTCCTTGTCCGGCCTTCGTGCTGTGTGGGGAGGTTCTGAGGGAGCTGCCTGGGGAAGCGAGCATAGAAGCCAGACTTCTGTGTTTACAAGTGACAGAAGAGCGGTAACAGTGAATATGGCCAACCCGGGGCCTATATAAAAGGTAGGGGCCTGGAGCTGCAGCCCCAATAGCCCCTACGTTAATCTGGCCCTGAGGAAGACGAGGTAGCCAACACTGCTTTTTTTCAGAAATTTTAAATGAGGGTACACCCCAAAAGAATGAGAAAGAGCAAAAATGGAACAATGGGTGGGTAAGGTCGGTATCCATCGCTATTCTGCACAAGGTACGGAAAAGTCCCGTGGGATCCATGCCTGGTTCATTTTAATGAATGTGAGCTTGTCCACATTGTCTCTGGACAGGCGGCTGCGCTTGTCTGTTATAACGCCCCCAGCCGTGCTAAATACCCGTTCAGATAATACACTGGCTGCAGGGCATGCCAGCACCTCCAAGGCGTAAAGGGCAAGCTCAGGCCATGTGCCTAATTTGGAGACCCAGAAGTTGAAGGGGGCAGACCCTTCATTCACTACATGTAGGCGTGTGCACACATACTGCTCCACCATGTTGGTAAAATGCTGCCTCCTGCTAAGACGTTCCATCTGAGCTGCTGGTGCTGCTGTTTGTTGTGGCGTGCTGACAAAGCTTTTCCACATTTTGGCCATGCTAACCCTGCCTTCTGAGGTGCTGGCGGTGCCCTGGTTGCGTTGGCGACCTCTTCCTCCTCCTCCTCCTCTGCCTTGTGCTTCCACTGTGGCCCCGCTGTCAGGTGGGAATGCCAGCAGCATCGCGTCTACCAGCGTGCGCTTGTACTCGCGCATCTTGCGATCGCGCTCCAGTGAGTGTATTAAGGACGGTACGTTGTCCTTGTAACGGGGATCCAGCAGCATGGCCACCCAGTAATCAGCACAAGTTAGAATGTGGGCAACTCGGCGGTCCTTGTGGAGACACTGCAGCATGTAATCGCTCATGTGTGCCAGGCTGCCCAGAGGCAACGAAAGGCTGTCCTCTGTGGGAGGTGTATCGTCCGTGTCCTCTGTATCCCCCCAGCCACGCACCAGTGATGGCCATGAGCTGGCCTGGGTGCCACCCTGCTGTGAACATGGTTCCATCTCCTCCTCCAGCTCCTCCTCCTCATCCTCCTCATCCTCCAGAACTGTGCCCCTGCTGGACAATTGTGTCCCTGGCGTTTGTGTGTGCAGGAACCCACCCTCGGAGCCCCTTGGGAATGACTGCCCTGAAAGCCTTGGAAATATTACCTCTTCATCCTCCTCCTCCTCCTCCTCCTCATCCTGTGCCACATCCTCTTCCATCATCGCACAAATTGTTTTTTCAAGGAGGCATAGAAGTGGGATAGTTAAGCTGAGAACGGCGTCATCGGCACTGGCCATGTTGGTGGAGTACTCAAAACAGCGCAACAAGGCACACAGGTCTCGCATGGAGGCCCAGTTATTGGTGGTGAAGTGGTGCTGTTCCGCAGAGCGACTCACGCGTGCGTGCTGCAGCTGAAACTCCACTATGGCCTGCTGCTGCTGGCACAGTCTTTGCAGCATGTGCAAGGTGGAGTTCCACCTTGTGGGCACGTCACATATGAGGCGGTGAGCGGGAAGGCCGAAGTTACGCTGCAGCGCTGACAGGCGAGCAGCAGCAGGGTGAGAATGCCGAAAGTGCGCACAGACGGCCCGCACTTTCTGCAGCAGCTCTGACATATCGGGGTAGTTTTTAAGGAACCTCTGCACCACCAAATTCAGCACATGCTCCAGGCAAGGGATGTGAGTCAAACCGGCTAGGCCCAGACCAGAGCTGCTATGAGATTTTGCCCGTTATCGCACACCACCAGGCCGGGCTTGAGGCTTGCTGGCAGCAACCACTCATTTGTCTGCTGTTCCATGCTCCTCCACAACTCCTGCGCGGTGTGTGGTTTGTCCCCCAAACAGGCAAGTTGTAAAACTGCCTGCTGTCGTTTACCCCTGGCCATGCTAAAGTTGGTGGTGAAGGTGTTACGCTGTCCGGATGAGGAGGCGGTAGAGGATGAGGAAGCGGAGTAGGAGGAGTTAGGAACAGGAGGCAAACTGAAGCGCCCTGCAATCCTCGGTGGTGGAAGGACATGCGCCAAATTGCTATCCGCCTCAGGCCCATCCGCCACTGCATTTACCCAGTGTGCCGTTAGAGAGATATAACGCCCCTGACTGTGCTTACTGGTCCACGTATCGGTAGTTAGGTGGACCTTGGCACAGATGGTGTTGCGCAGTGCACACCTGATTTTTTCCCCCACTTGGTTGTGCAGGAAAGGGATGGCTTGCCTGGAAAAGTAGTGGCGGCTGGGCACGACGTACTGTGGGACAGCCACCGACATAAGGTTTTTAAAACTGTGCGTCTCCACCAGACGGAATGACAGCATTTCAAAGGCCAATAATTTTGAAATGCTGGCATTCAGGGCCAGGGATCGCGGGTGGGTAGGGGGGTACTTCCTCTTCCTCTCAAGTGTTTGGGAGATGGAAAGCTGAACGCTTCCACGGGACATTGTGGAGATTGGTTGGTGACCCAGGTGGTGGTGTTGCTGACAGATCCTCTGTTTGCGGGGTGGCAGGTGCCGGTATCACTACAGATGTGGCTGGAGCGGCCGAGACTGCAGCAGAAGAGGAAGCAGGATGAGCCAGAGACGTTTCTTGGTTTTGAAGGTGTCTACTCCACTGCAGCTCGTGCTTTGCACTTAGATGTCTGATCATGCAGGTTGTGCTCAGGTTGAGAAGGTTTATGCCTCGCTTCAGGCTCTGATTGCACAGGGTGCAAACCACTCGTGTCCTGTCATCAGCACATTTTCTAAAGAACTTCTACGCTAGAGAACTCCTTTGAGCTGACTTTGGTGCGCTCGTTCCCTTGCTGTGTTGGGCAGTAGCGGGCGTAGTGTCTAGGGCACGGCCGCTCCGCTTCTGCACCCTGCTCCCTCTTCTGCTGTGCTGGTGGCTCTGTGCGACCACCGCCTCTTCCTTCAAACTACTCAGGTCACCTGCATGACATTCATTCCATGTGGGGTCGAGGACCTCATCGTCCTCCACATCATCTTCCACCCAGTCTTCACCCCTGCCCTCCTTGTCGGTCTCCACAATGCTGAACGCCACAGCAGTTGGCACCTGCGTTTCGTCATCATCGGAGACGTGCTGCGATGGTCCTTGCATGTACTCATCTTGAGAAATAAGTGGTTGGGCATCGCTGCACTCAATCTCTTCAACTTCTGGGGCAGGGCTAGGTGGATGGCCCTTGGAAACCCTGCTGACAGAGTCCTCAAAAAGAAGAAGAGACTGCTGTATGGATTGGGGCTCAGACTGCTTGCCTGATTTCCAAGGGGGTGTGGTGAAAGACGGTTGGACATTGGCTGCAGGTGCCAACTCTGACCTTTCTGCAGTAGACTGGGTGGGAGACAATGTGAAGGAACTGGAGGCACTGTCAGCAACCCAATCTACTATCGCCTGTACTTCTTCAGGCCTCATCACATCTAGAGGCGCATGATGCCCTACCAAATACTGATGCAGGTTCTGTCGCCTACTCACACTTGTGGAAGGTGTTTCACTTGTGCGTGTAGCTGGCACAGATCGACCACGTCCTATCCTTGCAACAGGAGCTCCACCAGCAGCACCACGACCCAGGCCACGGCCCCTATTTGACGGTCTCCTCATATTTCTGTAATTTATGATCTTGCCCTAGAAAGGTGTTTATTGAATAGCAGAACAAAACAATAACAGTATCGCACGGGTGTATCTCACAGTCAAATATGCAAACTATGCCGCAATTTAATGTTTTTTACCCCAAAAGGGTGTATATTGAATAGCGGAATAGGAAAAAGGATAAAAAAACGGTGTATCTCACACGTACAAACACAGACTAGGCCCCGATTCAAATTTTTTGTACCCTAAAGGGAGGATGAGGAAGAGGAGTAGGAGGAGTTGGGAACAGGAGGCAAACTGAAGCGCCCTGCAATCCTCAGCGGTAGAAGAAGATGCGCCAAACAAATTTAAAAAGGTGTATCTCACATGTACCGATACAGACTATCCCGCAATTTAATTTTTTACACTCAAACAGGGTGTATATTGAATAGCGGAATAGGACAAATTTTACAAAACGGTGTATCTCACACGTACAAACACCAACTAGGCCCCGATTACAATTTTTTGTACCCTAAAGGCAGGATGAGGAAGAGGAGTAGGAGGAGTTGGGAACAGGAGGCAAACTGAAGCGCCTTGCTATCCTCGGCGGTAGAAGGAGATGCGCCAAACCAATTTAAAAAGGTGTATCTCACATGTACCGGTACAGACTATCCCGCAATTTAATTTTTTTACACTCAAACAGGGTGTATATTGAATAGCGGAATAGGACAAATTTTACAAAACGGTGTATCTCACATGTACAAACACCAACTGGGCCCCGATTACAATTTTTTGTACCCTAAAGGCAGGATGAGGAAGAGGAGTAGGAGGAGTTGGGAACAGGAGGCAAACTGGAGCGCCCTGCAATGCTCGGCGGTAGAAGGAGATGCGCCAAACTAATTTAAAAAGGTGTATCTCACATGTACCGGTACAGACTATCCCGCAATTTAATTTTTTACACTCAAAGAGGGTGTATATTGAATAGCGGAATAGGACAAATTTTACCAAACGCTGTATCTCACACGTACAAACACAAACTAGGCCCCGATTACAATTTTTTCTACCCTAAAGGCAGGATGAGGAGTAGGAGGAGTTCGGAACAGGCAGGAGGCAGACTGAAGCACCCTCAAATCCTCGGCAGTATGAGATGCGCCCCAAAAATTGGAAAGGTGTATCTCACACGTACCGACACAGACTATCACGCAATTTAATTGTTTATACCCAAAGGTTTTGATTAAATAGCGGAATAGAAAATATGATCCAAAAAAAAGTGTATGTATATCACACGTACACAACCACACTAGGCCCCAATTACTATTGTTTGTACCCCTAAAGGCAGGATGAGGAGTAGGAGGAGTTTGGAACAGGCAGCACCCTCAAATCTTCAGAAGTATGAGATGAACCCCAAAAACTTGCAAAGGTGGATCTCACACGTACCAACACAGACTATCCCGCAATTTAATTGATCCCCAAAGGTTTTTATTGAATAGCGGAATAGGAAATATGATCAAAAAAAGTGTATGTATCTCACACGTACAGAAGCAGACTAGGCCCCAATTACTATTGTTTGTACCCCTAAATGGCTGGATGAGGAGTAGGAGGAGTATGGAACAAACAGCACCCTCAAATCTTCAGAAGTATGAGATGAACCCCAAAAACTTGGAAAGGTGGATCTCACACGTACCAACACAGACTATCCCCCAATTTAATTGATCCCCAAAGGTTTTTATTGAATAGCGGAATAGAAAATATGATCAAAAAAAGTGTATGTATCTCACACGTACACAACCACACTAGGCCCCAATTACTATTGTTTGTACCCCTAAAGGCAGGATGAGGAGTTGGAGGAGTATGGAACAGGCAGCACCCTCAAATCTTCAGAAGTATGAGATGAACTCCAAAAACTTGGAAAGGTGGATCTCACACGTACCAACACAGACTATCCCGCAATTTAATTGATCCCCAAAGGTTTTTGATTAAATAGCGGAATAGAAAATATGATCAAAAAAAGTGTATGTATATCACACGTACACAACCACACTAGGCCCCAATTACTATTGTTTGTACCCCTAAAAGGCTGGATGAGGAGTAGGGGGAGTATGGAACAGGCAGCACCCTCAAATCTTCAGAAGTATGAGATGAACCCCAAAAACTTGGAAAGGTGGATCTCACAAGTACCAACACAGACTATCCCCCAATTTAACTGATCCCCGAAGGTTTTTGATTAAATAGCGGAATAGAAAATATGATCAAAAAAAGTGTATGTATATCACACGTACACAACTACACTAGGCCCCAATTACTATTGTTTGTACCCCTAAAAGGCTGGATGAGGAGTAGGGGGAGTATGGAACAGGCAGCACCCTCAAATCTTCAGAAGTATGAGATGAACCCCAAAAACTTGGAAAGGTGGATCTCACACGTACCAACACAGACTATCCCCCAATTTAACTGATCCCCAAAGGTTTTTGATTAAATAGCGGAATAGAAAATATGATCAAAAAAGTGTATGTATATCACACGTACACAACTACACTAGGCCCCAATTACTATTGTTTGTACCCCTAAAAGGCTGGATGAGGAGTAGGGGGAGTATGGAACAGGCAGCACCCTCAAATCTTAAGAAGTATGAGATGAACCCCAAAAACTTGGAAAGGTGGATCTCACACTTACCAACACAGACTATCCCCCAATTTAACTGATCCCCAAAGGTTTTTGATTAAATAGCAGAATAGAAAATATGATCAAAAAAAGTGTATGTATATCACACGTACACAACCACACTAGGCCCCAATTACTATTGTTTGTACCCCTAAAAGGCTGGATGAGGAGTAGGGGGAGTATGGAACAGGCAGCACCCTCAAATCTTCAGAAGTATGAGATGAACCCCAAAAACTTGGAAAGGTGGATCTCACACGTACCAACACAGACTATCCCCCAATTTAACTGATCCCCAAAGGTTTTTGATTAAATAGCGGAATAGAAAATATGATCAAAAAAAGTGTATGTATATCACACGTACACAAACACACTAGGCCCCAATTACTATTGTTTGTACCCCTAAAAGGCTGGATGAGGAGTAGGGGGAGTATGGAACAGGCAGCACCCTCAAATCTTCAGAAGTATGAGATGAACCCCAAAAACTTGGAAAGGTGGATCTCACACGTACCAACACAGACTATCCCCCAATTTAACTGATCCCCAAAGGTTTTTGATTAAATAGCGGAATAGAAAATATGATCAAAAAAAGTGTATGTATATCACACGTACACAACCACACTAGGCCCCAATTACTATTGTTTGTACCCCTAAAAGGCTGGATGAGGAGTAGGGGGAGTATGGAACAGGCAGCACCCTCAAATCTTCAGAAGTATGAGATGAACCCCAAAAACTTGGAAAGGAGGATCTCACACGTACCAACACAGACTATCCCCCAATTTAACTGATCCCCAAAGGTTTTTGATTAAATAGCGGAATAGAAAATATGATCAAAAAAAGTGTATGTATATCACACGTACACAACCACACTAGGCCCCAATTACTATTGTTTGTACCCCTAAAAGGCTGGATGAGGAGTAGGGGGAGTATGGAACAGGCAGCACCCTCAAATCTTCAGAAGTATGAGATGAACCCCAAAAACTTGGAAAGGTGGATCTCACACGTACCAACACAGACTATCCCCCAATTTAACTGATCCCCAAAGGTTTTTGATTAAATAGCGGAATAGAAAATATGATCAAAAAAAGTGTATGTATATCACACGTACACAACCACACTAGGCCCCAATTACTATTGTTTGTACCCCTAAAAGGCTGGATGAGGAGTAGGGGGAGTATGGAACAGGCAGCACCCTCAAATCTTCAGAAGTATGAGATGAACCCCAAAAACTTGGAAAGGTGGATCTCACACGTACCAACACAGACTATCCCCCAATTTAACTGATCCCCAAAGGTTTTTGAATAAATAGCGGAATAGGAAATATGATCAAAAAAAGTGTATGTATATCACACGTACACAACTACACTAGGCCCCAATTACTATTGTTTGTACCCCTAAAAGGCTGGATGAGGAGTAGGGGAAGTATGGAACAGGCAGCACCCTCAAATCTTCAGAAGTATGAGATGAGCCCCAAAAACTTGGAAAGGTGGATCTTACACGTACCAACACAGACTATCCCCCAATTTAACTGATCCCCAAAGGTTTTTGATTAAATAGCGGAATAGAAAATATGATCAAAAAAAGTGTATGTATATCACACGTACACAACCACACTAGGCCCCAATTACTATTGTTTGTACCCCTAAAAGGCTGGATGAGGAGTAGGGGGAGTATGGAACAGGCAGCACCCTCAAATCTTCAGAAGTATGAGATGAACCCCAAAAACTTGGAAAGGTGGATCTCACACGTACCAACACAGACTATCCCCCAATTTAACTGATCCCCAAAGTTTTTTGATTAAATAGCGGAATAGAAAATATGATCAAAAAAAGTGTATGTATATCACACGTACACAACCACACTAGGCCCCAATTACTATTGTTTGTACCCCTAAAAGGCTGGATGAGGAGTAGGGGGAGTATGGAACAGGCAGCACCCTCAAATCTTCAGAAGTATGAGATGAACCCCAAAAACTTGGAAAGGTGGATCTCACACGTACCAACACAGACTATCCCCCAATTTAACTGATCCCCAAAGGTTTTTGATTAAATAGCGGAATAGAAAATATGTTTAAAAAAAGTGTATGTATATCACACGTACACAACTACACTAGGCCCCAATTACTATTGTTTGTACCCATAAAAGGCTGGATGAGGAGTAGGGGGAGTATGGAACAGGCAGCACCCTCAAATCTTCAGAAGTATGAGATGAACCCCAAAAACTTGGAAAGGTGGATCTCACACGTACCAACACAGACTATCCCCCAATTTAACTGATCCCCAAAGGTTTTTGATTAAATAGCGGAATAGGAAATATGATCAAAAAAAGTGTATGTATATCACACGTACACAACCACACTAGGCCCCAATTACTATTGTTTTTCCCCCTAAAAGGCTGGATGAGGAGTAGGGGAAGTATGGAACAGGCAGCACCCTCAAATCTTCAGAAGTATGAGATGAACCCCAAAAACTTGGAAAGGTGGATCTCACACGTACCAACACAGACTATCCCCCAATTTAACTGATCCCCAAAGGTTTTTGATTAAATAGCGGAATAGAAAATATGATCAAAAAAAGTGTATGTATATCACACGTACACAACTACACTAGGCCCCAATTACTATTGTTTGTACCCCTAAATGGCTGGATGAGGAGTAGGGGGAGTATGGAACAGGCAGCACCCTCAAATCTTCAGAAGTATGAGATGAACCCCAAAAACTTGGAAAGGTGGATCTCACACGTACCAACACAGACTATCCCCCAATTTAACTGATCCCCAAAGGTTTTTGATTAAATAGCGGAATAGAATATATGATCAAAAAAAGTGTATGTATATCACACGTACACAACCACACTAGGCCCCAATTACTAATGTTTGTACCCCTAAAAGGCTGGATGAGGAGTAGGGGGAGTATGGAACAGGCAGCACCTTCGAATCTTCAGAAGTATGATATGAAGCCCAAAAACTTGGAAAGGTGGATCTCACACGTACCAACACAGACTATCCCCCAATTTAACTGATCCCCAAAGGTTTTTGATTAAATAGCGGAATAGAAAATATGATCAAAAAAAGTGTATGTATATCACACGTACACAACCACACTAGGCCCCAATTACTAATGTTTGTACCCCTAAAAGGCTGGATGAGGAGTAGGGGGAGTATGGAACAGGCAGCACCTTCGAATCTTCAGAAGTATGATATGAAGCCCAAAAACTTGGAAAGGTGGATCTCACACGTACCAACACAGACTATCCCCCAAATTAACTGATCCCCAAAGGTTTTTGATTAAATAGCGGAATAGAAAATATGATCAAAAAAAGTGTATGTATATCACACGTACACAACCACACTAGGCCCCAATTACTATTGTTTGTACCCCTAAAAGGCTGGATGAGGAGTAGGGGGAGTATGGAACAGGCAGCACCCTCAAATCTTCAGAAGTATGAGATGAACCCCAAAAACTTGGAAAGGTGGATCTCACACGTACCAACACAGACTATCCCCCAATTTAACTGATCCCCAAAGTTTTTTGATTAAATAGCGGAATAGAAAATATGATCAAAAAAAGTGTATGTATATCACACGTACACAACCACACTAGGCCCCAATTACTATTGTTTGTACCCCTAAAAGGCTGGATGAGGAGTAGGGGGAGTATGGAACAGGCAGCACCCTCAAATCTTCAGAAGTATGAGATGAACCCCAAAAACCCCAAATATCATTCAGCTCTGCTGCAGGCCACAACTTAATTTTTTTTAATCCAAGGCTGTATATTGAATAGTGGAATAGAAAAAAAGTGTATGATTTTTGAAACCACTCAATATTAGCACATGTGAACTGAACACAGCAGTGTATGATCAGTCACTCAGCACAGCACAGCTGAAGGAAAAAGGCTGCACACAGTGCCTGATAGAAAAATACTTTTCTCCCTCCTCCTCAGTGGGCAAAAAAGATTGTGTTCACTGTACCCCAAAAAGATTGCGTTCACTGCACCCCAAAAAGATTGTGTTCACTGCACCCCAAAAAGATTGTGTTCACTGCAGCCCACACACAGCAAAATGGATGTGGACCACTGACACCTGCCTATCTCCTATCCCACACCACACAGCAATATCGATTGTAGTTTGTAGAACACACTTTCCCTAAAAATCAGCAGACTCTATCCCTAACAGGATTGATAAGATCGTAGATCGGGTGACTGCAAACCCCACCCCACACAGCAATATCGATTGTAGTTTGTAGAACACACTTTCCCTAAAAATCAGCAGACTCTATCCCTAACAGGATTGATAAGATCGTAGATCGGGTGACTGCAAACCCCACCCCACACAGCAATATCGATTGTAGTTTGTAGAACACACTTTCCCTAAAAATCAGCAGACTCTATCCCTAACAGGATTGATAAGATCGTAGATCGGGTGACTGCAAACCCCACCCCACACAGCAATATCGATTGTAGTTTGTAGAACACACTTTCCCTAAAAATCAGCAGACTCTCTCCCTAACAGGATTTATAAGATCGTAGATCGGGTGACTGCAAACCCCACCCCACACAGCAATGCCGATTGTAGTTTGTAGAACGCACTGTCCCTAAAATCAGCAGACTCTTTCCCTAAAATGCCTACAACTCGCCCTGCCTAACACACTCCGACCTGTCCCTTAATTCTATCCGGACACAAATGTTTTTTTTTTCCTGTCTGTCCCTAATCAGCAGCCAGCACGTTGATGTGTGCTCTCTCCCTGATCTAAACAGCAGAATGACGCCGCAGCGGCGCTGCCTCGAACTTATAAAGACTTGGTCACATGCTTCAGACGGCCAATCACAGCTACTGATACATTTGCAGGCATGGCTGGGATGGCTTAGGCACACCAGTTAAACGCTTGTTGGTTGGCTGTTGAAAGCCCGCCATGAAAAGCGCGCCAAAGCATGCAAAACCCGGAAATAAAACGACCGAACACGGATTTTTACCCGAATATACAGTAAAGTGTTCGTGTCCGGGTAAAAAAATCCAATTATTCGGTACGAACACGAATAATACAGTCTGTGTTCGCTCAACCCTACTTATGGACTATTTGATTTTATACTGCACTCTGCACTTTAATTATTATTAGCACTTTTTAACACCGTTAGCATTTTATCTTTAGCACTTTACCAAATGTTTATTTTGTATCACAATAGATGAATGTTTTGCTTATTATTTGAATGCACTTTATTAGGGCAGCACTGTAGTCACTACATATTTTTAGATTAGGTTATGTAACTGCCAACACAGCAGCAGCCTGACCAAATAATTACCTACCCAAAAGGATTCACAGATGTTCGTGCGGGTCCACACTCATTAGTTAAGTCATACGCTTGCAGAGCACTTGAAGCACAAGTTCTAGTTGACACTTTTCCAAATTTGTAGCAAATTTGCAGGGCAAGGGAAAAGTTGCAGTGGTGAGTCTACAGCAAGTCTTCAACATGAAAATTCAGCCACTGTGGTGGGATGACTATTGCACAAATAATTGAACCAGAACTTGCAGCAGACTTGCGGAAAGTTTGCATAGAAAGTTGATCTGGAGACTTGCTGCAATTGGACAAAAAAAACTCGTGAAGCCTGGCAAGTCTAGCAATAGCTTAGCAAGTCATTTTTAAACTTGCAGCACAACTGCTTGTTATCTGGGATATGGAATGTACCTTTGTGGCTGACAGAGGCCAGTTCAAAAATAGCTTAATCAGGACCAGATGGCTTACATCTGGGAGCCCTCAACAAACTTAGCCATCTTATGTCAAAAACTGTTATTCCTAATTTCTAAGGGAAAGCAAACAGTAAAGACAAAAATTAAACATGATACCAATATTCAGTAAAAGGGCCATGATATATACTTGGGAGTTACAGTCCAGTCAGCTTAACATGAATTGTATGTAAACTATTTGAAGGTATGCTAAGGGGGTCATATCCGAGAATTTTCTAAAGAATACAGTATCACCCTTAGTGAACAGCATAGATTTATGAAAGACTGTTCTTGCCAGACCAAAAATATGAATACAAGTTACTAGCTAGGGGAAACATCTGGTGGAATTGCAGTAAGCAAGGCTGGCAGACTATTAGCCTGCAATAAAAATGGTATTTACTCAATAGGGATGAGCTTCGAGTTTGACTCAAACATTGGCTGCTCGCTCGTTCATTGAATGACGAACAAATGGTCTTCTTCGCGGGTTCCCGCATTATCATGGACTCTCTGATTTCTGAATTCCAATAAATAAATTACTGGCTGGCAGGGGGAATTGAACTCTCAGCATAGCAAGCCCAGTATTGTACCACCTACACCACCAAGCATGCTTAAGCTGAGCACACTCTCCCTAACTTTTATCTCATCCACAGTGTAGGGTGAGATAGGAGTTAGTTAGTTAGTTAGTTAGTTAGTTAGTTAGTTAGTTAGTTAGTTAGTTAGGCAGGGAAAGTGTATTCAACCTGGATGTACTTGCTGGTGGTGTAGCTGGTAGAATACCATACCTGCAATTGCAATGGTTGTGAGATCGAATCCCTTGGCCAGCAGGTGACTTATAATTGGAATTTTATAATTAATAATAAATTGCTAGCAGGGGGGAGATTTTTGCTTTTTAGTTTGTTGAGATCAAATTTATATATATATATATATATATATATATATATAGACACTTCAGTTTCTATCAGTTTATGTCAGTATTGCTGAAAGAAACGGCGTGGGGTTCCCCCTAAAATCCATACCATACCCTTATCCGAGCACACAGCCTGGCTGGCCAGGATGGGGGTGGGGGCGAGCGAGCACCCTCCCTCCTGAACCATACCAGGCCACATGCCCTTGACTTGGGGGGGTGGGTGCTTTGGGGCAGGGAGGGCTCTGCCTCTCCACCCCAAAGCACCTTGCCCCCATGTTGATAGGGACAGAGGTCTCTTCCCCACAACCCTGGGCTGTGGTTGTGGGGGTCTGCGGGGGGAGGCTTATCGGAATCTGGAAGCCCCCTTTAACAAAGGGGACCCCCAGATCCCGCCCCCCCCCATGTAAATGGATATCGGGTACATGGTACCCATACCCATTCACCAAAAAAAGTGTACAAAAAAAATAATGACAAAAGCCAGTTTTGGAGAAGTCTTTTATTAAAAAATAAAAAAAATACTGTCCCCTGATAATCAGTCACCCATCCGCCCGAAAAATAGAAAACACTTACCGCAGAATGAGCTGTTTTAATTTTGACAGCTCTTATATAGTGACCTGACGTCACAAGCCATCCCACAATGCACTGCTCAGGTGCAGTGAATAAAACACCAAGATGGTGCACTGACACCAAGATGGTGTTGAATCCTTTGGAAGGTGGTAGTTCCACTATGAAATCCAAGGATACCACTTCCCACGGAACCTGGGGTATCGGTAAACTACAAAGTAACCCCGATGGTTTAGTGTTGTCAATTTTAGACCTTGCACAGATATCACAAGATGAAACGAACTTTTTTACGGTTGTCTTCATGTCTGGCCACCAAAACTGCCTAGTAAGTAGATTGAAAGTTTTAGTCATACCCATATGTCCTGCCATAGGTACATCATGCGACAATTCCAAGATCTTGGTTCGCATAGTAGGGGGTATGTATAATTTATCGTTGTAGTAGAGGAAGCCTTCTGCGTCAGTAGTTAGTTGTGGTGGAGGGGAGTCCAGTCCTATGCTGTGCCAAATCCCTTCCTTCAGGGAGCGAACGACACCGATAATACGTTCAAGTGGTATTATAGGAACTGAGGGAACCTCGGTACAATCTTTCTCGGCTAGTCGTCAAAGTGCATCCGCTTTTTTATTTTTGTCTGCGGGCGTGTAAGTCACTAAAAAATTAAATCTCAGAAAGAATAACGACCACCGTACCTGCCGGTGGGAAAGAGTTCTATTAGTCTGAAGGTATTGAAGGTTTTTGTGATCATTATATATCAGGATTGGCAATTGAGTGCCCTCAAGTAGATGTCGCCAATTCTCTAACGCCAGTTTTATGGCTAGTAACTCCTTCTCACCTACTGGGTAGTTCACCTCGGGGCTGCTTAATGACTTTGAGAAGAAAGCAACTGGGTGAAGAGGTGAGGTGTTTGTTGGTCGTTGTGAGAGAACTGCTCCTACTGCCATATTTGACGCATCTACCTCCAAGATGTATTGAAGGGATGGGTCTGGATGGCATAGTATGGGGGCAGTAGTAAAGCTTGATTTCAGCAGACAGAATGCTCCATTTGCTTCTGTAGACCAATTAAATGGTTTCTTCATGCTTGTGAGTTGTGTGAGAGGTTTCACAATCGCAGAGAAGTTCTTAATGAATTTCCTATAGTAGTTAGAGAATCCTAGGAACCTTTGTAATGCTTTGCGAGTGGTTGGCACAGGCCAATCCAGAATGCAGGATATTTTGCTCATGTCCATTTTGATTCCATTTTTAGATATAATATATCCTAAGAATA
Organism: Pelophylax lessonae; assembly: GCF_965119305.1. NCBI lineage: Eukaryota > Metazoa > Chordata > Amphibia > Anura > Ranidae > Pelophylax > Pelophylax lessonae. The sequence goes on along the minus strand of NC_138772.1, from coordinate 395,770,174 downwards.
GTACTTCCTCTTTATGAAACAAACATTTTTTTGATTTAACATATAAGTTATGTGCAAGTAGCCTTGACAACACAAGTCTCACATGTTTTATGTGCTCAGGTAAGGAATGAGAATAGATAAGTATATCGTCCAAATATACTACAACACAAACATCAAGCAAGTCTCTGAATATCTCATTTATAAACCGTTGGAAGGCTGCGGGAGCATTACATAGCCCAAATGGCATTACAAGGTACTCAAACAGTCCGTATCTGGTTCTGAATGCCGTTTTCCATTCATCCCCTTTACGGATTCAAATTAAATTGTATGCCCCTTTTAGGTCCAATTTTGAAAAGAAAGAAGCTCCACGCACCTGTTCGATAAGTTCAGGAATAAGAGGTAAAGGATAACGATCCTTTATTGTAATGGCATTTAATTGTCTGAAATCAATGATAGGCCTAAGGCTAGAATCCTTATTGCGGACAAAGAAGAGTCCAGCAGCAGTGGAGGAAGTAGAAGGTCGGATGAATCCTTTTGCCAAGTTCTCATCCAGATACTCCTTAAGATGAGAGAGTTCATCCTGCGAGAGAGGATAAACATGTCCGAAAGGCAACTTGCTATTAGGGAGTAGATCGATACAACAATCATAGTCCCTATGGGGAGGTAGCATTTGAGCGTTTTTCTCAAGGAAAACCTCAGATAAATCCTGATAACACTTGGGTATAATGTCATCCGGCACTACAGACAGGATCCTATCATGTGTGGGGAGATTACACGTTGTTTCACAATAGTGAGAAGAGAAGGCTAGCGTTCTTGTTTTCCAATCGATGATTGCTTGATGTATGTGTAACCAGGGAAGTCCCAAAATGATTGGAAAATGTGGTGAAGTTAATACATCAAAGGTGGTGGTCTCCACATGAGACTCGTCAGCAGTTACAAGGAGTGCCTGTGTCTGACTGGTGATAGGACCAGAGGATAAAGGGGTACCGTTAATAAAACTAACGGAGACAGGTTTGGGTTTTGAAACAATAGGTATTTTATTAAGGGAGACAAAACAAATGTCAATGTAGTTTCCACAAGATCCTGTGTCGATCATAGCCTTGGTGGTGATCCTAGTTTGGTCCCACTGCAATGTTAAATGAACAAAAAGATAAGGATTAGAAAAGGAAGTTGTGAGTCCCCCTAGCAAGACATTTGAACACTCACCCTCTTTTCTGTGGACAAGGGGACAGCCGCTTATCAAATGATTCGGGGATACGCAGTACATGCAAAGATGTTCGGTTTTCCTCCTGGCACGTTCAGAAAGAGTCAGAGGTGGGCGTATCATTCCTACTTCCATAGGAGTAGGGTCAGCAGGCAACATCCGAGAAGGACTGGAAAATGGTGAGCCCATCTTCTCAGCGTTTCTTTCTCGTAGTCGTCTGTCAATATTGATACTGGTCTGTATCAGTCCCTCTAGAGTGCCAGGTAAATCCGCTCGGGCGAGCTCGTCTTTAACGGCCTCAGATAGGCCGAGTCTAAACTGCGTTCGCAAAGATGTGTCGTTCCACCCTGAATCAGGGGACCATCTTTTAAAATTTGCCACGAAATCTTCAACAGGTCTTCTTCCTTGTTTTAAGGCCCGTAATTGGGTATCAGCGGTACTCTGCTTATTGTGGTCTTCATATAAACTAGCGAGTTGTGCTAGAAATAAAGGGTAAGAATTAAGGAGTGGATCAACCTTTTCAAAGAGAGCGTCTGCCCAGGCCCGGGGTTCACCCGTTAAATAGGAGATGACGGTACAAACCTTAATTTGGTCAGTGGTGTAGGTTAGAGGGTTTAACAAAAAAAGCAATCGACATGCGTTTCTAAATTCACGAAATTTGCTCCGATCACCAGAAAACACTAGAGGAGGGTTTATCTTAGGCTCACGGGGCTGAGCAGCAGAAAGCTGTGTGAGACGGCCAACCTGCTGTCTCAAGGTCTGATTTTTGTTTTGTACCTCTGTAAGCGCAAGGATCAATGCATCTACTTGCTGTTTTAATTGTAGTACATGAGTGGGTAATTCTGCTGAATCCATATTTTTTTTAAAGGCTCGTTCAATCTGTAACGTTCATGCGTTTTTGTTAGTGGATGGATTTACAGCTGCAGAATTATTACACTCAGTAGCCTTGTAGAGATTCTGTTGAACAAACATATCCAACTCTCAGGACTTCATCACAGTGCACAGCCTGTTATGCAATATACATATACTCAATCAGATGTTTAATGGAGGGATAGAATATATGAGGATGTATAGATGAGAGACAGGCTATTGTATGGTGAGCACTAAGAGTAGTATTAGGAGAGTTGCAGGTGATGGTAGAGCATATAGGTTCTGATGTCAAGTATAGTGCAGATGGTAAGAGGACACAGATGGAGTATACTTAGACAGAGTAACCTAGTGCAAGGATAGTTGAAGGTAGTCCCAAGAGCTAACTGTCTATGCAGATGATAGTGAATAGATAGATACAGATAGTCCTGGTAATTGCAGTAGATGACAGTAGGAGATTGGTTAGTAAGGAATCCCCTGTGGGGTACTTATCACTTAGATAGGTTAGTAGTAACAGTGTCTTTAGAGAGAGGTGATCCCGTAGCGAGATACGGATCAGCAGCGAGGTTCCGGCTTCAGTTCAGCAAAGGGAAATGTCAACAGCTCCGACTTCACAGGAGAAGGTGCGGTGAACATGTGGTTTGAACGAGCAATGAGTGAGAGAAAGCCGGCGATTGAAATAGCCGCTCATAGCGGCGCTCAGCAATGATGTCATCCGGTCTTAAAGGTGTATGCGTCTCTTGGATAACAAGATGGGACGCAATTTAGTAAGAGAGAAATATGGAACAAGGGTACCAGAGGTACCAGAACATTACAGTCAGAGCCCTATGAAAGAGCTGTCAAGCTCAGATAGAAGTTAGTTAGCCAAAGAGAGTCCAAGGTTAATCAGTTGGCTCGGTGGCTTAGCTGGGGGAATAACAGGCTTGCAAATGAAAGGCTTAGAGTTTGAATCCCCAGGCTAGCAGGTGGTTAATATTAATTATGGATTTTAATTGAATCCTATTAATTGTTACGCCCGTTCTGAAGTGACGTCAGTAATTTATTCACTACACCTGAGCAATGGATTATGGGGCACTGTTGATGTCAGGGTCCTATAAAATGAGCTGTCAAACTCAGATAGAAAATTGTTAGGTAATCCTTGGCCAGCAGGTGATTAATAGTCACTTACATTTCAGCCTTTAAAAAGAGGACTTGTGATTTTTCATTTTTGTATGTTCGCTAGAACATTTGCCCTGTTTGAGATGTTCTGGTGCGAACTGAACAGGTGGGTGTTCAGCTCATCACTATTACTCAATAGATACAACTATAACTCTACCACTTTACTCAACTCTGGTTTGGCCACAGTTTAAGTATGCCATCCAGTTCTGGTGACCAATTCTCAAAAGGATGCCCATGAACAGGAGAGAGTCCAGAGAAGAGCAATATAGCTAATAAAGGGGCCTAAGATCTTGGTTATATGGAATGACTACAAACAATAAACTTATTCTCCCTGGAGAAGGCATGCCAAAGAGGCTATATGATCACAATGTACAAATATTTGAATGGTGATTCTAGCATTGGGAGCAAACATTTTGACCTAAGGTCTCTAAAGAAGACAAGCAGCCACACAATGAAATTGGACAAGATGGGGGGGGCGTGGCCGGCAGCCGAAGGAGATGGCCGCTTAGGATCCGAGCTCCGTCTCTCCCGGTATCTCCACCGACAGCCAAGCGACGTGGGTAAGCACCTCCGGCTTCTATTCCCCTCTTACACCACTCAGGAACCTCTAGACCACCATGAGGAAGCGTAAAGACCGCGGGGCGCTACGTAAACTGACGGACTTTTTCGCCACCTCCAGCACCCCGCGCTCACAAGATGGCGCCGAGTCTTCCTTGCAGGCCCGAGGCGCCGGAGCCTCCGGAGAGGCGCGGCGGACTCACGAGCGGACCTCCGGCTCTATCTCCCCCGCCGCGAGCAGCAAATCATCCCAGGGGACCTCACCTGCCCACAGCCCCCATAAATCGGCGCCCAAGAGGTCTGAAAGCCACAGATGGGCAGGAGATGAGCGGGCGGGGGAGGGGTCCCTGAACAGCACACTGGAGTTCTATGAGAACTTTAAAGACTTTCCTACTACAGGGCAGCCTCTCACAGATGCCACTATGAAGGAAATGCTCCTCACTATTAATGGCGCTTTTCACAGGGAAATTGTGGCCTGTGTCAATGGAATTAAAACCGATGTAGTTGAACTCGGGGGCAGGGTGGACCATTTGGAATCCAAAATGGAGGAGTTCACGCTAGCGCATAATGAACTAGTTGACTCTCATAACGGGCAGGACGATGACCTGGAGGCCCTAAAGAGCAAGATGGCGGACCTGGAGGACAGGGCCCGCCGAAACAATGTTAAACTTCGGGGGGTCCCGGAGTCTATTCCCCCGTCAGACCTGAGGCCGTATGTCCAAGCCATGCTTTTGGCTCTGATGCCTGACACACCTGTGACGGAAGTAGTGGTAGATCGGGCCCACCGCTTGCCAAAGCCGCAACATCTTCCAGACAAGGTGCCGCGGTATGTCATAGCCCGCATCCATTTTTTTCATGTCAAAGACGATCTCATGAGGTTCGCGCGGAAGCATTCACCGCTGCCGGACCCGTATCATGATATATCTGTCTACGCAGACCTGTCTCAGTTTACAATGGCGGCGAGGAGGAAACTAGTTCCCTTGACCAAGCTACTACGGAACAACAACATTGCTTATTCCTGGGGATTCCCTACCAAGCTGCTCATAATCAAGGAGGGCCGCACACATGTTATTCGCTCAGTGCATGAGGGCTTTGCGCTGACTAAGCAGTGGGGAATTATCCCGGATCAGCAGAGCTCACCGCCGAGTACAGATCCGCCAGCTCGACTTGAACCTGAATGGCGCCGAGTCAACAAATGAACTTTGGGTCCCTTCCCGTTGGCCCCGATGGTTCTAATGGCCTGTCCCTTTTCCCTGGAGGTCTCTTCAGCAGATCCAGAGAGGTTCTAGGGGGTCTGTCTGTTTCCCTTTTTTTTCTCCCTGACCGACATGCTGGAGTTCAAGGGGTATCCGGGAGGCCGGTGCTATTACCCCCCTTACCACTACCTGCGATTGAATCGCATGATGGGGTTTACCCCAAGCTTTTGGTTTGTTACCTTTGTTACTTCCATGTTTTGTTTTATTTTGTTTCTTTCATTTCTTCAGCCTCTTTGCAAGCTACTTACACCTGGAAACCACTCACCCTGTAACCAAGGACTCCCACGGTTCCATTACACCAGCGAGGACAAGTTGCTCATTTCTGACCTTATTCTACATGGACTGCAGGTACTGTGACGGCCACGGCCTAGTGTTACCCTCCAATTTAGGTCTAGTCGCTGATGCTGGAGGCTACTCATGGTCCCCAACCATATCTTACAGAATCCTTGTCTCTGCATATAGATTGGACTGCAATGATCATTACGGTACCATTTTAAATGGTTATTCAAATTGTCTCTATTAACGCCCATGGACTGAACAGCCCGTTCAAACGTAGGTCCCTCTGGAGAGAGGCTCGCACCCTCAAGGGTGATATTGTATGTGTACAGGAGACCCACTTTGCGCGATCCAACCCACCTAAATGCACGGATAAGGCTTATCCACATATATTTGTCTCTTCTGGGGAATCCAAAAAAAAGGGGGTGCTCACTGCAGTTAAACATTCTGTGGCATTTCAGCTGCATGAAGTGGTGTCAGATGAGGCAGGTCGATACGTGATATTGATCTGCGACATCAACAACACTACATATACAATCGTAAATCTTTATGCCCCGAACAAGGGCCAGATCAAATTCTTTAAAGCATTAGTCAAGAAGGTGGATCGCGTGAAGAAAGGTCTCACGGTGTATTGTGGGGATTTCAACTGTGTGGTGGACCAGGAGCTGGATTGTTCTCCGGCTCAGGGACGTGCAAGGGCTACTCTGCAGAGGTTCTTGCATGCCTCTGACCTGTACGATGTGTGGCGATGCTTTAACTCCACGGAAAGGGATTTTACCTACTTTTCGGCCCCTCACAAATCTTATTCGCGGCTGGATTTGTTTGTGGCCGATTTGCAATTTTTGAGGGCAGTGGAGAATTCTGTGATACATTCTATATCATGGTCTGACCACGCGCCGGTTTCGGTGGCGGTCTCGGAGTCTCACGTGACAACGCCGGTGCATTTGTGGCGCAACAATGTCTCTTTGCTCCGGGACCCCGCTCATAGGGACCGACTGGGTGGTCAGATAAGGGACTATTTTGGGTACAACGATACCCCTGGGATTGATGTGTTTCACTTGTGGTGCGCTCATAAGGCGTTCTCGAGAGGGTTGCTCATTCAGCAGGCTTCTAGGGCTAAAAGAGCAAGAACGGAGGCGCTTAGGGCCCTAATGGAGAAACTTAAAGCACTAGAATCAGCGCATAAACTGAATCCGTCCCAGCTCTTGTTGCGAGACCTCACAAACTGTAGACTGCAGGTTAGGGCTAAGCTTATGGAGGAACATCAATACCTCCTCTTTTGCACTAAAGCGCGGCATTACTCTCGAGGAAATAAGTCGGGGAAAATGTTGGCTAACTACTTAAGGAAAAGACAACAAAAAACTAAGCTGGCCTCTATCACTGATCCCGTTTCTGGTAATCAGGTGCGACACCCTAATGAGATCGCTAATGCTTTCTCGAGTTACTATACCTCGTTGTATAATCTCCAGGATGATGTGATTACCCCACAGCCTACAGATTCCCTCATAGCTGACTTCCTGGATACCCTTCATCTCCCAGGGGTTACGGACCATATGTTGCAATCCCTTAATGCCCCCATAACCGAAGAGGAGATCCAACTAGCCATAGCTTCTTTGCCCTCCAATAAATCACCGGGAGCGGATGGCTTCTCCTCAGAATACTATAAGGCCTTCAGTCAGGTTCTGTCTCCATATCTAAGTAGGATGTTCAACGCCGCTGTTCAGCGCTCCTCCTTCCCCGAGGAGATGCTCCAGGCGGTTATCGTGGCACTTCCAAAACCTGGGAAGGCGCCAGATGCTCCCCAGAATTTTCGCCCCATTTCCCTTTTAAACACCGATCTCAAGTTGTATGCCAAAATATTAGCGGTCAGACTGGCTGAGGTAACTCCTCACCTGGTCAAGGCTGACCAAGTGGGTTTTGTGAAAGGGAGACAGGCGCCGGATGGTACCAGGAGGATGCTGGACCTGGTGCAGATAGCTGAAACCCGGAAGGTGCCCTCGGTGTTCCTGACATTAGATGCTGAAAAAGCGTTCGATAGGGTTCACTGGGGGTACCTTAGAGCGACACTCACTAAATTCGGGTTGAGGGGGAACATCTTCTCGGCTATCTCAGCATTGTACACCAAGCCCTCAGCTAGGGTATTTACATCAAGTGCTTTATCATCTAATTTCAACATTACAAATGGGACCCGTCAGGGGTGCCCCCTTTCCCCCTTGATTTTCACTCTGGTTATGGAACCTCTGGCTGAGGCGATTAGGAGCGACCCTAATATATCTGGGATTTCGGTGGGAGGTAGGGATCACAAAATCGGGCTTTTTGCGGATGATGTGATCCTGACCTTAACTTCCCCTGTAAAGTCATTGCACTACGTACAGCAACAGCTAGACAGGTTTGGGACAGTCTCTTACTACAAACTCAATGTCACTAAGTCCGTGTGCTTACCACTCTCCCTGAACCCTCCGATCTTGAAGTTCCTGAAGTCAAAATATCCTTTTCAATGGACTAACAAGTCCCTTACGTATCTGGGTATCTCCCTAGTGGCGCCGACATCCTTAACGTACCAGACCAACTTTGCTAAATTACAGTCCATTGTTGCGGGGGACTTGCAGCACATTGCGTCCTACGATCTTTCCTGGATGGGCCGCATAGCTGCCCTTAAAATGATAGCGCTCCCCAAAATATTGTACTATTTTAGGACACTCCCTATATTGTTACCCGAATCCTTCTTTAGAGGTATGGATAAGCTCTTCCGAAAATTCCTATGGGAGGGCAGGGTACCTAAATTGTCATACTCCACGTTACTTAAATCTAGATCGGCTGGGGGGGTGGGTTTCCCGGGTGGGTTTCCCTCATCTTAAGTCCTACCACTCTGCTGCCCTGTTGGACCAAGCGAAAGCTTGGTTCGATCCAATTTCTGACAAACTATGGGTGCTGTTAGAGAGGGCAATGGTGGCGCAGCGAGATCTACCATCTCTGCTTCAGGCCGCATTGACGAAAAGGGAGGTGCACATTCCCAGCCTGTCCTCACTGCGGGCCACACTGGGAGCTTGGGGGGAGGTACAGAGGATGGAGGGAACCCCGATAGCTAAGAGAGAATTAACACTGGCAGCCTATCAGTTCCTGCTTCCCTCCCTGAAAATTCCGAGGACATTGTTCCCGGATACCTTCACATACCATGATATCCGTGGGCAGGTCGGAACCCCGTCCTCCTTCTTTCATGCACAGCTACACCATTACCACATTAAGTTTCCCAACCCGACTATTGAGGTGCCCTCTGAGATCTGGGACTATTTGCACAAGGAGTATCGTAAAACGAGGGGGTTGTCGTGGTTCTACCATCGTCTGCGCTTCCAGCGTGGATGGGTCAAGTCGGCTAGTATGGTGGCCTGGGAGGGCGACCTTTCAGTGGCATTTTCGGAGCTGGAATGGCGGCTGGCTATTCGCTCCTTTTACACATTTACGCATTGTACTAACCACTGGGAGGTGGCTCTCAAATTTCTCCACCGTAGTTATCTGACACCTGTGAAGATGGCTAAGATGTTCAAAGATGCACCAGTCCTATGCTGGAGGGGGTGTGGGGGTAGAGGTACACTATTCCATCTATTGTGGCAGTGTAGGAAGCTGAGAGGATATTGGGCAGCGGTGTTTGCACTACTTATCTCTATAACGGGAATTTCGCTGTCCATGTCCCCAGCCCTAGCTCTATTGAACTTGGGTATTGACAAGGTTCCACGATCGTTTCGTTGTGTGACCTCTCACATTCTCACAGCTGCTAGGATGTCTGTCACCGCGGCGTGGAGGTCTGTTGATGCACCCATGGTGACAGATGTCATAAATAGGGTTAGAACCCACTACTCCTATGAACAGTTCTTTGCCAACTCCAGCGATAGAAGCCTGCTGTTTGACCGTGAATGGAGTCCTTGGTTGCTAAAGTACCCGAGCTGAGGGGTTTTCCTCTTGCTCGGGCTTGATCTTTACTTGAATCACATTATTAATGATGACATATATTTCTATCTGAGGCTGATGTTTAGACCGTCCGGTTGATGGTCTCTGTGTTCATCTGCGTGGATATTGCAAACGTAATGTTCTATAGCATGCTAGAGTTAAGGTTCTTTGTGGACGCACCTCCTGTTAGCTTCGGGAAGCTCTGGGTGTACGCCGGGGGCTGGGTCCCAGCTCCTGCGGGGGTGGGGGGGGAGGGCGTGGGACCACAGTATTGATCCCCTTGGGGGTGGTCCGGCGGGCCGAACCTTCGGCTCAGCGCGGGGGGAGTTGGACTGGGGCCTGGTCTCCGGGGGGGGGACCGGATATTGAGTACTGGGGGCTCCAAAAATGTATCCGTCACGGTTTTGTATGGTATACTCTAGTGTGTTTACTATATTTGTTCAATGTTATACAACCATTACGTTTACCTGTACTGTATTTTATGTTTGATGTTTTGAAACTTTAATAAAAACTATTGAAAAGAAATTGGACAAGATGCGGTTCAGTCTTAAACTGCGTAAGGTGCTCTTTACTGTTAGGGTGGTAAGGATGGGTAATTTCATTCAACACTTGGTGATGTCAGTGGCCTGTGTAGATAAATTAAAAAAAACTTTTAGATCTGTTTCTTAGCTAACACAATATCCAGGAATATTGAAAATAGTAGCGACACACACACAGGTGTTTATTCAACTGTACTACCTCTGTTACTAAATATAACTATGTAATTTTATTCCTTTAAAACTATTGATATTGATCAAAGTTCCTTTATTCTTAGTTGAAGGAAAAATGTCTTCCACTCCACACATCCATTTTTTATCTGTGACACAAAAGACTCATCTTACAATGCTGTCAGAATTACTTAATTTGTAATCCGTATAGTATTGTTGTTTTGCACAAGCAGAAAAAAACACAGCCCTTTCCCACCAACCACCTAAATAAAAAAAATGGTAAAAATAAGTAAAAGGTATCTAATTAAAGACGTCCTTGGATATATGAATAAGGAAATATAATTTCAGACAACAAAGAAAAGCCAGTGGTCTTAGCACATATCTATTCCAAGAACAAACATTTAATATTAAGCAGCTTAACAGTCCTTTAGATGTGGTGGCTGCATTGTTTTTCTTTTTTATAGATTTCTTCCCTTATTTTCACCTGGTGAGCCTGTTAGTTGCTCACTTCCTTTCCTAGGGTGATAATACTCGCCATAATGTATCTATGGAGGAGTAACAATATCTCATTCTGGTGACACAATAAAACACAAAATGACATACAATTACACACCTTAAAAAGAAATATCTAAAAACATGATAACCATAAATATTAATGATAATACTTTAGCAGAACTTGTTTAATGTAAGCAGCAGTTACACATAGAAATGAAAAAAATACTCAATTAAATTGTTACCAACCATAACTTACAAAATTTTTCCACTCTGCTTACAGAGCTTTAAAAGCTTACACAATGGCTGAGATACTTTCATTTATCCACCTAGTCCCTTGAATCCAACCCCCACATATCAAATTCCCATCCCCTTATCCCCCCCCCTTTTCTTTCTTCTTCCCTTTTTCTTCCACTTAGAATAAGGACTCTGGCCATGCCTTAGTTGCACCCATCCAGCGATTCATGCTCTTATCCCTTGTGTCATCGCTATTTCCAACCCATCTCTCCCTAACCTATAATTAGACCCCCCTTAGCCCATTATGAGTGTCAGAGGTGCATTCAACCCTGGGTTCCCTATCCAGACCTCAATTAAATTCACATAAAATAATTATTTGTAATTATTTATAATTATTGGTATAAAAATTATTATAATTATATATCATTATTTATAATTATTGGTCACAATGTGATGGAAAAATTATCCCAGCTACTACATGACCTAGTCAAAATCTGAGCTCAGGTAGTATTTTTCCAAGAAATGCATTTCAAGAAGTACCCAATCAAACCATTTCTATCCCACAGTTTACCACTACCCCTCCCCAATAAAAAAAGGTAAGAGAGTTAGCATATTGATTGCTCAGTCTGTTCCATAAAACCCAATTACCCAAATAGCTGGTGATGAAAACAAGAGCTATCTGTTGGTAAAATGGACATTTGGCATGTCGGTGGCCACTATGGATAGCGTACACTTTCCAGATTCAGACCAATTAGTGTTTTTTTTTAAACAACTAATACCAATCACATTAGAACACAGTGAAAGTTCACTGAAATCCTGTTTATGCACTATCAGGGAGAACCTGACCACCCAGGGCCTGTCGACACTAAACACAGAACAAAAAAAGATGCATATGCTAATGACCTCCTCCAATTTATTTTCAACTCCAACTCTCGTAGAGCTCTTTAAACAATATGAGTTTTTATCTGTTTTGAAAATGAATTACAATAATCTGAAGCCGCTACATTAGCCTTCAATTGGACAGAATGGCAAGACTGAAAGAGATGTGTCCATTCCAGTGGTCTCACTCAGACCTCTGCAAGTGGCAAGCACTGACCTGGCTTGGGGATGTATTTAAATGTATTTAAAATGACCACTTAATCCCAAATTCTATACTTAATTTAAAAACTGTACATTCTTGTGCTAAGTCAACTTTCTCTCATATACCTGTACATTTTCGGATGTTGAGTAACAAACCAGCCGGAACACACATGTCTTTCCTCTCTCTCTCCAAACAAGCTTAAGTATAGAGCTCCCTGACATACAGTATCTCAATACTACAAAGCACTCCATATCTCTTAGGAACATTTCACTGACTAACTTTGGGTACAGGAGGAGCATTCTTTGTCCCTAGTCTTGCTATCTTCCCTCCCCTGGCTACCAGTCAGGGACTATAGAACAACAAATCTACAACAGGGTGCCAGCAAGCAACCCACACTGCCAGGTGTCAGCCACCAACCCACAAGGGTGCCAGCAACTTCAACAAGCTATTTTTTAAATCTTTTTTGTGTCTTTCAAATTGAAATGGAGATGGATGAGGAGAAAAAAAGTAAAAATGTGGTCTGGGACTATTTCTCGTCTCAACCTTCTCCAGGAAAAGCAGCATAGTGCAACAAAATATGTCAAATCTTTGGGCCCATCTAAGAGTTCATCATATTGAATTATATCATGCAGCACAGAAAAAACAAAATGAATATCAATGTTATTTTGAAATACCTCTTCCACTATCACAGGCAACAATAACAGATATATAGATATATAAAAAAAAACACATGTCACTGTCTAGATTCAGATGGAAGATCCCAACTGCTGCACAGAGTAATCACAGAGATGATTGTCACTGATAACCAGCCATGTGTCTGACTCAAGCGGTTGATGTCCATACTTGAGCCAAGCTGCACACTGAAGAGTGAGAAGTATTATCAAACAGAAATGCTAGGAAAGATTCACCAAAAGGTTGTTGACAAAGTAAAGGCTATGCTGCAACCAGAGAATGCTGGCAACTCATTCTCATTCATGACTGACTGCTGGTCAGGACAAACAGAGTCAGAGTCACTAATGATTGTTACATGCCACTTCATTGACAGCAGATGGTGAAAAAGGCAATTTGTGTTGGATACAAAAGTGATGCAAGGATCCCACACTGAGTACAGTAGAGAAATGTTTCTATGCATGCTTGAAGACAAGGGAATCAACAAAGACTGAGTGATGCTTGTGCTACTTCGAGACAGTGGAGCAAACCTGTGGGAAGGAATGAGGCTTGATGATATGTCAGATATGTCATACCGCAGTGTCATGGCACACAACACCCTCCAACTTTCAAATGATGGTCTGTCAAGCCAAATAGCTTTGATTGATATATGTTTTGAAAAGCATGAACAGATTAAAAATGTTGTGCTTGCAAGTCTTTTGAATCCTCAATACAAGAACAATGCTTTCTCTTCTGATGATGTATTGGCAAAGGCAAAACAATAGCTGGCAGAAGATATTCAACAGGAGGTGCAGGAGGTTCCTGCCGAAAAGACAAGTCCAGATCACTATTTTTATAATATGAATGAGCAGCATGCTGCAAAAACAGAAAAATGGCCAAAAATATGTCAACGAACAGAAGAGAATCATCGTGGTCAAATTGATCAGGACATTTTCAGTGTTTTATTGGGGCCTCTCTATTTGAAGGAACCAGTAATTGACAGAAGAATTGATCCTCTTCAGTGGTGGAAAGACAATGAGGCACGCTACAAAAGACTTGCTTCCCATGCTAGAAGATACCTCTCTCTCTCTCTGCTCCTATGTCCTTCTCTCCTCCTGAGTATGTTTATAAAGTGGCAGCATTATATGAACAAAACAGAAGCCCTTTACCAGGTGACCATGGACATGCTGAAATGTTCTGCTTTCTGCAGCATAATATTGTTCTACTTAACTGGGAGTATTAAAAAGAGTAGTGTCCACTCAAATCCACTGTCTAGCTGTTGCCTTGCTTTCTTTCTAGCAGTTTTGCACTGACTGCACGGCAGTAGTTGCAGTGAGTGCCCTACTGCAGAGGTAGTCCACTGACTCCAATCCAATCCACTGTGCAGCTGTTGCCTAGCTTTTTTTTTAGCAGTTTAGCACTGACTTCATTAGTTGCAGTGAGTGCCCTACTGCAGAGATAGTCCACTGACTTCAATCCACTGTGTAGCTGTTGCCTAGCTTTTTTCTAGCAGTTTAGCACTGACTGCAGTAAATCATTGCAGTGAGTGCACTACTGCAGCAGTAGTCCACTGACTCCAGTCCACCTCCAATCCACTGTCTTGCTGTTGTCTAGCTTTTTTCTAGCAGTTTTGCACTGACTGCAGTAGTTGCAGTGAGTGCCCTACTGCAGAGGTAGTCCACTGACTCCAATCCACTGTGTGGCTGTTGCCTAGCTTTTTTCTAGCAGTTTAGCACTGACTGCAGTAGTTGCAGTGAGTGCCCTACTGCAGAGGTAGTCCACTGACTCCAATCTAATCCACTGTGTAGCTGTTGCCTAGCTTTTTTTCTAGCAGTTTTGCACTGACTGCACTGCAGTAGTGATTTACAATTATTGCAGTGAGTGAGTGCACTACTGCAGCAGTTTATCATTAATGCACAATCAGAAAGAATGATGTGAAACTAAATGTCCCTGCAATTTAAGTTTTCCTATCAGTTCTCATGCACTTAAGGTGTGAAGAACGAGCCCTTAATGTTAAAATTGTTAATAAATAAAGTTGTACATGTTCAGTAACAGATTTGTGTCAAAATTTGTGTTTATTTTGGAAAATTTTAAATGTACAAAAATATCGGCCAATATCGGCAGATACCGATATGCGGTCGCCAAAATATCGGTTATCGGCAATGAAAAAACTATATCGGTCGATCACTAATGTGAACCAAGCCTAAGGCTTTTAGCCACAATTTCTATGAGAAATATTGCAATTTAGGGATGAGTTCAGTTTTTGGTCAGAATATACATTCAGATCAAAAACTGGCTGTTTGAATGTTTGTTCAAATGCCCAATGTTTAGTACGCTTGGCAAGGAAAAAACATGACGTCTTCCAGTTGTCAATGGTTACTAAGGAAGCACCAGAAGACCAGTGCACGCTTATGTTCATATTCGTGTGCGTGTGCATTGCCCTCATGCTAATACTTCTAGGCAAAGATACAACAGTATTATTCCAGTTTATCGTGCATTTGTTCGCAAACTCGCACACGTACAAGAGCACATGCGCATATGAATTATCACGCATACTTAACGTCCAGTTGCATATTTGAACTGACCTGTTACCATGAACAGTTTCTGAATGGTCTTCAGCTTCTACCTGTATTCCTATGACCTGATCCATTGAACCTGCGCACATGTGAATGAATCTAACTCCATCATCAAGTTTGCAGATGACACACCGTGATCGGTCTCATCACCATCAATGATGAGACTGCCTACAGGGAGGAGATCCAGCACCTAGCCACATGGTGCAATAACAATAACCTGCTCCTTAACACCTCCAAGACAAAGGAGCTTATTGTGGACTTCAGGAAGGAGACAAGAGGCACACATGACACCACCAACATCAATGGGGTGGCTGTTGAGCACGTCTCCAGTTTCAAGTTCCTGGGGATCCCCCAGGATCATCTTGGTGGACCTGTCCTGGGCTATCAACACCTCCAGCCTAGTCAAGAAGGCTCACCAGCGCCTCTTTTTCCTGAGGACACTTAAGAAAAATAAGCTCTCCTCGGATATCCTGGTGAACTTCTACCGCTGTGCAATAGAAAGCATCCTGACCAGCTGTGTCACAGTCTGGTATGGGAGCTGCTCTGTTGCAGAGCGCAAGGCACTGCAGCGGGTGGTTAAAACTGCCCAGCACCTCACAGGGACTTCACTCCCAGCCATGGAGGACATTCAAAGGAAACGCTGTCTGCGTCGAGCTCGCAGCATTCTTAAGGATTCCTCTCATCCGGCCCATAGCCTGTTTACTCTTCTGCCCTCCGACAGGCGTTTCAGGTGCCTCCGGACCAGGACCAGCCAAACAAAGAACAGCTTTTTTCCTAGAGCTGTCTCTTTAGTGAACTCTGTCACTCACTGATACACTACCATATTTTCCTCACACTTCGTTATTTCTCTAATGGACTGTCTACTCAAAAACTTGTGCTCACCGGGACACTGATCATTTCTCACCCCACACTTTATTGCACGGACTGTTTACACAAACCTTTGCTCATTTGCACACTGCTCTTCTTTGTATTGCTGCTCATCATTAACTTATTTACCATTGTATATATACCCGTTCTCTGTTCATAGTAATAACAATATATTATGTTCACCGTTCACATCCTTCTGTAAATCTCTGTGTATAGTAATAGGCATCTGTATATTATGTTCACAGTACATACATATATATATATATAATTTCATCTGTATACTATTGTTCATAGTACATATATATTCATATTCATCTGTAATTATTTTCATAGTACATATATATTAATCTGTATGTTATGTTCTTAGCACATTTATATTCACCTGTATACTACATTTATAGTACATATACATCTTTAAATTACTGTTTATAGTCTATATTATCATTCTATTTAACTATGTAAATCATGTAAAAACTGTATATCCTGCACTTGCTGTTATTGCACTCTGCTTAGACCCAAACTGCATTTCGTTGCCTTGTACTTGTACATGTGTAATGACAATAAAGTTGAATCAGAATCAGAATGTGTTTGATCTGGCTTTCTCTTGGACTTTGTCTTTGTTCCTGCATTAACCTTGTTCCCCTGATCTCTCTGACCTTGGCCTGTTTTCTGGACTTTTCTTGCCAGCTGATTCTGTACTGCGCTTCCCAGCTGTTACTGACCTTGGCCTGCTTCCTGGACTTTCTCTGCCAGCTGACTCGGCCCCTTGTTACCTGGCTGCCACTGGTCGCAGCCTGCATTTTGGCTCTGCTACCACCTCCTGCTCTGGTGCCAAGCTGCTTCAATATCCTGTTCTTAGGACTGCGACTCCCAGCTTTATCCTTCTAAGAGCAACTCTGTGCTCTCACCATCTCTGTTTCCATCTTCAGGAGTAGAGAAGGGCCGAACACCCCCCTCTTCGGCTTGCACCAGAACTCCCAAAAAGAGAAAAAGTTCTAACCCAAACGGTGAACCCTAATAAAGTCCATGGATGTCAGGGTATCAACCGCAGGGCAAGGACTCTAGGACCCAGCATCCATCAGGGTACCAACAGTAGGAGAACGACTCTAGAACCCAGCATCTCCACCAGCACTTCACATGGGCCTTTATAAGAAAGTCTGCGAGTGATTGAAGTTGCCGATTGATCTTCAGCTTGTTACCTGTGTTCCTGTGATTCCTTGTTACTGTAATCCTTAGTTACTGACCCGTTTTGTTCCTGACCTGTCTCTTGCCTGCTCGACCCCGGCTTGACTTACAGATACCATCTGCCTGCTTTCTGTGTTTGATCTTGGCTTCCCACCTGACCTTGCTTGCTTTGTGACACACCTAGCTCCGGATCCTTGCTTGTACCGACTTTCCTTCTGACACAGTGATTCTACAGACCTGTCACACCTCACAGGCGCCATCTGTCTGCAGCCTCTGCTCAATACATCAGCAGTATCCCTGAGTCCTCCTGCAAGCAACTCTGCAGGCGACCTGTGCTACTTTGTGCCCAACTCTGCCTGTCTCACTTCCAGGGGAGTCCAGAACTTAGCCGCAAGGGACGTTTTCTCTCCATTGGCCTCTAGCACCCGGTACCTTATAGTAATAATCAGCCATCATGTCTGAGGTGAAGACATGAGAGGTGCTTCTGCCCTGGAAGCCCTATGTCAACAGATGATTGCCCTGACACAAGCAGCCAAGAACTTGCAAGATGGCTACTTCCAGCTTGAGGGGCGTCTATATACCCTCACTGCTTCCATGACTGCTGCTGAGCCAAACTCAGCCACAACCCCCCCACTATGACAGCACCCTCCAGTTCAGCTGCTGTGGCTCCACCTGCTGTGGTACTGCCTTCTCTATAACCCAGAGTCCCCACTCCTGAGTGCTTTTCCGGGGACCAAGGGAGGTTCAGGGCCTTCAAGAATGCTTGTGAACTTTAATTTGCCCTGCAACCCAGGACTTTTGCACTACAGAGTGCACTAGAGTGTGTTAGAGTTGGGTTCATTATCTCCCTCCTATCTGATGAACCACAATCCTGGGCTCATAACCTGCTTGAACAGAAGGATGAGGTGTTAAACTCTGTCACCGCATTCTTTGAAGCCTTGGTGGCATTATATGATGATGCACCGAGAACTGCTACTGCCGAATCGGCCCTTCATTCCCTTGTGCAGGGTGGACGACCTGTAGAGGATTACAGAGTTCCATACATGGGAAGCTGGTACTGGTTGGAATGATGCAGCTTTAAAATACCAATTCTGTCTAGGCCTATCCAAGACCCTCAAGAATGAGCTGGCCAGGTCTGAGGCTCCACTCGAGGCTCTTATTCAAGTTTCCATTTCATTGAATTGCCGCCTGCAGGAGTGACGCTCTGAGCGTTCCCAAAACTTTTGGCCAACCTGGGTACTACCCAAAGTCCCGCCTCCAACAGCCCCTGCCTCTATTCCTCCTACCTCTACCACCTCCAATGTAGAATCTTTGCAGATAGGTCTTCTCCAACCCTCTTTGACCCCAGAAGAAAGAGAACGCAGGCGACTAAACAACTTGTGCATCTACTGTGGAGTTACAGGCCACTTCCTACGTAACTGTCCCGTTCGGCCAAGTAGGTCCAGGCACCCGTACCCTTCATACCTCCAGCTTTCCGGGACTGTGTCTACTCACATGATCCTATCTCATTGCAAGTAGCTGGAAGGGAGGCAATTGTTGACTCAGGAGCTTGCAGCTGCTTCCTAGATATCAATCTTGCCAAAGACTTTCAGATTCCCCTCCATCTCAAGAAACAAAGACTGGACATACACCTTGCTGATGGCACTAAACCTAGCTCAGGGCCCGTTACCCAAGAGACTGTCCCTCTTTTTCCAACCACAGACACAGGTCATCAGGAGCTCCTCTGCTTCGATGTAATCCCATATTCCCAGCCATCATTGGAATACCTTGGCTGCAGGCCCACAATTCATTGAATAACTGGTCCAAAGGGGAGGCCATCTTCTTGTCCAGCTACTGTTGCCAACATTGTGGCATCCCCACACAAGTTGACTCTCCTGTGTGCCTAACCATCCAACCCTCAACAGATACCAGTAGGATTGTTCCTTCTGTCTACCATTACTTTCTTGACTTCTTTGACAAGAAGAAAGCCGATACCCTGCCTCCGCACCGGTCCTATGACTGTCCCATCGAATTGCTCCCTGAAATGGAGATTCCCTTTAGGTGCATCTTCCCACTTTCCGAGGTTGAATTAGAGGCCCTTAGGCAATATATTGATGAGAACCTAGCCAAGGATTTCATCCATCCCTCCTCCTCACCTGCCGGAGCAGGCATCTTCTTTGTTGATAAGAAAGACCACTCCTTCTGGCCATACATTGACTACAGGGAACTCAACATAATCACTATCAAAAACAGGTACCCTCTTCCCCTCATTCCAGAGTTATTCCAGAAGTACTGAGGAAAGCCTGAGTGCTCACGAAGCTGGACTTGAGAGGGGCATATAATTTGGTCCGCATTAGAGAGGAGGATGAATGGAAGACTGCTTTCAGAATCGGCTTTGGGCATTTTGAGTACCTCGTGATGCCCTTTGGACTATGCAATGCTCCTGCAACGTTCCAACATTTCGTAAACGATATCTTTAGAGAGTACCTTGACCTGTTTTTGATCGTCTACCTGGATGAAATCTTGATCTTCCCAGCCTCACTTGAACTTAACCAGGAGCATATCAAGAAAGTAATGATCCTTAGTTACCGACCCGGCTTGTTTGTGACCCGTCTCTTGCCTGCTCCAGTCCTCAACACCGGCTTATCTTAAGGATATCCTCTTACCCTGCTTGCTTCTTGTGTTTGATCTCAGCTTCCCACCTGAGTTTGTCTGGTCTGTTACCCACCCTGCTCTTGATCCTGGCTTGTACCAACTGGCCTTCTGACACAGTGATTCTACAGATCTGTCACACTTCACAGGCGCCATCTGCCTGCAGCCTCTGCTCAATATATTAGCAGTATCCCTGAGTCCTCCTGCATGCAACTCCGCAGGCGACCTGTGCTACTTTGTGCCTGACTCCTCCTGTCCCAGCTCCAGGGGAGTCCCGAACATAGCCGAAAGGGAAGCCCTCTCTCCGTTGGCCTCCAGCACCCGGTACTTGATAATGGGACACAAACTTGAAAAATCAAAAGCCCTCTTTTTGAAAGCTTATATGCATGTAATTTGTCATAAAAAGGGGATGGTGGTCAAGGGTACTGACCTGTGGGACATGTATAAATGCAAAAAAATGTTTTAAAAAAGGTACTTTTTACATGAGCAGTGATTTTAACGATGCTTACTGTGCAACAGTAACAAAATTCCTTGAAATATAGTGCCTGGGGGTCCCCTTAGTCTGCCTGTAAAGTGGCACATCTATAGCATGTAAAGAACATGCTGCAGCAAAAATGACATTCCTAAAGAAAAAAAAAATGAATGAAATTACTTTTAAATTGCTGACAATACAATACTATTGGCAGCAATAGAAAAAGGTTTTAAAAAAATGGCTTGGGGTCCCTCCTTCCAGTCCATAATAGGCCCTTCAGGTCTGGTATAGATTTTAAGGGGAACCCCACACCAAAATGTAAAAAAAAATGGTCCCTCCCAAGACCCATACCAAATCCTTATCAGAGCATGTAGCCTGGCAGGCCAGGAAAAGGGGAGGTAGGAGGCAAGTGGCCCTCCTAGACCTTACCAGGCCACATGCTTTTATGTGTCATCATCCCCACAATCCTGGGATGTGGTTGTGGGGGTCTTCGGGCAGGGGGCTTATTGGAATCTGGAAGCCCCTTTTACCTAGGTACCCCAATGTGAATGAGTATGGGTACATAATATCCCTACCCATTCACCAAAAAAGTCTATAAAAACTATAAAAAGTCTATAAGCAATAAAAACAGACAGTTTTTGACAAATCTTTTATTAAAAAATAAAAAAACAGTGTCCCTCAATGTAAATCCATCAACAATCACGGCGCCCACCGAAACTGAAGGACCCAAAAAAGAAAAATAATTGCTCCTCCATCAAAAAAGGCATATACCAAATGCCTGGATTGTCATTTGACAGTTCTTATAAAGGCAAGGGTGGGGCCACCTGGTGACCTCCCCTGGTGGCACCGCCACCCCCTTGTGATATCACCAACCCAGCATGCACCAGTCGGTGATGTCGTCAGGTGGCGCCGCCCCCATCAACATGGGGACAAGGTGCTTTTGGGTGGTGGGGCAGCGCCCCCCCCTGCCCAAAAGCACCCCCCCGTGTTGAGGGCATGTGGCCTGGTATGGTTTGGGGGGGCCTGCTCACTCATCCCCCTCTTTCCTGGCCTGGTGGTATGGATCGGGGGGGACCCTCATGCCATTTTTTTCCACTTTTTTATTGCCCGCAATGTTTTTTTTTTTTTTCATTTGACAGCTGATGACTCATCAGTTGTTTAAGACGCAGTGGACAGCTTCCCGGCCCTGCTTCTTAATGAGTTATTAACTGTGCCCTGATTAGGTAAAGCTTAGAATGCACTATGCAGTGCGCAGTGCTTTGCAAGGCATTGTAGGGCATTCAGGGCAGGGCATTCAGCGGAATGAACACCAGCCAAACGCACTGCAAATTTGGTCGTTCACCGAACGGGAATAAAGCCAATGTTGGGGCCTGAGCAAAATCATTTACCCAACTCTATTCAGAAGTGTTGGGTCGGAGGTTCAAGAAAGACTTCAACATCATTACAGTCATCACCAGGTATGTGATACCTCCACATCCTTACAAATCATTGACATTGCCCTGCCTATTCACTTACAAGATCAGGAATCACAACATGGCCATATTTGGGCAATGATATACAGTAACACTATCCCCACATTTCTTTCATATAGCTGTTGACAGTTCAGGGAGCTCTCCTTCAACTAGTGGTACCATCAGCATCAATTGCGCGGGTCAAGGTGTCAGATTCTTTAATGTGTACCCCTTACTCATTTGCAAAGGGGGGCTGGTCTTTGGGGAACATTTTATTGTTAAATGGTGGTTTTCAGATTCCAATAAGCCTCCCACCTGCAGACCAACTTACAATAATTACCTGCCAAGGTTGTAGGGGAGAGGTCCTTGTCCTCATCAACATTTTGAGGACATCTGTGAAGCCTTTATGATTCAGGAAGAGGAGGTGCACACTTACCCCCCCCCCCCACCTCCCCTCCCTTCCTTTTCCTGAGCAGCCAAACTGAATGCACAGATTAAAGATATTGATTTTTAGGGGAACCTCACACATTTTTTTTTTTGCGCGAAGATCCCCTCAAAATGTATACCAGACCAGAATGGTCTGGCATTGATTTCCTTGGTGACCTCACACAATCTATACAAAGAGACTAGTATAGATTTCCCTGGGACCCCACACATTAATATTATTATTATTATGATTTTTCTTGCTTTGTTTGCCTCTTAAAAATCCCTTAATATTAGACTCAAAGTTGTTTGTTTGTGTGTTTTAATGTTTCGACTCCTGGCCAAATGAAATTAAAAAAAAAAAGTTTTTTTTTTGCATTGGTACATGTTCCCCAGGGCAGTGACCACTGCCGTGTAATGTTTTGTCACCCCCTTGCATGTTAGCCCAGCAAATGGGCAAATCTAATTTGACAGATTAAGTTCCTATTGATTTTAATGGGTTCCAGGTTCAGCATCCAAACTTCTTTGAAATTGTGCGAACCCTGCATGAACCAAACCCAGGGCAATTTTGCTCATCCCTATTTGCAGTATTTCGGTAGCAAGAACTTTTTTTATGTGGCCATTAGGACACCTAATCATGCTTGCACACAAAAGAACAGCCTTGACTTAATTTGGAATGATCAACACTGCTCCTACTTTAAAATGGGAGGGGTGCTTACACCCAATAACCCCCTGTTTCATCCACTTCATTTAATATGTGAAAAATTTCTTCTGTTGTACTTCTTTTTCAATATGGCAGTCGAAGACACACCTGCAGGTATCATGTGAGCTCATGGTTCTCATCGAATGTCTTTGGTTTTAGAGCAGCCTCAATTTCAAGCACAGCCATTACCAAACTCATCAGCTACCCCTAAATAAATCTAGTTTGTGATTCAGCCTTGATGAAGGGGAGCATTTCCTGACCCCTAAATGCATTGCCAGTTTGTTTTATTATAAATATGTCTGGCCTTTTGTACTTCATGCTTCTTCAGTTTCTCTTTTGCCACCACTCAGTTTTCTTCTTCGCTTGGCTACACCTGAGGATTCATTATAATTCCTTGTTAATTTTGGTTTGACATCTGACTCAATCAAATATCCTTCTTAGATGGATTTTTAAACTTGGGTTACATGTTGAGATGTCTGCATCTGATCCTATGTGACAATATGCAATTGGGATGACAGGTACTTTTTATGTAATCATGAAAAGTCTATATATACCCATGATGCTTCATCGGCATCCAGCAAGCAGTCCCTGATCTGCATCACATCTGGCTGGTGTAACATTTTGGCCCTGGAAGAATATTGGTCTGAGTACCTTCAGAATCAAGCAATGCACAAATAACCTTTGCCAATCTTCTACTCTATATCTGCTAGTCCTAAAAAAAGAACATGAAACTTTGGGGAGCTTTAAGCTTTCCTATACCTTGAAAAAACAATTATTTTCTTATTTTTATCTTTGTCAGAAAACATAATTTATATAAAAATATGTTTATTTAGACTGCAATACAGTCACAATATCATCAATACCATAGAAAGTTTTCTATGAAACCTATAGAAAATATAATAATGCTAATCATATAGAAAATTGTAAAAAAAAGACAATAGGGGGGACAATCAAATAACAATTCTCAAATTATATTCATCATTTTCATCTTTTGCACATGTTATCTAAGAAAATCAATCTTCCTACTAACTACTATTTATTTTTAGACATCTTAATACCACTAAATACATTTGAAATAGATTTTTTTATGTAATGGGTGTAGGAAGGAAAATCCTCCTCAAACTGACGACACTTCTGTTATGTGTGGGTGACTTATAATGGATAATTTCACTGAATCTATATTGGAACATAATTCAATTTACTCAACTGTTACTGTAGAAACCACAAAGGTTTCCCTGGCTTTACTCCTTTAGAGTAATAAAGCAAAATGGAAGAAATGACTAGACAATATTTTGTCTTGGAAAAAATATCTTTGCTTTTAATATACTAGTAATAAATAAATGTATATATAAACAAAAAATACCATATATAGGATTAAAAGCCATAAGTCAGGAGAAAATTTGTATGACAGACATATACTCAAAAATATCCTAAATAACATTACCTTTATATAAAAGTAAGAGGGTGCCAACCCACAAAAGTGTTAACCATTTAAAGGCAGGTACCCCTTTAAGTGTAAAGGATGCTAACATATAGGTTCAAAATAATAAAGATAGGTGCTACATTAAAATCTCTATAAATAATACCAATAATCAAACAGTGTCCAAATTATGTGCAAATATTCGCAAAGCTTTAAATGTTCATAATATGTGCCAATATTCCCAAACACTGTGTCTTGGAACAAATTACTAAGTGACGAGTTCTTTCTTAAAACAAAGTCATCCACCATGTGTAGATAAACTTCTCACTCACCAGATCCCTGTGGTCACAAAACAGCCTGTAATCATTAGTGATATAACCCGGGATAAAAGAAAGCTGGATCTGGTATACTTGTAACCTTCTCTGCCGATTCTCATTTATCAATACCCAAAATCCAGAAAGCCCATAAAACATAGGTATTCAATGTATGCACTCACATGTAATGCTGCTGAGAGAAGGCACCAACACAAGCAGCTTAACAGTAAAGGATGATATATATGCACCACCGCTCACACCCACAGAACCGGCATGTGTTCCACTAACCCAGAAGTGACGTCAAAGGTTGACCAGAAATTATGCCAGCGGCTCACATGAAGTTAGGAATATCCAACAACAAGGCTGTTTGTCAAGCCTTCTTGCTGTGTATTACACACGTGAACTACAAGGTGCAGACTACCATGTTAGTTGAACAAGCAAAATACAACCAATCTCTACAAATCTAAATATAGATCTTTAAAAGAACTGGTTTGGTCTAATTGCTGCTGGCTATTCTTTTCACCAGCAAGGGGAGTACCAGTTACAAAAGGAAATAAAAGTAAAAAACAAAAACTGATCACATTGTAGCAAAAAATCATAACAAATGATCTGCGAATCTGAATGTGTGGATGGGATTGTTTAACATGTCAAAAGGGAAACAATAAATACTGAAATAAAAAGAGAGGTAAATAGGTATATTCAAGAATTCTAATCAGTATGTCTAATATATATTTCTATAAAAATTATAGGAATTTTATAAATGATTTGGGAATTTTATAAAACAAGAATTTGTGCTCTTTCTACCCTCGTTTTGTTATGCATTTTTGCTTGCAGTTCTCAAGAATTTAGCATTTTGCGTTTTTTTCCTCTTTAAACACACTGTAAAAACAATGTAAATAGCTGGTTACTAAGGAGGGGACCAGGAAGCCAGTTGCTGCATCTCTAACAACCAATAATTCATCAGCCTACAGTGGGGTTCCCTGCAGACAGTTGAATTTTTAAAAAACAATTGCCAGCAAAAAAAAATAAAGTTAAATAAAAAACAGCGTGGGGTTCATACCAGGCCCTTTGGATTTGGGGGGGGGACACCCCCACAACAATATTTTTTTTTTAAAATGGCGTGCCCCACCCAAAAATACATACCAGACCCTTATCCGAGCATGTAGCCTGGCAGGTCAGGAAAGGGGGGGACAAGTGAGTGCCCCCCCAAACCATGCCAGGGCGCATGCTCTCAACATGGGGGGTGCTTTGGGTTGGGGGCTCTGCCCTCCCACCCCAAAGCACCTTTTCCCCATGTTGATGGGGACAAGGGCCTCTTCCCGACTACCCTGGGTGGTGGTTGTGGGGGTCTGCGGGCAGGGGGCTTATCAGAATCTGGAAGCCCCCTTTAACAAGAGGTCCACCAGATCCTGCCTTCCCCCCCCCCATGTGAATGAGTATGGAGTACATTGTACCCTACCCATTCACCAAAAAAAGGAAGTGTAGCGTTAAAATACACAAGATTTAATTTTTGACCTTTATTAAAAATCGTGTCTTCTTCCTCCAGTCTTCTCCCTCCAATGATTCTTCTCCCTCTTCTCCTTCCGGTGTTTCTTCTCACTCTTCTCTAGCCGGTGGTTTCTTCTCCCTCCGCTGTCTTCTCCCTCCAGTGTTCCTTCTCCGTCTTCTCTCTCCTGTGATGTCTTCTTTGTCCACTGCTGCCTGCTAAAAAAAAAAATACACGGTCTTCCTCCGAGGCTGGCGGCCTCCATTGTGTTGGCTCCTGCTGTCTGCCATTTATTATATAGCCATGGGGCATGGCCATCTGGTGACATCACCTGGAGATTCCGCACCTTAGTGATTTCACACGATGTGCCAAAATCTGTAAAGAAGATTGGACCAAAATCCCTTCTGAGATGTGTGCAAACCTGGTAGCCAACTACAAGAAATGTCTTACCTCTGTGGTTGCCAACAAGGGTTTCTTCACCAAGTATCAAGTCATGCTTTGCTTGGGGATCAAATACTTATTTTACTCACTGAACAGCAAATCATTTTTAACACTTGTATCATGTGTTTTTCTGGATTTTTGGTTGATAGTATGTCTCTATCATTTAAAATACACCTATGATAAAAATTATAGACCCTTAATTTCTTTGTAAGTGGGCAAACTTACAAAATCTGTAGAGGCCCAAATAATTATTTTCCCCACTGTATGTATATATATATGAATGTTGTACATATATTGGGGGATAGCATACATATATATCTATATGATACAGATTTATTTTGTTTCTGTGAAAAGTGTCTTGGGACACTGTGCTCGAGCTTCCCTTCTTTAATTTACCTGCAATATTCTCCAAACCTACTTCTAAGAGCTCCTTTAGCACGCCCAAATGTATTGTAAGACACATGGGCAGAAAGGCAATAAATGAAAAAAATCAGTGGAACAATTAAAAAAGGCTGTTGAGTGAAATATTTTGCCATTACCCATGCTTAACAAACTTACACATGAGACATTTCCTTTTCCCACATTAGTCTGTGCCTCCAAGGTTTTTAAATGAAATGTAAGGAGTTTCGGATTGTGTTTTTGGGATATTTGATCCTAATTTACTATGCTATTTTACTTTTTCTTTCAGTTTTTATTCTAGGGATTTTCAAATATACAAATATACAAATCTGGGCCCAACTGGTAAATTGAAACCAAGTTTGGGATCTTGCAGTAATATAGACCAATACAGAACCTGTGATTAATGCTTTGAGAGACTAATGGGCTGCATTGACTAAATGATCATGCAATTTTTAATATGCGCTCTATTTTTCTATTTTTTTCTTCTATTCACAGACATTAGTTCTCCCCTTATGATTGTCAGCAGACCATGGGAGGATCCATAGACAATGCACAACCTGCTATTGGCCATAGATTCTGCCCACTGTCTGCTGTCAATTACTAGGAGATAGCAGACCTCAACTTCCCCATTAGGCTCCACCCGCTGTCAGCATCACTGGTTGTTAGCCTTATTATCCTGCCTGTTACACAGCGTACAGAGGCATGCACTCTGCCTGTGCAGAGTCCTGGAGTTCACGTTAAACTGATCTGCTGGGTTTGAGTTTAGACTGAACTAGCTCACGTTCACTTGATTTCTGAGAATATCATTTTTGATATATTCAAATACATCAAACAAATTCCAAGCTGCCACACCTGGCATATAACATGATGTACCCCATAAAAAGGATGTCCATTATTGTGTGGGTCGCCTACTACATTTGTATCAGCTCATATACCCTTTACCACTGGATGTGTACCCATGTACCCTCTTCTGCCATGGTAAACTTCATTGGACCCTTTACACATTCAACAATATAATAATAGTAAAAAGTATCCATACACTTTTTTTTTCTTTATTTGAGAATCCTTATTTACTTATTTTTTAAAGTTGTTAAAAAAGTAATCAAGAAGTGGCCTGTCTTAATGTCATTTTTAAAAATAGCCCTAGTTCAGCTTTCTGTGGCTGCAAGAGGTTTACTACAGAACCAGAATGTGGAAATTCTATGCTTTGATTAGTTAATTATCTTGCCAATTGATAGGAAAGACTGTAAAAGGCTTAATTACAATGTTTCACTCTAATATAGGAGAAACAGTATTGAAAACTCCACTGGGATACCAAACAGAGATTTACTTTATTTATGAAGTAAATTGGTGCTTGATATCCCAGTGGGTTTTGCAATACTGTTTCTTCCATAATAAAGTGTAATTTATTGTCAGGTAGTGGGTGAAAACACAATTTGGTTGTGTAGGTGGCCTAATTTTTAATAAATTATGTAACTCATTTTAATATTCCCTCTGAATCATATCCTTCACTCCACTATTAAAATATAAATAAAGTACGATAACATAGAGGTCACTATATTTATTTTTTTATTAATTAAGTTTTTATAACATTTTTTCACACTTATGCAATACAACTAGAGAAATGCATTCCTTACAATAGGAAACACAGGGTGTTTTAATCATTACTATCATCTTATTATACTTTTTTAAGTTTTCCAGTTTAAAGGGATACAGGTAGGTTTGTAAAAAAAAGAGGAACGAGGGTGAGAGAGCATGCATACATCTAAGCCTCCTTATCCATTCATTCAATATTGTCTCAGCAGATACGGTAACCATTTCATTGCTGTAGGTTTTTAGATGTTTTTTTAAGTTATCCTCTTGCTAGACTACAGTAGTAAGTAGTCTAAAAATTGTGTTGCTTAACTATTCTGATTTCTTCCATCTGGCAGATTTTGAAGATCCTCAGCAGTCATTCACTCACCAAAGGAGCTAATAATGACACTGTCACAGTTCCTTGTACATTGATCCGGCGTCTGGGTTTACCTCCTGTTCGAGCTACTCAGGTTCCTGCCAATCTGCCCTGAACCTAGGTATTATTAAAGCGGTAGTATCCCGCTTTGTGACACTTTTACCTACAGGTAAGCCTATAATAAGGCTTACCTGTAGGTACAAATAATATCTCCTAAACCGGCATGGTTTAGGAGATATTTACAGTGCATGCAGCCGCTCTCGCGAGCGGCGCATGCGCTCTGAAGGTCCGGGGGGACCTTCAATTAACTTGCCGGGAGCTTGCCGGAAAATCACTCCCGCGTGCATGCGCGGGAGTGACGTCATCGCGGCTCCGGCCAATCACCGCGCCGGAGCCGCCGAACCCGGAAGAGACGGCGAGGGATCATGGCAGCGCCCGCAGCGATGTCCGGGGGTCCATGTCGGGGCTTCGTTCTAAGGTAAGTTACACATAATGGGCTAGTATGCGATGCATACTAGCCCATTATGCCTTTGTCTTGCAGGTTTTTTTTTTTTTTTTTCCAAGGGTTTACAACCGCTTTAAGCCTGTGCACCTGTGGGTTAGTGTTCAAGCAACGTGTCTCCACCCTCCTGTTCCTCTGGTATTCCTTTATTCTGTGTGTTGTTTGATCCTGTCCTTGTTCTTAGTGTTTCTCTCTGACTATGAAGTATATTCCCTTTGGTTTCTGTCAGTGGATTCCCCATTTCCTGTTGTTGTGTTTGTCTCCCCCTGTATAGTCTCTGCGTGCACCCTGTGTCCTTCCCGCGTGCTATTTGGCTGCACTGTGCCTGCATGAGTGTGCTAGAGAGCCGCAATGTGGGCTGCCATGCAACGCAACATCCACACCTCCAGTGGCTCTGGTGAAAAGTGGCTTTTTAGACCCTGCGACTCTGGCACACCTTTGTTTGCGTGCGGTCACACTGCTCCTGCACTCTGCGAGGACCCATACCCGGATACACCTGTTTAGTTGTTGCATCGGTCGCTAGATCTTGAGTTGCAGTCCCAGGTGATCTTACTTTCTAAACATAACCTACCCAATGCTTAGAAATTAAAATTTTGGCTAGATTGAGTAGACGAGGTAGAATTGTTTTTTATATGGATGAAATTTTGTCAACTATTTCCAATATTTGTGTCCAGTATGTCTGAATCAAAGGGCCGTACAATGCCCTTATCCTTGATTACATCTCCAACATAAAAGGTATAACTACCGATTCCATTTATTTGAATGCACTGGGGTATGATACCAGCTGGTCAATAATTTTTAGTTACTGTCTATGGTAGAAGAATTTATCAAAGTTTAATGTATTAATTTCATTGCTTTGAACTGCCTGGATAACTAGTTTTATATTTAGACATTTTTAATTTAATATTTCCTTTTATTATGTTTCCAAGCAGAATGCACTAAACTATGAAAACATCATAATTCTGATGCTGATTTACTAAAAAAGTTGAGAAAGTGCACACATAAAGAAAAAGAAAAAGGAAAAAAGACTGAAGATTTACTTCAATTTTCCAATTATGGGCAAATGAAATTACTAAACAAAAATTAGTTTTTCCACATGAATGGATTATTGAAGTGAATGTTCACTCTTTTTTGTGTGAACATTCTCAACTCCTTCAGTAGATAAGCATCTCTGTGTTAAAGTAAAGGAAAAAGTAATCATTCATAAATGGTGTATGTGTACTTGATTAACCACTTGCCGACCGCCGCATGACTATTTACGTCGGCGGTCAGCCCCTCACAGGCAGAGTGATGTAGATCTACGTCGCTAGCCTTTGAGGGTCTAGGGAGCGAGCGCGCGCCCCTGGTGGCGCGTCCCGCTCCCGCGTGGTCATGGACCCCCCCCGCGCGTGTGACCGGCGGACCTGATGTCCGCCGGTCACTCGGCGATCGTCGGTGCAGAGGGAGAAAGGCAGGCGGCTGATGTAAACAAGCCGCCTGTCATTCTCCCCTGTGTAGAAACAGGGTACTATGTAGGACCGTTGATCACTGTTCCTACACCTCAAGCCACAGCCAATCACAGTTAGAATCACGCCCCTAGGGATACACATACCCCCTCCCTCTCAAAAAAAGGTTAACCCCTTCACTGCCAGTGTAATTTTACAGTAACAGTGCATATGTATAGCACTGATTACTGTAGAAATGTAACTGGTAACCCCAAAAGTGTCAAAAATGTCAGTCAAGGGTCCGATCTGTCTGCCGCAATGTCGCAGTCCCGCAAAAAAAATTGCAGATCGCCGCCATTACGCGTTAAAAAAAAAACAACAAAAATGACAAAAATCTTTCCCTTTGTTAGTAAACGCAATAACTTTTGCGCAAACCAATCAAAATACGCTTTTTGCGATTTTTTTTACCAAACATATGGTAAAAAAAAAAATTGGCCCAAAATGTTAAAAAATTTTGATTTTTACTTTTTTTTGGGGGGGAATTTCATATAAAAAAATGTGAAAAATATTGTTATTTTTGCAAAATTGACGCTGTTTTTTTGTTTATAGCATAAAAAGTAAAAATCGCACAGGTGATCAAATACCACCAAAAGAAAGCTCTGTTTGTGGGAAAAAAAGGACGTCAAATTCGTTTAGGTTTAGCGTCGCACGACCGCGCAATTGTCTGTTAAAGTCATGCAGTGCCGAATCGCAAAATAGGCCCTGGTCAGGAAGGGGGTAAAATCTTCCGGGGCTTAAGTGGTTAAATAATCAAAAGGACATTGCCTAATATATTCTTATAGTGTACATCACAGTAATTAACATTGTTTCAGTTATTATAGCATGAATAGATACCAACAGTGGCGTAGCGTGGGGGGTGCTGGGGGGGGGCCAGCCGCACCGGGCGCAAAACCTGGGGGGGGCGCCCGGGCGCTTCCTGCGGCCGCCGCTGCCATTTAGGAGCCCACTCACTCAGCCATCTGCTCAGCCATCCTGAACGGCGGGCGGTGGGAGGCTAATATCAGAGCCAGTACAGCTCTGGATGGAGGGCGGGACTTCAAGTTAACCCGCAGGTGATTGGTTGCTAGCAACCAATCACAAGCTGGTTACCTAGAAAAGTTGTGCAGATCCCGCCCTCCTTCCAGAGCTGCCCTGCTTCTGATGTTAGCTTCATGCTTGCTGCCGTCCATGCGGAGCTATCCAGCTGCTGCCTGCTCTGTGAGTATCGTGGAGGAAGCTGTGAAGGGGGAGCAGAGGACAGGGAGCTGAAGATGGGGGGAGGGCTGAGGACAGGAATCTAAAGATGGGGGGGGGGCTGAGAACAGGAATCTGAAGATGGGGGTGAGAACAGGAATCTGAAGATGGGGTAAAGCTGAGGACAGGAATGTAGGGGTAGTGGGGGACAGGAATGTAGGGGTAGTGGGGGACAGGAATGTAAAGGGGTACTGGGGGACAGGAATGTAAAGGGGTACTTGGGGACAGGAATGTAAAGGGGTACTGTGGGACAGGAATGTAAAGGGGTACTGGGGATGAGGACAGGAATGTAAAGGGGTACTGGGGGACAGGAATGTAAAAGGGTACTGGGGGACAGGAATGTAAAGGGGTACTGGGGATGAGGACAGGAATCTAAAGGGGTACTGGGGATGAGGACAGGAATGTTAAGGGGTACTGGGGGACAGGAATGTAAAAGGGTAATGGGGGTGAGGACAGGAATGTGAAGGGGTACTGGGGATGAGGACAGGGATGTAAAGGGGTAGTGGGGGACATGAATGTAAAGGGGTAGTAAAGGGGTAGTGGGGGACAGGAATGTAACAGGGTAGAGAAGGGGTAGGGGGGACAGGAATTTAAAGTGGTACTGGGGAGACAGAAATGTAAAGGGGTAGTGGGGGACAGGAATGTAAAGGGGTAGTGGGGGAAAGGAATGTAAAGGGTGAGTGAAGGGGCAGTGGGGGACAGGAATGTAAAGGGGTAGTGGGGGGACAGAATTGTAAAGGGGTAGTTGGGATGAGGACAGGAATGTAGAGGGGTACTGGGGATGAGGAGAGGAATGTAAAGGGGTAGTGGATGAGGACGGGAATGTAAAGGGGTACTGGGGATGAGGAGAGGAATGTAAAGGGGTACTGGGGATGAGGACAGGAATGTAAAGGGGTACTGGGGATGAGGACAGGAATGTAAAGGTGTACTGGGGATGAGGACAGGAATGTAAAGGGGTACTGGGGATGAGGACAGGAATGAAAAGGGGTAGTGGATGAGGACAGGAATGTAAAGGGGTAGGGGATGAGGACAGTTATGTAAAGGGGCAGTGGATGAAGACAGGAATGTAAAGGGGTACTGGGGCTGAGGACAGGAATGTAAAGGGGTAGTGGATGAGGACAGGAATGTAAAGGGGTAGGGGATGAGGACGGGAATGTAAAGGGGTACTGTAACGCTCCTGCGTTTTTATATGGTGTGGATTTTCAGCTGCAGAAATAGTTCCACGTCAGTAGTCATGTAAGAGATATGCTGAGATACCATTCCCAACCTCAATGACTCATCATGTGTGGAAGGTCTTATTTCAGCCAGTAAATACACACAATTAGCAAGCTGGTTCTTAGAGTGACTTTATGCATGTGGTAACACAATGATGAAGGTTGAGGGATAGGTTGAGTGGAGGTGGTAGGTGATAGACACTTGAAGGTGAGACAGTAGCAGATGGATGCAGGAAGGTTTAGCAATGTTGTATGATAGCAGATGATAGAATAGCAGGTGGACATACAAAAGAGATCAACCCAGTGCAGAAAAGTAGCAGTAGTCTCAAGAGCTAGCAATCTAGTTTATGCAGATGTGATAAACAGTCTCTACTATGCAGAGCTAGATAGTGTAAGCTTAGTATAAGTTTATAGAGAATTCCCCTGCGGGGTACTTAGCACTATTAGCGATACAGCCGAAGGGTGGTTCAGGAGAGGCGGATGATCCAGTAGCGGGATACAGGGATCAGCGCAGCGAGGTTCCGTCAGCGAAGTAAGCTTGCAAGCATGGAAGCTTCAAGCAAGGTTAGCATCCAGATAAGGGTGTTTGAACGAACACATGTGAGTGAGAACCGACGCCTTAAATAGCCATCTAGTCCAGCGCTGAGTGATGACAGCTCCAGTCTTAAAGGTGTATGCGCACCTTTCCAAAAGTAAATGGTAGGGCGCATACACTTGTGGAAAGTGTAATTTAGGGTACCAAAGGTACCGGAACATTACAATACCCCCCCCTTAAGGCCTGCTCCTGAAGGCCTCTGGAGCTGGTTTGTCTGGGTATCTCGCATGAAAATTGCGGATTAATCTAGGGGCATGTATGTCAGAGGTGTTTAGCCAGGTGTCGTCTTGGGGCCCATAGTTCTTCCATCTAACCAAGTACTGAAGTCTTCTTCTGTAGATACGAGAATCCAGAATCTCTTTTATCTCGTATTCTTCTCCACCTTCAACTTGTACAGGAGGGGGAGGTGGAATATTAGACCTTATTCCTTGGTCCGGAACATGGGGTTTTAGTAGCGACACATGGAAAATGGGATGGATTTTTAGGTCCATTGGCAATGTAAGCTGCACTGCAGCTTTTCCAATATGTTTCTTGATTGGGAAAGGTCCCAAGAACAGAGGTCCAAGCTTTTTGCTAGGGATCTTCAGTCTCAAGTTTTTTGTTGAGAGCCAAACGAGGTCCCCGATAGTATACTGTGGAGAAGGTCTTCTACGAAGATCATAGTACTTCTTTTGTTGACTGTGAGCGTGTGCAATGGTAGTATTTAGTAAACCCAGAGAATCCTTTATTTGGGAAAGATAGTCTGAGGCTACTGGGTTATTTGAAGGAAGGATGCGTGGAGGGAGAATAGAGGGATGGAACCCATAGTTCAAGTAGAACGGACTCTGCTTGGTTGTACTGTGAGTTGCGTTGTTGTAGGCAAATTCTGCCAGGGGGAGAAGATCCAACCAATCATCCTGTTGGTAAGAAGTGTAACAACGTAAATACTGCTCGATGCATTGGTTGACTCTTTCAGTCTGTCCGTTGGTCTGCGGATGGTAAGGAGAAGTGAGCTTCCGCTCAATCCGTAGTATGTGACATAGTTCTTGCCAGAATTTAGAAATAAATTGGGATCCACGGTCAGACAAAAGAGTTTTTGGGATACCATGTAATCTGAAGACATGTTTCATCAGGAGTTCTGCCGTTTGTTTGGACGAAGGTAGTCTGCAAATAGCAATGAAATGTGCCATCTTTGTCAGATGGTCCACTGACACCAAGATGGTATTAAATCCTTTGGAAGGAGGCAATCTACGATGAAGTCCAATGACAGAACCTCCCATGGAGTTTGGGGTATTGGTAGACTGCATAGTAGACCGGATGGTCTCGTAGTGTCAATTTTGGACCTGGCACAGACATTGCATGAAGAGACGAATTTTTGTATAGATGTTTTCATGTCAGGCCACCAGAATTGCCGAGAAATCAAATTGAAAGTCTTTGTCATACCCATATGTCCTGCCATAGGCACATCATGCGATAATTCCAAGATCTTGGTGCGTAGGGTAGGTGGTATGTAAAGTTTGTCGTTGTAGTAGAGGAAGCCTTCTGCATCGGTAGTTAGTTGTGGTGGGGGTGAATCCAACCTTATACCATGCAGAACCTCTTCCTTCAAGGAACGGACAACTCCAATAATGCGTTTGTGAGGTATTATAGGAACGGAAGGAATTTCAAAGTAGTTTTCTTCAGTTAGTCCTGATAGTGCATCCGCCTTTTTGTTCTTATCTGCAGGTGTGTAGGTCACTAGGAAGTTAAACCTTAGAAAGAATAGTGACCATCGTACCTGTCGATGCGAGAGAGTTTTGCTAGTCTGAAGATATTGGAGGTTTTTATGGTCCGTGTATATAATTATTGGTAATTGGGTGCCTTCGAGTAAATGTCGCCAATTCTCCAGAGCCAATTTTATAGCAAGCAGTTCCTTCTCACCCACGGGGTAATTTATCTCGGGACTGCTCAGGGATTTAGAAAAAAAGGCGACTGGATGAAGTGGTGAAGTGTGAGTTGGTCGTTGGGAGAGTATTGCTCCTACTGCCAGGTTTGACGCATCTACCTCCAGAATGTATTGGAGGGATGGGTCTGGATGGCGTAATATGGGAGCGGAAGTAAACCTTGTCTTTAACAAGTGCAAAGCCTTATTTGCTTCTTCTGACCATTTAAATGGTATTTTTATGCTAGTGAGCTGTGTGAGGGGTCTCACAATAGCAGAAAAGTTTTTTATGAACTTCCTGTAGAAATTTGAAAATCCCAGGAATCGCTGTAGCGCCTTGCGTGTAGTTGGTGTAGGCCAATCCTGAATGCAGGATATTTTACTCATGTCCATCTCGATTCCTGTTTTGGATATGATGTAGCCTAGAAAGAGTACCTCATCTTTATGGAACAAGCATTTCTTCAGCTTCACATAAAGATTATGTGCAAGCAATCTCGATAATACAAGTCTTACATGTCTTATGTGTTCAGACAGGGTCCATGAATATATAAGTATATCGTCCAGATATACCACAACACAGACATCTAGTAAGTCTTTAAAAATATCGTTTATAAATCGTTGGAAAACTGCAGGGGCATTGCATAGGCCGAATGGCATCACAAGATATTCGAACAATCCGTATCTAGTTCTGAACGCAGTCTTCCACTCGTGTCCATCACGGATTCGAATGAGATTGTATGCTCCTTTCAGGTCTAATTTTGAAAAATAGGTAGCTCCACGCACCTGCTCAATGAGCTCAGGGATAAGCGGTAGAGGATAGCGATCTTTTATTGTGATAGCATTCAATTTCCTGTAGTCGATGATAGGTCTGAGACTTGAATCTTTATTGCGAACAAAAAAGAGTCCTGCTGCTGTGGAAGAAGTGGAAGGTCTAATAAAACCTTTTTCCAAGTTCTCATCCAAATAGGTTTTGAGATGGGCAAGTTCATCCTGTGAAAGAGGATAAACATGACCGAACGGCAATTTGCTATTTGGGAGTAGATCAATGCTACAATCATAGTCTCGATGAGGAGGTAATGCTTGAGCATTTTTCTCAAGAAAAACCTCAGAAAGATCCTGATAACATAGTGGTGCAATCTCATCTGTCACCACAGACAGAATCTTCCCGGAAAACGGGAGGTTACACGTTTCCTCGCAATAACAAGAAGGGAAGGTCAAGGACCGTTTCTTCCAATCTATGGTTGGTTGGTGTGTGTGCAACCAGGGAAGTCCCAACACAATGGGAAAGTGGGGTGATGGTATTAAATCGAAGGTAGAAGTCTCCCTATGAGACTCGTTAATAGTGACTAGAAGTGCTTGTGTCTGATCGGTGATCGGACCAGAGGATAACGGAACACCGGTAATAAGACTTACTGAGACAGGTTTGAGTTTAGAAATAATAGGAATTTTATTTAAAGCAGCAAAACATATATCCATATAATTTCCACAAGATCCTGTGTCAATCATGGCCTTAGTAGTAATCCTGTTCTGGTCCCACTGTAATGTCAAAAAAACAGAAATGTAGGGGTTAGTGAATGAAGTTGTCAATCCTCCTAGAGAGACATGTGAACACTCACCCTTCTTTTTGTTGACTAGGGGACAGACGTTTATCTTGTGATCCGGGGATGCACAGTACAAGCAGAGATTTTCATTTCGTCTTTTGGCTTTTTCCATAGTTGATAGCGGTGGGCGTATGGTTCCTACCTCCATAGGAACGGCCAGACTCCGAGAGGAAACGGATAATGGCATTCCCATCTTTTCAGCCTTTCTTTCTCGTAGTCTTCTATCTATGGTAATACTGAGTTGTATTAATGCATCCAGGGTTTTTGGCAGATCCGCTCGGGCGAGCTCGTCCTTAACGGCTTCTGATAGGCCAAGCCTAAATTGGGTTTTCAGAGATGCATCATTCCATTCTGAATCAAGGGTCCATCTCTTGAACTCTGCGACAAAGTCTTCCACAGGCCTCCTTCCTTGTTTCAAGGATCTTAACTGAAGATCAGCAGTACTCTGCCTATTGGGGTCATCATATAGGCTAGTGAGCTCTGCCAGGAACAAGGCATAGGAGTTGAGAAGCTGGTCGTTTTTCTCAAAAAGAGAATCTGCCCAGGCTCGAGGATCGCTTGATAGGTAAGAAATAATAGTACAAACCTTAATGTGATCAGTAAGGTAGGTACGAGGTTTTAGCAAAAAAAGTAACTCACATGCGTTTTTAAATTCGCGAAATTTTTTGCGATCGCCTGTAAATACCAAAGGGGGATTTATCTTGGGTTCAGGGGACTGAGCAGAGGTAAGTTGTGTCAGTCTAATTACCTGCTGGGACAGAGCCTGATTGTCTTCTTTTAATTCAGCAAGTGCGTGTATTAACGCAGATACTTGCTGTTTTAATTGTGTCACCTTAGTGGTTATTTCTGGAACTATTTCTGCTGAATCCATTTTTGGGTTCGTTCAATCTGTAACGCTCCTGCGTTTTTATATGGTGTGGATTTTCAGCTGCAGAAATAGTTCCACGTCAGTAGTCATGTAAGAGATATGCTGAGATACCATTCCCAACCTCAATGACTCATCATGTGTGGAAGGTCTTATTTCAGCCAGTAAATACACACAATTAGCAAGCTGGTTCTTAGAGTGACTTTATGCATGTGGTAACACAATGATGAAGGTTGAGGGATAGGTTGAGTGGAGGTGGTAGGTGATAGACACTTGAAGGTGAGACAGTAGCAGATGGATGCAGGAAGGTTTAGCAATGTTGTATGATAGCAGATGATAGAATAGCAGGTGGACATACAAAAGAGATCAACCCAGTGCAGAAAAGTAGCAGTAGTCTCAAGAGCTAGCAATCTAGTTTATGCAGATGTGATAAACAGTCTCTACTATGCAGAGCTAGATAGTGTAAGCTTAGTATAAGTTTATAGAGAATTCCCCTGCGGGGTACTTAGCACTATTAGCGATACAGCCGAAGGGTGGTTCAGGAGAGGCGGATGATCCAGTAGCGGGATACAGGGATCAGCGCAGCGAGGTTCCGTCAGCGAAGTAAGCTTGCAAGCATGGAAGCTTCAAGCAAGGTTAGCATCCAGATAAGGGTGTTTGAACGAACACATGTGAGTGAGAACCGACGCCTTAAATAGCCATCTAGTCCGGCGCTGAGTGATGACAGCTCCAGTCTTAAAGGTGTATGCGCACCTTTCCAAAAGTAAATGGTAGGGCGCATACACTTGTGGAAAGTGTAATTTAGGGTACCAAAGGTACCGGCACATTACAGGTACTGGGGATGAGGACAGGAATGTAAAGGGGTACTGGGGATGAGGACAGGAATGTAAAGGGGTACTGGGGATGAGGACAGGAATGAAAAGGGGTAGTGGATGAGGACAGGAATGTAAAGGGGTAGGGGATGAGGACAGTTATGTAAAGGGTCAGTGGATGAAGACAGGAATGTAAAGGGGTACTGGGGCTGAGGACAGGAATGTAAAGGGGTACTGGGGCTGAGGACAGGAATGTAAAGGGGTACTGGGGCTGAGGACAGGGATGTAAAGGGGTACTGGGGATGAGGACAGGAATGTAAAGAGGTAGTGGATGAGGACAGGAATGTAAGGGGGTACTGGGGATAAGGACAGGAATATAAAGGGGTACTGGGGATGAGGACAGGAATGTAAAGGCGGAAGGGAGGTGATATAAAGGGGGCTAAGGACAGGAATGCAGAGGGGGGCTGAGGACAGAAATGTGAAGGAGGAGGGGCATGATATAAAGGGGCATAAGGATAGGAATGTAAAGGGGGGGGGTGATGACAAGGATGTGAGGGGAGGAGGGGGGATATGAAGGTGGGCTGAAGACAGGCAGGTGATGTGCAGGGGGGACTAAGAACACTATTGTAATGACAGGATTGTGATGTGAAGGATATGAGCCTAGCTTTATAACATTGTTACCTGTGTTCTGCATGTAGGCAGCCCATTGATTTAATTTTGTGTAATTAGGTTGGCCAGTGTAGTGGTCAGGTAGGTCTCTGTAGTGGTCCGATAGGTCTCTGTAGGTGTCCAGTATAGTAATCAGGTAGGTTAGTGCAGGTAACAGGTAGATCTGTGTAGTGTTCAGTGTAATTGTCAGGTAGGTTTGTGTAGTGGTCAGGTAGGTCTGTGTAGTGGTCAGGAAGGTCCATGTAGGTGTCAGTATAGAGATTAGGTAGGTCAGTGTAGTGACCAGGTTGGTTAGTGCAAGAATAAGGTAGGTTAGTGTAGGAATAAGATAGCTCAGTGTAGGTGTCTGTGTAGTGGTCAGGTAGGTCAGTGTAGGAATCAGGTAGGTCTGTGTAGTGGTCAGCTAGGTCAGTGTAGTGGTCTAGTATATTTGTGTAGGGGGCGCAAATTACTTAACTTGCCCCGGGTGCTGACAACCCACGCTACGCCACTGGATACCAAAGTAATACTTTATAATCTTCACAAGACTGGTATTTATATGTTCATGGATTTGAACATGTTCCAATTGACCATTTTACCAATCCCTTGGGGTAGTGAATAGCACTTCCCTGTAAAGTAATTTGCTCTCCAGCCCCCTACCCCAGTTATTTTCTGCCCTAGGTGTAGAATAACTCTTCTAAACCTGAAACAGCTGCCCAATGTTGAAGTGTATACAGGATTATGTCAACAGCACATGTTGGCTTCTCACTTGTAGCTTAAGTCTTGGTTCACACTGGTGGGATGCAGGAGACTCTGGGATTTCTGTGTGGGTTCCCCATTGCACTTGAATTGCACACTGGTTCAGATTGACATTTGCGAACTGCTGGGGGTGTCAATGTAAAGTTAATGACACCCCCAAATCAGTTTGCAGATCGCAGTGAGAAATATGAAACGGTACAGGAATCGGATCTGATTCCAGTGTGGATATGATGCCATTTCAGCCATACAGTTTGGACTGTGGCTTTGGCAAGGTGAGATCTTGGTGGGCTGTTGCAGGCAGGCTATCATGTGTATTTGACTAAGAAGTTTTATATAAACATTATTGTTGTGGCATAAATGAAGTACGGCATGTAATTACCTTTTGTACATTTGGGATTTTTCTTATTATTATGTAAGCTATTGTATTTATGTATGTATATATGTTAAATTGTAGATTCTGACTCCTAAAAAAACTGCTTGATTTGGCTGCAAACCATGAAGAGAAGAGATGCTCCTCTTTTTCTTCTCGCTTGAAAACCTTCAAGGACTCAGGGAGTGATTACTGTGCTAATAAATTGTCTGTATTTTGGCTTGGTTGTCCCTTTGAAGACTTAATATCTGGGGTAGATGGTGAAGGAAGTGTGGCAGTGAATTACCGGGATGTGTTTCAAAATATTCGTATTTTACTCATACCTACACATTTTTAATTAAAAATTATGAATAAACAATATTTTATGTGTAGCACCCTACAGGTAGGTGCTAGGTAAAATATATAGTGGGCCTTGTCTGCCTAACAGCAGGGCTGTGATTTGTTTGGCTAGGGTGTCAGGGCTTCCAAATGTGCCTGCTGAGGTGAAAAGTATCCCCACTGGCTCCTGTGAGAGGCTTCTCATAGGGCAGTGCGGGAAGTCCAATCAGGGGACACATCCCAGCTTGTAACTACCCCAGAAGTCATATTAGGCTGCAAAGGATTCTGGGAGTGGGTATAAGTTTGGGGGGAAGTGCGTGGCACGGTGTCTTTGGCGGGAGCAGAGTCCCAGATAGGAGAGTGCGGCTGTCTCTCCTCCTGTCTGAGGAAGGTGGATGTCTCAGGGTGTCGCCTGAGTGTCCAGAGCGTGCTGAGTTGAGCTGAGGGGATCCGGTGTGCCAAGAGCCTGCGGAGAGAGAGAGGGGTCCAGTCCCAGGAAAGCCTACACAGGTCGTGAGTACTGAGGATGGCCCCTGAGGGTCTGCCTGAAGTTAGAGGGGACGACTCCGGAAGAGGTTCTGGGATCCAGTGTCAGCTAGCTGCAAAGGGGTACCTAGGTTAAGGACCCTGAAGCTACAGAGGGGGTACATAGTCAGTGGACCCTGAAGAGTTCAATGTCAAAGGGGGCACCTGCAGTTTGGGCCCTGAATTGTATAGAGCATGCCAGTTAAAGTCACAGCTATACAGAGTTCTTCTACATACTACCTCAAGCTTTGCCAGGCAGGGGGGGGGGGGGGGAAGTATTCAGTGACTTTCACAGTACAACAGTGTCAGGAGTTCTACAGTTCACAGTCTTGGATCTTCTGGAGTCAAGGATTCAGCACTTCTTTTGTTCTACAGAGTGTTCTCAGTGTCAGTGAGAGTTGGCTGGCGCCGGCTGGCATCAAGGAAGCGCCAACGGGCATTTCAGAAGTAAAGTCTCAATTGTAATTAGTTAAGCCTCAAGGAGTATCCCACTCATTCCCTTCTCCCATCCCCTAATTCTAATAAAAACCACAAACATTTGGGGGCTCATCCGGGAATTTTGCCATTAGCTACTGGGCCAGTTGCCATTGGCAACGGCACAAGAAAAAGCCCAAAAAAATAAATTCTTATGTCTGGAACTGCTACATTAGCATCAGGCCGGGTGTGAGACTGCAACTGCGGGAGGCCGGGAGAGTGGACTGAGGCTAGAGGCCATAGAGAGGGATGCTTGTGGCAAAGCAAATGCTCCAAGAAAGACTGTAAAGTGATCAAGACTCTTCATATGGATTATGAGATGTATTCTGCTGTCAGGAAGTGGAAAGCAGGAGACAAATGTGTCAAGATGCGTGAATGCAGCAACTGCCTGATAGCAAGGAGTCCTAGTGTGGACAGTGAAAATGGCATCAAGGGTCCAGGGAAGGACAGAGAAGTGGACGCTGGAGGTCCTAGTGCGGACAGTGAAAATGGAGGCCAGGGGCACGGGAAGAGGGGTGCCAGGGGCCGGGTGGTGGTGCAAGCTATGTGGAAGAATGTTGACCATGCATTTGATAGCAGGACATTTATTCTTTATGGCTTATGCACACATACTGTGGGGATTGTAGTTGGCCACGCCGAGGAGGGCCGTGGAGCTAGTTCCGGAGCCAGTATGAAAGATGTTAATTGCACGTGTGTGGCAAGGAAGAGGAGTATCGACCGTGCAATCGGTGGCCGGATGCTGCTCTTGCCGAGCAAGAGCGGGTGGCTGGCTTTAGGCAAAGAAAGCGCAGTGGAGGCCCTAGTGCAATTAAGGTGGGCGGATGTATGTCTAGCAAGTGACATACTCCGCTTTGCAACTATTTCCCAAGTGCTTGCAGCGCAGCAGCATGGCGGGGGAAGAGTTACAGTACCGCGCAGGAAAGTGCGCCACGAGCAGGACTGCCCCAGGGGAGGAGTGATCACCCAACATGGCGAAAGGGTGGAGACAGCGGGAACATCTGGCCATTTCGGAGAGGCAGAGGGGACCCTATTAATATCCCCTCCTTCGGGAGCGGCCGTGCTGGAGACATGTGTAGAGGAAGGAGACATGTCGTTCACCAGAGGAGCGAAGGGTGTTCCCGCTATTGCTGCCACCATGGACGAAAGCCCTGCGGAGCAGAGCTGAGAGCAGATCCATCAGCCCAATCCCCTGCTAGTTTGGGATACCGGTATCCTGATTGTACCGGACGGTGGGCTCACATTGTGCACCGGAGGAGTTCCTTGGAGTGGTGTGTCCTCAGTGTGCCACTGTTACTCTGAAAGTGCAGGCAAGGGTTCAATGTGGGCAATGTGGTGATTTGCTACTCAGGGCAGAGAAGAGCGAGGGCCGTCCCAAGAAGCTTACAGTCATGTGGGATACAGGCCTCACTCAGGAGGTGATGGGGATTGAGTCCAAGTTTCTCAGTGGTGCAGGGAGAGGGGTATTCAGGCTGATGATGCAGATGGAGACCTTGCCAGCCGTCGGTGGGCTCACACTCTGTGGGGAGGGAGTAAGGTCGCAGAGCTCCATAGGGAGGGGATCCTTGTCCACTCAAACAGTAGGGACCTGGCCAGAAGTACCGCCGGTCAGGGCCCTAACGGCATCCGCCTCTATCAGTATCCCCCAGCCTGTGCAGACAGAAATTCCCCAAGTGACTTCTTCCAGCACCAGTAGTGAAGGTGAAAAGTGCCCTATCAGGGTGAATTCCCTATCTTTCTACGCAAAATATGGGTCCGTGGAGGAAGATATAGATGATTGGGGATCCATTGAGGAAACAGAGTGGGAATGGGGATCAGAGACTGGC
This sequence comes from Pelophylax lessonae, assembly GCF_965119305.1. Taxonomy (NCBI): domain Eukaryota; kingdom Metazoa; phylum Chordata; class Amphibia; order Anura; family Ranidae; genus Pelophylax; species Pelophylax lessonae. The sequence goes on along the minus strand of NC_138772.1, from coordinate 395,726,324 downwards.
AGTAGCTCCCCAGGTCCCGGAGTTGTTGTGCCTTTTGACCAGGAAGCCAAAGAGGCCATTGAAAGAGGAGAACTGGCTCAGAAATTGTGGTTCTGTGAGGCCTATGTCACAAGGGTCCCAGACCTCACCCCACCAGGGAACATTGCCAGGGCCCGAGATCAGAACATTGCCTATGAGGAAATGATCCAGAGAGTTCACACCCCATTTCTCCACCAGGGAGAGGTAACCGGAGGACCCTTCTCAGGTTATCTAGAATACAGCGCTGGATGCAAAAAGAAGTTGCACTGGAGTATGGTTATGACTACCCATATGCTCCAAGGTAGGTCATGCTGCTGGTGGAGAAATTCAGGGACTAGTGGTGTGATGAGCTTATTTGGGACTATCTCTTTGTCCCCAAGCCATATAGGGACTCCCCCGAGGAGGGATTGAAAGAAAAATATTATGCCCACAACATCAGAAGAGTTTACTTCTGGAAAAGGGCAAGCTGCAGGTACTATCTGTTTGTGGATGTAATATGCAGCAGTCTTGTCAAATTGCGCCAGAGCAGATCTTATGTGTAGAAAAGCTTGCAATGTGTTTCTTAAACTGTCAGGCTGCCACTTTATTTAATTCTTGTCCAAGATATAGGAATTAGAATAAAGCTTTTGAATAGGTTGGAATTTTTGAAAAGCCACCATAGTTCTGACACCTGGTTGAAGTAAGGTTAATAGATGGATTTTTGGTTTCATTGACAAAGAAAGCAAAGCTGAACTGGGGAGAAATACCATATGACCTAATTTCTCATGGGAGTGGAAAGATAGGTTGTTGTGATAGAACTTGCCGGGCTTTGGAGTAATCACATACTGTAGGTTTTTTTTAATTTTTGACAGAGTCCTTTGAACCTAAAAAATCACAGCCCTTATTAGTGATGGGTCATTTATCAAACACAAAATTCCTGTATCAATTTTAGTGTAGTTCAGTTCCCCACGTTAAATAATGTGCCTTACCCTCTCAGATCTACAGTATATTCTTGGGTTTGAAATCATTGCATCTTGATGGTTCCATTTTACTACATATTTTTAGCCTTTTTGCCATTGAGATCGATCTCTTATATGAGCTTTTGCATGCATTACATCTAGAGCCATTGAATGGGGATTATTTAATTCTGCAGATCATGTCTGAAGTTGAAAGCAGCAGATGTAGACAATATGGAGATAAATTGTCAGAAAAATAAAAAGCAAATTCCTTACACATGTACCCAGAAAACCATATAATTGTAAACTCACATTTTAGTTAATCATTAATTACTAGTAAAAGGTGAATGAAGATTTTAATCTATTTGAGGCAGGTATTGAAGTATTTTTTTTCTAGCACAAACTTTGACTCCGCACCTCTTTACCAAAATAGCTGGGAGAGACAGAACCCATGGTGGTAGAGACCGAGTCAAATCTTGTGAAAAGCCCTTACAGATTTAGATGCTGCAGGGGGATCTGCGGTTTTACATGGTTCAATTTTCCTCAGCACAAAGTTCCTTAGTAAATGTCTAAATGCCACCTAATAACAAGTTAATAACAGGTTTTACAATTGAGTATAAAAATAGTGACAGTTTCTCAAGTGAAATCATACTTAAAAAGACGGCTAACCTAAAAATATTAACCTTAAATTGTTTCTGCCAAATATGTACCTGTATGTAATTTAGGTGATGTTAGCAGTTGAATTATATTTCATAACCACATCAATCATTGGTATGTGAATACGCAGTATCTTAAAATCAGCAGACATGATGATAGATTATGGTTTCAGAAAAAAGATTAACTATCCAGGTTATATCTAAACTAAAGTTATTTGCAGATTCAGCCCTTTTTTCAGGATATCAACTAGCTTTTTTATGGTTAAAAAAAAAATAGCACAACTGCACATTTCCTGATGTTTCAGGGTGACAGAAAAGAAACAATTTCTACCATAAATTGCAGCTTTCTGCTTTGAACCATTTTCAAAATGTTTTACAATAAATTTGGCAGTTTGCATATGAACAGAAGGTTTTTTTCTGAACCTTACGGCTTCCACCACCCACTTATAGTGTTATGTCAGCAATAGCTCTCATGGGAGGGAGCGGAGTGACAATGGGAAGGCTGATTGCATTTATGATTTATTTACAGCTTATAGGGAACTGAGCATAAGTTGACTGTGACACTCTCACTTAACTCTGATGTTACTCATTTTCAGGAATAATTATTTAATTTTAAAATTAATTTACACTCTTCTCTGGATCTCCCCTCTACTTGTTAAGATCTTAACCCAGTCATTACATTTCATTTAAGCTTTAACTTGTAATGTAATTTCAGAAGTTGTTTTAGTCTTTATAAATATACAGCTTTTATTAATAGAATATTTGGTTGAGCGTTTATGAAAGTCCTATTTAGGCACTTCCTGTAATGGAGAAACTATTCCCATCAAATTTTACTCCTGTGTGGCCATCTTTTCACATGTAATCCTGGTGAAGACTACAAATAGCTGCACAAAGACAATTTGCGCAGGCACAGTCCTTTGTTGTTATCATCGGGAAGCTGGCTGAGAGCAAAGACATGTGGCTGACACTGGAACAAGTGCTTGCAAATAGGAGGTGGTTCAAAGAGGATGGAAGAGATCGACAGCACTGAGATGAAAAAAGGAAAAACAAGGTGAAAATAACAGAATAGAGAAACTGTAATCCTTTATAATGTGAGATTTTAAATATGCCCCTGGAGACCAAAATTACACATATTCATAAAAAAAACATTTATTACAAAAAACTTTATTACAAATGTTATATTCTTTAAAAATCCAGTTGGTCAAAGCAACTAGACATTAAAATACATTTGAGAAAATAAATTCAATGAACTATAATTGTATGGGGCGATTATCACCAGTGCCCCAAGCTCTTGACTCAGCCCTAAATTGGTTTATGCATTTTTTGGGAATACATGACTTCTCCAGGACCGTATAGTATTGTATAGAACCTATAGATGATGGGAGCCCCAATCAGGGTCCTTGGTGAGGTTCTTGGACCTGGAGACCCTCAATGACTTGTAGCTGCTGACCAGGGGCTCTAAAGACTCTTTGCTACATCTTGTGGATTATTTGCCTTAATGGACACTACCCATCGGCCCAAGGTACAGTCATTTCATGAGGCACGTAGAAAACATTTTAGAAGAATTTATGAGAGAAGCTGCTTTGCAAGAACTATTCCTGTGTGTCTGTCTTTCTTCAGTAAAGTTACTGTTAACTGTTAGTTGCCTGTTCTGAAATCTCTCAAAGGGGTGCATGCACAACATTTATCTAAAGACCAGGGCTTGCAACACAACAAGCAGACTGAGCTAGAGATAAATGCAATACATGGGTCTAACACACAGTTTACTGTCCAGTGGAAGTTAATGTGTTGTTGCTAAGAACTTTGGTGTTTGTGTCATTACTTTAGGCAGCCAATCAGCCAGGAGATGGGTGACTGGCAGGGTTTATGATTTCTCTGGTAGTGGAGGGGGTTAAGTGCTTGCACCTCTACTAGCGGCTGGTTATCCACTCTTTTCGACTGGACCCCCACAGAGTACTTAGGGACCCAGCCTGGAGTCATGCAAGAAAGCAAGCAGGGTGGTTTTGATAGAGAGAGATTGTTTCCTGGATCCCATAGCAACCATGGAATGTGTCATTGGGAGAGAGGTGTCATAAACTGATGGATTGGAGGAGCCCGGTACAGACTTCATGGTAATGGCCTCAAAATGCTGCACACCTGGGAGTGACATCCTCTAAGCATAAGGGTGTCTGAAGTGTACAAGTGTCATCAGGTAATGGAGTCAGTACAGAGAGCAAGGAGTTATTAGTGTAATTGCAGCTCACTTCTAAATGTGGGAGACCACTTCCAGGCAGTTCCACTAGTCATCTGGTGATAAGCTCCACCCAGAAGGTCCTGTAGAACTCTTCTGTGTAGGAATGCCCCATCTTCTTCCTGGCATTGAACTTCCAGCATTGAGGGAGTGAATAGCTTTGGGTGTTCTGTGAGCTGCTGTACAAATGGTCTGATGGTGACTCCCCTCTCATCCATTGAGAAAAGCCTATGCATAGGTTACTTTGTGTCTAATATGATCTCTGAAGGGGGGAGATTCGGATGCAATACAAGATGCTCTCCCTCATTTAGAGATTCTGTTACATGCAATGCAAACCTTTCTCAATAGATAAGTGGGTAGGCGGGGGTGGGTTGCTGTCAAAACTTTTTTACTGTAGATCACAGAAGACTTAAAGCTATTAACTCCCTCAGAACTGGACGTTCAGTGCCAGGAAGAGGTCAGGGCATCTTTACACAAAAGATTTGCACATCTCTGGGCAAATAAAAAAATGATCCCTTGCAGTAGTGCTGTGCCAACACTGCAAATGGTAACTACTCATTTATGTCCAGGGGAACAATCAAAGGAAATAAACATACCCAATACTTAGCTTCTCCCACAGATCAGTCCCTTCTGCACCCCCTGTGTTCTAGCAGCCTAGCCTTGAGAAAGGTCCATAGCTCTGCTCTGGGCTAGAGGACACCAAGGGATAGTCCACCGCTGAATCATGGGGTAGCTTTATCTCCCACCTGGAACTGTGTGCAGGCAGTCTACAGTATGTTATGCTATAGGAATATAAAACAGAAAATATAACACTGCGATAATGAGGGAAACCACTAGCACTTGGAAAAATACAAGCTTCCAAAAGAACAATAATTAATACAAATAGTGCAGCGCTAAAATCATGAAGGTCAAAATATATAAAATGCAAGCAATAGATCATATATATATATATAATAGTCCCAGGAGACAGCTCTCCAAAAGAAAAGAAGCCGAGAAGTCATGCAAGGAGACAGGGGTGACTTGAAAGGATGAATGAACACACTTCACACCCCAGGTGATACAGAGATCTCCTTACCAGAATGACATGACCACCAAATTATATGTGGTCAAGCAGGCATCTGATCAAATACCAGAAGGAAGCTGTATGGGACTCCAGATACAATCTTCAGCTATAAAACAATCCCCAGATACTCCAGATGATAGTAGGTGAGGGAGGCATCAATCATGTGCAAAAGAAAAAATGCTCCAATAGTGCATTAAAAGATAACATTTATTGAGCATAGTAAAATCATTGCACTCACGAGAGATCCGTTGTCACCGAGCATTCAAGCAAAAACATTGGGGCATCGCCGTGGCATTCCTATGGGCTCCGTCCATAATATTTGTATTCATTTATGCTGTAGGAATGCAGCAGATGTCGAACATAGCTGCAGGTCCTAATTTGATGCAGGTTTGTGGCCTCCAAACACTCACAGTGTGTATTTGGGGGCCACTCACCCACACCTGCACACTTATCAAATATGACCTACGGCTGTGTTCATACAGCCGCTGCATCTTCATAGAGTAACAGATGGCTCCAGCTGCATTAACACACCACTCATTCACACTGTATCGGGCAGAAAACCCATGCGAATGAGCCCTTACTTTTTAAAAGTATGTATTCCAATTTTTAAAATTACTTTTTACAATTTTTAAAAATAATTTTTACCAGTTTTTTTTAATTATTTATACTAATTTCTTTTTAAATTATTCTTACAATTTAAAAAAATATTTTTAAATTTATATTTTTTTGCAAAGTGAATGAACAGAAGAAAAATAGAAACCAAATCAATCTTTGGTGTGGCTACCCTTTGCCTTCAAACCAGCATTGATTCTTACACTTGCACACTTTGTACACTTGCACAAAGTCAGGCATTTTGCAGGATTAGAGTCAGGTGTATGATTAACTAATTAGACAGTACAGTTACAATACAATAAAACAAAAGAGGGTTAGGAGGGCCCTGTCAAAAGAGCTTACACAATCTAATAGGGTGGAGCAAGTGGTACAAAAGGTTGTAATTGTGGGGAATGAGCTGATGGAAGTGATAAATAGTTGGAGGCATAATAGGCTTCCCTGATGAGATGAGTTCCCAGGGATTGCCTGAAGTAGGAGATAGCCGGACAGATTGAGGTAGAGAGCTACAGAGGATTGGATAGGCTCTGGAGAAGTCCTGGAGATGAGCATGGGAGGAGGAGTCAAAGGAGCTTGAGAGGGGTAGGAGATGAAAAGCAGCGCCACCTCAGTGTAGATTAAAAGGTTATTTATTACATAAAAACTACGTAGTAACTCACACAGAGGAAATCGTTCATCAGCAAATGGTGATGGTTCATCTGCAACACTGCAGGGATGTTCGGGAAGTACACTGTGGCGGCCGTGGTCCTGACTGTGCCGGTGGAGTCCGACAATTCCTGTGGTTCTGGCAGCATTCAGTAATAGTATCCAGGCTTACATTCAATAGTGGCAGGGGGGTGCTCGCGTTCGGAGCATGCGTGTTCCTTCCTCAGGCAATCTGAATGCCTGAGGAAGGAGGCAGATATTTATCCATCAAGCCATACCATCATGGAGATATGTGATTGTCCCTAAATGTATTCTGCAGCAGGATAATGACCCCAAACATACAGCAAATATCATTAGGAACTATCTTCAGCATAAAGAGGAACAAGGAGTGCTGTAAGTGATGGTTTGCTCCCCCACCCCACAGAGCCCTGATCTCAACATCATCGAGTCTGTCTGGGATTACATGAGCAGACAGAAGGATTTGAGGCAGCCTACATCCAGTGACGATTAGTAGTTAGTTCTCTAAGATGTTTTGGACAACCTACAGTACCTGCCAAGTTCCTTCAAAAACTGTGTGCAAGTGTAAATAAAAGAATTGATGCTGTTTTTAAAAATAAACCATTAACACTTTGTTTTCTTGAAGCATTCTTAATTTACAGCATTTTTCCCACCTGTCTAAAACTTTTGCACAGTAGTGTATATGTCATAATTAATGTTTTACAAAAGGTGAACGTATGAATAAACATTTAAGGTCAACTGCACTGTATGTAATCTGCTTATTTCATTATTTTTTATTTTTTTGCTTACCTAACTGCTTCAACTCTCACATCTGTTTACCATATGGACTAAAGCAAGTTTTACACTTTCGCCACAGGTCTATTGGTTCAGCAGTAATTTTGTTATTAATTAGAATACACATAGAAAAAAAAAAACATTAGAAAAAGTTATTGAACTAAGAAAAGAGTAAAAAAACAACCCAACATGCATCAAATCAAATAATTTTATTCTGTACTTTGTATAAAAACTAATAATGTACTACAATGCACTATAATTGGAGTGCTTACATATGGATATTTAGAATAATGAGGTCTATACAAATATAACACTCCCGCAGGTATTTTAAGCATATATAAAACAGAGAAGTCAATACCTATTTTGCAGATGAAAAACTTTACATCATATTACTAGAACGCTGTGTTGCCAAGGGGTGGAGGGAATATCTTAATGCATTTTACAGCTTCATCGGGAAGCATTAAGGTTCTGAACAATGGAAATATGCAGGTATTATTCACAATAATTGCACAATGTACAGTACACTCTACCATAGTTAAATATTATTACTAAATAGATTTTTACTCACAAAGTGAAAAATGCAAACTGCTATACATTCAGTTAAAAAGTGGTACTGTGCGGTACACTGCCAGGGAAGGAAAGAGTGGCATTAACTGGCATTGAACCAAGGAGGCAAGACAAACTTATAGGCATTCAGGTCCATAGGCTATCATGACTTCATATCACAAACAAAAGATTTCCCAGCACAATTACCGACCAGCCTTCAAAACAAGCAAATTGGCCCTGTCTACAGTTTATGTTAAAAACAGAGGGTTTTGTTTTCACGCATTTGCAAATATATGCGTAAGCCACAGTGCCCACCCCAAGGGATCTCTGTAAATATTGTGGTCCTAACTCAAAATTTCCAGAGCCCCTATATTAGGAGCACATATAAGACCACATTATTTACAGAGGTGAAATGCTGTGAAACCCATGTCTACCATCAGAAGCTTTGGTAAAGATCAGTTAGTGCTTAGACCCCTCACCTCAGGTGAACCCACATCATCTGCAATGGGGAGTTGCTTATGCATTTATCCTGCTGGTTTCCTTGTGAACCTTTCCAATGCTATAGCTACTGGTCTCCAAGCCTGACCCCTGACCATGACACAAGGTGGATGGAGGAACCCCCCACCCAAGTGTATTCTGATACTCACCACTGTTAGAATACACTTATTAGTAGCTACAGTTGATTAAACAATCTTTGTGTACCTGTACTGCTTTGCTATTAGTGCAAATAAAAACAGTATCATGGACAGTAGTCACTAGTGGTGACTAACATGGCTACAATCACCCTTAACAGAGATTTGAAACTCTCTCCTCTCTGCTTCAATCTCCCAGAGGCAGGTGTAGCAGAGTGACCTCGTGCTTCTGTTTACAATGGTATGTAGCACCCTACAAGGTAGGTGCTAGGCAATGTATAGTGGGCCTTGGCTGCCTAACAGCAAGGCCATGATTTTCAGCTGGGCTGGCATGTCTCCCAGGTGTTGCTATTGTGACTGGGGAGTCTCCCCACTGGCTCCATTAGAAGGGTTCTCATTGGGCAGTGGAGGAAACCCAATTAGTGGCACATCCAGGCCTGTATCTACCCCAGAAAGGCAGATTTTGCCGCACAGGATTCTGGTAGTGGGTATAGGTTTGAGGGGAACGCATGATGCAGGTCTTCGGTGGGAAGCAGAGTCCCAGGAGAGAGAGTATGGCTGTCTCTCCTCCTGTCAGAAGGATCGGGTGTCTTGGGCAGCTTGCCTGAAGATACAGAGAGAGCTGAGCTGAGCTGCAGAGAGGATCCGGTGTGCCGAGGACCAGCGGAGTTGAGAGGGATTGAGTTTCAGGAAAGCATTCCAAGTTTGTGAGTACTGTGACTGCCCCTGGGGTCTGCCTGGCTGAGAGGGGACCGCTCCGGTGAAGGTCCAAGGGATCCAGGAGCTGGCTAGCAGTAAAGGGGGTGCCCAGTGAGAGGACCCTGAAGTGTCAGAGGGGTTGCCTAGTAAGAGGACCCTGAAAGTGCAAAGGGACGTCTGCGGTTGGGCCCTGAAGAGTTAAGTGTACAGCGTGCAGTGTGCAGTGTACAGTGTTGAGAGTTCCAGCAGCACAAGCAGTTACAAGGAGCTACCTCAGTCAGTGAAGGGCTGGAGGGAGCTGTTCACAGGACTTTTGAGCTAAACAGAGTATCAAGAGTCAAGGCTTACTACACTCCGGAATTTTTTGAGTTAACCAGTGGTGTTACAAGTCAAGTTCTAGCACAGTGCAGCAATAAAGCATTTTTCAAGTGTCAGTAAGCACTGGTCGGCATCCAGCTGGCGTCAAGACAGAGCTAACAGGCATTTTTCTACAAAGTGTCCCAGTTTTACCTAGTTGAGCCAGAGGACTATCCCACTCATTCCCTTCTCCCATCCCAAATATAAAATAAACAAAACAAACCAAAGATGCCGGAATGGTAATTGTCTTAACCCTCACACTTGGGTACTCTTAAATCGGCTGAAGGTGTCACCGGTAACAATGGCAGATCCATCTCAGGCTCAATGCTTGGAAAACCTGCTACTGGTAGTTTACACTATAGCTTCCAAGAAGCAAGCACACTAATGGCACAGGTGTGTGCTGGTTTTATATGAGAGCCAGAGATGGAGCTCAGAGCCCTACTCTCCTGAGGAGGTTAGTGTGTGAAGGGAGCTGTGAGAGGTGCAGCTATGCACCATGGTGTTCGGTCCAGGTGAGGATAGGGCAAGGCTCGGTAACCTTGTGGGGGAAAGCTGTATAAAAGAGCAACTGTACCATTAAACCTAGAGTTCTACTTCACCCTCAATCTAGAGTCCTGTCTCTTATTGGGGGAATCTGCTACAAGGGATTGCTATGCTCTTCATACTCCCTTAAATAATCACTAAGCTCTTGTAAGAGCTTGTTCCTGTTCCTACTTCATTCTCTGGGGGAAAGAGAGGTTCACCCACTGGAACCTGGAGCCCTGTCTTAGGCCCAGGGTGGGTAGGAGATGGCGAAACCCCAACCAAGCTGTGGCGGTTCGTGGGGTCTGTGGTGGTTATGGTGTCTGGTGGAGTGCTTGGAGCCCTCGGGAATCACTAGGAGCATCCATCAATGGAGGTACCCAGTCGGGGTGCCAGGTGATATGTTACATCACTGTTTTGACACTACCAGTGAGCTAAGAAACCCAGAAGTGACACACAGGTTAGTGGACTAGTGCTAAAACATTGGTGGCATTGTCTTTGCTAAAGAGGCTTATTGAACAAACATTCAAGCAGAAAAAGCCATTTAAAAGCTTTGTCTGAACACCTTTTCTTATTCAGATATCTTCTGGCCAGTACTGTTTTACTGGTCATATGACATGCTGTCAGAAAAAAATGCCTAAGATTCAAACAAAAAGATGTCTCACATACCCGTAACGCAGGTGGTCAGACTCTATAGCTAACTTCGGTTTTCTTCGCCAATAGCAGCCCCCTTTGTCATATGGAAAGCAGGCCTACTGGTCCTCGATTGCCCCCAGGACTTATACACAATGCTATAGTGCCTGGCCACCACATCGGGGCAGGTGCAAACTGAGCAAAGCAAACAGGTACTTGCAGTTGGCGAACAGGCAGAGTGGTTCAATGACAGTTCAGGTACAAGGCAGGTAAGGTTTAGAATAGTCAGTGCCAATCCCTAGTCAAAAGGCAGGCAGAATTTAGAGAGTAGTCGATATCTGATCTGAGGTTTTAACAAGAAAATCCAAACAGCAGAGCAGGACAGACAAACGGAGAGCTTGGAGCACATGTTACAAACACAATATCACAAGCATGAGACTCCAGGCTTGACTGGCTTAAATCAGGTTTAATCTCCACCCAGAGACTGACCACATCAATCACCTTGCAGGTGGACCGACAGAGAGAATGTATCACAACCAAAACCAGGATGCTGGAATGAGGACCAGGAGCATTACATGCTCCTGACAAAAGATTTGTATTTCATGTCACTATAGTTGTAATAGGATTTCTTGTATATGAACAGCATATGACCTTTACTCAAAAATGATGTGTAAATTTAAAGTGTGCCTAGAGACAAGACTTCTTTTTTTTTTTTTGCTGTGTGTGTCTTGTTCGGGAGATTTTCATTAACTTTTTTTCTGAAGACAAAAAAGAAAGGGAGAGGAAATCTATGCAAGGTGAAAGACAATCAAACCGCAGACAGTTGTTACCAAAATAGGTGTCCCCATTAAAAGATTTCCCTTCAGCTCCTGTCCTTGTGATAACTGTATATTGTAGGATTGCCCTTCACATTCTGTACTGGTAATAATATTTGCCAAGACAAATAAAGATGGGGAATCTTATGAATGGGGACAAAAACAGAGGTTCTAATCCTTCCGTACACTATGCAAAACTAAAAAAATATTAGGCTTTAGACAGGGCTTTTTTTCTCAGAGAATAGGTGCAGGTACTCCTTTCTTCAGGGTCTTCCCTTGTCTCCACCCCCCTACCCACCTCTGAGCACTCTCCCTTCGTTCAACCCCCTAACCATCTCCCAGTACCGTCCCTTTTAGGGAATACAAAACCAAGTATAATTTTGTGGTGCTAAGTAATTTGCATGGAATTTGTTACTGATAACAAGAAAATCAGTAAAATAGATCACCCCACCCAACCAAAAACATAAGATCGCACCCCGCCAACCCAGCAACAATTGATCCACATCAACAAAAGACCCCTCGCAAAAATCCCCAGCACAATAGATCCACCAACTTTAAACATAAATCCCGTGAGGATTTGTCCACCAGAAACAACAGATCCCCCATCAGCCAGCAATAGACCCCTCTCTCTACAGTAGATCCCTCCTAGCAAAAATTTACCCCCAGCAACAATAGATCCATCACCAGCAACAATAGACTCCCCCAGCAATCACAGGTTCCCCCAGCAGGCAACATCAATAAACCATCTAGCAGACCTCAGCCCCTCTTGCCATTACATAGATTCAGTGCTGGAGGTACCAGAACTGCATTCCCCCTGCGTTCCTGCTGAAAAAAAACCCTGCTTTAGATATTGTTAACATTTACAGGCGGACCTACTACTATAATAAAACAAAAATATCTGCGCTTGGTAAATTAGAAAAAGGAAGGCGGCTAGCACCAATAGGTAAGATTGTGACCCACAAAGAAACAATATGCAATGTACTACTGCAAACTACTATAGCAGCAGCTGCAAGACACATGGTGGGGGAACATAGCAGGAGGCTCCATTAGGTTATTGAAATCTCACCCTTCAATGCCTCTGGGAGCTGCTCTGGAGCGACTCTTAAAAGAAAAGTATGACCAAAGCTGTTTGGCCATACTTCTCTTGTGGGTCACAGGAGAAAAAATCTAAGCTAATATGGGCCAATGCCTGCTATCAGCTGATGAGACAGAACCACTCCAGGCTCTGGAAGAATTCTAACATTATTATTGCAATTCACCTTGCTGCCTAATTGACAACTGGCTCCACCTCTCAGCTTATGGCTGAGAGCTGGAGTCAGCTGCGCCTGCCCCTCTTTAGCCTGGTGCTTCAGTAAGAGTTGCACTAGAGGGGCAGAGAGGAGAGCGGTGACTAACAGACACTGTTCTCTGCCCAGAGCAGATGGAGAACTGAGCAATCGGTGGTCATGGGATTGCTCGGTTCTCAGTGTTAGAGCCATGGGAAAGCTGCAGCAACACACCAAGAACTGCAACATAGAGGTGAGTATAAATGTTTTTTTTTTTTTTTTTATAAACCAATACTTCTGCTTTAATTACCTTTGATGAGCTCTCAGCAGCTGTTCAGAAACTAAGTTAAAGTTATAGATTAACATAATTAGTTGTTTTGGAAAGAGCAGGGGAAAGTTGGAAATTCTGATAGAAAAATTATCCCAAAGTGAACATAAGTTGAACACATATCAGTGTTGTGATTTCCCTCTACTCTTATTCTGGTGACAACAGTACAATTTTAAACTTTTAGATCTTTTCATTTTCTCCCACTTACCATAGTCACCAAGATAGGAATCAGGGTGAATTTCCCCAAAGCCTCATTCCCTCCAAAACAAGGAAAAAAGCTTTATTATTTGTCACTGGGATGGAAAGTAAAGAAAAACCAAATATGTTCAGCTGTCGCTTAAACAGGAATAGAGGGGAAGACACTTGTGCCAGTTACAGAGGATATTTAGGGAATGTAAAGGAAAATCTCCTAAAATAGAGACATTTCCAAAACTAACCAAAAAACTAACATGAGTTCTAATCATTCCCTGCTCTTTCAAAAATAAACGACTAAATATATAAATGGTATATATATATGGGGGTGAGTCTCGCGCTGTCTTGAGCATTGTAAATGGGGATACCCCTAATGCTGCGTGTACCAGTTACTGTAAACCATACAGTTATAAGGTAGATGTGAATGGGGGGGGGGGGGGGGGGAAGTACCGCGCTTCAGGGAAAATTTTCACATAAATTAAATAAATAGGTGTATTATAATCAGCGTGCAGTGATAATCAGCGTGCAGTGATAATCAGCGTGCAATGATCTGTATCTATTAACCAGAGATTTGGAGAGACAACTGAAAGGCAATAACATAGAGGCTTCTGATCTCTGTTGGTCCGCATGCTCATTTCACTGCAATACAACTGAATGGCTTCTGGCGTTGTATTTCCCATCCCCAGTCTGAGCTTTACTGTACAAGGGACTACATAAGGCTGATACCACGTCAAATCCAGCACTTCTTCCTTGCATATTACCATTGATTGAGGAAAGGGGAGACCCCACTACCCAGGTGAAAGGGATATCCCCCCCCCCCCCAGGAGCCCCACACATCACCGGATAAGAGGATACTGTATCAAGGCTTATTACCCCTGTAGGGGTATATATCGCTGGTGAGTGTGGGAGAAATTGGAGGGGTGCACCTGTGTTTCTCACCCATCACCTAGCATTTGGATCACCTGGAATCTCACCAATTGATTGAGAATTTTTTCTTCACCTTATAGCACCTCTAAGACTGTTTGTCACCTTTCGGAGAATATCACTTTTTTATTCATCGCTTTTTTCAGCATTTAATGGACTGTTTATTTGTATATTAGATTATTATATCGTTTTAACTGTGTGATCACCAACACTATTTTAATCAGTTTTTACCGGCACACTGGCTGTTTTGCAGATTGATTGATTTATTTATTGGATTCATTTTTTTTCATATTATATTAGATCATATTTTTATCTAGGGAATATATCACCCATACATTTTTTCACTGACTTTTTTTCACTGGTATATTAGTACATTCATTTATTTATCTATTTGTGGTCAGTACTCAAAGACATCACCCTAGTATGGAAAGTCAGTGTGGTGTGCCTGAACCGACGTAAGGGGGGTAGCCTGTAAATAAAGAGGGCACCCCAAAGGTAAGAGGTTAAGAAAAAGGGTGAAGGTGGGTGGGGTGACGATGCGAGCAGCAGCAGGCCGGTATAGAGGAGGGGCGGCGCTATAAAGCCCGCTAGCTCCTCCCACAAATACCGGCCTGCGGCCGAACACTTGTGGTCAGTACTCAAAGACGTCACCCTGGTATGGAAAGTCGGTGTGGTGTGCCTGAACCGACGTAAGGGGGGTAGCCTGTAAATAAAGAGGGCAAAAGAGGAAGCAATCAACACACTTTATTCAATACAACTTCAAGTCACAAGCCTACGAAAAGCTAGTCTCAACTCCTTCTCTGGGTGAGGAATATAAACCTGGAAAGCGTCAGACTCCCACCGACCAAGCCTTTTAATGATATGGCCTGGCGTGTTATTCCCAGAGGCAGCAGATGCCGCACCTATCCGGAAGGAGTGGCCAGAGTGCGCTGCAGGGTCCCAACCTAGTCTGATGCAAAGAGTGCGGATGTAGAATATAAATCTGGACGTGGTGAGGGGAACGTCCAGCAGTGTAAAAAGCGGAGCATGGCTGGGAGAGCTCACAAGCCACAAATTCGTCCAGCACTTTGACTGGACACCAATGATTCCCCGATGGATAAAACGGGATGGTAACGGGGTGGCCCACCTGCCTGGTCTTGGAGCACTGGAGTGACAAAACGTAGTGATCCCCCCATTTGACCAGATCTCGTTTGAGGAGACAAGAGCGCCCCTCCGCTAAGGAAGCTACCGTAAACTCCCCGGGCCTGAGAAAGCCTAGCAACACTTTGGAGCTCTTTGTTGGGGAGATTGCTCCCTAAACCAGTTTTTGCACTTTTTCACGCACGCACACTCCACACTCTGGATTGGATATTACTATTTAAGCCAACACTATAGCACTTTACTTTGTGACCATTAGACCAAACTTTGTTACACCATCCATAATTAGGCAGCGCCACCTTACCTCACCTTTTCCCACACATTTAGATATAGTCCTCGGACTATATTTTGAGGTCGGCTGCAGCCCCCTTCCTTATCCATAAGCGCGGAATTCTTTCTACCCTTGATCCTCAGTTTATTTTTTATCTCATACCTGTATAAAGCACAAACTGAACACACATGGAAAATTCTGAATGAAATTATTGTAAATGAAGAAAATGTACCTGGTCAAAAAACAGAGCCAATGGAAAAAGAAAGATGTCTGATACCCATGCACAGGCATGGTACATGCTCAATGGTTGTGTTTTGTGCTTACATTTTGTTTTGCAATTGGATACATCATTTGGTTTTTAGTTTTATTGTTTGTTTGTTTTTTTTTAATTCCCCATATTGCAAAATCTTTCAGGCTTTGTAATTTAGATTTATGTCACATTTACATCTGTGAAATGTTTGCATATGGGCCAGATCTCTGTCTCAAAAATAAAAAATAAAATAAAGGTGAATCTCTATAACTGGAACATAAATTGCAATCCTAACCTCATCATTTTTGGAACATTTCAAACAACAATTTGTTAACAAAATATATATTTCTATTGATTATGTCTATTGATCTAACTTTGCAAATATTGCACCATTTCGGTACCCCAAAAAAGCTAAATTTTCACAAACGTGCACATGCCAAATACTTACGCATGGACCCTCAGATATGTTACATAAAGAAGTGAATACATTGATGTTTCTTTTGAACAAAATATGATAGTTTGTTCTCTGGCTGATCTACAGGTATATGTTTTCTTTACAATACTTTAATGTTATTTCAATACTGCTCCAAAATGCTGTCAAATCTGCATTTGTCATCTATTTGCCTGATTTCTAGACTTTATTATTTGAATATTATTCACTTTTGAGATACAAATAGCTCTTTGTGGATTGTGTTAAAACAGTTGTTTATTAAACTTAACTTAATCATTGAATTTTACTATTAATTGTCTCCTTAAAGAATAGGTTCACCTTTTGACAAAAAAATAATAAATGCATATTATTTGCAGGTGAAAAAATGTGCATTTATTATTTTTTGTTTCTGGAGCCTGTAAAGCATTGAACAGCGCTCACAGAACTGTGGTAGTTATTGAAATCTACAGGCCGACAGCTGCAAAGGATGCTGGACCTTTTAGTTTTCCATTCACAGAGTGCTGTGAATGAGTGACCCGGCTGAGTGGACAGAGCGTTTTTTTTTTTTTGTATCAATAATTTTTATGGAATTATAAGATAAACAAAATAAAATTTTTACAAACTGTGCAGAATCCATTATCAAATGGTATGCATGGCAGAAGGCACTTATAACACATACGATGCATACATAAGCAATAGCAGTTATCGTATAATTCTAATTTGAAACTGGAACTGGTAGTAACATCTACACGTCGAAGGACCTGGCTTCCTCCAACACCCCATTTGGGAGCATTAGTGTTGGGGAAGAGGTATCTCGACTATGTTCAGAAACAGTTCAGAAGTCCAGACATTAATGCTGTATATAATTACCATTTGTAGTGCCTACTACTATGGTAAAGAGAGAAGAAAGGAACCAGGAGTAGAAAGAGAGAGATACAAGAAAGGAGAAGATAGAGGAAGAGTAATAGAGACTTGGTTATGTTGTAAAGGACCAGATTTTCCATATTTGCTATTAATGCATTGGTTATAGGTAGTGTTGAGCGAACACGGACTGTATTATTCGTGTTCGTACCGAATAATTGGATTTTTGTTACCCGAACACGGACCCTAAAACTTTACTGTATGTTCGGGTTTAAAATCCGTGTTCGGTCATTTTATTTCCTGTTTTGTATGTAATGGCGCGCTTTTAATGGCGGGCTTTCAACAGCCAATCAACAAGCGTTTAACTGGTGTGTGCCATCACAGCCATGCCTACTAATGTATTAGTAGCTGTGATTGGCCATCTGAAACATGTGACCATGTCTTTATAAGTTCGAGAGCCCCAGCGCGCCGCGTCATTCTGCTGTAGTTTAGGGACAGAGCACACATCATACGTGCTGGCTGCTGATTAGGGACAGACAGTGATTCTGTGAAAAATTGTGTCCGAAAAGAATGCAGGGACAGGTAGGAGTGCAGGCAGGGAAAGTTATTAGAGCATTTTAGGGCGAGGCTGGAGATTAGGCAGGGTCAGTCTTCTACATCGATTTTGCTGTGTGGGGGGTGGTGCAGTGAACGATCTTATTGAGCATATTAGGGACAGGCTGGAGATTAGGCAGGGACAGTCTACATCGATTTTGCTGTGTGGGGGGTGGTGCAGTGAACAATCTTTTTGCCCTCACTTGAGCCCACTGAGGAGGAGGAGGAGGAGGGAAAAAAAATCTATTTTTATCAGTCTGTTGTGTGCAGCGTTCAGCTATATTTCACTACAGATTGCTGTTCTAATCTGCTATTAAAAAATTAATTTAAAGGGGAATTTTTTTAAGAGCACTTGCCATGCTCTTAACTACATTTTGCTGCCATTTGCAGCACTCTAGCCCTTTCCATTGGTGTTTTAGAGCCATTTTAGTGCCTGAAAGTTCGGGTCCACATTGACTTCAATGGGGTTCGGTGTCCGGGTAAAGTTCGGAAAAAGTCCGGGACACGGACCCGGACTTTTTTTTCAAGTTCGGCCGAACCCGGACATCCAGGTGTCCGCTCAACTCTAGTTATAGGTCAATGCATTAATAGTCAAGGATTTTTCATATTGGTAATTAGTATAAACAATAGCGATTACTTCTGAAAGATTCAGTTCAATCGTTGTTTTCCATTTTCTCAGTGTAAGGGATCGTGCTGCTAAGAGCACATGCGTAACTACTTGTCTATAGTGTGTAGGATATTTGTCAATGTGTATGTTGAATAGAGCTAGTTCTATACTTGGTGGTGAATTTAGGCCAGTACATGACCCTATACACTGGAAGGTCTGGTTCCAAAAGCTTGTGAGTGAGGGGCACTCCCACAGGATATGCTGCAGGGTCACTGCTGACCACAATTATGCCAACATAGGGGAGACTGTGAAGGCGCCATCTTAGCCAGTCTGAAGGGCGTGTAATACCATCTATTTACAATTTTCAGCGTCATTTCCCAATGGTTAGTGCAATGAGAGTGTTTGTAAGTAGAACATATAGCTGTTAGCTACTGATGCATGATAAAGGGGCCTTTTAGTACCCTTTCCCATTGTATCATGGGATTTGTTTTTTGAAGTTGGTGTTTGGAGAGTAGGATGTAAAAAAATAGGGAGATACCTTTCAATGGGGGGTTTACCGAAAGTGAACCCGGCCTTAAAGTAGAAATCTATTTATTCCTTAGAAAACAAATATTAGATTTCGCAAACAAAAAATAATGTGTTTTTTTTCCTTTTTGTTATCTTTTTTGTTTGTTTGTGTGGTGGTGGTGGTGTGTGTGTGCGTGTGTGTGTGTATGCGTGTGTTATGTTATGTTCAATAGTTGGTGGACAGACACTTGCATTTTTTCCCCTCACAATAGGGATTTGTTTCTGCATTCATTACATTGATTTTAGAAAATTATGATCTAATGGCAGACAACTACACTTTTGTCAAAAAGCAAAATACAGAAAACATATTTTGTACTAGCCATACACCGTTAGATTTCTATCTATGAGCTACACATGAGGAATTATTTGATTTCCCTATCAGGTGTCACGATCAGGGGTCAAGCTCAAAGACCATTTGCTATAGCAGTAGCAGAACTACCACTGACCAGCAGGATTGGTATACAGGCAGTCACCCTGGTGAATTAAGTGGGCTCACCGAGGTGTGGAGTCTAAGTAATAACCGGTGTAAACCAGAGCTCTTGATGGTGGAGATGGATTTTGCTGTGTGTTAGTATCAGGTGGCGGTCCTCAGGATCTCCCCACCAGGAAGTGAGCAAGTCGGGGTCCAGTAGCGGATAAGCAGGTAAGGATCAAACAGAAGCTTAGTCAGTAAACAAGCCAAAGTGGAGTAACGAGTAGTATTGAGTATTTGCAGGTTTGGATCAGGCAGAAGCATAGTTGAGAAACAAGCCAAGGGTTGATACCGAGTGGTAACAAAATATGGACGGCAACAGGGAAGACAGGAAAGTGATACTGGCTGAAGAGAGCACAATATTCTGGCAACAGGAAGTGCAGAGACAAGGCTTAAATCAGAAATTTCATGGGAGGAGCAAAGAATTCAATGTTCAAGACAAACAAGGTTCAAGACAGGATCATTCAAGGAACTGTCCAGCATTCCAGGTAGCTTAGCAAGAAGAGACATAAGACCCTTTCACACAGCTTCAAAATTTAAAGTTGAAAGACTGATAATCATTTAAAGCTTTGGGGACATTTTAAAAATGCACGTGCTGTAGCAAAGCAGAATTATATAGCCCTCTGAAAAAAATAATTTTAGCAGAATGACATACCATAAACCCACATTGGAGATTTACACTCCAGTTCTTTACTTAAAAGACAAAAAATATATTGTTAATAATAATAATAATAATAATTATAATGTTTAATGTTGTCATCCCGGGACAATCATGATTCTGGTGATGTAAGCCACATTCTGCACCCTAGTTTTCAAACAACACAATTATGCTTTAGTAGAGTTAATGTCCTGCCAGGGTTAAATGGAGGCTAATTTAAACACAGATGTGTCCGTGAGATTTGCTATTCACTTAAAAGACCAGTCACATGAACATTGAAAGCCATTAGACAAATTCTAACTCAATCCCAGAATCTATTTTACTTTACCAATGGGAGAACAGTTGTGAAAGTATGTTAGTCATCATTTATTTCAGCAAACAATGAAAAACATCTATAATTGTAAGAAAATTACTAAAGTTTGGCATGTTAAACATACTGCAGCATCCTGTAATAATAATCATAAATGCTTTATGTGCAGTAGCCCTGCACAGACATACAATGCAAACATTTTCAGATTTATCATTAGGCGACTGCTTGCCATTAGTGCAATTGCATGCAACTTCACATGGATGCATTAGTACACCACTGGCGAGTACAGTTGACAAAGCGTCACTTTTTCCTCAAACTGGTAGTAAAACAGAGCCTTAGAATCCAGCATCTAGTAGGTTTTTAAATCAGTGTAAATGCTTTGTTATTGCAGGGATACGAATTTCTCTTCAGACTAGCATTTACAACCCAAGCCTGTACATTGAACCTATATACAGTTTTTTCAAGAATTTAAAAAAAGTAGACTACCTGGGTAAAATAAGTGTGTTGTTAGTCCCGGTTCACACTACCGTGACTTGTCAGGCGACTGGTCAGCCTGACAAGTCGCGGTCTATTCTGTGCTACCGGAACCGTTCTAATAGGAGCGACTCAAGTCGCTCCAACTTAGAAAATAGTTCCTGTACTACTTCGGGGCGACATCGGAGCGACTTGCATTGACTTCCATTATGTGAAGTCCGTGCAAGTCTCGCGGAAGTCGCGGTGCACGTGACTTCACAGGTCGCCCCCAAAGTCGGATCGCCATAGTGTGAACCGAAACTTATCATGATATTGTTTTCTGTTGAAATGATAATATGCTATTTTTCTGTTTTAACAATAGATTTAATAATACTTTATGTCAACAACATTTAAAATTTGGGGCAGCACTTGTATTACACTTGTTACTGTTATCATGTTAGAAAGAGATTATTTCAGACTTCTTACAAAAATGTCTTGAAATATATGCTTCTCTCCCTATTAAATATACCATAGGTGGGAATTCACAGCCCTAATTACATAAAATGTATATAAAAAAATACATTATTCAACTGCAAAGATGCTTTGCATTGCCTTTCTTGGTAATTTTCAATAACGGCATTAATTGGTAAATCACTGGAGATATAACCAATTTATGCAGTTGTTTCCATCATATGTATACAGGCTTGTTGCGGGTGATAAAAAAACAGTTTACACTTTTTTAGTGGGAAGGAAGTTACAGGAAAATAAAGTACAAAGTTACTCCACATTAGTCAAGCAACCAATAAACTTTAGCAATTGAGGAAGCATTGACACGTTGTCAAATTCCTCAAATATTGAAGCGTTTCACCTAGTTAAAGAGCTTTTTAGTAGGGAGTCAAGTTTATTTCTACAATTAGCAATTTTCATTGAGAGCCTAACTAATAGGGAAAGCATGTATATTTGCTGTGCTATTGATGAAGAACGGGATGGGGATGTCATCAAGTAAGCTGACACTCAAGCCTGGGTAGCGATTGTGTCAAGAGTGTTGGTCTTCAGTAATTTATGTATCATAGTTCTCATAAAGAGTCATATTACTTGTATGCTTGCTCCATGCTCCATGCTCCAGACAGTTTCCACTTTTGGAATTTGTAATTGCAGCTCCAAGTCCGTGTAATGCCCAGGTGTAAATCCAGGTACATTACCTTTTTATACCTACTTTTCTTTTATCTATAACCGCCACACAATTTACAGCTTATTTCTCCTATGACCTCAGTTTAGCTTCTGTTCCTGCTCATTTTAGTTGTGGTTTAACCTCCCTGGCGGTATGATTCTTTCGGATTTTAGGTGCTGAAAGTGGTACCATTATTTTGCATGTAATTCTTAAGAATGAGCAGCCCAAACCAACTATTTACATATGATTTTTTTTTTTACTGTGCGTTCTTCTTTATAACATCTCGGGTATGATAAAGTTTGAAACACAAAATCATAAATTATAATATAATAAAAAAACTATAAATAAGTTAAAGTATGTATGTATGTATACATATCTATATACTGTGTATATATACATATATATATATATATATATATATATATATATATATATATATATATATATATATATATATATATATATACATATATTATATATATATATTGTGAGGTTGATTAGCTCGGTGGTGGGCATGGATGACCCCTTGGGGGGATCCGTTACACAGGGAGATAGCCGAGAAGTGGTTGCAAACAACAGTTTGGTTTATTCTTGCAATTTACTTCACATAAGTGCAAGCCTCAAAAACAGCAAAATAAAAATAAAACACAAAATAAATCCTTGCCACTGTGGGCGGCTACCTTCTCACATACAGGAACCTACCTATGGAGTCTGTCTCCAACCTACTGTTGGGCAAACTTTGCTGATCCTACAGCAGACACTCAATAGTCTATGTTTTTTCTTCACACAAAAAAAGTCCATTGATCATGTCCCTTTTCCTCTTCACATTGAACATGTCCCTTTGCTTTTCTCTTCACATAGAACACATTCCTTTGTTTGTCTCTTCACATAGCAAACAGTGCATTTATTTCTTTCCACATAGAAATAGTCCAAGACCTCACCTTTAGTAGTCGTCAATCTTAATTAATTTCTCATTCACACAGGAAATGTCCATTGGTTTCTTTTCACATAGAAACGATCCAAGACCTCACCTTGAGTAGTCTTCACACTTGTTACCCTCCTCAGCGCACATCGCTTCAGGAGGTCTTCCCCATGCTCACACAGCTTCAGGGGGCATCCCTTCTCCCATGCCCACACAGCGTCTGGAGGCACACATCTGACTGTCCTCCTCTACCCACACGGCATCAGGAGGCAGCAATCAATCGACTTCCTTTGGACAAATTATAGAGGCCTTAACTTCCTCATTCTGAACAGCTGAAGGCCTTTCAACTTCCTTAAGCCGTCCTGGCTACCTTTTCAGCCGACACCCTATAGTAATTGGTGAACTTTCCAAACCAGGTGGAAATGTATCTCCTGTCTGTGACTACATCCACAGATTTACCTGACTTCCTGTCACAATATATATATACAGGGAGTGCAGAATTATTAGGCAAATTTGTATTTTTGAGGATTAATTTTATTATTGAACAACAACCATGTTCTCAATGAACCCAAACAACTCATTAATATCAAAGCTGACTATTTTTGTAAGTAGTTTTTAGTTTGTTTTTAGTTTTAGCTATTTTAGGGGGATATCTGTGTGTGCAGGTGACTATTACTGTGCATAATTATTAGGCAACTTAACAAAAATCAAATATACAGTATACCCATTTCAATTTATTTATTTTTACCAGTGAAACCAATATAACATCTCAACATTCACAAATATACATTTCTGACATTCAAAAACAAAACAAAAACAAATCAGTGACCAATATAGCCACCTTTCTTTGCAAGGACACTCAAAAGCCTGCCATCCATGGATTCTGTCAGTGTTTTGATCTGTTCACCATCAACATTGCGTGCAGCAGCAACCACAGCCTCCCAGACACTGTTCAGAGAGGTGTACTGTTTTCCCTCCTTGTAAATCTCACATTTGATGATGGACCACAGGTTCTCAATGGGGTTCAGATCAGGTGAACAAGGAGGCCATGTCATTAGCTTTTCTTCTTTTATACCCTTTCTTGCCAGCCACGCTGTGGAGTACTTGGACACGTGTGATGGAGCATTGTCCTGCATGAAAATCATGTTTTTCTTGAAGGATGCAGACTTCTTCCTGTACCACTGCTTGAAGAAGGTGTCTTCCAGAAACTTTCAGTAGGACTGGGAGTTGAGCTTGACTCCCTCCTCAACCCGAAAAGGCCCCACAAGCTCATCTTTGATGATACCAGCCCAAACGAGTACTCCACCTCCACCTTGCTGGCGTCTGAGTCGGACTGGAGCTCTCTGCCCTTTACCAATCCAGCCACTGGCCCATCCATCTGGCCCATCAAGACTCACTCTCATTTCATCAGTCCATAAAACCTTTGAAAAATCAGTCTTGAGATATTTCTTGGCCCAGTCTTGACGTTTCAGCTTGTGTGTCTTGTTCAGTGGAGGTCGTCTTTCAGCCTTTCTTACCTTGGCCATGTCTCTGAGTATTGCACACCTTGTGCTTTTGGGCACTCCAGTGATGTTGCAGCTCTGAAATATGGCCAAACTGGTGGCAAGTGGCATCTTGGCAACTGCACACTTGACTTTTCTCAGTTCATGGGCTGTTATTTTGCGCCTTGGTTTTTCCACACGCTTCTTGCGACCCTGTTGACTATTTTGAATGAAATGCTTGATTGTTCGATGATCACGCTTCAGAAGCTTTGCAATTTTAAGAGTGCCGCATCCCTCTGCAGGATATCTCACTATTTTTTACTTTTCTGAGCCTGTCAAGTCCTTCTTTTGACCCATTTTGCCCAAGGAAAGGAAGTTGCCTAATAATTATGCACACCTGATATAGGGTGTTGATGTCATTAGACCACACCCCTTCTCATTACAGAGATGCACATCACCTAATATGCTTAATTGGTAGTAGGCTTTCGAGCCTATACAGCTTGGAGTAAGACAACATGCATAAAGAGGATGATGTGGTCAAAATACTAATTTGCCTAATAATTCTGCACTCCCTGTATATCTATATCTATATATATATCTATATATATATATCTATATATATATATATATATATATATATATATATATATATATATATAGATATATATATATATATATATATATATATATAAATAAACGTGTATATATATATATATATTTACGTCTATATATATATATATATATATATATACATAAAAAGTACAGTAAAACTGCAAGAAAGGGCACTGGGGGCAAACTAATGTGATTTTTTTTTTACTTTGCAATGTATCAGTGTGTTTGGTGTGTTTTACATTTGAATTTGCCGCCAGTTCCACCCCCCTGCGAATGTCATGACCCAGGAGACGGAAGCCGGGGCACGGAGAGGATCGGGAGGAAGATCCGCCTCCAGACATCTCCGGGATACATCGCTGGATCCCGGAGACAAGGTAAGTAACCCCGCTTTCAGGATCCAGCGATCTTCCTAGCGGTACCCCGAGTGTGGCTCGGGGTTACCGCTTTTGGCTCTGAAATTTAACCCCGAGCCATGCTAGGAAGGTTAATCAAGCATGCGACCTGGTGGTCCTTCCATCATGAGGTATAAACAATTTGTTCAGATCTCCAAATAAATAAAACTAAGGCTGGCCATACATGATACAATTTTCTTACAATTTTCTGTACAAATTTCTTGAAATTTACCTTCAACTATGTAGTACAAAGGCCTGCCTAATTGGATACAAGTGAAAGTGCTGTTTAGCTTTGACCTCATATTATGTGGTTTGTGGTAAATCTAACAGAAAATTGTACAACAAAAGTTGAACATGTAGGGCCAGCCTAAGAAAGAGCAAAGTCATGAAGTAAAAAGATTCAGATTTATTCCACATAATGGCTTACTGTTTTGTGTTTCTTCAGCACCTAATTTGGTGAAAATAAAAAATGGAAACAGTAAAACCTACAATGATACGTGTACAACTAAATGATATTATTATTTCTATAGTTATTATATCAAAGGAACAGAAAACATTACATCCTACTTGCTCCAACAAGGCTGTGGAAAATTTCAGTCAAATAAAAAATGCATTTTAACTTAACATAGAAAGTTTACACATATGGTGGTTTTTCTTTATTTATTTGGCAAGTGTGTACTTATACTAAAGCATTAGGAAAATATTCAAATTAGCTTTTTTTTTTTTTTTACTTTTATTTGCATTTATTAGTTTAGCTTGAAGCATTAGCCAATTTCTGCTGCTCAGTAAGCATCATGAATTTCAACATCCTACGCACAATGGAACATTGTATTCCTTGTTCAAATGATCTACTACTTTTTAGATAACTAGAAAATATCCTTTTCTCAGTGTTTCCAAGTATAATTACAGATCAACAAAGTTTTAGATTTCTTATTTAGTACATTTAGGTTAACCACTTCAGCCCAGGAAAGGTTTTACCCCCTTATTGACCAGGCCATTTTTTGCGATGCGGTCGTGCGATGCTGTACCCAAATACAATTGATGTCCTTTTTTCCCAAAAATAGAGCTTTCTTTTGGTGGCATTTGATCACCTCTGCGATTTTAGATTTTGCGCTATAAACAAAAAAAGAGCGTCAATTTTGAAAAAAACGCCATATTTTTTTACTTTCTGCAATAAAATATTCCCAATAAAACAAATTTAAAAATTACATTTTTTTATCAGTTTAGGCTAATTTGTATTCTGCTACATATTTTTGGTAAAAAAAAATCCCAAAAAGCATATTTCAATTGGTTTGCTCAAAAGTTAGAGCGTTTACAAACTACGGGATAGATTTTTGAACTTTTTATTTATTTTATTTTTTTAATGTAATGGCGGCGATCAGCGATTTTTAGCGGGACTGCAACATTGCGGCAGACAAATCGGACCCCTAACTGACATTTTTAAAACTTTGTGCGGACCAGTGACACTAATACTGTAATAAGTGCTAAATAATATCCACTGTTACTGTATAAATGACACTGGCAGGGAAGGGGTTAATACTGGGGGTGATCAAAGGGGTTAAATGTTTGCCTAAAGTGCTTGCTCACTGTGTGGGGGGATGGTTCTGTGACAGGCACAGAGAGATCACAGTTTTAGCTTAGCTGAAACTGCTGATCTCTCCCTGCCTGTCTGACAGAAGATCCCCCTGCTTTGTTTACATAAGCAGACGGGTCTTCTCTTAGTTTCTCTGTCTAAACACAGTAGGAGCGCGGCTCCAGCGGCATGCTCGCCCTGTTGAAACCACGTACACGAAGTCACGTAGTACTACGTGACTGAGCGCAGCCGAGCCGGCCTGCCGCAGTAATAGTACCCTGGGTGATCGGCAAGTGGTTAAAGTAGCAGCATTCAAAAGATTCTGAATATTCCCTTTTCTCAGTAGTTGTAGTGGAAGTAAGAATCTGTTTTTATTTTTAATCATTTTTATTTAGGGTTTCAGCAAGTATAAGTATCAACATGAATATAAGTATGCCTATAGTATGCAAATTAATGTATTCACATATTCTGAATACACAATGCAGATACTGTCTGAGCTGTAGGCATTATGGAGAGATTGATCTTCAAACTTCACAGAGGAGTCACTGAAGTAACAACTACTCGCTTCTTACTTTCTATGGGGGATTTTATTTTCTTTCCTGCATCTTCCAAATACTTGTCACAAAAAAATGACATTTCAAAAGTCTCATTATGCCTCTTAGAAAATACCAGGGAGTGTTTGCTTTCCAAAAGGGGTAATTTTGTGGATGATTCCACTGACCCGGTGCTCCAGGGCCTCCAAAAATGTACTAAGTATTCAGGAAATTAGATGCATACTTTTCTGTAATTTATGTTCCTTTACAGCCAAAGGGTGTTCTTTGGATTTTTGGCCCCTCTATGCATCTAGGCTGTGAAAAAGTCTCACATATGTGGTATTCCCATACTCCGGAGGCAGAGCGGATTGTGCTATTGGGTGTAATTATACCTTTATCTATGTGTAACTGTATATTTGTCTATGCTGTGTGTGAGAGATAACTTGTTAAAAAGACAACTTTGTGGGGAAAAAACTAATTTTCCTTAATTCCTTCAAAAATATTGTAAAAAAAATACAACTTCTAAAACACACCATGCCTCCTACTAAATACTTTTGACTGTTTAATTTCCAAAAAAGGGTAATTTGGGGGGGGGGGGGGGTGGTATTTGTACTGTCCTGGCATTTTAGGGACTCAAGATGAAATGAGATAGGCAGTAGATAAAGGATTGATCAATTTCAGATAAAAAATATAAAAATGTTATTTGGGTGCAGTGTTGCATTACTGAGTAATTGTCATTCAAAGTGTGATAGCGCTGAAAACTTAAAAATTGCCTTGGCAAGAAAGGGGGTGAGAGAGTCTGGTATTAGGGAAAGAAACCCCCCACAAGGGGGGGGGGGCTGGGGGGGAATGGGATTGGGACATTATGATACCAGGCACCAGAAAATGAAATGAAAAGGAAAAATGGGAAAAAATTTGGGATAACCACAAGGGTATAAGCTAAAATTACAAAGTTTATTTAAATTGGTAAATAAAAATCCACCTGAAACATGGGTGACCAAAAAAGTATACATTTACACCTAAATTTTAAACATAAAACTAGGGATAGATACCTAAACCAAGTTTGGGTTAAGGAACACAGCATTGTATATGGTACTGAGGTGGTTAAAGTGTTACCAAACCCACAACAGTAAAATTAGTCTGTATATGCAGTAAAGCATGCTTATCACTGTGGAACCTTAGGGGTTAATCCTCTACAATATGTAAAAAGGCTGTTTAATTCTATCTTCTCTGATCCTCACCTTCTTCCACAGTCCCCAAACCATCTCCTGATAGAACAGAGACTTTGAGGCAAGCTGCACATGCTCAGTTTAGTGTATTGCTAGAGAGTTTTTTTCTTTTTTTTGGAAGGGTGCATGTGATTAGCACAGGGCCAATCAGCACTGTCCAGACAGAGGGTCAGGGGTTCTGCAGCCTCATAGGACAGTCATCGAAAAATGAAAACTCATCATACAAGCTTTAACCAGACACTGATAGAAGTCACGAGACTGCTATATACTGCCGATGAGAAGAGGTATTTTGAAGTTTATATTATATTAAAACTTTTGCATTGACATGTTCTGTGTACTGTGGAAGACCAGATATAGTGAATGAAGAGTCCTGGGTTAAGCAACACTTTAAGGATGACAAAAAAAAATGTTTTTTTTTTTTTAAGAAGAAATGTGTGTGTGTGTATTTTTGTAAATATTTTATTAAATATTTTCATATGACAACACTGAAGAAACTACATGTTCATACAATGTAAAGTAGTAAGTGTACAGCTTGAATAACAGTGTAAATTTCCTATCCCCTTAAATAACTCCACATGCA
The DNA here is from genome assembly GCF_965119305.1 of Pelophylax lessonae. Lineage (NCBI taxonomy): Eukaryota > Metazoa > Chordata > Amphibia > Anura > Ranidae > Pelophylax > Pelophylax lessonae. The sequence goes on along the minus strand of NC_138772.1, from coordinate 395,697,360 downwards.
GTCATTAATGTCCTAACCACTTGCAACAAAAGTAAGTACACCCCTAATGCACCCCTAATATGTCTATTCCGGGCAGCAATTGGAGTAAACTGTTTTTTCCTGCCTGATATAGTTGGAAGACATTAATGGTAATATAATGACGGCGGGATTGGGGTGGGTTGACCCCCAATAGATAGAGAAGTTTTGCTTCTAGTTTATTATTGCTCCCCCCCCGTTTTGTTCGTTTTTCAGAGCCTCACATCCATATCGGCATATCTGTGCAGGGAGCACATATCTGGTCCCCCTTTTGACCCCACTGGCACGTTAGCTAACAGTGATCCCGTGAGAGTGCCGGACTCGACACCTCACCCTCTGGGTCAGCCCTGATTCCTAGTGTCCTTGGGCGATGTGCCCCTCTTGCCTTAACCCTCCGAGGATGGGTATGGAGCCATGCACATGATTAATGACCGGACCTCCTGGCTCTCCAGCATCGCTGTTCAACATTATTTATAATGTGGTGAGCATAATTTAATACTTGGAAACTTCATATTCAAATATGTATGTAAGAGCTACCTTTAACCACTTAAGCCCCGGAAGATTTTACCCCCTTCCTGACCAGGGGGTATTTTGCGATTCGGCACTGCGTGACTTTAACGGACAATTGCACGGTCGTGCGACGCTGTACCTAAACAAATTTGGCGTCCTTTTTTTCCCACAAACAGAGCTTTCTTTTGGTGGTATTTGATCACCTGTGCGATTTTTTGATGACGCGCTATAAACAAAAAAAGAGCATAAATTTTGCAAAAATAGCAATATCTTTCACATTTTTTTATATGAAATTCCCCCCCAAAAAAAATGTAAAAATCAAAATTTTTTAACATTTTCGGCCAATTTGTTTTATGCTACCTATGTTTGGTAAAAAAAATCGCAAAAAGCGTATTTTGATTGGTTTGCGCAAAAGTTATCGCGTTTACTAACAAAGGGAAAGATTTTTGTCATTTTTGTTGTTTTTTTTTTTAACGCGTAATGGCGGCGATCTGCAATTTTTTTTGCGGTACTGCGACATTGCGGCGGACAGATCGGACCCTTGACTGACATTTTTGACACTTTTAGGGGTTACCAGTGACATTTCTACAGTAATCAGTGCTATACATATGCACTGTTACTGTAAAAATACACTGGCAGTGAAGGGGTTAACTTTATTAGAGAGGGAGGGGCTGTGTGTGTCCCTAGGGGCGTGCTTTCTACTGTGATTGGCTGTGGCTTCAGATGTATGAAGAGTGATCGACGGTTCTACATAGTAGAACCGTATGATCAGCCTTCATACACCGGGGAGAATGACAGGTGGCTTGTTTACACAAGCCGCCTGACTTTCTCCCTCTCCCCCGCCAATCGCCGAGTGACCGGCGGACATCGGGTCCGCTGGTCACACGCGCGGGGGGGTCCATGACCACGCGGGAGCGGGAGCGCGCCTCCGGGGGCGCGCGCTCGCTCCCCAGACCCTCACAAGCTAGTGACATAGCCCTACGTCACTTTGCCTGTGAGGGGCTAACTGCCGATGTAGATCGGCGTTAGGCAGTCGGCAAGTGGTTAAGAAAATTTGAAATGATGTATGAAATGTAAATTAAAATGTATGTATTTTTGAAAATTAATAACATATCTTTTTCTTTGTAATAGTCTACCTGGGACTCAATGTGGTCTTTGAGAAAGCCCGCTCAAGGGCGAAACGCATCAGACCCATCCCGTTGTTTGGTTGAGACTACCATGGATATGTTGTATTTGCCATCATGAGAAGTTGTCTCTTTTAATCTGTTTTAACAATTAAATAAAAGTTATTTGTATTTGTTAGTATGTGGTCAATATGTGGTTGATTAATTAACTTGCGCTCACCTGTCAGGAGTAGGGATGATCGAACTTTTGAAAAGTTCGGTTCGACCAGAACACCCGAACTTCACGAAAGTTCGGTTCGGATTTCAGAACCCCATTGAAATCAATGGGACCCGAACTTCTGTAATCAAAAAACACCATTTTTAAGCCCTAAAACCCAATAAATGCCCCTAAAAAGTGCCTAGGGTTCTGGGTCATGCCCCAGGGACTATTAATCACACAAAAAAAAGTTCTTAAAAATTGTCATTTTTGATAAAAAAGCCAATTATTGAAAAATTAAAAAAAAAAAAAAAAGAGATTTTTTTGATTTTTACTTTGGATTTAGTATCTGGGGGGTCTAAAAGGTGTGCATGTGAAGTTTCAGCTCTGTAGCATGTCCAGAACCATGAAAAAAAAAAAGATAATTTTTCAGTAGAACAGGGATGTGGTTCGGGAGCCTCCTTTAACTTTAACACCTATATGATCTTTTTTTCTGGTTCTGGACATGCTACAGAGCTGAAACTTCACAGGTACACCTTTTAGACCCCCCAGACACAAAATCACACAAAAAAAGTTCTTAAAAATTGTCATTTTTGATAAAAAAGCCAATTATTGAAAAATTAAAAAAAAAAAAAAAAAAAGAGATTTTTTGATTTTTACTTTGGATTTAGTATCTGGGGGGTCTAAAAGGTGTGCATGTGAAGTTTCAGGTCTGTAGCATGTCCAGAACCCCCCAAAAATTAGCATTTTCTTATAATTTTTATTAGAACAGGAATACGGCTTCTCTACGGCGCTTTTTCTTGCATTTATCGGGCATTTTTGGAGGCAGGCATGACTTTTTTTGGATTTAGTGTCTGGGGGGTCTAAAAAGTGTACCTGTGAAGTTTCAGCTCTGTAGCATGTCCAGAACCAGAAAAAAAGATAATGTTTCAGTAGAGCAGGGATGGTGGGACCCCTCTTTTACACTTATATGATCTTTTTTTGGGGTTCTGGACATGCTACAGAGCTGAAACTTCACAGGTACACCTTTTAGACCCCCCAGACACAAAATCACACAAAAAAAGTTCTTAAAAATTGTCATTTTTGATAAAAAAGCCAATTATTGAAAAATTAAAAAAAAAAAAAAAAAAGAGATTTTTTGATTTTTACTTTGGATTTAGTATCTGGGGGGTCTAAAAGGTGTGCATGTGAAGTTTCAGCTCTGTAGCATGTCCAGAACCAGAAAAAAAAGATCGTTTGTATTAGAAAACTTTAAGCACAGGAATATGGCTTCTCTGCTGTAACACCTTGCCGGTTTAATAGCAGGCATTTTTTTGGGTTCTTTGCAGTCAGGAAAAACATCTGAACTTGTGTATAGTAGTACTGTGCACAAGTTCTGATGTTTTGCCTGCCTCCAAAATTCCCCAAAAAATGCCAGCAAAAACACACCTGGGCATTTTTTTTTTTTGACGCTAGCGTTTTTTTTTGGCATTTTTTGGGGTTCTTTTGAGGCAGGCAAAACATCTGAACATGTGTATAGGGGGGATATATAGACATATATGTCTGAATATATACCCCTAGACATATATAGGTGTGATAGTAGCAGAAATAAATGCTTGCGCTAATGAAATCATTTACAGTAATATATTTCTGCTACTATCACACCTATATATGTCTCGGGGTATATATTCAGACATATATGCCTATATATACACCCTATACACATGTTCAGATGTTTTGCCTGCCTCAAAAGAACCCCAAAAAATGCCAAAAAAAACGCTAGCGTCAAAAAAAAAAATGCCCAGGTGTGTTTTTGCTGGCATTTTTTGGGGGGTTTTGGAGGCAGGCAAAACATCAGAACTTGTGCACAGTACCACTATACACAAGTTCAGATGTTTTTCCTGACTGCAAAGAACCCAAAAAAATGCCTGCTATTAAACCGGCAAGGTGTTACAGCAGAGAAGCCATATTCCTGTGCTTAAAGTTTTCTAATACAAACAATCTTTTTTTTTCTGGTTCTGGACATGCTACAGACCTGAAACTTCACATGCACACCTTTTAGACCCCCCAGATACTAAATCCAAAGTAAAAATCAAAAAATCTCTTTTTTTTTTTTTTTTTTTTTAATTTTTCAATAATTGGCTTTTTTATCAAAAATGACAATTTTTAAGAACTTTTTTTGTGTGATTTTGTGTCTGGGGGGTCTAAAAGGTGTACCTGTGAAGTTTCAGCTCTGTAGCATGTCCAGAACCCCAAAAAAAGATCATATAAGTGTAAAAGAGGGGTCCCACCATCCCTGCTCTACTGAAAAATTATCTTTTTTTCTGGTTCTGGACATGCTACAGAGCTGAAACTTCACAGGTACACTTTTTAGACCCCCCAGACACTAAATCCAAAAAAAGTCATGCCTGCCTCCAAAAATGCCCGATAAATGCAAGAAAAAGCGCCGTAGAGAAGCCGTATTCCTGTTCTAATAAAAATTATAAGAAAATGCTAATTTTTGGGGGGTTCTGGACATGCTACAGAGCTGAAACTTCACATGTACACTTTTTAGACCCCCCAGATACTAAATCCAAAGTAAAAATCAAAAAATCTCTTTTTTTTTTTTTTTTTTTTTTTTTAATTTTTCAATAATTGGCTTTTTTATCAAAAATGACAATTTTTAAGAACTTTTTTTGTGTGATTTTGTGTCTGGGGGGTCTAAAAGGTGTACCTGTGAAGTTTCAGCTCTGTAGCATGTCCAGAACCATAAAAAAAAAGATCGTTTGTATTAGAAAACTTTAAGCACAGGAATATGGCTTCTCTGCTGTAACACCTTGCCGGTTTAATAGCAGGCATTTTTTTGGGTTCTTTGCAGTCAGGAAAAACATCTGAACTTGTGTATAGTGGTACTGTGCACAAGTTCTGATGTTTTGCCTGCCTCCAAAACCCCCCAAAAAATGCCAGCAAAAACACACCTGGGCATTTTTTTTTTAACGCTAGCGTTTTTTTTGGCATTTTTTGGGGTTCTTTTGAGGCAGGCAAAACATCTGAACTTGTGTATAGTGGTACTGTGCACAAGTTCTGATGTTTTGCCTGCCTCCAAAACCCCCCAAAAAATGCCAGCAAAAACACACCTGGGCATTTTTTTTTTTGACACTAGCGTTTTTTTGGCATTTTTTGGGGTTCTTTTGAGGCAGGCAAAACATCTGAACATGTGTATAGGGGGTATATATAGGCATATATGTCTGAATATATACCCCTAGACATATATAGGTGTGATAGTAGCAGAAATATATTACTGTAAATGATTTCATTAGCGCAAGCATTTATTTCTGCTACTATCACACCTATATATGTCTAGGGGTATATATTCAGACATATATGTCTATATATACCCCCTATACACATATTCAGATGTCATGTCTGACATCAAACATGTCCTCAAAAAAGCACTGGCAGTGGCAGCCCCTGCAGCATTAAAAAATGCTTGCTGGTGAGAAGCCACATTCCTGTTCCGAAGCAGAGAAATGATCATTTCTCTATAGCGGTCACCCTGCTATGGAAGGGTTTTGTCACCCTGCCATAGCAGTCACTGTCAGTTAACCCTACACTACACTACGGTCCCCTGACACTTAACACTTTCCCTACAGAAACTAAATTTTTGAAGCTAACTTAAGTGTAAAGGAGCACTCTAACTACACTAGATATCCCTTTCCTCACACTAAAAATAGCTAAATGACACTTTTAAAGTAAAATTAACAGAACTGCTTCCACTCTCTTCCATGTCCATTATAACAATGCTGGGAATATGGCGGGGGCGATCTTATATACTGGGGGGCGTATTCACTAATGATTGGTCTAGGGACCCCCTAGTCACTCCAATCACATTCCTAGCATTCTTCTGCCCCCTCAATTGGCTTTTGCTAATGGTTCTGGTCCAATCACGGGCTTTTAAAGCCCATTTCCTGAAGCATTGCATTTTGGGCGGTTCTGGTTGCCGAATTCCGAACTTTTTGGGCAAAAAGTTCTAAATTCGGCCGAACCTCGAACACCCAATGTTCGGGCCGAACCGATGGTGGACCCGAACCGTTCGATCATCCCTAGTCAGGAGCCCCCCTCAACAAATCCACCCTTTTACTAAGAGTAGCCAGCATCTTGCCACCTTTTTGGTGTCCAATTCTGGGCTCTCTAACCTTTTTATTCATTATCCCTTTAGGATTGGAGGGCTCCTGATTATTTTGAATACATCCAATAAGGCACCTCTTTATGCTTGTTATACTAAGTACACCCCTAAATGGAAATGTCCAAATTAGGCCCAATTAGCCATTCTCCCTCCCCGGTGTGATGTGACTCGTTAGTGTTACAAGGTCTCAGGTGTGAATAGAGAGCAGGTATGTTGAATGTGGTGTTATCGCTCTCACTCTCCCATACTGGTCACTGGAAGTTCAACATGGCCCCTTATGGAAAAGAACTCTCTGAGGATCTGAAAAAATAATTTTTACTCTATATAAAGATGGCTTAGGCTATAACAAGATTGCCAAGACCCTGAAACTGAGTTTCAGCATGGTGGCCAAGACCATACAGTGGTTTAAGAGGACAGGTAGCACTCAGAACAGGCCTCGCCATGGTCGACCAAAGAAGCTGAGTGCATGTGCTCAGCATCATATCCAGGGGTTGTCTTTGAGAAATAGACGTATGAGTGCTGCCAGCATTGCGGCAGAGGTTGAAGGGATGGGGGGTCAGCCTGTCAGTGCTCAGACCATACGCCGCACACTGCATCAAATTGGTCTGCATGGCTGTCATCCCAGAAGGAAGCCTCTTCTAAAGATGATGCACAAAAAAGCCTGCAAACAGTTTGCTGAAGACAAGCAGACTAAGGACATGGATTACTGTCCTGTGGTTTGATGAGACCAAGATACATTTATTTGGTTCAGATGGTGTCAAGCGTGCATGGCGGCAACCAGGTGAGGAGTACAAAGACAAGTGTGTCTTGCCTACATTTAAGCATGGTGGTGGGAGTGTCATGGTCTGGGGCTGCATGAGTGCTGCCGGAACTGGGGAGTTACAGTTCATTGAGGGAACCATGAATGCCAACATCTACTGTGACATACTGAAGCAAAGCATGATCCCCTCCCTTCAGACACTGGGCCCCAGGGCAGTATTCCAACATGATAACGACCCCAAACACACCTCCAAGATGACCACTGCCTTGAAAAGAAGCTGAGGGTAACGGTGATGGACTGGCCAAGCATGTCTCCAGTAGGGATAGACCGATTAATGGCAAGACTGATATGTAGGGGGCCGATATGTACTTTCCCCGATATATCGGTATTGGCCCCGGAACTGGCCGATATTGCCGATATTTTTGTGACGTCATTCTGCCTTCTTAGGCCGACTCCCTTGCCTTGGACAGCCTGGCCTGCAGTTGAGACTAGACTCGTGGGAGTGTATCACAGCCATAAACCCACCCACAGCAGCCCAGTGCCAGCCAACCACCCACAGGCCCTGTACCAGCCAGCCACAGGCACTGTACCAGCGAGCCAGCCAGCCACCCACAGGCCCTGTACCAGCCAGCCAGCCAGCCACCCACAGACCCTGTACCAGCCAGCCACAGGCACTGTACCAGTCAGCCAGCCACCCACAGGCCCTGTACCAACCAGCCACCCACAGCCCCTGTGCCAGCAACCCACCCACCGTAGGGTGCCAACCAGCCACCCACTACAGGGTGCCAGACAGCCAGCGACCCACCACAGGGTGCCAGACAGACAGCCACCCACAGGCCCTGTACCAGCCAGCCACAGGCACTGTACCAGCCAGCTGCCCACAGGCCCTCTACCAGCCAGCCACCCACAGCCCCTATGACAGCCACCCACCTACCACAGGGTGCCAGCCAGCCCCCACCACAGGGTGCCAGCCAACCAGCCACCCACCACAGGATGCCAGACAGCCAGCCACCCACCACAGGGTGCCAGACAGCCAGCCATCCACCACAGGGTGCCAGTCAGCCAGCTGCCCACCACAGGGTGCCAGCCAGCCAGCCATGCACCACAGGGTGCCAGCAAGCCAGCCAGCCAGCCACCCACCACAGGGTGCCAGCAAGCCACCCACCACAGGGTGCCAGTTATCGTCCGATAACGATACGTTGTGACCAAAATATCGGTATCAGTATCGGCCCTGAAAAAACCATATCGGTCTATCCCTAGTCTCCAGACCTAAACCCTTTTGAGCATCTGTGGGGCATCCTCAAACAGAAGGTGGAGGAGCGCAAAGTTTCTAACATCCACAAGCAACTTGATGCTGTCATGGAGGAGTGGAAGAGGACTCCAGTGGCAACCTGTAAAGCTCTGGTGAACTCCGTGCCCAAGAGGGTTAAGGCAATGCTGGAAAATAATGGTGGTCACACAAAATATTGACACTTAGGGCCCAATTTGGACATTTTCACCTATGGGTGTACTCACTTTTGTTGCCTGCGGTTTAGACATTAATGGCTGTATGTTGAGTTATTTTGAGGGGACAGCAAATTTTCACTGTTATACACGCTGTACACTCACTACTTTACATTGTAGCAAAGTGTAATTTCTTCAGTGTTGTCACATGAAAAGATTTAATAAAATATTTACAAAAATGTGAGGGGTGTACTCACTTTAGTGAGATACTGTATGTAAATATATATATATATATATATATATATATATATATTCTCTGTATCTTATAAATATTATGTAATATATAATATAAGATACAACACTATTTCTTGCCAAGTGTTTTATTTCCTTCATTGGTGACTCACACACCAAATATATAGTAACGTTTTATGATTAAAATTCTATTAATAGTCTATGGTGTGATTTTAGCTGTATCTCATAATCACTGCTTGCAATGTCATCACACAAGGCTTATTTGAACATAACCACAGTGTAATGATATATTATTGAAATGATAATAAGATCATTTACTAGCTTGGTAAATTATTAAATACAAATAGATACACATTTCCAGGTTTCAAATACTATCTGACCAATACATCTAATAGCCTAACAAACAACTTCAGGCAATAAGTGAATGCATTTAGTGAGCTGTTAGTGAGGAAGCTTAGTATTTTTTAATGCTGCAATAGAGCTAGAAAAATAAAAGCTTTTGCTGTACAGCTTACCTTTAATTTGTAGCTGTCCCCTGTGGTTCGTCTTCACTACTATGACACCAGTCTTCTTTTTTTGTTTACCAATGTTTTTTTTTTTTTTAAGTATACCAACATATACAAGTGAAAATGCTTAGAGGAATCTTCCATTACATCCAAAAAACAAAATAGACACGGTCAAAAATAAATCTCTCTGTTAGGCACAAACAAAATAGAAGAACAAATTAAATTAAAAAAAAATAGTGGAAGGGATGCCTAACAGAATTAAAAACCACATTTGTTTAAAAAAGTTCTTGCATCATACATATTATTTTCTATCTAGAGAAATCAACATATATGAATTACTGGAACCAAACAAAGCTTAGTAGAACTATACGAGTATAACAACTTATATGAGTATACAGCTTTTATAAGAATACAACTTATACAAATTTTCCCATTTACGCATGGAGTCCATAATGGTGTGGTGTTTCCTCTCCATCAGGTTAATGGACTCCATACAATGGAGCACCTAAAACCAGGGCACAGAAGGGGACCACCAATTTAGGGCTATAGCCCATTTGATGGCACTGAATAATGTATAAAGCCCCGTACACACGTACCGATTGTCGGTCGAACGATCGGCCGTCTTTTGTCCTGTGCTGTCCTGTCGGTTGAAAAGTGATAAAGACTGCACACGAATTTTGTCGGCCAACAACAGCCGACTGCAGAAGTGATGTAATGTGATGGTTAACTTTCCGTGTGTTTTTTCTTCTCTGAGCATGCCCAGTCTTGCTCATCTGCTGTTTGTCGGCCGAATTCTGTACTGACTGAGGAACAATCGGCCGTTCTGGTGTTGGCCAACAAAAATTTTAAAGTCTGCACGCCAGATTCTGTTTGGCCGAAAAGTCGCAGTCGGTTGTCGGAAGCATCATACTAACAAGCCGACAATCGGCCGATCGGTCGGTGGCCGAATATTTACGGCCGACAATCGCTACGTGTGTACGGGCCTTTAGACAGTTTTTGGCAAGAGGGCGGAACCTCTGGAAGATCAGCATAAAGAATACACATCTGACATGTCAATGTTATTTGCTCACCTGTAATCTGAAACACCTTAGTGGTGGAATGTTGCCATAGTGACCGGTGAGCTCTAAAGCTCCAAAAAGTATGAACTAGCGTAACTCTGTCTGAACATCCCCGGAAGCTTTTTTCAGGCACTAAGGGGTAGAATTTGTGTTATTTAGCTGGGATATAGTACCAGCAGGTAAGGAGCCTAACTATGGACTCATTGATAGCAATGGAGTCATCCGCAGAGAGTTCCTGGCCTATCTCATCCTCTCAGCTCAACATAGCAGAAGACTTGGTTAGGGTACCATGTTCATTAGGATATTTGTACAGGATTGAAATAGTTCCCTTGTCTCTAGAGCCCTCACCACTTAAACTCTCAAATGGGGACCAAGCCGCTCCTTTATCTGACATTTTAAAGGTTGGAAATAAGTGTTCGACATGTAAATATTTATAGAATTCGAAATGAGGGAGAGTATAACTCTGTTGGAGATAAGCAAATGAGCAAAAAGAGGATTCCTGAGATAAAGAATCTAGGGTCACCAAGTTTTTATCGATCCAATTAGCAAACTCCAGCGCCATGGTGTATGCTAGTGGTCATGTGGGTTCACCCAAGAAAAAAGCTAACTGGGGAGACCTAGGAAGTTGCCTGTATTTCTATATTATATATATATATATATATATAGCCAATATTCTATATATGCCACCACAAACACATGAACTATAACTATGTGAGTGTTAAAACATAATACATGTGATAAAGTGAACTACCTGATACAATGGTATATTGTGTGTGTACCATGACACTATTTTAAAAATTTGTGATTAAAGAAAGAAAAAAGTCCATCAATTCAAAAATTCAAGCCAATGTGTGGAACACAAATCTTCAATATGTAATCCAAGTGAATACTGAATACCACTGTGAAAAAAATCCATTACCACCAACATAAAGGAGCCTTACCAAAACAAATAGACCCAGTTTGGCATATGCCTATTGGGTCAACATAAGCAGTGGTGTATAAACACCTAGTAAGGAAGGGGAGAAAGTAGATAAAATCTCTAGATAAAAAGAGGGCCAATGCGTTACCAATGAAGTATAAGACATGTGATAAATAAAAAAAAGAATCCAAGTGTAAAAAATAAATTGTATGTATAAAGAGCAGCCAATTTTGTAGTGTCACCACATATTAAATAGAATAGGGAAAATATGGAAATCGGCGCTACTTTCTCAGTGATTACAAGCTCACTGCAAATGATATATACAAGATAATTCCTGTGTGTTCAAGTGTGTAGTGAACTCCTTAATGGCAAAAATTGTGTTGAATGATTAAATTGCATAAATACATGAGCACAAAATCATAAATCACATAATAAAGTGACTATGTGCAAACATGTGTAAATAACCTAAATAATGGTGTATTAAATGTGCTGGTGCAAACTAAATCAATCGGTATACTGCACACCTCGATAGTTCTGTGCAATCCAAAATATATATAACATATAATAAACTGTAATATATTGCACTGATATGTAAACAATCATAGAATAAAGATGTCCATGTGCAAAGTGCAGAAATCAAAAAGGTGCTTCAGATGCATAAACAATGTGAATCTTCTATTTCCACAGGAATGGCCGCTCACCTCAACAAACACTCAAAAGAGCGTTGTATACACAGCAGGCTTTGCTCTGGGTATTCCTCTGTGTTGGGATTGGTATGGGTCACTGGTCAATCCCTCACTCTTATGTGTGGACCAGTTTGATTAGTGGCCACATCGCTTCCAGGGACTCATGAAAAAAACTTCTTCGGATTCCCTCTCATAGAAAGGACATAAATGGGGACAACCTCATGGTGTAGTACGTATAAACTTTATTAGATAAAAAACCGCTGACATCCGATTTTCCTTCCTTTCCGTTTTTTTTTACAAGGAAGAAAAAATGGGGTTCTGTTCCATTCAAAAAAACGGAACAGAACTGAAAGGAGGAAAATCGGATGTCAGCGGATGGTATTCCGCTGACATCCGCAGTGCTATTCACTTACATTATGTCCGCAAATCATCCGCAAACGGATGGGATGATTTGCGGACACACGGAGCGGCCGTGTGAAAGGACCCTTACAGTATAGTAAAGGTAGGCGAGTAAAAACCGCAATAGCTGTGATTCCGATGCTTCCGGTCATGGCCTTAGACCGGAAGTGATGTTACCTGGCTCCTGCTGATGCGTTGCATCACTACACGTGACTTTCTCAAGGGTTTTTTACACTTTTAATACACCATTATTTAGGTTATTTGTGCATGTTTGCACATAGTCACTTTATTATGTGATTTATGATTTTGTACACATGTATTGTTGTCATTTAATCATTGAACACAATTTTTGCCTTTAAGGAGTTCACTACACACTTGAACACACAGGAATTATCTTGTCTATATCATTTGCAGTGAGCTTGCACTCACTGAGAAAGTAGTGCAGATTTCCATATTTTCCCTATAGATAAAATCTCATCCACCACTCTCCACTCAGCTCTACGCACACCGAAATACTCCACATCCACCCTCAATGGAAACCACTCAGCAGGGGATCAGCAGCATTACAGTCAGTCATGGATAAATTCTTCTCCAGTAATGTTAATTTGGTAGAAAAAAGGACTTTCAATTTAGTAATCCATAGACAACATGGGTAGGCAATGGCACAAACGGAGCTCGAACCGACACATTTTGTCTAAATAGACATCTTCCAGGGTATAAGCCCATTCTTGTCATTGCTTTATATAAAGAATGTGACCCCAATTAGGACAGAATACCTGTGACACTTTCTGGATCTAGAAATTGAAATACGCAATCAGCAGTTTAGGTTTAGTACATATTTTAAACCTACTGACTGTAATAGGTTTATCCCTGTCGACAGTTGTCATCATAAAGCATGGTTACAGTCTGTCCCTCCAGTCAGTTTTTATGCCTACAACGGAACTGTACTGAGACCTATGACTTTAAACAACAAGCCTTAGTTTTGAAACAGAGATTTATAGACAAAGGATATGACCAGGCAGAGTTAGATCTTGAAATACAGAGAACTCTTGGAGTTGACAGGAGTTCTCTCCTAGTTGATAAACCTCTTCAAAATAAAGAAGATACATTCAAAATGTCTCTTTCACTTCTTTTTCAGTTCAGCATAGAGAGATTAAATAAATCCTTAATAAACACTGGGATATTTTGAAAAAATGACCATGTGTTAGGTCCCTTGTTGCCTGATAAGACCAAAATTATATATAGGGGGGCTCCATTTTTACAAAGTAAAATTGCCCTGAATATTATTAATTCTCCAGTTAGACTTTCGTTTTTTCCACAAATTTACTGGTTACTATCCTTGTAAAAAGTGCAATGCATGTCAACAAAACGTCAGTGATAGAATTAAGACACAACAATTTAAATCTACTGTCACTAATCGTACTTATTGTATGAAACAGTTTTACACCTGTGCTACTAAAAATATAGTCTATTTGTTGACCTGCCCTTGTGGAAAATAGTATGTTGGCAGAACTATTCGCCCATTCACCATAAGGATTAATGAACACATAGATAATATAAAAAAAGGATTGACCAATCATAGTGTACCTAAACATTATCGTAAATATCATAACTGTGATCCAAGTGGTACAGAATTTATCATTATTAATAAGTATGTTCCTCCTTGGAGGGGAGAGCGAACATTAGGGGTGTCTCACATCTTGAGACGTTTTGGATTTATGAGCTACGTTCTTACTCTCCATTCAGTATGAACCTTAAGTGTGATATTAATGCATTTATTAATAAAGCTTAGTATCCCCTATTTTACTCTATATGTATAGGTTTAAATTAATACTAAAAATATTTTTCATATATTTTGTATTGTTAAGAATAATATTTCCTGTCATTATTGCTTCACTAGTATGTAACCTCATTTAGATAGATAGCCTGGGTCATCACCGCTAGCCATAGAAGGCCCTTTTCATCTTGGTTTTATTTTTATATTCATTTTTTTTTGTCTTTTCAAATTTTTATTTTTTATTTTGTCAATATATATTTTTATTTGATTTGATGTATATTTTTTTGTCAATACTTATTGTAACTATAACGAGGCTTGAGTCTGCATAGCGAGAAAGTGCGCAGGAAGATGTGCCATTCCTACCTCTTCAGATAGAGGCTTGATTTGATAGAGTTCCGGTCTTAGTTACCGGAAGTCCGGCGTTAATGTCACTGTTTGCCATGCGTATTGAAAGCGAGGCTTGAAACTCACGCACCCGCGCCATCTTGTCGGATATACAGGAGACAATGTTTATGCATATGTCCACAGTGTCCCAGGTATTCTGCCCTAATTAGGGTCACATTCTTTATATAAACACAATGACGAGAATGGGCTCATATCCCAGATGATGTCTATTTAGACTAAATGCATCTGTTCGAGCTCCATTTGTGCCATTGTGTACCCATGTGTAATGAAATGGTGACTGGGTGGCTGGGGGTGTGATTGCCATCATCCCTGCAATGTTGCAAGACAAACAGAAAACTCCTCAAAAGATAGGATTTTTAAGGCAATCAGAGCAATAAATAAAAAAATATATAATATTTTATTGGGAAAAAGTTAAAAACAATTCACCACGATAATTTACATAAAAAAACACATAGTGTACATTTCACATAAGGAATAAACAATTGTTTAAATACTCAAATGGAAAAAATGTAATTCCCAGTTATGGCTGGTGACCAGCTTAGATGGAAATAGAGCATGGGAACAAAAGCAACGCGTTTCGATATATCAATAAGTATTCAATCTTCTTCAGGGATTATTAGCCATTGTCTGCAAAAAAATAGTATATTGAAAATGATGCCACATAGATGTGGATGTCTTTATCATTAAAGGTAGATCATAAAGAACTAACTTACATTCCTGGTAGCAATCATTTAGTATGGATGGATCAATGGAAAAAAGGTGTCCCCCTGGTGTAGCCGGACGTTGCAAACGAGATCACTGGACATAAAAATTCCATTCCAAGGCCCAAAAGAAAATTAGTTATCTCCAACCAGATATAAAGGGGTCTATACATCAAAAACAAGCACAAAAGTAAGAAATTCTTGAGACTGTACTAAGTAGGCCAAAAGAGGACTGTAATTCAAATCCTACGATACTTACTAGATAGTAATCCAGTCAGGTATGGAAAGCTAAAAAGGGTCAAGTAATGGCAAAAACTCCTGGGAGCATAAAAAGCTCACTGTAGAGTCATTGGAGAGCACAATAAGTCCTATGTTCTACACGAGGGAAGAGCAAATGGCAATGAAGGCAATCCCCGGCGTCTCCATAAGAGGCAGGGCGCATGTGTCAAAGCCGTCATGTACAGCTGCGTCGCTTCTGGTTTCCCGGACATGGAACATCCGGGTCCCGGAATCACAATGGCATAACGCGCATGTGTCAGAGGACACCACGCGCTGTCACGTCATCTCCGGTTCCCACGATGGGCATATTTAAGTCACGGCCATATTGGAGACTAAACACCGCCGACACAGGAAGTTCCTCCAACATGCCATGAACCGGTGCCAACACCAGACAAGGCCTTGTTTGAGGGAAAAATAACCCCCAACGTGTCCACGTGGGGCCTTTCCTGTGTCGGGCACAAAGTCCAGGGCCACACCATAAATGGGACTCTACTTCAGAGACACATCCAAACTAATTACAAAGAATTGTAGTAATCAAGAAAGAACATACAATAAATGACAAAACTACATACCTGGATATTATGCAAAACACATATATATCATCCATGTGGACAAATATACATAAAAGGAAACTCCATTGGTGTACATCTGTGCAACAAAAAAAAGGGAGATATAAACTTAGGGGTAACAAGGGGGCTCCCCCAGGGGAAGAATGGTGGATATCTCAAAAAGGCAGAGGGTATCTCAGTCTGTTTTCCCAGAACTGAAACCCCCCAAAATTGGTGTAAAACTCTCACTTTTGTTGAGACTAAGGGGAGTTGTGGCATTTAGGTACCTAATCCAGCGCATCTCGTGCTGGAGAAGGACCTTATTCCAATCTCCTCCTTGAATAGGGATAATAATGTGTTCCAACACATAGAATATAGGCATTCTATATTTATGGTATTTTGCCACATGTCGGCCAAGAGGTAGATACAAGTTGCCAATACTCATACTTTGTAGATGTTTACTAACTCTTTGTCCCAATTTGTGTTGTGTCTTTCCTACATAGAAGGACCCACATTGGCATTGCATCAAACCACACCTCTGGTTTTACAGTTTGCAAAATGTTTAGCATGAAAAGGTTTGCCATTAGAGAGGGTTATGTGTCACTGACCTCCAATTACTGGGCAAAAAGAGAAGGGGGCCACAAGGGACCCTAGAGTCACCTTTATATTCACTATGGGTAAGAAATTCTGCTAGAGAGCCCGCCTTTCTATATGTTATGAGGGGGTGCTTCGTGACCAGATTTGCTAAAGTTGCATCTTCCATGAGAATGGACCAATGCTTTTGCAGGATTTCTCAAATTCTTTCATGTTGGATAGAATATCGCACAATAATGCGAGTATCCTTGTCTTGTTTCTGAGTTCTTTTAGGTTTAAAGATAAGATCTTGTCTCTCTGTACGCTTCACTCGATTAAATGCCTTTTTAAGAGAAGATTTGTTGTATCCTCTCACTAATAACCTTTGAGTTAGTAGGTTCGCTTCCTTTTGGAAGTCCTCCTCAGTTGTACAGTTTCGATTGACACGCAGAAACTGACTATAAGGTATAGATTTCTTCAGGGTCTCAGGATGGAAACTGCCGGCATGTAATAACGCATTGCCAACTGTTTCCTTCCTAAAGAGTGTGCTTCTAAGAGCGCCATTCTCCTCTCTGAAGATATTCACATCCAAAAAATCGACCCTATAGGGGTCATAGGTCATGCTAAAGAATAAATGCCAATCATTTTGGTTGATATGATTCAAGAAGGACTTAATTTCGGATTCAGGGCCATCCCATATAACAAATATATCATCTATATATATCTACTATATATATCTACCATAAAATGCCATATTGAGCATATACGGATAACAAATCATCTGAAAAACAGGAACTTTCCCACTTCCTCAGGTACAGGTTGATGTAAGAGGGTGTGCAACATTTGCCCATGGCCACCCCCTGTACCTGGAGGTAGTGGAAACCCTGAAATAAAAAACATTATGTCTGAGAAGGTACTCCAGCATGTGCACCATGAAAGCATTGAGCTGCCACTCATGAATGCCTCTCTGCGGCTACACCAGGGGGACACCTTTCCTTCATTGATCCATCCATACTAAATGATTGCTACCAGGAATGTAAGTTAGTTCTTTGTGGTCTACCTTTAATGGTAAATATATCCACATCTATGTGGCATCATTTTCAATATACTATTGTTTTGCAGACAATGGCTAATAATCCCTGAAGAAGATCGAATATTTATTGATATATTGAAGCACGTTGGATTTGTTCCCGTGCTCTATTTCCATCTAAGCTGGTCACCAGACAAATCCAGGAATACCATTTTTTCAATTTGAGTATTTAAACAATTGTTTATTCCTTATGTGAAATGTACACTATGTGTTTTTTATTGTAAATTATCATGGTGAATTGTTTTTAACTTTTTCCCAATAAAGTTATATATTTTTATTTATTGCTCTGATTGCCTTCAAAATTGTGTTCCCATGTTGTCTACGGATTACTAAATTGAAAGCGCATTTTATCTACCAAATTAGCATTACTGGAGAAGAATTTATCCGTGCCTGACTGCGATGGTGACCCCCTACTGAGCGGTGCCCATTGAGGGTAGATATGGAGCATTCCGGTGTGCAGAGAGTGGAGAGAGGTGGGAGATATTTCATCTACTTTCTCCCCTTCCTGATTGGGTGTTTATACACCACTGCTTATATTGACCCAATAGGCGTATGCCAAACTTGTCTATTTGTTCTGGTAAGCCTCCTTTATGTTGGTGGTGGTGGATTTTTTCACAGTGGTATTCAGTATTCATTTGAATCACATATTGAAGATTTGTGTTCCACACATTGGCTTGAATTTTTGAACCTATGGATTTTTTTCTTTCTTTATGCACGTATTTTTAAAATAGTGTCACGGTACACACAATGTACCATTGTATCATGTAAATATCTTTATCACATGTATAATGTTTTAATACTCACATAGTTATAGCTCATGTGTTTTTGGTGGCAACAGCTAACATTTATATTCATTATTAACTATTGCATAGTTGTTTTTTATATATTTTTAATTTTGTGATTGATTTTCTATGTGTATTTACCTTTCAATCACTAGTGCTATTTATGATATAGTAGTGTCGCACATATTGTTTTAATTTTATATATAGATTGTCCTCTGTCTGCTCATTTTTGTTAATTTGTTAACATTATCAGCGCGGTATTTTTTTTTTTCTTTATAGGGATCTATAATAGAATAATAATTTTGGGAGGATGGACATTTTCACCGCTTGCACCCTGCCAAAAAACAAAAAAAGGTAAGTAGACCATAAGCTTAGCAGTTGTTTAATCCCAGAGAAAGCTTGAAGATAATTATGAGTGTACATCAGTTTAAGGGATGGAGCTAAATGGATCCCTAGATTTTGTAAAGTACCACTACTCCAGGAAAAGCCAAATTTGTCTCAAATACCGTCTAACATAGGTTGTGGGATATTGATAGGCATGGCAACACACTTAGAGGTATTTACCCCCAGGCTTGTATGATTTTGGAAAATATTAAATGTAGACAAGAAATTAAATTAGTGGATCTGTTAAAAACATAAGGATGTCATCCGTGTATAGGCTTAACCTAAGTTCCCGATTATTTTGAATACACTGTCAAATATTAGGGTTTAGGGTACTAGAACGTACCAGGGCAAATGGGAGGGAGGAGAGAGGGACATCCCTGTCTTATTCCATGGCCTAGGGCAAAAAAATCAGAGTGGCATCCAGATAGGTTATTGCGGGTCCTAGGGAGATGGTAGAGGGCTCGAAAGCCATTAACAAACTCCCCTCTGAAGCCAATTCTAGACATAATGTTGTCCAAGTAAGGCCAGAGGACACTGTCAAATGCTTTGTTTATAATGAGGCTCACAAGCAAACCCTGCGAGAGTAAAGATCAGCATCCTGAATAACATTTGAGGCCAGGCGTATGTTGTCAGTAATATGTCGGGTCGGTATAAAACTGATTTGATCCGGAAAGATCAAAGAGGTGATGACGGACATCATACAATCCACAAGGAGCTGGGCACAATTCTTCAGGTCAATATTAATGACTGAGATGGGGCAATAGTTCTGTGGTAGGGTATGGTCTTTGCCAGGCTTAGGAAAGGATCACCATTTAGAACACAGATGAATATTTTGGCTAGTTTTGACACTCAAGGCCTTGTAAACTTTTTGTAGTATGATTTAGAAAATCTATCTGGGCGAGGGGCTTTGGAGGATTTTTGAGACACGATAATAGAGGCAATTTCCTCTTCTTTGCAAGGATCATTAAGGGTGTGTACCTGCGCTTAGGTAGTTTTAGGGCATTGAGCCTAAGAGGTTAAACAAAAGTGGGGTTGAGGCTTAGAAAGACAGTTTTGGTAATAAGACAGAAGATTTGTTAGACTTCCACAGGGTGAGAGTCTATATTATCTTAAAATGATAAAAGGTGTTGAATGGCCGTGACTACAGCCATAAAACCACCAGGAGATTGTGGGACTTTGAAGGCAGCATTGTATTAGGCAAAGACAGATAGTCAAAGATTGCAACAGTTAAAAATACATGGTTTTATTTCTGATTGTACAAAATACAAAATGCATAAGACATAATCTGACGAAAAAGTGACAATGATTAAAATCACATATATAATATGGTATCATGTGATACTGGGAACCAAGAGATATGTTGGGGTCACCAGGGTCCTACATGTTTCGCCATTTCCGTAGGCTTCATCAGGGACCAAAGGTTTTTGTGACCTCTCAAGTGGTTCTAGGCAATAACAAACAGGGTCAGGGTGCGCAGCAGGCCAAGTTACCATAAAAGGCAAGAATAGGGGGGAGGTCTCAGCCTCTAAATAGGGTAAATAAAAGACCATCATGTATTATACTGGCTGGTTACTCAAAATTTGCCATAGTAACATAACAATCTGTGTGGCCCAAAGAGGGTGATGGCAGCAGGGAAGAGAAGACAGCCATTGCCCACTGCCCAAAAAGAATAATCAAGTTGTGATTGAACCGAGTGAGGGTAGAATTAAGACCTCCAGTGTGAAAAACCATATATAAGTGGGTCAAGCGACCCATAGTAGTGACAGCAAACCGTGACTCAAAAGAAAAACAGGTGTGTGAAATCATGCACAAGTCAGTGACATGGAGTATCATGGGGTGTAGGAAATAAGTGATCAGATAGGGATTAGGAAGTGTGCGTGCCTGAGCGAAGGGTACAGTTGTGACCGTGATGATAGAGGAGAGAATCACCGTTAATCCCAAGTCTATATTATCTCTAGGGTTCCTAAGCTTATATATATAGGATGGTTGAAGGGATTGGTTTAACTTTCTTGCAAACAGTCAATGCTGAGTTACCATACAAAAGGGAAACGTGATTTTTGACCAACAAAGGGAATTTTCAGTATGTTCTGAGAGTAAGGTATCTAATGCAACCTTCTTCCTAATAATTTGATTCAATAAGTCTGTAGAAGGGCTACGGAGGTGGAAAAGTTTATCTAAATCTAGGGTAAGGGAGCGTATCTCCTTTAATTTTTGTCTTTTTCTAGTTGTGGCAATTTCTATGAGATGACCTCTCATCACAGCCTTATGGGCTGTCTGTAAGGCTGCAGGGGACATCTCACCCAGGTCATTTATGGTAAAGTATTCAGGTAAATGATCTGATTACTAGGTAACAACCATGGGGTCAATAACTAGTGACACCATGCCGCAGTTGCAGGAGATAGGCCTACATGGGAGATATGGCACGAGACAATCTGATGATCAGACCAGGGGCATACAAGAATTTTGGCAGAGGATGAGTTTGCCAACAGACCCCTACATTATGAGCCCACCATGTATCAATCAATTAGTGAGATCTGAGCAAATATTTGAGTGTCTTCGGGAAATCGTTAGCCAAGGTTATTGGTCGGCTTCTGTCGCTGCTCAGCCCATTCATTGCACCTCTGAGATGTGGGTCTCCCTGGTTTTGCACATAGTAGTGAAGGTTTGCATCACTGGTCCAGGCCCCAGCGGTACTCTCGGCACTTTCCATCATCTTCCAACAGAAATAGCCACTCTAGGTGTTAGCAGTTCACGTGTGGTTCCTACCTCCCAGTTTACATACAGTCCTCTGGGTGGGCAATCACTCCATTCTATCTGCAACAACATGTCACCTTAGTGCCCACACTGACCCTACCCCCACAGCTGCATGGACACATTCAGGCATCTGCTACATACCAGTCCTAGATGCTCCATGTCCCCTCTGCTGCACAAGGCCAGACTTCCTTTGGGCACTAGTAGTACCCCGGTGTCCCACAGGGTTTAGCTCAGCAACTCAGTCTGCTGCACAGGTTTTCCGCCAACACGGCGGAAGTGACGACTCAGCTCCCTTACTCCATTAGGATTGGCGGCCCACAGATGGCGACTCCACCTATGGCCCCAGACTAGCTGACTCTCCGGCAGTGGCTCCTCCTGTAAGGCAGATCTCTTAAGTGCGCTCTCTCCTGAGCAGTGCAGTAACCTGTTTGCTGCTGCCATAACACTGCCCCACCTGCACGAATGGTACTGCAATGCAATTGTACTGCAATTGTGTTCCCTGCCACAGATACACATACATTGGCCTTTACTGTCTGTTCTTGAGCTTCAGTTGCACTTTCCCATTCACAAGTCAACTGAACTCCCGCTGTGGTTTGAAATTTCCCCGCTGTAACCGACTGCACGACAGATATTTTCCTCCACAGCACATGTACAGACACAACCCCTGATGCGCCGATCCCTGCATCCTGGGTCACTGCTTTCTTGACCATACTTCGAAAGCACACTTGCACAGGTTACTGTACAGCAGACATGGTTTTCTCCTACAGTGCAGCACATCCTTTCTCAATTGACACTCCAGCTCTTTACTTGAGAAGACATAGTGTTTCCTAGGTAAATGTCCAGTTGTTGCCGATAGCAACCACTGCCATCACCATGACTTGGAAGCACACTTGCACTGATCACTCCTAGCTTTTTCTCAAGCAATAGACTTGGAGATCTATATTCTCTTCAGGATACTGACTAGCATCCCCTTTACTGACACCCATTCACTGACTTTTCTAGCTGCAGGGGTGCCCCCCCCCTCAGGTCAGGCCCCTTGACACATATCTGTTCACATTGTACTGCAGAATTAGATCCTTCAGTGTCTCCCCTCCCAGTAGGCCGTAACACACAAGCAGGCACCAGACCTTGCGTCACTTGACAAAGCGCATGCGCACGAAACATGTAGTCACGGCAACCTGAAGCATGAGTTCCTCGTCGGTCCATTTCCATCCTGTCCTCAGCTCTGTGTTTCCTGTGACACTGTGCGGTAGGAGGATCCCGGAAGTGACGCGAGGTCCAGCGCCTGCTTGTGTTTTATGGCTGACACACGCGTTGTGCGGTCTACCTCTTCTGTCAATGAGACCCTCTGGATCCCACTCCTGTTCTTTCCCTGGATTTGGAATATTGCCATCTTACCATATAGAGCGAGACCCCCACAGTGTCCTCACGCAATGCCGAAGACTCCGTGATCGGTTTGTGGTTTTTATTGTACTTTACAAATAAACTTTCCCACTATTATCGTCTACTAGTTGTCCTTCACCCAGGAGTATTAAGCTTCATATCACACTGCTATGCGCCATCCTCCTTCCAGCCCTTCCACAAGATCTCCAGCATTCCTCTCTAGCTCTTTAGGCCCTTAGGTCGACTACCTGAGGTTGCATGGCACCTCTACAGAGGAGGAGGCAGCCGCTCCTCCCTCCGGGACTCCGCTATCCAGATGAAAGACCCAGAGCACATATGCTCCTGGCCTTTATACAATATCCCAGAATGCATCAAGGTACTTTCCTCTGCCAAATCACCAGGGCTGTACTAAATGCCTGCGCACTCATTTGTCAGGTTTCCTCCCACTGTCCAATATGCCTTCCTATTGGACCAGTGTGAAACACTCTGCAGACAGGACTTGCACCTGAGCACATTAAGCAGACCTCACTAGCTGTTCCTGCTCTCTGGTAGGCAGAAAACAATATAGATTAACCTGCAATCCCTCTGGTAAGCAGAAAGGATTCAAAACTATATTCTCTCTAGCACCTACCTAGGAGGGTGCTACATAACCAGTCATTTAAACTAACCATTTAGGAGCCACATACTCACACTGATGAGGTTCCTGTATGATCACATCCTGTATCTCAGTTTGATAACTATGTGTGTCTCTCTTGGTCTTGAATGTCAGCAGTAGCCCCTACATCGGGCATCACTAAATGGCGGACCCCGGTAAGGAAGCAGGGCAGTTCTGCATGAAGGGCAGAGCTGTCCAAGATTAACAAGCAGGTGATTGGCTGCTAGGATGAAGGGCAGTCCTAGCAACCAATCATTATCTTGCAACATTGCAACACCACCCTCCATCCAGACTTGCTGTGCCTGGGCCTCCCTTCAATCTTCAATCTGTGTAAGCAAGGTAAAACAGTGAGGGAGGGGGTGAAGTCACAGTGTGAAAAGCTGAAAATGAGGAATGTGTGTGCTGAGGACAGTGATATGGGGGGGGGGGGGGGCTGATGACATCAAGGTTGGAGGAGACTGAAGACTGTAATGTGAGTGCACTGAGGAAATTGAAGTGGGGGACCTGAGGACTGTGATTTGGTGCACTAAGGACATCAAAGTGGGGGGTGGGGGGCTCAGGACTGTGATGTGTGTATGTGTGTGTGTGTGTGTGTGTGTGTGACAGGGGGGGGGCTGAGGATTGTAATGTGGGAGGGTTAGGACATTAAAGTAGGGGGCTGGGGACTGTGATGTGTGGGGGGGCTGAGGACATTAAAATGGGGGGGGTTAGGGACTGTGTTGAGTGGGGAGGGCTGGGAGCAAAATTTCAATGGGCTGAACTACCCGCGAGAAACAGAGAAAGAAGTTCTTGACATTTCTTTTCCAAAATCGCGCAGAACCAAGCAGCGTGGTGCTGCGGCAACATGCTATTTGGCACATGCGAAAAGATGCCACGGGTACCAACATTTGCTAGAAGAAAATTTTACTTCAGTGAATTGTAATTCAATACCCCTGTCCTATATGTTGCTATCACTGTCAGGCAGTCTAGAAAAGAAAACACTTTTTTTTTACTAATAGTCTGGTCATATGTTGGCATTCTTATTATAAAGCCTGAAAACTAGCTACTTCTTTAAATTTTAAGCTTTGACAGTGTAATTTTCTACTCAGTATCAGTATTTCCATACCAGCTTTCTCAATTACTTCAAATAGTCTATTGGAAGCACATTGATGTCTTAAATTCTCCTGATTAAGTATGATATATTGGAAAAGCAGGTTTATTGTAACTCCCTTGTGAATGCTCAAATCTTTATCCTTAATTCTCTTTGCATCTCATCTGCATAATTAGACCTATCACAACATGAAAATTGCACTACTGCACACTTCTACCCATTATCTGCAAGGCATGTAAACATCGCTAATTCAAAAACTTTTGTGCAGAAATCAATAGCATTCTTTTTTTCAGGAGCCAGCTTTCCCACGGTTAAACATAGGACTGCATGGAGAACTATAGAAATGATACATTGCTGTTGTTCAGTTAAATCAGTTCAAAAAAGATATAGGTAGAGCTACCAGATATGCTTTATATTAAAGTTCATATTTCAAGAGCCAATAGTTATCCGT
This sequence comes from Pelophylax lessonae, assembly GCF_965119305.1. Taxonomy (NCBI): domain Eukaryota; kingdom Metazoa; phylum Chordata; class Amphibia; order Anura; family Ranidae; genus Pelophylax; species Pelophylax lessonae. The sequence goes on along the minus strand of NC_138772.1, from coordinate 395,672,476 downwards.
TCCTGCCATTCCGCTTTCATTTTGCTTATTCTTTGAACAAATTAACTACCCATGCAAGTATTGAGCCAGTCATCTAACTTTTTATAGAGATTTTGACATAGTACTGTACTCTTCCTTCACAGAAAAAGCAGAGTTCCAGCCTGTAAAAAAAATAAATGAAAGTCAGCAGCTACAAATACTGTAGCTACTAACTTTTAATAAAAAGACACTTACCTGTCCCACGATGGTGGCACCCCTAGCCGATTCATCAATCGGCTTTGGGTACAGGTGCTGGTATCTTCACTAAAGGAAAGAGGAAATGAAGCCTTGTGGCTTTACTGCCTGTTTCCTGTGCTTCCAGAATAGTCCCGCTGTCTTCTGAGATCTGTGTGTCAGGCAGCAGGAGGGGAAGGAGGAGGGGCCAGAATTTTTCTAGAACGCTATGATCGCAGTGCGGTGATCATACCTGGAAGTGGGAGCCAGTACCTGGTTTTCATGTGTATCTGCTCCCCCCCCCCCCAAAAAAAAAGTGTCAAATGTGGCAGAGGAGAGCCTGTTGACAAGACCTGTCAAAGTCATGTGACCGACAAAGAGAACTGTTGGACACTGCAGGCTCCATACTGTGGCCTGCATTTTATGAATGAACTATGTGAATTGAAATAACTCTTGATAGTTTAACCACTTAAGCCCCAGAAGATTTTACCCCCTTCCTGACCAGTCCATAGTTTGCGATTCGGCACTGCGTGACTTTAACGGACAATTGTGCGGATGTGCGGCGCTGTACCCAAATGAAATCAATTTCCTTTTTTCCCCCACAAACAGAACTTTCTTTTGGTGGTATTTGATCACCTGTGCGATTTTTACTTTTTGCGCTATAAACAAAAAAAGAGCGTACATTTTGAAAAAATAACAATATTTTTCAAATTTTTTATATGAAATTCCCCAAAAAAATGTAAAAATCAAAATTTTTTAACATTTTAGGCCAATTTGTTTTCTGCTACATATTTTTGGTAAAAAAAAATCACAATAAGCGTATTTTGATTGGTTTGCGCAAAAGTTATTGTGTTTACTAACTAAGGGAAAGATTTTTGTCATTTTTATTGTTTTTTTTTTAACGAGTAATGGCGGCAATCTGCGATTTTTTGTGTGGGACTGCGACATTGCGGCGGACAGATCGGACCCTTAACTGACATTTTTGACACTTTTGGGGGTACCAGTGACATTACTACAGTAATCAGTGCTATACATATGCACTGTTACTGTAAAAATGACACTGGCAGGGAAGGGGATAACTTTATCAGTGATCAAGGGGTTAAGTGTGTCCCTAGGGGCGTGCTTCTTACTGTAAAGGGGTGTGGTTTGTGATGTAACCACAGAGACATACGATCCTACATAGCAGGATCGTATGATCCCTGCAGTTAGATCAGGGAGAATGACAGGCGGCTTTGTTTACATCAGCCGCCTGCCTTTCTCCCTCACCACGGGGAGATTGCGAGTGACCGGTGGACATCGGGTCCGCCAGTCACATGCGCGGACTTGTTAGGGAATGATCGGTGGCGCTCGCCCCCTAGAGGCTCACAGGCTAGAGACGTAGTACTACGTCACTTTGCCTGTACGGGGCTGACCTTCGCAGTAAATGTACTTGGGGCGGTCGGCAAGTGGATAACAGAGATCAGATAGCAAAGTACCACACAATCAGTGGTTAGGAGAGGAGCGCTGATATCATTAGGGGGGGGGGGGGGGTTACATCTTTTGTAGTGGCATGGTTGTGTCTAGATCCTAGTCAGCTAAAGAACCTAGTTCACACCAGACATGGCACAGTCACTTCTATTTTATTGTAAGATCCCTGGTTCACACCATAGGAAACATTACCCAGATCAAGACTGAGGTTTATTTCCCAAGATATTAAGAAAGCTGATGGCAGATTATTAAGTTCACTTTAGTGTAGACTTCCAATGACACATACAATGGGGATCGAAAGTTTGGGCACCCCAGGTAAAAATTTGTATTAATGTGCATAAAGAAGCCAAGGAAAGATGGAAAAATCTCCAAAAGGCATCAAATTACAGATTAGACATTCTTATAATATGTCAACAAAAGTTAGATTTCCATCATTGACACTTTCAAAATTAAAGAAAACAAAAAAAAATGGCGTCTGAAAAAGTTTGGGCACCCTGCAGAATTTATAGCATGCACTGCCCCCTTTGCAAGGCTGAGACCTGCCAGTGTCATGGATTGTTCTCAATCATCGTCTGGGAAGACCAGGTGATGTCAATCTCAAAGGTTTTAAATGCCCAGACTCATCTGACCTTGCCCCAACAATCAGCACCATGTGATCTTCTAATCAGTTGTCTAGAAAACTGAAAATAGTTGAGGCTCACAAAGCTGGAGAAGGCTATAAGAAGATAGCAAAGTGTTTTCAGATGTCAATATCCTCTGTTTGGAATGTAATTAAGAAATGGCAGTCATCAGGAACAGTGGAAGTTAAAGAAAGGATCTGGAAGACCAAGAACAATATCAGACAGAACAGCTCACAGGATTGTGAGAAAAACAATTCAAAACCCACATTTGATTGCACGATCCCTCCAGAAAGATCTGGCAGACACTGGAGTTGTGGTACACTATTCCACTATAAAGAGATACTTGTACAAATATGGTCTTCATGGAAGTCATCAGAAGAAAACCTCTTCTACGTCCTCACCACAAAAATCAGCAATTGAACTTTGTAAATGAACATATAGACAAGCCTGATGCATTTTGGAAACAAGTTCTGTGGACCGATGAAGTTAAAATTGAACTTTTTGGCCGGAATGAGCAAAGGTACATTTGGAGAAGAAGGGGCACATAATTTAATGAAAAGAACCTCTGTCCAACTGTTAAGCATGGGGGTGGATCAATCATGCTTTGGGGTTGTATTGCAGCCAGTGGCACAGGGAACATCTCACGAGTAGAAGGAAAAATGGATTCAATAAAATTTCAGCAAATTTTGGATGGTAACTTGATGCCATCTGTGAAAAAGCTGAAGTTAAAGAAAGGATGGCTTCTACAAAAGGATAATGATCCTAAACACACCTTGAAATCCATCACATGTAATCCCGAGGTGTTGGTGTTGGAGAAGACTCTTTTGAACAGCTGGGTTAGGCTGGTCCAGGCGGAGGAGGCAGGTGGCCAAAGTATTCAAGTTTCAGCTTCATGATCTGTCCTAGTGAATATTCAGGGTAATTTTCTTTAGGATTGACTTGTTTGATCTTGCCATCCAAGGACTTTCAAGAGTCTTCTCCAACACCATAGTTCAAAAGCATCAATTCATCTGTGTTCAGCCTTCCTTATGGTCCAACTTTCACAGCCATAGATTGGGAGTTATTGTGGACATATGCGGATTCCACATATTTATGCAAGGCAAGGAGCAGCGTTATGCTGATGTCCCAATAAGAATTACCCCCATTGGGAATATTGATTATCTGCTGGATGAGTAGTTCAATAAGGATATCCCCACCAAGGATTACTACCATCGGTATGACCACTGCATTCTGAACCTGTGGGAAGGTGAGAGGCTATCCATTAGATGTGGTGGTGGACACACGAGCACTGAGAGTGGACAAGCACTTCATCTTGCTTATTTTGCACCTTTTTTGTATGGACTTGTCATATTTATATTAATTTATTCTCACTCTTGGCACCTTTTTGCACTTGCACCTAATTGTGCACCATTATGAATATATTGATTGCAGCTTCATATTGTTTGTTTATTTGATATATTGCTATCTTTATGGTCAAGCACTTTAAATAGCACCTGTCACTTTACATCAAATATTTTTGGATGTTGTCATATATTCATTAGGCACTTTATTAGCACTTTATTATATTTAGGCACATTTCATTTTAGCGCTGTACCCCCGCATATTATTATGCATAAACAATATGTCAACAATCTCTTGTAGGCTGCATTTTGAAAATGGCAAACTACGTGCATTTTTACAGCTCAAAATAGCCACATTCAAGTATATATATATTTAAAATAAAAGAAAGGAAACAATATTTTATTAACTCCTTAGAAAGTATTTAAGAACAGGAGGGACAACAGTCACCTAAAAAGAAAAAAAAATCTACTTTTGTATTTTTTGACTGACAACAAAAAACAGCTAAATATTGTATTGAACCCATACACATTATTATAAAAAAAAGGAATTGGTCACATTTTAAACAAGAGAGGCATCAGGCATTAGAGTATATTATTTCACAAAAAATGTTGCTAATTATTTTACTGATTACAAGCACAGTAGGTAAGCACTTTTATTAGGCCACAGTTTAATGAGGAGAAACCAGACAGGTTTTAAAGAAGACATTACAGTTAAAGTACACTATTAGAGAAAGATGGTAGCCACAAAAACTATTAAATGACAGAGCACCAGGAGAGAGAGAGAGCAGAATTTAGCCTTCAACAAACATAATTACTTTTACAAATTATGAACATCTGCAGAAACAATATGTGTGTCACCTTGACAGTCCCAGAGCACTAGAATAAGCTGCAAAATTTGAGACATTTCACAAACATTCCCCACATTTTGCAAATGCTATTGAAACATTATGTGTGGTACCTTGACACTGCTGAAGAACCAGAATACACCAAAAATTTAAAGTGCAATGCAGATTTGACACTGCAGGGGTTTGGTTTTTTTTTTTTATCAGCTGCAGAGCTTTGTTACTCCAAAAGAGTTAATTATTGTCAGAGGCAGGCAGATTTTATTTTTCACAAAACTGCCCACTTAGCAAATGTCTCTCTCTAAAAGGACACTAGTTGTAGGCAAGACCAGCAGCTTGATTGCATACTGTGCAAGCTCTGGCCAGTGATGCATTGAAAAGCAGGACTAAAAAGCCTCGATGAGACTACCACCACTGCTCCCCCAGGATCCTTCCACTCTGTAATAGCAAGATGAGATCTGGAATTTTCACCTTGTTTCTGGGTTCCAGAAGGGTGGCCAACTAGTAATGAGATCTAACCCAACCTCCTACAACCCCTAGGGTTTGGGAGCAGTGAAACATACCTCTGAAAGCCCGCTGCCTATCCTCCTCCTCATCACTGGAACCCCAACCCTCCTTTTCCGCATTCTTCTCCTGTGACTGGTGCTGCATCAGAGAGATGTAGTCCAGATAAAGTGGGATTTGAGACAGCAGAAAGTCTTCTTCTTCTTCCTGTAGCTGTGCTTCCAGTGTCTGTTCTTTCACATCATTCAGTGTTTGTTCCAGCGGGAACACCAATGATTTTGTCGCTGATCCCTATCTTGTTGTTGCTCACTATTTTGATTGCTTATTAAAATGGTGCCAGGATGGTACATGCATCCTAAAAAAAGGAGACAAAGAAGTGGTGACAAACCCAGATTCCCAGGGCCTGTCCTAGTGCAGCCACTGGAGCACAGCAGGCAGTTGGCAAGCAGGTTGAGTTGTCACTAAATTTAATCCAGGTGAACACTGGCTGGGTATGACTATCCAGAATGGTCTCACACTCTTCTGGACTACTGCAGGAAATCATAGAATCCAGGGTGCGTAACTAGAATCTTCTGCACCACCAAGTTGAGAATGAGTGCAGAGCAACGCTTGTGTGTGAACTTTCCTTGCTGAAGGGGAGACAGCAGATTGGTGCCATTGCTACCTGGCATAAGATGTCATGAGTCAGCCACCTCTCAGTCTGCTCCTAAAGAGCTGGCAGGACATCTGCCTTAGTATTGATCCTGTCCCCTGCATATCAGTTGCAAAATAGTGTGCTGACATGTTGCTTGGGCCATTATGTAGGTTGCACTGGTGGTCCTGATGAGTCATCAGATGAGGCCACTGGGAGAAGGGGGTAATGGTGACTGAGCTGTCACCATTACCAAGTTCAGGTCCTGGGCAGCATCACCAGCTCCAGCTGTGATGTTTACCCCACCCCATATCCCTCCTTGAGAGATCAGCAAATTAACCCTATGTGCTGTAAAATAGATGTAATGTCCCTGCCGTTGCATGATGGAGCAGGTGTCTGTGATCATGTGAACCATGCCACTAAACACATGGCCCAGCAACATGAAGACTTTAGCTTCCATATGCTGGTGGGGAGCAGAGATAGAGTTCTGTGTAAAAAAATGGCTTCTGAGTTCCTGCTATTTTGGTGCAACACAGGCCTCAAAGATGCAGAAAAGGACAGACTTCAACAGCTGGAATGCTAGCACGTTTGCCAAGCTAGTGTGAGACGCTGAGCATAGAAGTGATTGGGTGAAAATGTTTTCTTACGTTCCAGCTGCTGATGAAGAGACAGTTACTTGGCCAAGAATGTTCCTGAAGATGATAAAGTGGAGCTAGGAGACTTATGGTGAGATTGAAGCCTATGCTTAGCCCTACTCTGTGTGACTTTGACTCCATTCTGACGCTCTTCCCCGCTTGGTGTTCCATAAGGTATACTTTTCAAACCCCTTGTAAGATATTCCATATCTTTCACTTGAGGCATCTGACATTGCAGTGGATGCAGATGGAGATTCTTGAGGAGTTGGGGTGAGAGGTGGAAGGGGACAAATGGGGAGGTGGAGTGTGGGCCTTTTGCTGACCAATATTATTTACATGCTGTTCCCACCAAGCTTTAGGTGAGCAGTCAGGTGACTCCTCATGCATGTGGGCTCCAAATGACTGGTAGATTGATCAGACATGATACACTGCAGGCAAAGTCTGTAAACCTCTATGATGTTGTCAGCAGCAGATGTGTTAAAAAAGGCCCAAACTGCTGAGCGTTTTGAAGTAGACCTGGAGATAACAGTGGCCTGCATTCTGTCATTTGTGGGAATAGGGTGGCTGCTCCCATCATCCTCTGCAAGCTGCCTTTGGATGACATCCTGCTTAACTGATGTTATACTGCTCCCTCTCTTTCCTCTTCTACAATCTCTGGAAACAGGTTTGATCAGCAAGCTCATCATCCCCACTCTTCTCATCGCTCAAGCACACTTGCTAGTAAGCTGCAACTGTAGAGAGCATTCAAGGCAACTGCTTCTCTCTGCCTGTTGTTCCTTACTTCTATCCTTTCTTCCAGTTTGGACCACATAGTGTCATTACGTCACGTTGAGGTGGAGCGCAAGCCGGAAGTAAGCCCGTCGCTTCGTGAGGAGGACGAGCAGCCCGCACTGCTAGACCACCAGTGATGTTTTAAAAACTTTTTAAGCTGATTTTACCCGATTTATGGGAAATAAAGGATTTTCCTAACAATATCACACTATTTGGAGCCTTCTTTTCTCCTTTGTATACTACTACTGGCCGATTACCCCGGAGCCTAAAGGAGCCACCAGCAGCCCATAGGACCACCTAAAGGGGAAACCTATTAAGCCCAGGGGGCTTTTCAAGCATGGATGGTTCTAGTGCCATACGGCATGTAGAGCCCACTTAATCTGGTAAGTGATCCAATTTACCTATTCACAAAGGAATTGATGTCACGGCCAATCACGTCAGAGCACTTGCACTTTTGAATTCGAGGATTCACTGTCACTAAGGACGTTTACTACTATTTTTGAGCACTGAAGTCACTATATATATTTTGGACTATTTTTATACTATTTAAAATATTTTTTAGTAATTTTATATATTTATTTTCTTCCTATTTGGATCTGTTTTATATTCATATGCTTATTCACTATGCACTAATTTGCACAATTACCCATCAGAGGGAGTTTCTTTTGATGTTTTTTGATGATTATATGTTGAATTATTTTATAAGACGTCACGTTTACACTGGAATTGCACTTACAATATAGAGAGTGATATAGATATTGGCATTTACTGGTTCCAGCAAGCGCTGTATTTGGTCTTCTATAAGACCATTTATATCTCAGTACCTTTTATTTATACAGCAGCTGCATACTCATTTATTTATATTGCTTTTAGGCTTACAGTTTTTTAATTAATATAGTACCCTCCTGGTTCCATTGGCGCGAGGAATATACTTTGTATATATTTTTCACACAGTGAATATAGGGCACACTCCACAGTCCACAGTCGACACTTTGTAGCCCAAAGTTGTAATGTAGCACACTACAACAACATGAAGTATAGTGATTATAGATTAATGAGGGAATTCAAGTAAGTCTGCCCTGGACCCCATATTTAATCCTTTCATTTTCTTTGTTGAAAAACCATCCTGCAGTAGCAAGTTACCTTGGCAGGCAGAGTTGTTCATTATCACTCCCCAGGGAGGTCATAGACTGCCTAGGTAAAATAATCAGATTGCATGTATCCATCTCAAAATCTTATAAATGAAATCCCAGGTTTAAATGTTTGTCTGTAAAAAAAAAAAAAATAGAACTTTTGTACTGTAAAATCTATTTCTTGGAGTTTATTAAGGGGCACGGAATTCAGGGAGATTTAGGTTATGCTGCTGCCTAAAGGAGAATATGGGTACTGGCAACAAAAAAAAGTTGACCAGTGTGGTATAACCCCTCACACTCTCATTATGTCTTAGTTTCTGAAGAAGCATATATAGAGTAAAAACGTAAAACACACAAGGGCTGATTCAGGTGTTCTTTAATCGCTTCCTGCCTGGCCACTGCATAAAAAGGCCCATTTTTGGGGCCACGCAGCTGTGAAATTTTGTGATGCCCGTATGCCCGTGTTCTAAGGGCTCTCTGATTGGCCCATGTGATTACGTGATGGCTGTGTCCAATCACAGCCACCACAAAGAGTAAACACAAAGCAAATGTCTGTTGATTGGCTCTCTTTACATAGAGAGAAAGGAAGGAGAAGGAGAGCCGATCTGTGCCTGGTACCAGGGATCAGTGAGTTTACCTGCATTTTACAGCAGGTTTACACTCTGATCACCTACAGTGCAGCCACCTGTCCACAGTGAACATCAACATTTGTTGCAGTGTCCTATCCACATCTTTCACAGTGTATCAGTGCACATCAACATCTGTCAGTGTTGAGATGGGCCGAACACCCCCCCCCCCCCCCAGTTTGGTTTGCGTCAGAACTTTGGAACATTGCAAAAGTTCAGAGCCGAACAACGAACCCTATTGAAATCTTTAGAACCTGAAATGAAAAAATAACAAGTGCCCATTTTGAAGTCTTATATGCAAATAATTGGGCATACTATGGTTATGGGGGTCTGGGTACTGCCCTGGGAGACATGTATCAATGAAAAAAAAAATTGTAAAAAGGATCATTTGTAAATGAGCAGTAATTTACTGATGCTTAAAGTAAAAAAATAAATAAATTAAACTTTCCTTTAAATATAGTGCATGGGGGGGTCTCCTTAGTCTGCCTGTAAAGCAGGGCATCTGTGCCATGTATTGAACCTGCTGCAGCAACAAGTACATTTATAAAGCCAACAAAAATGACATTTTCCCTACAAGCTTCCTTTATTTCATAAACAACGGCTTGAGGAGCTAGTCTGTATGATGAGGCCACAGTTTAGTGTACTCAGAGCAAGATTAGAGATTTTTTTAGATAGATTCTGGTGTCTGTTTTGCAGACTTTGGATAGAAGTAACAGGTGCGAAGAAATTGGGCTTTGGGTGTTGGTGGTGCCTTCACAGCATAACCCTGTAGAGATACTTTTGATAAAAGCAAGAACTGTCCTTGCTGTCAAAAATAGAAATGACATGCCCAAACAAGTATGTAAAAATTGGGCTTTGGGTGGTAGTGATGCCTTCACACCATACCCTATAGAGGTACTCTTGATGAAAGCAAGAATTGATCTTGCTGTCAACATTTTTAATTATATGAACCTGTCATACAGGTGTGGGGAAATTGGTCCTTGGGTGTTTATTTTGCTCATGAAACCTATACCAAAAAATTTTCTTCCAGATAAAATCAAAACCCACAAAACTATGCAGCGTAGACCGTCTTGTCGAGATTTCAGACCTAAAAAAACACTTAATTATCGACGACGGCATCAGGGGCTTGAGAGCTGCTGCTAATCCAGGAATGATTTGTTTTAATAAATGTACGCTCTTTTTATCTGTCACAGAGGCCTTACGACGAGCATTGGCTGGAAACGAATTGGGCAGCGCTGCTCACGTAAATTCACGCCACTGCATTTGCTGTTTGTAGCGGCAACCCACAAGTCAGTGGCCTTTTACTTGTTTTTTGACAATCTCTGTATGCACCTTGGCGAATTTTAAATAAAAGAAATTACATCTTGACACACTGTTTATTCTGTTTGGACATCATACGAAGAGGACAGAGTGTGGGACTATCCACCTACCACATATGTACTGAGATCCTGGTGATGGGAATATCGGTGACATGACCTTTTGGCCATTGTGAACGGCGTTATGTCTGTTCCTTCATTCGTTAAGTCTGTTCATTCATTCATCACGGCCCGGGTGCATTTCTATCTGCTGTGCAAGATTCTAATAATTTAATATACTATGAGTGTTTTATTTTTTTCAGTTTTTTCTTCCTGATCTGTTATGTGGGAGAGACTGAAACAGACACGAACATTGTTAGATTTCCTTTCTGGGGGATCAGTTCAGGTATTTCTGTACCAAGATCTAGAGAAATCATTGATCTTTCGGTAAATGACCCTCCTTTTGATTTTCAAAGGACTAAATTCATTACATATGGACTATATTGACTTGTGCAGAATTTCATTATAGGAGTGTGGTTCACTTTTTAATTTTGTTTGGGCGCTGCAATCTTAGTATTATTTTTGCATTGAAGGTTTTGTGTTTTCCCTTTAGATTGCTGGCAGCTTTTCATTTTTATACCTGCACTGGTCTTGTTATAAATGTATTTATTTCCCACTATGTATATGATTCAGACGATACCGATGGGATATGAAAGCTGTCAGCCCTGGGTGCAGAGGACCAAAAAAATGTTGAAATGCATTACTGAGGTGGCCCCCTTTCAATAGAAAGTGGTATTTGGTGCACTTGAGTACTCACTTCACAGACACACTTCACTGACACACTACAATATACTGCAGTAAAACTACACTAATGCACTTTAATATACTTCAGTAAAAGTGCACTAATGCACATCTGTATACTGCAGTAAAAGTGCCCGGACACACTTCAATATACTGCAGTAAAAATGCACTAACACACTCCAATATGCTGCAGTAAAACTGCACTAATGCACTTCTATATACTGCAGTAAAAATGCACTAACGCAATTCAATATACTGCAATAAAAGTGCCCTAATGCACTTCAATATACTGCAGTAAAACTGCCCTGACACTCTACACTGACACACGTCAATATACTGCAGTACACCTGCCCTGACACACTAAACCAATACTATGGTAAAGATTAACGGTCACACTACACTCACGCTGCACTATCACTATATTCACACTGCACTGATAATTTACATTCACAACAGAATCACAATAGCACACTATAGCACACTAGCTCGTTAGTAGCAATGAGAGCCCTGTTCTATCTATCTCCACTACAATATCACATTGCAAATGGCTGCTCTTGGAAGGAACCTGTTATAGTGTAGAGTGGGACCATGAGCAATGAGCCATAATTGGAGGAAGGCATCATGACTGTGTCCAATCATAGCTCTCACAGTGCTATATGTCCTGATTGGACAAAGCCTTTATTGCTTCAACCAATCAGGGCTTCCAATGCATCGTGTGGCACGCAGTGCATTGTGGCGCATTCAGCGGGCCAAACAGGCGAACAGCCAATGTTCAAATTGAACTTATGCTTGGCTCAAACTGTTAGCCCAACACTATTTGTTACACTGTAAAAGAAAAAATAAAAGAAAGCTGTACTTGTATCCAAAAATAACTTTCAATGTGAATCTCAGCTGCAAACACACTATTGTCATAGTATGATAACATATGCAAATAGTGCTGCGCTATACAAACTCAAAAATACAAAAACAAGAAAAACATTAATGTGAACTCACAAAAAAATATCCTTTTGTGAAAAGTACATGTGAAAAACAATCCTCCAAGTAGAGATATCAAAACACTCCTCCATTCAGGTAAGTGAACAGGAATTTACCACCATCACCATCTCAAAATTTTGTATATACTCTTTCCAGAAGTAGATGACCTTTTACCTAAAGAAAGGTCAAACAGGTTAATGGTAAATAGTTATCCAGAATACTCAATTTTCGCTGTTTGGAAGCCTCCACCTCAAGTATCACATCTCATTTCACCTCATCTCATCTCACCTCCAACCCATACTCAGAAAATAATAGAAAAAAATAATATACTGCATAGCATAAAAAAACCTTAAAAACCTTTTAACCTTTTATTATTATTTAACCGATTGTCTACCGCCCCACACAAATATACTGCGGCTGGACGGCTCAGCTGCGCAAAATCACATAATCACGTGTTTAAACACAGTGAGAGGCGTGCCGCAGAAGGAGGGGCGGCGGCGGCCACCGGGCTCCCGCAATCGTTAGAGAAATTGACAGAAGACCTGCCTGCTTATGTAAACAAAGCAGGTGTGTCTTCTGTCACATAGGCAGGGAGAGATCAGGAGTTTCAGCTAAGCTGAAACCCCAATCTCTCTGTGCCTGTCACAGAACCTTCCTCCCTACAGTGAATAAGCACCAACAGGCATACATAAACCCCTTTGATCACCCCCAGTGTTAACCCCTTCCCTGTCAGTGTCATTTATACAGTAAAAGTGCATATTATTTAGCACTGATTACTGTATTAGTGTCACTGGTCCCTAAAAAGTGTCAAAAATGTCAGTTAGGGGTCTGATCTGTCTGCCGCAATGTCGCAGTCCCGCTAAAAATCGCTGAACGCCGCCATTACTAATAAAAAAATAAATAAATAAAAAGTCCAAAAATCTATCCCTTAGTTTGTACATGCTATAACTTTTGTGCAAACCAATTAAAATATGCTTTTTTGGGCAACAAGCAAAACTAACAATCAGGCTCCCCTGATAAGCAAATGGAGCTGCTAAGCTTTTATCCACCTAGCACCTACCTAGGAGGGTGCTACATGGAAACCAATTATTATACTCTTTTTGGGATTGTTTTTACCAAAAATATGTAGCAGAATACAAATTTGCCTAAACTGATAAAAAATTAGATTTTTAATAATTTTTATTGGGAATGTTTTATAGCAGAAAGTAAAAAATATGGCTTTTTTTCAAAATTGTCGCTCTTTTTTTATTTATAGCGCAAAATCTAAAAAACGCAGAGGTGATCCAATACCATCAAAAGAATGCTCTATTTATGGGAAAAAAGGACATCAATTATATTTGGGTACAGCATCGCACGACAAACCAAATATTTTGTTAAAGTAACGCACTGCCGAATCGCACAAAATGGCCTGGTCATTAAGGGGGTAAAACCTTCCCGCAGCTGAAGTGGTTAAAATCACACTCACAATAAATGCAAATCATGTGCTCATTGAAAAAAGCTCCCAGCCAGCATGTACGGCATATTTATTATCGCTTCGGGCCTATGTGAGGACCTTAGCACGCCGCTAAACCCTACGCGTATCAATACATTTTTTTTTTTTATTGTTTTTTCAGGAGTGGTGATTTTATTTATGCTTAACCACTTCTGGACCAGGAGGATTTACCCCCTTAATGACCAGGCAATTTTTGCGATACAGCACTGCAATATTTTAACTGACAATTGCGCAGTCCTGCAACACTGTACCCTAATAAAATTGATGTCCTTTTTTGTCCCCCAAAAAAAGAGCTTTCTTTTGGTGGTATTTGTTAATCTATACCATTTTTTCTTTTTTGCGCTATAAACAAAAAAGAGCGACAATTTGTATTCTGTTACATCTTTTTGGTAAAAAAAAATCCCAATAAGTGTATATTGATTGTTTTACGCATAAGTTATCTTGTCTACAAACTAGGGTAAATATTTGTGTCATTTTTATTTATTTTATTTTTTTACTAGTAATGGCGGCGATCAGCTATTTTTAGCGGGACTGCGACATTGCGGTGGACAGATCAGACACCTAACTGACATTTTTTACACTTTTGGGGGGGGGGGGGCAGTTACATTACCACAGTAATCAGAGCTAAAAATATGCACTGTTGCTCTACTAATGACACTAGTAGGGAAGGGGTTAACACCAGGGGCAATCAAAGGGTTAAATGTGTACCTAGGGGGTGCTTTCTAACTGTGTGTATGATGGGGTTGCTGCATGAACACAGAGACCTGTGTTCCTAAATAGGAGGAACACAGGATCCCTGTGTTCATAGCCGACAGAACAGCGGTCTGCCGTGTTTACAACGGCAAACCGTTGTTTTGTCTCCACGGGGAGTGATCGTGGGGAGTGATCGTGGGTGCCCGGCGGCATTCACAGCCGCCGGACCAGCTGATCAGCTTCCCCTGTGGCGCATGGATTTGTGCACGTGCCGCTGGTAGCGCACGAACCCCCGCAAACTTTCCCGTGAAGTGACATACAGGTACATCGTTTTGTGGGACAAGGATGACCTGCCACGGTAAAACTACGGTGGCTGTTCGGCAAATGGTTAAAGTGCAACAATAAAAATGCCTGGGGGTCCCCTTTAGGTGCCTGTAAAGTAGCGCATCTGTAGCATACATAAAACATACTACAGCAAAAATAAAATTTCTAAAAGAAAAAAACAAGTCAAATCCCATTTAAAATGACTTGCGGTTACAATTGCCAGCACACGGCTATTAAAAAAATAAAGAAGAAAACAGTGTAGGGTCCCCCCAATCCATACCAGGCCCTTTAGGTCTAGGGGCTGAAGGATCTGGGGGCTCTGTGTTAAAGGGGGCTTCCATATTCCGAAAAGCCCTCTGCCCGCAGACCCCATCAAAAGACCTTTGTCCCTATCAACATGTGGGGGGCAGAGCCAGAGCACCCACCCCATGTTGAGGGCATGTGGCCTGGTATGGTTTAGAAGAGGGGGTGCTCCTTTGCCCCCCCTTTCCTTTCCTGTCCTGCCAGGCTCTGCACCCTGATAAGGGTCTGGTGTAGATTTTGGGGGGGACACAACGCCTTTTTATAAAAAAATATTTGGCAGGGCAGGTTCCCCTTAAAAACCATACCAGACCCAAAGGTCCTAATATGGACTGGGGGGGGGGGGGGGGCGGCATGCTGTTTTTTTTCTTTAATTTTTTAATACCTGGGAGCCGGCAATTGCAACCAATTGCTACCAGTCATTTTGAATGTGTTTTCCTTCAAAATTTTAGTTTTTGCTGTAGCATGTTTAATGCATGCTAAAGATGCGCCACTATACAGGCAGATTGTGATTTGGAAAATTGGGTTCAGGCGCTAAGGACTTTCATGGTACTGCAGAGACTTACAAGACAATAATTATAAAAAAATTTTTTATTAATTCCACAAATACAGTAGTAAAAACAACCGCCCATATAGGGAGGAAAATGTACAATATACTAAATGGTAAAATGGTCACTTAAAGACACCTAGGCCAAAAAGTGAACTAGATCCAAGCAATAATTCAATAGGAAAACTCCTCTGATACAGATTGGTTATACATGGAACTCCCCACATATGGGGGCCTCCTAAATTACTCCAATCTTACTCAACATGTTTCACGGGGGGTCCTTTTCATCAGGAGTATTTGTTCAAGAGGAATAAATATGTAGCTCATATTATTTGTTCACTATACAGGCAGACTAAGAGGACCCTCCAAGCATTATGTTTAAAGCATTGATTCATTTATTTATTTTTGTAACCGGCACTTTTTTTTTTTTTTTTAGCTGTCAGCAGGGAAACCCATTGACAGCTGATGCCTCATCAGTTGTTAAGGACGTCGCGGCCGGCTTCCCGGCCCTGCTCCTTAACAACCAGCCTATACTGCGGCCTGATTGGGCAAAGCTTTGCCCAATCAGGGCGCAGCATTGCAGGGTGTTCAGTGTTCAGAACACCCTGCAAATTCAGTTGTTCGGCGAATGGCAGAACAGGCAAATGTTTGGTCCGAACTCATGCTCGGGCCGAACTGCTCACCAATCCCAAATCCCTTTATATACTCTACTCAATATGGCTAAGATTGCTTTGAATTGCCTGTATAGAAAGTCTCACACTAACTAAACCTTATTATAAAACTGACCATAGTAACCAAGATTGATATAAGATCTATACCAGCAAATTAAGGTGTAAGTTTAGTAAACTGAGAAGTTTTCTCTCAGTTCACTTCTCGGCAGTTCTCAGAGAAAAAATATCTCCTCTGGCACCCAGTTTAGAAGGCGGAGAACTTCACTTCTCACAGGGTGATCAGAGGAGAATTTTTTTCTCTGAGAACTGCCGAGATCTGTGTATAACATGGTGGACTGCCTGTAATCTCATGAGATTACAGCCGCCCCTAAGTTTAAAAAGTGAAACTAAAGTTTAAAAGAACTCGTAATGACATGTTCTGACACATGAAAACATATCTATACACACACACACATGCACAGTATATATACATACAGTATATATATATATATATATACACACACACATGCACAGTATATATACATACATACATACAGTATATATATATATATATATATATATATATACATACATACACACCAGTACATACAGTATATATATATATATATATATATATATATATATATATATATACACACACCAGTACATACAGTATATCTATATATATATATACACACCAGTACATACAGTATATATATATATATATATATATATATATATATATATATATTATGTGATAGGAAGTCAGGTAAATCTGTGGATGTTGTCACAGACAGGAGATACATTTCCACCTGGTTTAGAAAATTCACCAATTACTATAGGGTGTCGGCTGCAGAGGTAGCCAGAGGACGTTGAAAGACATCAGCTGTTCAGGATGAGGCAATTAACATCCTTACACCTCTGCAGCCGACACCCTATAGTAATTGGTGAATTTTCTAAACCAGGTGGAAATGTATCTCCTGTCTGTGACAACATCCACAGATTAACCTGACTTCTTGTCACAATATATATATATATATATATATACACACACCAGTACACACAATAAATATATATATATACACACACACATACACCAGTATATATATATATACTGTATATATACAAACTATATATATATATATATATACACATACATACACCCACAAACACACATACATACATACAATATATACATTCATTTTGAACCCACTGGTGCTGATATATAGGAGGAAAGAATTCTTCTTCCTCTTATCACACAGCTTCTCCTCCTGATTCTCCACCTCTGAGCTGGAGAAGCAGGAAGAGGAGATCTTCAAAGAGAAGCACAGTGATAAGGTGACATCATGTGTTACTAAACTGGCCGTTTCTGTTGCAGTGAATGCAAGCCGTTTGTGTACTGAGATGAGAAGAGAAGACTATGTTCTCCACTGCTCTTCTCAGTAATTTAAACCAGCAATGCTCTGAGACAAGCCGTGATCATCCAGATCTCGGCTTATCTTAGTTTACTAAACGTACACCTAAGGCTCTAAAAAAAGAAAATGAGCACAAAATGAGGATTGTCACAAAAAACGAAGAACACCATCTTGTGGACAAAAAAAGAAAATGCAGGGCAAGTCTATGAGGAAACACAAAAACATTCTAAAAATGGCAAAACATTTTACAAAGTCATAAAACTACCAAAAATACAAAATAAAACCTACAATCATAAAATAGCAAAACATATGCTCTTAAATTATCTGAGAAAGGGGATAATGAAGATATACAGACAAGAGTTTACACTTCCAACCTTAAAATCACTTAAGGGGGCAAAACACCCCCCAAAAATAATCTAATCATAAAAAATAGACAAAGAAATCCTCATACCTAGCAATGTAATGTCATAATAATGGTATATATCGGGGAGGCAAAAAATACTAAGCATTAATAATAAAGGCATTAACATCCCAATCAATTTTAAGGCCATAAGCCATAAGGAGTCTTTGACTTGATATTGCATATCCTTCTTATATTTGTAGTGCTGCTCTAAGCAAAAAAGGGAAATATATATTGTCCCGCTGGTGCTCAGAAATGGGGGGCCGGCATGAAATATCACCAACCAGTAGTGTGTAGTATGCTTAGACAAATTGACGCTCTCCATGTCCAGTCTATGTTGTTAACATTTGTGAGATGGCCTCAACTTTAAACCACTACACAAGCCATGCCCTCTGACAGGGTTCAGTCATAGAGGTGACTAACCAGTTTGTTTCATCTTAGAAATTTCTCTCTTAATAGCACCCCAGTGTGGGGTAAATCTATCCATGGCTAAAAATATCGTCCCAGAGGGGTTAATTTTTATGAAATTCCATGTAATGTCGTGGCACACTATGGCCTTTAGGGCCCTTCCTAATAGTGCTTATATGCTCATGTAGCTGTACAATAAGTGCCCGTGTGGTCCTGCTCACATATTGCAGACCACAGAGGCACTGTAACATTTACACCACATTAGTGGTAGCACATGTAATAAAGGGCTTAATTGTTAAAGTCTTGGATGTTACTAAGGAGGTGAAGGTATTGATCTTCCTATCCTTACATCCATTAATGCTACATACCTACCATTTCTTATATTTATGATGCCCAATCAGATTATGAAAAAAGACGGGTCCACATAGAGTATCAAGAATGTTCGGAGAAATATAATCCTTTCAGGAGGGGACGCCCCTATAAGTAACCTGAGGTTTAGGTGGCAAAACAGGACCCAACACTTTATCATTTCTAAATATATGCCAATGTTTACACATCATTTCTTTTTAAACTAGATAATGTTGTGAGGAAAAAGATGTAAAAAAAGTTAACCTAGAACTGTCTCCAGACTCTCCAGAAGATTCCTTAAAAACTCCTGAACAGAACGGATGGTTTCCCCAAAAAATCAGCATACCCCTTCTCGATGAGCCTCTCTTTAACCATTTCAATACAAGGCATGTTTACCCCCTTCCGGCCCAGACCAATTTTCAGCTTTCAGTGCTTTCACACTTTGAATGACAGTTACCCAATCATGCTACACTGTACCCAAACAAAATTTTTATTATTTTTTTCACACAAATAGAGAATTTTTATTTTGGTGGTATTTAACCACTTGCCAACCGCCCCACGCAGATTTACTGCGGCAGGTCGGCTCGGCTGCGTATAATCTCATAGATCTACGTGATTATGTGCAAGCGGTTTCAGCGCGCGCAGCCAGAGTCGCGCTTCCGCTGTGATTAGACACAGGAGGAGGCAGACCGTGGAAGGGAGTGGGCTCAATCTCCGCCAGCCTCTCTCAATCTTCTGCAATACTGACTGGAGAGCCATTTTGTTTGTAAACAATGCAAGACAGCTCTCTTGTCAGAGAGACAGGGAAAGATATGGGGATTCAGCTAAGCTGAATAACCGATCTCTCTCTGCCTCTGTTAAATCCATCACCCCAACAGTTATAGGGAACACATTTAACCCCTTGATCACCCCGAGTGTTAACCCCTTCCCCGCCAGTGTTATTTTTACAGTAACAGTGCATATTATTTAGCACTGATTACTGTATTAATGTCACTGGTCCTCAAAAAGTGCTGATCGCCGCCATTACTAATAACAAAATAAAAAAACAAAAAGTTCATAAATCTATCCCGTAGTTTATAAACGCTTTAACTTTTGTGCATGTAGCATTGCCCCCTAGGGAGCTGCTGAGAATTGCACATTCTGGATTCCCCTGGGTTACCCTTAGCAACGAATACCAGACAAATAGCATTTTAAGTCCTTGGCTCAGTCAATAAACAGTCCATTGGATGTTGGTTTTTGTGTTTTATTTTAGAACTGGGATGGGAGAAGGGATGAGTGGGATACTCCAACTTGAACTATGCACAATCCTGAGGACAACTAACTGCAGTGTGTGCGGCAAGACTGCTGCTTCACCTTGCCACTGAAGTGAAGATAAAGAATATGAACTCTTGTTTAGGTTACTCTTCAGAGTCTAACTTGGCACCCCCTTTCTCACTTGCTGTGTGTGCTGACCTCCTGTCCACTGACACTCTAATGGAGTGGTCCCCTTCCTGGGCAGACCCCTGGCAAGCTTCCCTGTACTCACAGACACTGTTTTTTTCCTGGGTTGCTCTGCCTCCATCTTCCTTGTTAGCATCCACTGGACTTCCTGGCTCAGCTCCACACTCCTGGTCCACAAGGCCGACCACCTGTGACCACCCTCCTCAGCAACAGGAGAAGAGACAGGCGTCAGCCTCCTCCTGGGACTTGGCTTCCCGCCCAAAGACACCCTGTCACATGTGCCCGTGGCTTTTATAACATATCCCAGGATGCACCACTGTTGTGCCAACCCACTGGGATAGTCATAAAAGCCTGTGTGTCACTGGCTGGGTTTCCTCCACTGTCCAACAGGCTCCCCTATTGGATACAGTGGGGACACTCCCTCAGACCAGATGAATCACACATGGACACATGCAACAGACAAAACTAACAATTAGGCCCCCCTGATAAGCAGATGGAGCTGCTAAGCTTTTATCCACCTAGCACCTACCTAGGAGGGTGCTACATGCAAACCAATTATTATACACTTTTTGGGATTGTTTTTACCAAAAATATGTAGCAGAATACAAATTGGCCTAAACTGATAAAAAAATTAGATTTTTAAATTTTTTTTATTGGGAATGTGTTATAGCAGAAAGTAGAAAATATTGGTGTTTTTTTCAAAATTGACGCTCTTTTTTTGTTTATAGCACAAAAAACAAAAATTGCAGAGGTGATCAAATACCACCAAAAAGAAAGCTCTATTTGTGGGAAAACAAGGACATCAATTGTATTTGGGTATGGCATCACATGACCGCTCAATTGTCAGTTAAAGCAACACAGTGCCGAATCACAAAAAAAATTGCCTGGCAATTAAAGGGGGTAAAACCTTCCGGGGCTGAAGTGGTTAATCACCACTGGGCTTTTTATTTTTTTCGGGATAAGCGAAAAAGTGTGAAAATTGTGGGGAAAAAAAAACATTTTTTTCTAATTTCTATTATACCATTTTGAAAATAAGTAATTACTCTCCATAAATGTAGGCCCAAATTAATACTGATACATGTCTTTGGTAAAAAATAACCCAAATTATTGTATAATATTTAGTCTGTGTGAACGTTATAGAGTCTACAAGCTATGCTATGTATCATTGAAAATTGGTCAATCCTGATGTGCTATGTCTGTCTCATTTCTTGAGGCCCTGAAATGTCAGGACAGTACAAATATCCTCAAAATTACCCCTTTTTGGAAAGTAGACAGTCCAAGGTATTTAGTAGGAGGCAAGGTAAGTTTTTTGAAGTTTTACTTTTTTTCACAATTCTTGGGAAAATGAAGAAATATATATATTTTTTTTTAACACAAACTTGTCATAATAACAAGTTATTTCTAACACACAGCACATGCATACTTGCAGTTACACCCCAAAACACATTTTGCTACTCATCTTGAGAATGGCGATACCACATGTGTGAGACTTTTTTTACAGATTGGTCACATACAGAGGCCAAGCATCCAAGGCGTTCTGGGGACATTCCTGACTACCTATCCCATTTAGAATGCCCTGGGAGCACCAGGACAGTGGAATTACCAACAAAATGGCCCCATTTTGGAAAGCAAACACCCCAATGTAAATTTTTAAGAGCCATAATGAGTCTTTTTTAACTAGTCATTATTTTCCATAAGTAAAAGTGAAAAAGGTGCGCGAACCAATGTAAATGGTATAAAAGCAGCACTATAAAGTGTATGGATATTGTGAAGGATTATAACATATGGATAATAAGTTATAAAAGTGCACTTCTATGAAAAATAAACAAAAAATTACATAGCATCAATTGTGACAAGTGAATGAAAAACAATATTCCAAACTGTGCAAAAATAATTCTTATAAAGTGAAAAAAGTCTCTTTAATCTGAAGGTAAGGGGTGAACCAATATCGCCCAAAGTGATAGGTTAAAAGGATCCAACTGCTGGGATTGCACTGACGTATATTAAAGGTGCTCAATAGCCTCTTACCAAATAATAAATCCAATAAATGTGATATTCTAAAAACCAATAGTGCAATAGTGATGGTGACACCCGGTGAGGAAGATGGACTCTTACCACAAATTAGGGAGAAAAGAGCCAAAGCTGTGGTACCAGGGAATCCAATATCTGATCGGCCAGAGATGGTATGGCGCCCAATGGGATGGATGAGTCAAACAGCCACTTATCTACATGGGTCCGGAAACCTCCGGGGATGGGAAATTCAGAGGGAAAATCCACCATGGAAAGAAGGAGGAAACTGATTACCCAAGTATTTATTGAAATATAAAAGGAAAACACTTACAAGCATCCGTAAGGTAAACAGCAATGCTCAGATTGAAAGATCACGGCTGCCTGCAGTGTGGTCCATGACGAATAGCAGCAGTTTCCTCCTTCTTTCCTTCCCATTATTTTCCATAAGTTTTTGGGAAATGTGGAAAGAAAACTAAAAACGTATTTTTTCACACAAAGTTGTCAATTTATAAGATATTTCTAGCACAAAGCATGTGCATACCAAGAATTATACCTCAAAATACCACATGTGTGAGACTTTTATACAGCCTGGCCACAAACAGTGGCCCAACATCCAAGTAGCACCTCCAGGCGTTCTAAGAGCATAAATTACACATCTAATTTCCTGACTACCTATCACACTTTTGAACCCCCTGAAGCACCAGGACAATGGAAACGTCCACAAAAGGATCCCACTTTGGAAAGCAAACACCCCAGTGTATACTCTATGAGGCATAATGGGCCTTTTGAACATGCCATTGTAATGAAATGAAAACTATTTTTTGTTTTGTTACACAAAGTTGTCAATTTATAAGAGATTTTTAACACATAGCATGTACATAGCAAAAATGACACCCCAAAATACCTTCTGTTTCTCCTTCTGAATATAGCGATACCAATTTGTGAGACTTTTACACAGCCTGACCACATACAGAGGCTCAACCTCCAAGTAGCACCTCCTGGACATCTAGGGGCATAAATAATACATTTAATTTCCTAACTATCTATTACATTTTTTAAGGTCCTGGACTAGGACAGTGTAATTACCCACAAAAAGACCCAATTGTGTAAAGCTGCACTACAGATACTGATAGGCTGCTCAACAGGTACTGATGGGCTGCATGACAGGTACACTGATGGGCTAATGGGCTGCATGACAGGTACACTGATGAGCTGCATGACAGTTTTACTGATGGGCTGCATGACAGGAAAACTACACATAAGGAACTAGACGTGCAATTAGTTTTGGTCTAAATGTAAATTCGGACAAATTTATGTTTATTTGTTTATTCATTTTCTTTTTTTTTTCCAAAATATTTTTATTGAATAACAAGAAAAGAGTCATACAGCAAGGCAAAATGAACGACAAGTATGTATCAACAAGTTGAACAGGGTAAACAAAACATATCAGTGAATACGTTAGACTATTGAATCAAACAAGATGCATTGGTATAAACGTAGGCATGTACTGGTTAGGAACCAAAGATGTTGTATAACAATTAGTATGATATATGTGGAAACCAAAGTTTGGATGAGAGATAGGCATATGCTCGGGTAAAGGAATTGTAGATAATATGGAAACCAGCAGCATAATATAGTCGGAAGTATGATACTTTTATGGTCTAACATGGGACATAGTTAAAGATGCATGGGTTTATGCATTGTCAGCATGGTACATAAGTCGCCTACTAAGCGCATAATAGTCTGATGAGTTTGATTGGCTGTATGAGAAGGCATAAAAGAGGGGGAGGAGGACCTGTGTCTCTCTGAAGGGGTCCAGGTCTCCTCCCTGAACAAATGATAAAATATGGGAAGATAGGAAGGGAAGGGGGGAGAGGAATGATGGGGTAGGAGAAGAGGAAAGGAGATGGGGGGGGGGGGGTGTCCATCCCAGTCTCTGTCCAGTTGGCGTCCAGTAGATGAAAATTACCAAAAGAGATATAATATGGATAGGGGAGAAAAGTTTCCCAAGGAGGAGTGGAGGAGTGTGTTGAGGTTACCTCTCGTCTTTATCCCTTGTTTAGGGGCAGGAGCAACTGTGTACAATAGGTAAACAGATCTAGAGGGTCCTCCACTCATTCCACTTATGTAAGGTGTGATATTGATAGAGTTCAGGGGAGAGAATGTAGGGGGAATTGGCCAGTGACTACTGGTTGTTAGAGGTGGGTATGTCATTAGGGCTGGGCAATGTCATTAGCAAAGTGTATAGTAGTTGGGCATATTTGTTGGTCGTATCTTGTACGATCAGCTCTTGAAGTTTTGCAATTTTGCCAATTTTTTTGTAGCCATTCCTTTATAGTAGGTGGGGTACGGGACTTCCAATGTACAGGTATACACGTTTTAGCAGCATTGATCAAGTGTGAGATCAGTGTTTTGCATCGGATGACCACCTTACTCCTATACAAATCTGCTCAACTATACGGACGAAACCCCTGGATTCCTTCTGCCTGACAGCTGACACTATACATATTAAAAAGGTTATACAGGGTGAGTGCGATACCTAGTGGCCACCACAGGTATAGACACCCAAATCACCTTTTCTTTTATCTGTCACGAGCACTATACTGAGCACTATAAAGAAAAGTTTTATAATTCTCGCTTTCAAGGAGCCAATATATATAATGATTACCCACACAGGGTTTATTTATATTTTTTTGCACTGAAGTACTCACTACCAGCACTTTATTAATAAATTGTATTACCATTTGTGCACTTTTGTTTTATTTATTGTTCAATCACTATATTATTTCTTGGACACCGAGCACTTTTTAGTCCAAACACTACATCCCACCTGCACCCTAGTATTTATAATTTTAATTATTTATATATTTGATTTTATGAATACACGTTTATAAGACCTTTGGACATACAGGTCTAACAGGTAGCACCGTTTACCAACTTTCCTCACTTTGATTTTAGCTAGAGAGATATGTAATGTTTTGTGAAGATTTTGTGAACTTGTTTCTAGAAAGGTTGGATTAGGGGGCATGTCCAGAATAGGTGGATAAGTGTGCCAGGATCTTTATAACATCTCCAGCACTCCTCAGAGGAGTTGGGGTAGAACTTGTGTAGGATCGTTAGGGTTCTATACCAGCAGGTTGGGAGTTTGTAGCAGTTTTCCTGCATCGAGACATTGAGGGAGCTTTTGTGTGTAATGAAGCAGATATTTCTCCATTCACGTTCGGTGAGGGGAAGGTCAAGATCCGATTCCCAAGTATTTAGGGCTTTAGTCGAGGTCCGTGGGGAGTCTAAGAAAAGTAAGTTATAGGTGGTAGAAATCAGGTGGCGTTGAGGTGATTTACCCAAACAGAGATGTTCGAAGGGTGTCAGATCTCTAGCGATAGCTCCTGAAGGATTTAGAGTAGTAAGGAAATGGCGTATCTGGAGATATGCCCAGAGTGGAATGGGAGGGGAATCTGTCTTTGATTGGAGTTGAATGCGTTCAATTATGGAACCCTGTTTGTAAAAGTTATGTGCCCGGATTGGACCAGTTCTCCAGTGATTCGATAGAAAGGATGGTGACATACCAAGAGGGAAATCAGGATTAAATCCTATCGTTGTGAGTGGGCCCGGAGTAGATGATAGGAAGTAGTGTTTACATACGTCTCTGAAGGTAGATAGGGTGGTAATACCAGGTACCAATCTAAGATTCTTGTAAGGTGGCAAGCCCAATAATATGTTTTCAAATCAGGTAGGCCGATTACTCCAGCAAGTTTCGGTTTGGTCAGTAAGTTGAAGGAAAGTCTGGGATGATTCTGATTCCATAGAAAATTTGTGCATAGGGTTTTAAAGGAATGAAAAAAGGAGGAGGGGATTTTGACTGGAATCGTTTGAAGCAGATACAGGAGGCGGGGAAGGATATTAATTTTAATTATGGCTGCTCTGCCAAACCAAGAGAAGTGAGGTTTATTCCATTTTTTGATATCGTCTCTAATGGCTTTGAGCACCGGTGAGAAACTCTTAGAGAAAATATCTGAAAGATTAGCCGGGAGATGTTTGCCTATGTATTTTATGGAATCTAGTCGAGCCTGTCAAACGCCTTCTCGGCGTCAAGTGAAAGCATAAAGCCCTCGAATCTGGAAGAAGACATCTATTGTTGAACATTAATGGCCTTGATCGTATTTTCTCGGTCTTCTCGGCCCGGGATGAAGCCAACCAAATCCTTACTGATTATACTGGGGATGGTAGGGAGAAGTCTGTTTGCGAGTATTTTAGCGAACAATTTAATATCTACATTTAATAGGGATATAGGTCTGTAGTTCGCTACCGATGTAGCGTCTTTGCCTTCCTTATGGATGACAGTAATGTGGTCCTAAACAATAAGGTGATACCACCCTTCTCCTGCGCTTAGAATCCAAGCTCCCCGACCACACTCCCCACAGGATTCACAACTGGCGTCTCAGATGGCTAAGGTCTTGCTGCCCAAAAACGGACTGGGGTAGTCCAACGGTACTAGAGGCAAAGAGAAGCAATGAGAAACGTCATCTCATCGGATTATGGACTAACTCATGGACTACTACTAACACTGGAGCAACTGAGCTTGATATGATCTTTTTCACCTGTGTTTGTGAGTAGCCATTTTTATATGTTGCATGAATAAAGCCTATTATTGAGGATAATGCGCTAGGTCGGTACGCCCTTTCTTTGTTTCTCTTTGACAGTAATGTGGGCCTCTAGTAGTCTGTGGGGAGGGAGTGGGAGAGTAGACATAGAATTGAAAGTGTTCGCCAGGAGGTTAGAAAGTAGATCCACAAAAGTCCTATAATATGGTGCAGGGCCGGGGCTTTTATCCACTTTAAGTTGTTTGGGGTTGTCCAATTCACATGCTATTGTGGGAGAAATAGGCGTCGGGCAGTGTATATGTAAGAAGTCGCGGATAAGGGTGTCTTTGTTGGTCTCTGAGGGGATTGAAGCAAGGTTATATAGATTAGAAAAATATCGTTCAAATTGGGAAGCAATATCTGGAGTATTGACAAATGCGTTTCCTTGGCCGTCCTTGATAGTGTGTATGGAGAGGGATGCTCTTTTCGCTTGAAGGGCTCTTGCTAGAAACGTACTACTTTTATTTCCATATTCATAAAATAGTTTTTGTTGTAGGATAAACGTACTTTTAGTTTTAATGTGCAATTCATCTAAAAGTAGCTGTCTGTGATGTTTTGTACAAGTTCTTGGTAAGTGCATTGGGCTTGCGTACGCTTGTGTGTAACTTTGAGTTCTTTGATCTCCCGTATTAGTGAGTGGGTTCTAGCCTGATGAGCTTTCTTCTTAGCTGCCTTAAGTGAGATTAAGATACCTCTCAGTACACATTTGTGTGATTCCCAGAGGTTGATAGGCGACGTTTCTGTTGTGTCGTTGATTGTAAAACTGATGAAATTGGTGTGCGGATATGTTGGATGTCTGATTCTAAAGTCAGGAGAGAAGAATCTAATCTCCAGAATTTGGAGTGTGGGTTGTCCGAAGGAAGAGAAAGTGTCAGTGATACAGGGTGGTGGTCAGATAGAACCATCGGTTCAATTGTCGCTTTCTTAATAAGGGGAAAATCCTTTTGAGAGAGGAAGATGTAGTCAAGTCTGGAGTATCTTTCCTGGGGGGAAGGGGAGGAAAAGGTGTAATCCTTAGTGGAAGGAAAAAGGGTACGCCACAAATCATTTAGTAGGAGATCCTGGAGTTGTTTCCTAATTTGCTTTAATGCTCTATAGGGCATGGAAGATGTACCAGTAGAGGTGTCAAGTAATAGATAAATCACTACATTAAAATCTCTGCCTAAGATAGTGATACCGTTTTGGAATTCTGCTAGTGTGTGTGCAATTTTCTTGAAAAAAGAAACTTGTGCTGAGTTGGGGCTATATATGTTGGCTAACATGAAAGGCTTATTAGCGATTTGTCCTTTCAGAAAAATAAATATGCCTTCTGGGTCAACAATAGAATCAAGGAGCATCCAATTAACTTTCCTGGAGATGAGAATAGCGCACACCCTTGGTTTTACCTAGAGGGTTTGTGGACAGGTATGTGGTTTGGTAGAGGTGATTTGATAGTTGGGGTGTGTCTCGAGGTGCAGAAGTGCATTTCCTGGAGATATACAATGTCTGCCTTAAGTTTCTGCATGAGGTCAAGGACTTGGCTACGTTTCTCTGGAACATTTAGGCCTTTGACATTGAGAGATACTACGTTAAGCGGAGTCGATTTATGTGTGTTAGGTGGATTTGCCATCATGGAATTCGGAAATGTGTAATGTGAAGAAACGTATAAAGGTTATACGTGTGTTGGAGTAGCTAGTTGCTTGCCAGGTATGGACAAGAGTACTTGGTTGAAGGTACTGAGACTGGGAGGGTCTAGGGAGGAAGGTAGGGGGGTGTGGTGAGGAAGATGGGTTAGGGGAGAGTCAGTGGGGAGGGAGGAGAGGGAGATGGGAAAAGTGGTAGAGAATGCCGAGGCTAGGGAGGAAGGCTAAGTCCTGCCCTAGCTAAGTATATACAAGTCAAGAAGAGTCGACACAGAAAAGGAAGGTCCAATTCTCGTCTCTTGGGGGAGTAGTCAGCGCCTGGGTCGGAAATGGGTATGGAACGATCCCGTGCCAACTTAGGAGACATAGGTATATGCTGGTATAAAAAAATCATCTAATAGGTCATGAAGCTTATATGGGGAAGGTTCGAGCAATATAGCAAATTAAATATATGGTACGTGGCCTGTCAGGTATCAGAGGGGAACACCAGGGAAAGTTTATGGAGCAAACGTCTCTGTCTTCCAAGGGTAAGTAAATTAATGTTTAAGGTCAGATTACATGAAGCCATCACATCAGGATACAGGGGTGGCATGTGAATCTTTGAGGGAAAGTATATAAAAACAGAGTACATTACCAGCCCCTGTGTAGTGGTAGGCGGGATGCAGTGGGGAGAGTCAGTGATACCCGTTTCCGGGTGGTTGATGGTCTCAGAAGGCACGTAACATCATTGAGGCATATATCGTTTTTGAGTCCGGAGAGGTTGTTCTAGCTGGATCGTCACTCATGCCCTTGTGGAAGATATCCTGTAGATGCTCAAAGATTCGTTTGGAAGTTCTGGAACCTGTATCGGATAAAATGATAAAGAGAGAGAGGGGAAAGGAGAAAAACAAGTAGTAGGATGGGGGAGAAAGAGGAATATCTGGAGACTGTGGAGTTAGCAGAGGTTAGTCTGTTCTTTCTTGACGCGGCCTTCTATGAACAGGAGATGCTGTGGGGCTTCCGTTTCTGTGTATCCGGGGCTGAGTGAAGTGATCGTGTCTGGGAGATGTCGATCTGTGACGTCTTAGGTGGAATTTGTCTCTTTTGGGTATTGTGTCCATAGACGTTGCCCTCCGCATGGAGGGGGGTTGGGAGCATCTGTACCAGTCAGGGAGGTCGATGTGCGGGATGTCAAGAATGCTGCAGAAGTGCACCCATTTAAAGACGGTGATAAGCAAAAAGGAAAATTCCAGCGGTACTGTATGTTTCTATTATGCGGGATTTCCAATAAAGGGCGGAGGTCTCGTCTGCGTTGTAGTGTTATGGGTGATAAGTCTTGGTATATTTTAACTTCAGAGCCATGATATAGAAGTACACAGCAACCTCTGGCACGTCTAAGGATGTCTTCCTTTAGTTTAAAGTTTACAATACAGCACACAATGTCTCGGGGGGGGGGGGTCCGTATCGCTTAATCTGGGTCTCAGCGCCCTATGTAAACACTCAAATTCTATGGGAGTATCTGGGGGCCTCCCAAGAACATCGTTGAAAATCGTCATTGTTGCATTTGTGATCTTATTGGGTTCCACTGATTCAGGGAGACCCCTTACCCTGAGGTTGTGGCGACGTCCCCTGTTGTCCATGTCTTCTATATGGCGCTGGAGATCTCTCAGTTGGGAAGAGTGTGATCTGAACATAAGAATCAAGGGATTGTATGGATTCAGCCTGCATGTTAGTTTTCTCCTCCACATCATCAATCCTGATTGTGATATTTTGGATGTCCCTCTTTAGGTCTGCTACTGCCAACGCTAGTGAGGCCTTTATGTCATTTGCCACTGCCCTTAAATCTTGCAGGTTAAGCGGTGGGGCGGATGTAGGGGCTATTGGTCCTGGGGGTGTTGTAATGGAGCGTTCAGGGCTGCCATTAGCAGAGCGCGCAGCGGTGGCCCCATGCGCGGCGTCAGCATAGGCCCGAGATGAAGCAGGGGCCTCGTGTAATGGCTGCTGCAGCTGAATAGATCCGGGATGCCTCTGCTCGCCTGCATCGCCAGATCGTGTGGGGAGCGGAAGCGGGAGGAGAGGAGTGCGTGGAGGATTTCCCCATGCTTACCACTGCTGATTAAATGGATGAGGGAGCTTGTGAAAGAGCTCAGGCTCCTCTGGCTGGGAGCTGTGAAGTTAAGCAGCCATACCGCTCAAGCGCTAAGCCACGCCCCCTTCATTTTCTAATGAATGTAACATTTTTGGAACGATTCGAAATCAGATCGGTTGAAAAATGATTGACAGATTTGAATTCTGTGTGAAGAATAGCTGGTTGTTAAGGAGCAGGCCGAGAAGCCGGCTGCTGCATCCCTAACAACCAATGACTCATCAGCTGTCAGTGGGCTTCTCGCTGAGAGCTGAAATGTAAACAAATGAATGCCGACAATAGAAAAGTCAGAAAAAAGTAGTAGGCTCCCCCCAATCAATACCAGGCCCTTCGGGTCTGGTATTGATTGTAAGAGGAACCCCCTGCAAAAATAGAAAAAAATTGTTGTACCCCCCACCCAATCAATACCAGACCCTTATCCAAGCATGCAGCCGGCAGACCAGGAAAGGAAGGGGGGCGAGTGAGCGCCCCCCTCCTGAACCATACCAGGCCACATGCCCTCAACATGGGGTGGGTGCTTTGACTCAGGGGGGGTTCTGCCCCCCCACCTGAAGCATATTGTCCCCATGTTGATGGAGACAAGGGTGTCTTCCCCACAACCCTGGCCGTTGGTTGTGGGGGTCTGCAGGGGAGCATATCAGAATCTGGAAGCCCCCTTTAACAAGCCCCCCCCCCCCCTGTAAGTGAATATAGGGTGACGGTTTTGACAATTCCTTCTAAAAAAATAATAAAATGTTCCCTGACTAATCTTAGGGATTGTTGTTTTTGTATTCCCTTTTTACACTTTTTTGGTGAATGGGTAGGGATACTATGTATATAAAATCACACTCCACCTGAGCTTACAATAATGTGGAAATATATATAAATATACAAAATAAAGAAAGCAGCTAGCACAGTTCACTGGTGATGAATACATTGATTTTAATATTGAAAGTGCAGCACTTTCCATTACATATATAAAATACAGTCCTTTTCAATAGGATGTTAAAAAATCCAAAAGGTGGGATCCAACCAGTGTTATTTCCACACACACAAAGTGCTATAAATGTCATCCCCCAAGAGCAAAGCACACACTGATCCTTACCCTCAGTAGTGGACCACTCTATATATAGCGGTTAAACCAGCTCAGTTAACCCAACTCCAAACCACCACATCCAGGAGGGAAGGAACTCCATCAAAGAAAGACCTCAAATCATTCAGGGTTGAGAATATGTAAAAGACACTTCTTTGTGCAGTATTAATTATAGTCAAAATTTAAATAAAAATTTGCCAAAATACTCACAAACACAAATGGTTGCATGTCAATCCATATATTTCCATATATGTTGCCAATCATTAACCTCCCTGGTGGTATGATTATTTCGGATTTTAGGTGCTGAAAGAGGTACCATTATTTTGCTAGTAATTCTTAAGGATGAGCAGCCCAAACCAACTATTTACTGTATATATGATTTTCTTTTACTGTGCGTTCTTCTTTATAACATCCCGGGTATGTGAAAGTTTGAAACACAAAATCCTAAATTATAATATAATAAATAACTATAAAATAATAACAAATAATAATATAATAATAATAACACTTTTTATTCAATAAATGATAGTAAATAACATAATCAAAAACACTGACATTTTTCTTTTTGTCAAACAAGGATGCAATATTTTTTTTTTTCTTTTCCAAAAAGGATGCAATATTAGTGGTCACATTGCTTCAGTAAATGTCCCGGGTGTGGAAAATTTTGAAACAGGGTACAGCACAAAGTCCAACGTCACAGTCAGGACAGTAGTACCGCATTTCTTCTCCGATTTTCCGTCCAGTGTCGTCACGTTTGGAACAGCAAACCACACACATCCTTGTGGGTGCAGACTTCTTTTCCGTTGGTGGAATGTGGTCCATAAAGTGACGACCGGTCAGGCGTTCTGGGTTCACAAAACCAGCAGCATGGCGTCCGGATCTACTTACAGCCGTTGGTGTTTGGTGCCTGAGAAATATCAGTTCGGCAATTTTCCATACAAAGTCCGCATGAACCACAGGCCTGTCACTCTTCTTTTTTAGGAGAATAAATGCGTTTCACAAACACTGTTCAAGGAGATGCCTGAATATTTTTTTATAATTTCTTTTTGTTGTTTCCGCATTGCCGGATAAAAAGTCATGGCCTGGTCAGCTCTGTCCACACCTCCCATGGTGTTGTTGTAATCCATGACCAGTTGTGGTTTCATAACATCTTTTCCACCTTTTGTGTGTACCATGACAGTAGAGGTGTTGTGGATGGTACTCATCAGGCACACATCTTTTTTGTCACGCCATCTCAGTGCCAACATTTTTCCTTTCTGCCAGGCAACTATTTCTCCGGGCTTGAGCTTTTTGTTGGCAAAGATGGGGGGCATGTCACGCCGGTTAGCTCTAACGGTCCCATATGCATCAGTCTTGTTGTGTAGAAGGAACTCATACAGTTCTGGGGATGTATAAAAATTTGGTGTGGTGACACAGTACCCCTGATTCAGCAATGGCTCAATCAGCGTAAGAACTGAAGCGGTTGCCATTCCATAGCTGCTGAACCTTTTGTTGAATTTGGTTCCTTTCCCGGTGTATAGGACCGAATTCCAAATATACCCAGAGCTGGATTCACATAGCATAAATGACTTTATGCCAAAGCGTGCTCTTTTGGATACAATATACTGTATCCAGTTGAGTCTTCCTTTATAGGCCATTAGACTTTCGTCTATACAAATGTCTCTTTCTGGCACATGGGACTGCTGGAATTTTTTCAAAATGATTTGATAAACATCCCAAATCTTTTTGAGTTTTGGAGCTGGATGAGAAGTCTCGTCAAATTCGTCATTATTTGTAAAGTGCAAAAACTTCATAATGAGCGAAAATTTGTACTCCGACATAACCGTGCCAAAAAAAGGAGTGGCCAGTAATTTGTTGGTGGTCCAATACCACTTCTGCAGGGGTTTCCTCACCACTCCCTGCAGAATAATTAGGCCCATAAATTTCCAGATGTCCGCTTTGGTCACGGGTTCCCACATCCTGCTCCTTGAAAACCGCTGATGCGCTGCAGCTTGTTGCTCCTGGTACCGATTGGTTTCCACAACAATCTTTTCAATAACCTCATCAGTCAAAAAGAGTTGCAGGTATGCCAAGGGGTTGTCATCCTCAACATCCACTTTGATACCAGGTGCTCCGGTAAACGGGAACCTTGGGGGCGCTACGTGCTCCGTACCGCAGTCGATCGAGCACCAAGTCTGCACATCGCTGGGCACAGTCTCAGGCTTATCGCTTAAATTGATTTCTGCGTCTGATGACGAACTTCCCCACAAAAATCACTATCACTCCATTCTGCAAGCTGTATCGCTGTCGCTGTTCTCCAGCAGGTCATATACCGCTTTTGAGGTGGCAGCACGCTTGTTTGATGCCATGGTCGCTCTGCAGTCTCCAGACACAAGGTACAGGAAAAATGCAGGAAGTGCAATGGAGAAAGCACTGGGGGGCAATCAAAGGTAAATTTATTTTATTTTAGTAATGTAATCCAATAGGATTACAGTGTATCAGTGTGTTTGTGCATTTAACTTTTTGAATTTTCTGCCGGTTCCACCCCCCTGCGGATGTCACATCGCAGGAGATGGAAACCGGGGCACAGAGAGCATCGGGAGGAAGATCCGCCGCCGTACACCGCCCGCATACATCGATGGATCCGGGTGACAAGGTAAGTAACCCCTCTACCAGGATCCAGCGATCTTCCTGGCGGTACCCCGAGTGTGGCTCGGGGTTACCGCTTTTGGCACTGAAATTTAACCCCGAGCCACACTTGGGAATACTGCTAGGAAGGTTAAGATGGCCAACTTACATGTCGTGGCAAAGTCACGTGACCAAGCTCCACCCGACACGTTATGTCAACAGAGGCGTGGCCTCATGTGCGTAAGGCACCTTATATATGGTGCTAGAAGCCAGGAACGATCGTATCTAATGATGCCAGTGCGTTCCACACACAGGAAATGGCTCTTCAATCCGGAACCAGAAATGACGACAGGACCAACATTGAAAACAAACCTGTGAAGTAGCTGCAGACGAAAACCGGAAAGCACCAGTATTAACACTTGGGTGCCAGAAATGGAATTTACAGCCTTCCAAAATGAAGTACACCATACTCATTCACATTATATCCTCACCCAGCACAAATCACTGGCAATAAGCCTTGTGTTATTTACCAAAGGGAAATAATTATTCATTAGATTTTTATCCACCAGAGACATTCCCCAACAACAGGCAAAAGCACACAACAATCTGAATTATGGAGAAACAAAGCAAATACAGAAAAAAAACAATTAGAGCTCAGGTTTTCTACAGCTCAACTATGAGTTAAATTTGGAAAACAAAATAATCCAATTTAAAGCACAAGATATTAGGAGGAAGAATTTTCTCAACTCCACAGGTAACCTGGTTCTCTGTGTCAGATGAGTTTGTTTGTCTAGAGATTTTTCCAATGAATATAGGGATTGAGTTGAAGAGGTCTAAAGTGGAACTGAACAAGTGTAACTGCCTCAAAAGAGGTTACCATCAAACAGCAGAGGGATTTGACTGGAAAAGAATCTCTTGTTTGAGTCATATCCAGGATGACACCCAGATATTCCAAACCATTCAGACTGTCTGAAAGGATGGACTGTTTGATCTGTCCATACTATCCATCAGTCAGAGTGTAACAAGGCTAGAATTGGCACCAATAGCTTTGTTGAAAACTTAAGGTGCAGAAGACCAAATGGTAAAGCGACAAACTGATATTGAGCAACCACAACAAAACAGTGGTAGTGTCTTGGTGCTGGAAACATGAAGTACATATTTCTGATATCCACATGGGGCTAGAAGAAAGTTTTCATGATGCAGGGAGGCTATTATCAACCTAGTGGATCTATGCAAAATGTTTTACACCAGAATCAGACAATTAAGGTCTTCTGTTTGAAGATGGAGTGGGTTACCTCTTTTGGTTTGGGAGTTGCGAAAAGGTTGGAGCAAAATAATCTGAAACTGTTCTGCAGTTAGAACTACAGTGATAATGCCTTGATTTAAGAGATCTGAAAGTAAGAGTGGAATTTTAGCTTGTAGCCCCTCTAAATCATGGCTCTTACGGAGTCATCTGAGATGCTTTCTGACAAGGTATCTGAAAAAGACAAAATATATGTCTCACTACTTTGGAAAGTGGGGGAATCCCTTCTTTAAGAAGAGGACCTGTTTGGATGTGTGGGAGATTTACTGTTCCAGGGCTTTCAGTTGAAATGGACCACTGGCTTTCTTATACTTGTAGTGCCACTCTAAGCAAAAAAGGAAGCTATATATTGTCCTGCTGGTGAACAGGAATGGAGTGCCCACATGAAATAGTGGTAATAGTAGTAGCAGTAGTATGCTTAGAAAAATCGCTGCTTTTCCAGTTCAGTCTATGTTAACGTACTGTATGAGAGATGGCCTCAGCCTAACACGACTCCACATTCCCATGTTTCACCCCAGCCTTTTGGGCTTAGTCATGGAGGTCATAACTAAGCCCCAGAGGGTGGGGTGAAGCATGTCAGAGGGCATGGCTTGTGGAGTGGTGTAAGGCTGAGGCCATCTCACATGTTAACAACATAGACTGGACTGGGAGAGCGGCATTTTTTCTAAGTAGACCACTGGCTTTGGTCAGTGCTTGGAGTTTTAATTCTCTGAGTAACAAAAACAACTCTTTTTGGCCTCAAAGGAGGAAGAAGTCTAAAAAAAATGTAATATAAAAAATAAGATGAAATGGCTAGCAAAAGTTTCATCTCTTCTCAGTAGAGAGAGAAAAACAGAGGCATGTGGGGAGTAAGAGGAGTATACCAGAATGGTCACCACTTTTTGCCAGTGTCTAAATTCTCCTGTAGGCGGCAGTATAATCCCATTGGCTAAGAATACTGTGACCACCATGAAAGAAAAAAAAGATATAAAGCTTAAAAAAGATATAAAACATAATTTTAAAAACATATTATAGTATGGTAAGTAATAGCCAATGTGTCACAATGGGATTATTTATTTACTTTTTAGGTCTCTTCACACATTTTCTCAATCTGACTGATACAGTACCGAAAGGACATTTGTAACTAAGCACATTCTGCTACTCTGCTGGCATTCAATCTGCTCTCCTGCAAATATTCACATGTAATCCACTAATTGATTTGATCCTTGCATTTGTAACAGATATACAACAAAGTATTAATTAACACTAATGATTTCTAATGCGTCGTATGCAAAGTTTACTTGGAAGGGGAATTATTGTAATAACTGGGGCACAAACAGTTGGACAAAATGTGTTGTAAGTTAATGCTGGCCATAGATGGATCTTTTTTTTTTTTTTTTTCATAAAGTTTTTTTGAGTAAATATATTGTCAAGGTACAAATACTTTACAATGTTTTAAAAAAGAAAATTACATGAACACAATAAACAACAATGACTGAATCTAAAAACAATTGTGTCATGAAGCTAACTCAGTTTTCCAGTGATGGGAGAACTTGTACTTAGAAGTTTAAGTCTAAAATACTAGTCCTGAGGAAGTAAGAATGGCTATAATGGGATTCATTAAATCTAAAAATCTGTGTTAGACATAGATTTGCAAAAAAAATACTTATAATGTTATAATAAGAATGAGTCTATGAGAGCTGCAGTTGGACAGACAGCTTTTGGAGCTATCGCACAGGATGCACTGTTAATCTGTCTGTATCTTTTTTATGAGATATGTTGTGGTGGAAGGGGAAGGGGAAGGGAAAGGGAAAGGGAAAGGGAAAGGGAAAGGGCAAAAAAAAGGGGGGGGGAGAAGTTGAAGTTTTCCCTCATTCTCTTTTCTGTCCTCTTCCTCCTCTCTCCTTCCTATCTCCTCTCCCCTCTCTTCCAATTATGGGGAGAGATGGAGAAGGAAAAACATAAGGAGAAAAGGAGAAGGAGGACGACAATGAAAAGAGAGAATTGGGTGGATGATTTTAAAGCTGTAATGTAGAAGTTTAAGGCTGATTAGGGATAATTATTTATTTAATTGGAAGAAGGGTTTAGGGGGATAGCTGTTAAAGGTATTCTTTCTTAGATTGGGGTAAGAGCCTTAAAGTGGAGCTTAGGGTTGTTTAAGAATTGTAGACTTTTTTTTTTTCTCTTCCCCTTTTCTTTTAAAATGTGTCAGTGTAAGCTTTAGTTTTGACAGCAATACCATGTCTTTGTAAATTTAGAGAGTTTTTTTCCTGGGAAATGCTGACAAGTTCCTCTATCTCTTCTATTTTGTTTAGTCTATGGAACCATTCCACTGGATTATTTTTTTGTTGTTGTTTTTATTAGCAGGATTGAAAAAAACCAAAAAACAAACAGATTCCCCCCCATCCACACAATTGAGGTGGATGGAGGAGTCAGCTATGCTGTGCCATTGTATTATGACAGGGGGACACCTCCACTGTCAGAATGCATTGATCATGGCTGCAGCCGAGGAAATCTTCATAATAGGGGTACAAGTTGCAGTTAAAATCAGACAAAGTTTCTAAAATTGTAACGGGTCGAGTTTTAAAAAAATCTATTTTTAAAAGGTCTCACTATTTGTGCAAGCACAACACAAATTAACCACAATGTTTGTAATAATTGTGCATTCGTTTCTTTGTTTCCTGTCACTGGGTGAATGAAACATTCCCTATCATTCAATCCTATGACAAAAAACCCTAAGAGCATTCTACCATATGAGTTAGCATTCATCAATAAAGAAAATAGCCTAAGACTATAGAATAAAAATATTCAAACAGCAGGAACATAATATGAGGGAGATCTCTGCACTGTGTGCAGTCTAGGAAGATTATTGTGTGAAGGGCAGAAAGAACAGGTGCTTGGCTAAGTTAACCTTCAGCTGCAGTGTCAAGTGAAACATTTAGCAGTGATAATATTATCACTGCTAAACTTGACAGCTTCCTCATGGCTGTTAGAGAGCCAGCACATTCTAACAGCCAGCAACTTTTTCCCATCTGGCACAATTACTTGTCAGCCCAGGGATTCCTGAATGCCAGGTGAATGTTAAAAAAAACAGGGGAGATAGTGTAAAGAATAAAAAAAAAAAAAAAAAAAAACAGCATGGGATACCTCCAAAAATGTATACCAGACCCTTTAAGATGGGTATGGATTTGAAGGGGGAACCCATAAAAAAAAAAAAGAAATGAAAAAGCTTGGAGTCCCCCCACAACTCTATAGGAGTCCCTTATCTGACCTCACAACCTAGGTGGTCATAAAAGGGGGAACAAATGTGCAGCCCCTTCCTTGAACCATACAAAGCCACATGCCCTCAACATGGGAAGTATCTTACTAGGCGGGACCCCCTTTTCCATATTGAAATCACCTACAGACCTGGTATGGGAGAGTGTGTGGGTGGTGACTTATTGGAA
Organism: Pelophylax lessonae; assembly: GCF_965119305.1. Lineage (NCBI taxonomy): Eukaryota > Metazoa > Chordata > Amphibia > Anura > Ranidae > Pelophylax > Pelophylax lessonae. The sequence goes on along the minus strand of NC_138772.1, from coordinate 395,633,823 downwards.
TCTGAAAGCCCCTATAATATTAAGGAGGCCCCTAGATACTGCACTCCAACATGAATGACTAAGAAGTATCCCTATACATTCACAAAAAAAAGTAAATAGTAAATACAGTAAGTACACACACTTTTTGACAGTACTTTAATAAAAAAAACGTCTTTCAATATAAATTTACCATCAATCACATTGCCTAGTGATGCAGATCCAGTTTAATCACAATGCTAAAGGCCGCTGACCCACCAAATTAAAAAAAAAACCCACAGACATGTCTGAACCCACCACTTGATGCCCACTAAATGTCATCTTCCAGTCTCTGCTGCCACAATATAAGCAAAGGGGTGAGACCCTGGGTGATGTCATGACCATATTTGGTCAACTACGTCATTGGAATCCCATTAATAATAACTGTGCTGTGCCAGGAACATGGTTAAGATTACCCCATCCTAGTCCTTGACCGCAGTAAAGACCAAGTGGGGGAATTAACCTTCTTCTGGTGGAGATACTTGTTAACATCTAAAACATGGAAGTAAAAAATGTTTTACAATTTATTCAAATTTTCCTGTCTGCTAACACTAACTGCCCGCAAAACGGCTACTTGTTTTCTATATGCCCTTGCCATGACTGACTTAGATCAAGTGTGAATGGGCCCTTATGCAAGTTTTATACATGCCACTGGGTTCATCCTCATATGCTCATATGTAGGCATATTTATTTGAAAAAACATATAATAAACATATTTTATGAACATAAACTTATAAATTATTAAAAACTTAAATTCAGAAAGCAGTAATTTAGAGCATGAAAGTTTTCCAGCTCAGAACCTTTTCATTACCTTTTTTACTTTGGTAATCAAAATGTGGTCTTTATATTTAGTGGAGAGACTCAGGTTTAATGAAACCAAGTTGTCTGCTGTGCAAATAAGAAATGAAGTTGCTATGGGAACATGAACTTTAATACTTGCACTGTTAGACTGATATTTTTGAATGTCATAAATGTGATTAGCAAAGTTAAGCACTGCTACAGTTTTTTTTGTGCGAAAGTAATATTACATTAATTTCTGAAATGACTAATTATGTCCATAATCATAGCAAATGTGTTAATGATTATGAATTCGGATAATTTAACTGCAAATTCAAAATAATTTATTTCTATCACCTCTTGCTGTGATGGTTGTAGTTTTCAATTGCATTTAATAGAGGACATGTTGTACATTTGTTATTTCTATATATGTTCTAGCTTCACTTCACTTCACTTCACTTTGATATAGCGTATGTTGCCATTTTTAAACATACAGCTAATTCCAAATCCAACAGGTTTCTTTAAGTTAAAAATGCAACATGACTACAAAATCAATAAACCCAGCTGTAGCCTCTTTCCCATTCCACTGCAAAATCCATGAAAAAAAAGTATTAAATCTAAAGGGTTCCGCCTACTGAAATTCCTCCTATATTGCACATGGTGTCATTTTAGCACATCTTTAATTAGTAATTGTGGGTGCAGTGGATGTATATATATTACATCTAATATAGAGACGAATGTCTTCTGTTTTGGATACAGTTACTTATAGTACAATACTTTTTCAGAGTGATCATCTCATGTTAAAGTGTCCATGGCATGTTCAACAAAGCTTCCTTACAGTACAGAAAATGCCTGTCTCTGGGTTTGACAGATCTGCATGCAGTTTTGAGAGCACTAAATATGGAAGAGCCTGAACAACCTTGGGTGTTGTGTCATTGCTACCTTAGGAATTAAATTTGGGTCCACCTTTGCCATCAGTTCCAGGCAAATCCAGCATGTTTTCACAGTTCGTAGACCTGCCAAACTAATGAGGAAATTCTCTATAGCAGTGATGGCGAACCTTGGCACCCCAGATGTTTTGGAACTACATTTCCCATGATGGTCAACTACACTGCAGAGTGCATTAGTGCTGCTTTATGAGTTTATGTGCAATCTCCATTACTGTGTTGCCTGATGAGGAGTTATGTATAAATCTCCATTAGTGACTGTATATAGATTGGTGTAAATATATGTATGTACGAGATATTGAGTATTGATTTCAAACGGATAAGTATATTTGAAATGCATGCCTTGGCTACCTGGAAGGGGTCTACTATTTACACTGATAAACAAACTGTAGTACAGCCCCGTAATTATGTTCCTTTTCCCCAGACATTACGGGGCCAGAAAATAATTGATAATCGTCCATGACAGGTCATTCCTTTATCTCGCCCTCTACTTCAAAGACTGTCCCTTTAGATATGTAATGAAGGTGGTTGTCTGTCCAAGGATGGACAATTTGGCCCAGGAGATGACCTAGCATGATTAATCCCCCCCAGAGAAGAGGGCTATCGAGAGGCTGAGTTATGCTAAATATAGGGGATGGGGGAATTGTCCAATCCTGAATAATACACCCAGAGGGAGGAGAAGGGTAAGATTGCTACACCAATCAGAATGGCTCTGAGCAAGGCGATATGGGTCTATATTAGTGAAGGTGGGAAGGAGAGGAACTTCTCTTGCATTCGGACTAGGAGGAAACTACTGGGGATGGTAACTATGGACTATATCTCTCACACTTAAAATGTATACATGCTTTTTCTCTTTTGTGTTTGAACACACTGCAGGCACCATGCCTGAAGTGAAAAGGTAACCTAATTCCATGCGCATATATACATGGTATTGTAAATATGGCTATTGTGGGTAATTTGTAAATATCATATAAGCCAGGGGATTTGTACTAATAATGTGTTGTAAATACTGTTTAGTGTGTAATTTGTATATATACATTATGTAACCCTTTCAATAAATGTGTATTGCGGATTGAACTACCTCTTTTGTGTAAAGATCTCTCAGGATCTAGATGTGTATAGGCGCATGCTACTACAATAATTGGGGTGTATGCACATTTACACATAACAAAAGGCAACAATTAGCATCTTGGGAAATGTAGTTCCAAAACATCTGGGGTGCCAAGGTTACCCATCACTGCTCTGTAGTAACAATAATGTACTCCCTGACCTTTGAACTTAGGTCAGCTGGCTTAGAAGGGCCATTAGTGGTGCGTTTGGACAAGCCAGTCTTCTCGCTCCAAAACGGCAGGTTCCCAGAAGCCATATTCAGGGTGTGCTTTAGCTGCATTAGGGAAAACATAGAAAATGCTGATGATAAAGTGCATGGAGATAATCAGTGTAGGGCTTGTAAGCACTGGCAGATCTGTTAAATTACATGTAATCCCCAACTCTTTAGGTAGAAAAATGCTGACTATCTCAGAGAGTTTGGGGTGGAGGGAGGTATGGGTTTTTGCCTTTTTTTTTTCATTCTTTATTAGATCTTAATGCTGATGATGTCCTGCAGCCTGTTTACAGTCTTGCCCTGTCTACATGCACTACAGTGATAACAGGCTGGGTTTTTTACAGGGTATATTTCTTATATGTTGCTGGATACAATGGCTTTTTACCAGTCTTTTCTTTGAAAGCAGAGCTACTATGGAAAAGAAAACCCACCCCCTCCTCCTATAGATAGCCCCCTTCCCAAAGTTAAAAAAGAATACTTACTTCAGTATCATATTTCAATGCTTCTGGGAGGCAGCCCCAACCCCCCCCTTCTCGGGTCCCTCTTCGGTGCAGCCCCTCCCTCCTCTTGAGTGCCCCCACAGCATGTAACTTGCTATGGGGGCACCCGAGCTGAGCCACAGATCCCTCTGTCCATTCAGACATTAAACCATGACCCAACCACCCCCGCCCGCCCCCTTTCTCTCCTCATCAGCTCATTGACTTTGATTGACAGCAGCGGGAGCCAATGGCACTGCTGCTGTGTTTCAGCCAATCAGGAAGGAGAGACCCGAATGTCCGAGGCACTCGTGAATTTCGCTGGATCGAGAGGGGCTCAGGTAAGTATTAGGGGGGCTGAGGGGGACTGTTGCACACCAAAATCTATTTATTGTAATGCATATAATGCATTAGGATAAAACACCATCTGCCTTTACAACCACTTTAAGATCTTTGGATTGCAGTGCTGGGGCACATTTGCTTTCATGTCGTATCTGTATGCAAAGATCTTTATACTGGAAAAAAAAAAATGAATAGGACTGATATCGGTCTGAAACGCGTGTTTAATAGCTAGCTCTTCAATTGCCAACACCTACTTTTTCTATAAAATGTAGTCTTTCCCTTTTTTACATTGCATATTTGAGCTTGGGGTGATTGGATTGTATCGGGTAGTTGTTGCTGACAGCCTGTTCAGAGCTGCATTTATTTTCATAGTGTCTCACTGAATCTTTCGGAAAAAAAAAGTAAAAACACTGTGCATCCAAAGCACCACACACCCCTGCCATATCCCCATATACTCAAACATGTAAATAAACTAAATGTTTTATTTGTAACATGTGAAGTGGGTATTTAGTAGTTATCTGTGATCCAGGTCTGATTAATTTTTAATAAATATCAGCTCCTCAGTCACAAACCTTTCCTGTGTGTGACAGCTGGAAAGGCTGGTACATTAGGTGCATGTTGGGTCACCTTTAGCAAGCAGTACATCCTTGTCAACCAATATTCTACGGATATGATTACTTTAGTTACAGCTTTGATGTCCCTGCCCATGTTTGCATTACCAGAGAAGAGATAGGAAAAAAAATTAACAAATAAATAAATTCCTTTTTTAAATAATATTATTAAAATTATAAACTATGCAATTAAACTGTTTTGCCACTTTTGCCACTGGTCAATGTGTTAAAGGGCTTTAGTTTGATTTTTAAAGATTAAACTTTCCTACTGCTTTTAGATCTGTTGTGGCTGCTACTTTCACCAATCAATTCAGGCCCAAATAAAAAATCAGGTGTCACAGCCAAAAGTATCTGAAGCTGAAATGAAAAGTGAGTTGTTGCTGTTGTATTAGGCCAAGCTAAATGTAAAAGTAAAAAAATAATTTACACATCTATAATATACATAGTTGCATAGTAGGCAAGGTTGAATAAAGACAATAGCCCATCCAGTTCAACCTGTGTAGGTGTACGTGTGTCGGTGTCAGTAATTATTTTCCATATCCCTGTATGTTGTGTTATTTAAGATGCATGCTCAATAGTGTTTTAAACATGTCAATACTCCCTGCTGCCACCACCAATTGTGGAAGAGAGTTCCACATCCTTAACGCCCTGGCAGTGAAAATCCCCCTGTGCAGCTTAAGGTTAAACCACTTCTCCTCCAATCTCCTTGTGTGGCCCTGTGTCCTCTTACACTCCTTGAGACATTGGAATCACCATTGAGGTATTTGTAAATCGCTATCATGTCCCCTCTCAAGCGACTCTTCTCCAGCTTCTCCATATGTAATGCCTAAGTACAGTATAACTGAAACTGCTCTGTAACACCACACACAGCTTAATGCATATCTTTTTATGGATTTGTATTTTTTCTATGTCGTCCTCTCCACACTGTATGAAATAAAATTAAAAAAATGTTTTGTTAAAGGGATTGTACACGTTCAAATGTTTTTGTTGTTTCAACTATGTAATGATAGACTCTCTTGTTGTGGCTGCAGTTTTTAATATCATGGCTAATTGATTCGTCTGTGTCCATGCATTAATCCACCTAGCTTGTCCCTATTCATTAAAGAATCATGCAACTTCTTGTTCTGGGACACAATCCATGCTTCACCATTTCCTCTGTGTTGCATCACAAATGTAGAAGTGCTAAAGTGATGAAATATGTCTTCCATCACAGTGATCTCTCTGTGAATCAAGCAAAAAACATAAGGAACAAGTAGGGAGGTTTATAATGCCTCTAAATGTACCCCATGGCAGTGTCCTTTTTTGACAAGAGCTTGTCTATTGAACTTGAAAGTGTACAGAATTTACTACCACAATCCCCCCCCCCCCAGGATTTCAAATGTGTTTGTCTCTAAGTTCAGATTTTGCATATTTTAAGAAGGATTTAACTAATCCCCAGGGTATCAAACCCATTCTGACAGAACTGAAGCTTTGCCCTTAACAACCATTCGAATGCATACTGATAAATGTGTTTGAAAAACAGGCTCAATGTAAGAAGAGATGAAAAAGTGGATACAGCTAGACAAAGGAGAAACCATTTAAGGGGAATTCCACCTTAGAAATAATAAATGCAACAGTGATCAGTGGTGCAAAGGTCTGGCTTCCTACAGACTTTTCCTTTAACCCTGGTCCATACCGAGGTACAGACCAACAGCTATGAAGCTGGAGGAAGTATCAATGGACTACAAGTGTGGTGACATCATAAGACTTGTAGTATTTTCATTCACAACTTTCTGGGAATAAATTAAGATTTCAAATTTGATAGCTTTCTGCAGGGAGAAGAACCCTTCAGTCCTGTAAGAGGTAAAGGGGTGGTTTGGGGTTGGGGGTTGTGAATGCTGATCATGGTTCATGTTTTCTGCCTGCTTTACAGCACATTTACTCCTTTTCTGTTTTATTAGAAAGGTTTGTTCTAAGCATTTTAGACAGAATCAGTAAGATATGGTTAAATGACTTGCACCATTTCTACAGCCAATATCAAAGGGGGGGGGGGGGATGAATGTGCATGCCCTTTTACAATAGTGACTGGTGTAAACACTTTGGAGCTCATGCAGAATTCCAGAAGTTCATTGGTGGTCAATGTTTTGTCAGGACATTATTGGTCAGTGTTGTAGTGCCCCCATACATTGGTAATCAGTATAGTGCCTCCTTATACTGGCAGTCGAAGTGCCTCCTTACTTTTCCAGTCAGTGATAGAAATAATGCTCCCATACTTTGTGGTCAGTAGCAGGAAGAATGGTTCCCTATGTTGGTGGTCAGTGGCAGGAAAAATGTTCACTTACATACAGAAAGTACTCATTGACACGAAGAAGGCCCATTACATTTGTGATCAGAGACAAAAAAATGCTATAACCTACCAGAACAACAGGACAACTGGGGATACTGCCTTTGCTTAGTGGCATTATTACTGAAAGGTGCTGTCTGGCAGTTTATCAACCTGCTCAAGAAGACAGCAGTAGGCTGCAAAAGAATTATTAGGTCAAAGAGACAACACTTTATTAAAATAAAGTTTCCAATACTGGGCATATACACAAGAGTCATCCTAACTGCAATTGATGCTCGTTACCCCTATAGGGGTTTATCTATCTGGTGATTGCGGTCCTGGGAGAGAGGGGAGGCACGCATGCTTTCACAGTCACAAATCACCATTGAAGATTGATTAAACCTTGGGACTTGATTATGTATAATTTAGTTTTATATGGACATATTTTTTGGGGATTTTTATACCATTATTGCACAGATGTCACTTTTTGCAGTTTGTCACTTTATTTATGTTTTTTTCTTTTTTGGGTACTGAATTTCATACACTCTTTAGTCACAGTAGCGCCAGTACTACTTTTATTATTTATTATTACTTATATTTACACTATTTATTTGCTGTATCTTAGCACTTTACCTTTTTCTACACATGGTTTGGATTATTGATATTTGTTAGATACACAAAATTTATCACTGGTCTTTATTCCTTTTTGTATCAGGCAGCGCCATTTTCCTCTCTCCACTTTATTTATCATACAGAGCACTGCCTGGAGGCACAACTACATTACAGACTTGGTAGGCCTGTATGTGTTTCAGGGGCACCACCCCCTTTGTCAAGCTAGCCCAATAGGGAGCAAGCTGGCATTAAGCAGGGTGGGGCCAGGGCTGAGAGAAATGAATGGGTGAGAAAACATCATGGGAAGAAGCCAATACAAATCATGAAGACCAACACAGCTGCTGTATCTGGATAGATTAGACCACAAAAAACAGCATATGGAAACCAAGCTAAATGGATTCGAAGGATGTCTCAAATATAAAAAAATATTAAAAAATATACATATCAATGCATTATTCATTAAATAAATGAATACAAGAATTATAAAACTATTCATACATTGCTGAATAAACATTTTAACTGAGGCAACTAGAGAAAATATAACAGAATACATAAAAATAATAACAAATAGAAAAAAAATAAAAATAAATGATGATTAAATAATATTCTTACACTGAACTCATATAAAATTAATCTAAAATAATATGAACACACACATAATTCATTGATCTCTGATGACGTGTGACAGAGCCATGTACAGTGTCCACATGTGCCCACACTATGCATACAATAGGGCGAAGACAGCTCACACATCGACACAGCACAGCATGTACCCCACGGCCATAGCAGCCGGGAACCCAAAAGCAAACATCAACTATTTAGGATAAGAGGGGAGAAAAAGGGGTACATGTACATGTAGAAACTCACAAATTGGTGAGTATAGGAATATATGGCATAAGAAATGATATAAAAATAATAAAAATTAGTATACATAAATAATACAATAAAATACTCTTTGACTAAAACATTATATATTATATCTATAACATCACTGCTGTTCATACTGGCTGCTTGTTACCATTGAAGCACAGCTCTCATCCTTGCTGTCACTCTAGTTGCAATAAGAGCTCCTGCTTGTTGTCTCTTTGATCTATTAATTCCTGTGCCCTGCTGCTGTCTTCTTTTGCATATACCACTGAGGGGATCCTTCACAGATCTTTCATCAGGAGCTGCAAGATGTTTTTTGGAATCTTCCCTTTGCTTTCCTGTTTCCTATATAAGCACATATAAGGACTTTTTAGTACATTGGAAGTGCAGAATAAGCTGTGTACAATTTTGTGAATTTTTTTTTGTTGTTTTCGATCAACCTGCTTTGACTATGGATTATTTTGCCTGCACGTTGTGTGTCACTGACCAAGGGCAACAAGCGGTAGTAAAGATCCATGCCCTCAGAGCATTTTACATTATTTTATTGTATCTAACATTAACTGTATTTCTATGAGAATGCAAGAACTCACTTCAATACATGCATTATTTTTTCCTGTTACCTAAGTGCATTTAAGAGAATATTTTTTCATTTCAAAGTTAGTTGCTGGGCATATCAATTCATTAGTAGATAGACTACAATTAATCTAACTTTGTAATTTACTTCAATTGTAATACTAGCATATTAATAAATCGCCAGCTGGGATATTTAAGTTTGATGGAATTCATTGCCAATTAATGGGCTTAGGTAGCAAGTTTTAGGCGGGCAGCCAATGTGATTGGCCTAAATGTAGACACTAGCTTTTAGTTAAAGTGCCCAGAGGCAATTGAGCTGTTAAGCTGTTTTCATGTTGTTTAATAAAATGACTTGTGGCTATATACAGTATGTACCTAAACATACAAGTTTGGTACTTTTTTGTTCTAGGTGACAGTGTCGAATTATTTATATTTGATATTAATATTGATTTAATTGCAAATTTTAGATACAATGTCATGTAACTACAATTTGTGGAAGTTTTAACCACTTCCATACCGCTGGACATCATATGACATCCTGGGATTTGAGTGGAGATATCTGAATTATGCCTGCAGCTACAGGCATCATTCAGGTATCATTTTTTTTAGCCAACGATTCCCTGCACTGTAAGAACAATTATAGCAGCTGTTCAGCTGCTTGATTGTTCTTGCAGGCAGGGGGAGCGGACATCCCCCCCCTCCCGCCGCCCTCTGGTGCTTCTACTGGCTCGCCCAGCGGGTAGAAGAAATCAGCCACCGGTGGAAGTACACCATAGAGAATACCCAGGACCAGATGGTTCCCAACAGTCTCTTTGACTCTTGGAGGCCTGGGTGTTACCTTATGACATCACCCCCTGCCTGGCAGTTGTAAATACTGCCCTGATCTCAGTTAGACAGCTAATAGATTTTTTTTTTTTGGATCTCAGGCTTTCCAGCCTGTAGGAGAGATCTGAGGTCCTATTGACACGAGATCTCTCCATAAAGAGGACCTGTCATGCCATATTCATATTACAAGGGATGTTTACATTCTTTGTAATAGGAATAACAGTGTTAGAAAATAAATAAATTAAAGGGAAAGTGTAAAAGAAAAAAATCTAAAAATAAAATAAACAATAAAAAAAATTTAAAGTGCCCCTATCCCTGCGTGCTCGCACACAGAAGTGAACGTATACATACATCAAGGCCACATATGTAAACGGTGTTAAATCCACACATGTGAGGTATCGCCGCAAACGTTATAGCGAAAGCAATAATTATAACCCAAGACCTCCTCTGTAACTCTAAACAGGTAACCTGTGAAATTTTTTAAAGCATTGCCTATGAAGATTTTTCAGTACCGAAGTTCTGCGCACACTCATTCCACGAGTGTGCGCAATTTTAACCACTTAAGCCCCGGAAGATTTTACCCCCTTCCTGACCAGGCCCTATTTTGTGATTCGGCACTCCGTGACTTTAACGGACAATTGCGCAGTCGTGCGACACTGTACCTAAACTAATTTGATGTCCTTTTCTTCCCACAAACAGAGCTTTCTTTTGGTGGTATTTGATCACCTGTGCGATTTTTACTTTTTGCGCTATAAACAAAAAAAGAGCGTCAATTTTGCAAAATAACAATATTTTTCACATTTTTTTATATGAAACCCCCCCCCAAAAAAAAAAATTTAAAAATCAAAATTTTTTAACATTATAGGCCAATTTATTTTCTGCTACATATGTTTGGTAAAAAAAATTGCAATAAGCGTATTTTGATTGGTTTGCGCAAAAGTTATTGCGTTTACTAACTAAGGGAAAGATTTTTGTCATTTTTATTTTTTTTTAGGACCCAAAGATCAGATATGGTTATGTATGATATGATGTACTTCAATATTGTGAATTTACAATAACCTACACATTTTTCCCATTGTCCTGTGACTATATGGGTAAAAAATAGTCTTAGGTTATTCGATTTTAAGACTTTCAGTCGTCTGTTATATGTTTTGTATGTCTTAATGAGGACAACTTGTTTCTTTGCCCTCATTTTCTTATGTTGGTTGTAATCAATAAATAATGTTCTTTTAATTCTGTGAGTCGTTATGATTCATTCTATGGTGTGCCTTAGAAAGTCCAGTCATATATTTTTGTGAAGAACCAGTTGTGGTTTGGTTTTCCAACCCACAATTTCCTTTTTCTATTTAATTTTGGATGATGGCACGAGTTGGGTAGTTAATTTTCTCTAATATTGTCATTTTTATTGTTTTTTTTTAACGAGTAATGGCGGCAATCTGCGATTTTTTTGCGGGACTGCGACATTGCAGCGGACAGATCGGACCCTTGAATGACATTTATGACACTTTTGGGGGTACCAGTGACATTACTACAGTAATCAGTGCTATACATATGCACTGTTACTGTAAAAATGACACAGGCAGAGAAGGGGTTAACTTTATTAGTGATCAAGGGGTTAAGTGTGTCCCTAGGGGCATGCTTCTTACTGTAAAGGGGTGTGGCTAGTGATGTAACCACAGAGACATACGATCCTACATAGCAGGATCGTATGATCTCTGCAGTTAGATCAGGGAGAATGACAGGCGGCTTTGTTTACATCAGCCGCCTGCCTTTCTCCCTCTCCACCGGGAGATCGCGAGTGTCCAATGTCCGCCGGTCACACGCGTGGACATGTTAGGGAACAAACAGGGGCGGGAGCGCGCCCCCTAGAGGCTCACAGGCTAGCGACGTAGTACTACGCCACTTTGCCTGTACGGGGCTGACCCCCGCAGTGTACTTGCGTCGGTCGGCAAGTGGTTAAAGCGTGACATGTTAGGTATCTATTTACTCTGCATAACATCATATTTCACATTATACAAAAAAGGGGCTAACTAAAGTGTTTTGTTTTTTGTAATTCATGAAACTTTAAAAAAAAAAAAAATATGTTTGAAAAATTGCTGCACAAATACCGTGTGACATAAAAGTTGCAATGACTGCCATTTTATTCCCTAGGGTCTCTGCTAAAAAACATATAAATTGTTTGGTGGTTCTGAGTATTTTTTAAGCAAAAAAAATGATGATTTGTACATCGAGTGCCAGAATTGGCCCGGTATGGAAGTGGTTTTTAATAATGTAGCCTTATAGATGCAAAGTGAATTAACAAAAAATAAATAAACTGCAGGGGAGAGGCATGGCTTAAATTGCCTCAAGGACAGATGCATAAGTCTGAGTCTCATCTACAAGCCTGCATTAACACACACTCAACCCTGCTACAATGGTCACAATGGGTACAAACAGAGGGACCCTAAAAACTCCTCCCAATCCTATTGCCAGATAGTCATACCTCCTCCAACTATGATAGAGTACTTTGGCTCAGGGGATTTATGGCACTTGATCTCACCAAGATGGCACTGATAGTGTGGTGGCAGTGCCCTCCCCCCTCCTCTCCTCACCACCACAGACGTTTTCTCCTCATCAGCACCTTTCCTGTGAAATAAGACTCCAGGAACCAGCAGGTGCTGCAACAACATACATCACAAGGTTTCCTATGGGTAGACACATATTATTCTCAATAGACCTCACCATTCCTGTACCCTCCAAGCAACAACACATAGCTTAATCTGTTTAAAGGCCCTTAACCTCTAATCCTCTCTAATATTACAGAATTGACCAGGGGAACATGAAAAAATTCAAGATCACTGAACCTCACAAGCCTCCACTCTAAAGTATTTCCAGCACCACAGGCATAACAACTTTAGAATCTGTAGTCTCCCAAAGGCACAGGAGGGAACCTTAAGCTCAAAATACAAACCACCATTGACAATATTTTGAGATTTCACACCACTGTTTTATTTAGATATGTAGCTTTAGCAATCCCCCCACCCCCGTTCTTCACGTGATTTTTAAGTTCAGAAACAAAGAGTTACCACTGTCTTTGCAAAAGTAACTATATCCACTAAAAAACACCTGTAGCTTTAGCAATCACACTTCCTGTTCTTTACACAGCAACATGCACTCAGATTTATGATATACAAAGAGTAACCACTGACTTTACAAAAGTAACTATCTCTACACAAAAACTCCTGTGACAACATGCAATTTAAAGAATTTGGCTGAGAAGCTATTCAGAAGGAGCCCTATCGGGGATTCCCTTCAACGATGCCAGCTCCAACAACTTTTTCTACTGACTTTCAGAGACAATGATTTTCTGAACAGATGGGGATTCCCCTTCAGCATCCCAACAATTTGAATTGATAAATCCACCATGCTGAAATACCTGGAGGATCTCTCTTTCTTTTGCAAAGATTTGGTGGGCACAGTAAAGAAGGCAGGAGAGAAAAATATAGGGGGGGGCAGGAGGGCACAGTATAGGGGGGCAGGAGTGCACAGTACAGAGGGACAGGATGACACAGTACAGGGAGAAAGGAGTACAAGGGGCAGGAAAGCAGGGGGTAGAAGGGCACAGTACAGAGGGATCAGTAAAGCACAGTACAGGAGTCAGGAGGGCACAGTACAAGAGGGTAGGAGGGCACAGTACAGGAAGCAGAAAAGCACAGTACAGGGGGGTAAGAGTACACAAAACGGGAGAGGATCAGAAGGGTACAGTACAGGGGGGCAGGAGGGCACAGTATAAGGGATAGATGTGCTTAATACATAAATAGTCTCCTCAAGCAGAGCAGTGCAAGGAAGCTGCTGACACAGATCTTACCTGTTCTGGCAGGCGGTCACTGGACTATCTTTACAATCTGAATGATATCTCTCCCCGGAGATTTCTGGTGCTTAATCAGCACTTTTCGGGGGTTAAGGAACCACCCCCAAAGTGAAGCATCTTATTACTGCTGCTGCTTGTGTGGGCAGGATGTATACTGCACCAATCCCTGCGGAGACTCCTCTCCTATTCATCTCATGTGATCAGGGCAGTACACATGCCACCCACACAAGCAGCAGCAGTGATAAAATGCTTGGCCTCTGGGGATCTACTTTAACCCCTGTATAGCGCCAGGAGGAAAGTAGCGGGGGGGGGGGGGTTGTCATTCCAATTGCAAGTGACAGGCTGTTACTGTACCCACAGCCCAGATGTTCCAAATATACAGAGTTGAAAAATTATAGTTTTCTTTGAAGAGGCAAGAATTAATACATTTCTTATATAAAAAAAACCCTTAAAGATTAGCTCAATAATTGTTAAAAAAAATGATGAAACAAAAGAAAAACAGTGCAAATATTATTTACAGAAAAAGAATATAAAACAGATGAAAACAACAGTAAAAAACACCTTTAAAAATAAAAGGTATAAGTTTTTCCTGATCTTTGGTTAATGTGCAGAGTCCAGTTTTTCAACACTACATGACAAGCCACAATGACCAAGTTGGCTTCACACTGTTCAGACAGTCTGATGATAATACCAGAGAAACCCTTACTTATGTGACAAAGATAGAAAATAGAGAAGCCCTCTAGTTATAGCCCTTCATGCCTTTGACAGGCTAGCTAGCCTTTCTCTTTTTCCCACCTTTAAGTATCTTGGTATTGAAGGCCCCTTCTTACAGGCTATCACTCTTATCTATATCTCCCCAAGGGCCCTCATTAAGGGACCTCCTGGCCCTTCTTCATATCCAATAGCATGAGACATGGATGTTCTTCCTCACCGCTCTTATTAGCTTTATGCATAGAACCACTAGAGACAAACATCATAAAGGACACCGGTATTCAGGGAATCCCAGTTAGAAACAGTAAATATATTATCTCCCTATTTTCAAATTACATATTTTGGAAGCTCACATCACCCTGCCTAACCTCCATAAAGCATTTGACCTTTATCGATAACTCTTGCTCTATAAAATTACTAAAACTGAGGGTCTAATACTTAACATGCCCCAACAAACATAGAAGAAGGGGGATGGAGAGTCGGCAACTCATTCCTCCGAATATAATGATTTATTATTACAGGTGGAGTGTACAAAATGCAATGACTTACGTTTTTCATCTGCTAGCCTTAATCATAGCCATTATAACTCTACGAGGGTCTATCACCTAACATGCCCCAATAAACAATTAAACTCCTAAGTAGGGATGGGCCGAAAACCCCCCTGTTCGGTTTGCACCAGAACATCTAGAACAGGGAAAAAGTTCTAGCGAACATGAGAACTCTATTAAAGTCTATGGGACAAGATCATGAAAAATCAAAAGTCCTCATTTTAACCTTCCTAGCGGTATTCCCGAGTGTGGCTCGGGGGTTAAATTTCAGTGCCAAAAGCGGTAACCCCAAGCCACACTCGGGGTACCGCTAGGAAGATCGCTGGATCCTGGTAGAGGGGTTACTTACCTTGTCACTGGGATCCAGCGATGTATACCGGTGGTGTGCGGCGGCGGAGCTTCCTCCCGATCCTCTCTGTGCCCCGGCTTCCGTCTCCTGCGACGTGACGTTCGCAGGGGGGTGGAACCGGCGGCAAATTCAAATGTAAAACACACCAAACACACTGATACAATGCAAAATAAAATATAGTCACGTTAGTTTGCCCCCCAGTGCCTTTTCCTGCAGTTTTACTGTACATATATATATATATATATATATATATATATATATATACATATATGCATACATACATACATACATACTTAAACTTATTTATAGTTTTTTATTATATTATAATTTATGATTTTTTGTTTCAAAATAGTTGGTTTGGGCTGCTCATTCTTAAGAATTACATGCAAAATAATGGTACCACTTTCAGCACCTAAAATCCGAAAGAATCATACCGCCAGGGAGGTTTAAGGCTCATATGCAAGTTGTTGCCATAAAAAGTTTATGGGGACCCGGGTACTGCCCTAGGGGACATGCATCAATGCAAAAACTATTTTTTAAAACAATCATTTTTAAAGGAGCAGTGGTTTTAATGATGCTTAAAGTGAAACAATAAAAATGAAAAATTCCTTTAAATATTGTGCCTGGGGTGTCCCCTTAAAGTGCCTGTAAAGTGGTGCAGCTGTACAATTTATGTAGCCTGCTGCAGCAATACTGACATTTCTAAAGGAAAAAAAGTAATTTAAAGTTGCTTGCGGCTGTAATGTATTGCCAGCTCTCGGCAATACAGATAAAAAAATGAAAAAAAAAAAGTCCCTCCCCAGTCCACACCAGGCCCTTATCCGAGCATGTTTATTCTCAACATGGGGGGTGGGTGGTTTGGGGCAGGAGGGGCTCTGCCCCCCGCCCTAAAATTCCTTGTCCCTATGTTGATGAGGACAAGGGCCTCTTCCCTACAACCCAGAGCTGTGGTTGTCAGGGTGTGCGGGGGGGAGGGCTTATCAGAATCTGAAAGCCCCCTTTAAATAGTGGCCCCCCCAAGATCCCCCCCATGTGAATGGATATTAGGTACATCATACTCGTACCCATTCACCAAAAAAGTGTAAAAAAGTAAAAAACACAGGAAAAACTGTTTTTAACAAGTCCTTTATCAAAAAGAAAAAAAAATAGTGTCCCTCAATGTAAATTCATCATCAATCACAACAACCGCCGACCCAAAAAGTAGAAAAATTGCAAAAAAACACTTCGCCTTCTGAGATGCTACCTGCCGTCATTATGTGACGTCAAAAGGGGTCTTGCCACGGATGATGTAGCCGGATGGCCCCATCCCTTGCCTATAAATGAACTATAAGAGCAGGCATACGACAGGTAGCCTCTTAATTTTTTCTATTTTTCGGGTCCAGCGGGCATCGTGATTGATGATGGATTTACATTGAAGGACACTATTTTTTTTTTCCTTTTAATAAAGGACTTGTCAGAAACTGTTTACTTTGGTTTTTACTTTTTAACATTTTTTGGTGAATGGGTACGGATACAATGTACTCGATACCCATTCACATGGGACCTTCTAGGGGCCCCCTTGTTAAAGGGGGCCCCCAAACACAGACCCCCAACCCCAGGTTCAAGCCCCCCACCTACAGACCCCAACAACCACACCCCAAAAGCACCCTCCCCATGTTGAGGGCAAGCGGCCTTTGTTCAGGAGGGGGGGGGGGTCGCTCACTTGTCCCCCCTCTTCCTGGCCTGCCAGGCTGCAAACTCGGATAAGTGTCTGGTATGGATTTTGGGGGGGGGGACCCCACACCATTTGTTTGCAATTTTGGCGTGGAGTCTCCCTTTAAATCTATACCATATAGGGGAACCCTACACTGTTTTTTTTTTAATTCTGTCATAGGGTTCCCCTTACCACTTAAATACAGGGCACTTTCACCCCCTTCCTGCCAAGACCAATTTTTAGCTTTCAGTGCTCATTGGCATCTATGGGAAATCTCGGTCAGCTTGACATGGCACTGCTCCCTGTGTTTAACATTGGCATCTATGGGAAATCTTGATCAGCTTGACATGGCACTGCTCCCAAACCATAAGTGACAGGGACACCAAACTTGGGGAGCAGCGAGAGGGGACCCAGGACTACAACATATCCATACATTTTAAAAGTGGAGTATGCCTGTAAACTACAATGACTGCACTAAACTGTCTGAATGCACTATCCACTAACTACCTGCCTAATCTCCATTGTCACACACTATACATGGCTGCCGTGTAAGCAGCAGCTTTATATAGTGTGAGGCGTGGACTTAGCCCCTGAGCCATGACTGGCCAAAGGCACTCTGCCTTTGGCCAATCATGGCTCTGTCAGTACAGTGTTCTGTTATTGGCCAAAGCATACAGGTCAGGTGCATGCTTTGGCCAATCATCAGCAATCAATGCACTGCAAGAGCACAGTGCATTATGGGGTGCTCATCGGTGGGTGAACTTCCAGCCGAGCGCCGCATTTGTTTGTGTGTTCAACGAACATCTGATGTTTGAGTTGAACTTACGTTGGACTCGAACACACAACCCATCCCTACTCCAAACCATACATAGCACTACCCCCCGCAGGAGCTGCATGATAGATTGGGTTCTCTGTTCTTCTTTCCTCGATTTTGAGAACAACCTCAGCCCTAATAACACCCCAGGTTAAGCAAATGGATACTGCACTACTGGAAGCACAAACATAGATACCTGCGCGCAACTAAAGTTCACTATCAAAAAGCACACATCACACTAGTTAGAGGAAAATAAACCCAATAAACTATAAAGGATTAGGTCGATTAGAGTTCATTAGACAATGGGGAGGTTTACTAAAATGGACGCACACATAATCTGGTGAAGCTATGCATACTAAACAATCAGCTTATTGGTTTTATTGGCAAAGCTTAATTGAACAAGCTGAAGTTAGAAGCTGGTTGGTTACTATGCACAGCTGCACCAAATTCTGTGTGCACCAGTTTTAGTAAATCTCCCCCAATATGTTCACTAGGCTATAGAAGAATAGAATGAAGTTCTATGCAGCTAAATTGGAGTAAACCTCGTAATCAACAAAATTAGCAATAGGTAGAAACAGTACCAGCAATGATAATTAATACTGTGATAACTCCTCTGTAAACAGTAGACTATATCCAATTTAGAGTGCACTATAAATGAGTGGTATAGATGAACGTTAAAACTACCTAAAGAGACTCCATACCTCTTACTATGGACAAAAGGCAACATTTTTTCTGAAGCAGCTATTTAACTCTAGTTCTTTATATGTTAGCTCACTTCTGGATCTGCCTGGATCGACTCCAGTCCTCAGCACATGGCTGCAGGCTTGTGGCAGATTGATGTGCACACAGGAGCAGCGATGTGCACGTCAGTCTCCTCACAGCAAAGAGAAAGTTCCTCGGTATTTAGCCTGAGGAAATTCAACTCTCTTTCCCTTATATCCAGCTCTCATTGGGAATTGTAGGCCAATGGTCCAAAAACTGCCATAGTAAAGCTTATTTCCCAAACTTCATCTCTCATAATTCAATGCTGCCAGCCATCATGTTTCTTGAGATCCTTCTGCTT
Organism: Pelophylax lessonae; assembly: GCF_965119305.1. Classification (NCBI taxonomy): domain Eukaryota; kingdom Metazoa; phylum Chordata; class Amphibia; order Anura; family Ranidae; genus Pelophylax; species Pelophylax lessonae. The sequence continues at coordinate 395,615,124 of NC_138772.1, read as the reverse complement.
GTCAGCTCCACCTAGTGGATGCAGGTGGGGTAGTGTTAACCCATTCAGCTGAAGTCCATTGGGGACACAGAGAACACTGCAGCACAGTGTCCTAAATCATTCTCTGTAAGAAGAACCTGGCTATAAACATACTTTCCATAAATCTGGAAAACTAACTCTCTCAAATAACTGGGAGTGAAAAAAAAAATTCAGAATTACAAAACAGATTTGAACTACCAAAACAAAATCCTTTCCCACATACTTGAAAAACCCCTACTATGCCCAGGCCATCTACAATTTTCTGGATTAGCTGCAAGGTGAAGAAATATACCTAGTGAGCTTATTCTCCTTCCTTTCAGATAGTTCATATAATGTACTGAATGCAACTCCCCATCACCCCAATTTAAAGTGACATTCAAAGGTATGGATATTTTAAACATAGTCCAAAAAACCAATGTAACTATGCATATACTAAACCTGGCTAATGTCCTAGAAGCTGGAAATCACTGAAGTAGGCACTGCAGAGATCTCTACTTGATTCCAGTCTATTGAGAAAATTCTTTGCATCCTCTTAATAAATGCAAAGTGTTTTCTAATTAGACAAGTTGGAGAGAGTTAGAGCTCCACCTCATCTAATCAGAGAATGCTTTGCATTCATTCAGAAAATCAAAAGCATTCTTTGAAAGCCATTCAGAAAGCAGCAAGACAGCCACAGGCTCAAAACCTGTACAGATTCAACAATTTTCAACAGCTTTGGGGTACTTTCCTTGTTATCCATGGTCTTTTGCATGCCTTCTAAGCCTTTTTTTGAACCCTGCGGGTTTTGTAGCAGACAGGCAGTAGTGTTGTGTCATCAGACACAACCTACTATATATAGAAATGCATAGAGAAATTTAGCAGTTGCCATTTTTATGGACCTAGTTACATCTGCCAGAGACTGGTCAGAAGCACAGTACTCTGGAAAATGATGCATAAGAAGGGTCTGCTATCACTCGTCTCTCTAATTATCTGCAGAAGCTGTATTGCCATGCTCACCGATGATAGTTGTCACAAATTATTTATTCACACTTGTAAGTAGCTTGTATAGGATTTATTGGGCTGGCTGGATCTACATGCAGATATTGATAAATATTCTGTGGGTAAAGAATTTTTGTCTTCTAGTTTTAAAGGTGGTAAGTAAGTGAATAATTTCTAATTTAGAGAAAGCTTCCTGACAGTTCTCTGCAGGCTCTAACTTGTCTTTGTGCCTTAAAACAACTTAGTTAAATAATGTTTTTTTCTTTTTTTTCCCATAAATTCCCTAAAATACACTAATAAAATGCATCAGATAAAAATCAGGAAAAAGTCAGCTTGAGCAAGTATCTAATATACTTATAATACAAAATACAATACAATGCGACTCCAGTAGCTGTGGCTTGGTTCATACTATGAATTTCATGTAAATTGCGAAGGATCTCCACCACGTTCCTGTTCAATTCACATGTGATTCAGTGCAGTGTGATTTGAGCCCATTCATTAAAAATGAATTCCAGAAAAAAAAAAAAAAACATCCAAAATTGGGAGGTGTGGGGTAAGAGGAGAAAACATGGAGCTTCCCTTTTAAGGTGAAGTTCTGTATTAAAAATTTAAAGCAACCTATAGAATTTTGGCAGTGCACTCGGGTCACAGGCAGACCCTACATTAAATTTGTCTGTGTGTTTTTGGACAACATAGCATTACGCATTCAAAAATACAGGAATACATTATGCTCATTATAGCACTAGTAAACTGCATTAAAAACAAAAATCGGCCCCCGGGCAGTTTAAGTCACAATTGGACACAGCTGATCACATGGTAAAGGGTCAATGTGATTGTCCCTTTACCTCAAACTGTGATAAACTGTGTCCAATGGACATAGTGGTCACAAAGCGTGCCTGATGCATGCAGGAGGCGTTTTCTGGAAGGACATCCATGGAAACCCTCCCAAAACCAGAGAGCTGCTCTGTAGCTCTTTTTTGGCTATAGTGCACTGTTGAGGTGGTTACATTTTAGATTTTTGATTCTATTTCTCCCAGCAACACACAGATCTGGTACTTTCAATATTGATTCCCCCCTCCTGTATGTAAAACATGTACAAATTCACTGGTTGCTGTTCTCATGGACCAAAAATGCACTCCTTGCACTTCCAGGGGCAATGGCCAGGTATGCTATAGGCATAGTTACATTAGGCCAAGCTGGACCAATGTAACTATATAGAAAATATCCATACCTACTATTCTTATTTAAGCATCCCTCCCTATGGGAACAAGTGGGAGAAGGCTACAGCTACCTCTGAAGATATGAAATAAATATGGTTGCAAGCCTCTAAGAGCTTAATTTGCATGCTATACAAAGAAAATCATCACAAAATACTTTTCCAATGGTACCAAACTCCAGAATGTCCACACCACACAGGCTGGGATCGTTGCCATCCTCAAGCACCAGAACTGTGCTTCTTGTCATCTAATCCGAATTATTTCTTGCATTGCTTCATTCATCACCTTCCTTGGAAAGCATCATGCAGCATGAGCACATATTGTAATACTGCATGGAACAGTGTTTACAAAGTGAGAGTCATTCTTTGCAGCATTTAGGAATTCTTATCACTGGCAATAAAGAGGGGGATTGCCTGAAACATACTTGGAATTAAGGTATGTATTCTATAATTTATTCAAATTTAGCCAATTTGGGGGAGGTGGCTTGAGAGGGAGTTGGGTTGTGGGCAGTGGGGATAGAAGGCTGGTCCAGGGCCATAAAGAAATTGATTTTGTTTCTCTTTGTATCTGAAAGAAGTTTCCAAATCAAGTGAAAATTATTACTAAAGCTTAATGTTTACTCTTTCATACATTTTCATGATAAACAGGATTAGAAATAATACTATGTGTGGGCCAGGATATATGAGGCCCAAAGTTTTCCATTAATTACAACTGTGCTAAGTGATTCGGACAGCTTGCCTTAGAGACCTGTGCACTGCAGGGTGCCCTGCAAGATCCATGGATTGTCAATACAGCAAGTTTTTTTGGCTGTTTGCAGATTACATGTTTTTGAAATAACAGCTGGTTCTATAGTTTTAAGTGACGCAATTGCTAATCTTAAAGTCTAAAAAAGAAGTATTAGCTAAAAAATGAAATGTAAATACTTACCTTTACTGCTGCGTACGTTACTGAATGCCACCCCAGTGAAGAGGAATCACTGCTAGAAGATTCTTTGAAATCAACACTTCTGGGAATATAAATCCCCTACTGAGCCCTATGTCACTACAGGGCACAGTAGTGATGTGGAAGACAGCAGAAGAATCACTAACTCATAGCTAAAAAGGTAAAGCAGCGGGTATATGTAAATGAGACAAAGGCTGGCTATAGGTGGAATAGTTTTTCATCTAATCCACTATAGATTTGATGCACATGTTTGACAAAGAGTTAATTTCAAGTGTTAAAAATAATTTTTTAACAGGCATTGTTATAAAGCAAACAAACATACAGAATGGTATGCATTGGAGTCACTGTAACATCTGCTAGCCTGCAACGTCACTTGCACAATTGCTACAAATAATTCCTTAAGAAAATCTCACATAACAATTGCTTAATTTTAAAATTATCATAGAGCACCCTCAGATCTTCATTTAGAAAGGCACCCAATACATTTGTACAGTAGATACCAAGGGACCCCCACTGCAATGAATCATAAGGCACATGCTCTGTATTAAACAAACACTGCAGGTCAGGTTTTTAGTTTGTCGCTGTGTTTGGGCAGCCTAAATAAATTTGATTTTTTTATTGCATGTTAATGTGTAAAATACCCAATATAATGAGAATTTGGTAATGCACAGCGGCAGACAGAGTTTTTTTTTAACAGGGTCTTGGTATTTTAAAAAAGAAAAAGGAAAAATGACCCAGAGGGCCTAAGTCTACAATTTACAGAGTGGACATTATGCATGGATGGAATGTCAATCTCAAAAATATTGTACAAGGTACAAGCTTGTGAACAGGAATGTATGGACAAAAAGGTGGTAATTATAATTATCAACATAGTGGGTTGAAAAATGCCCCTGTTTCCAATTCAAAGAACAGAAGGAATTCATTTTTGGAGGTATTCAGAACCATGGTTGAGAAGGATATAAAAACTATAAAGACCACTGAGAAATACAAATCATTTAAAGATGTAGAAAAGGGGATTAGGGAAGGTTGAAATCATGAGAGCTGCTGACAAAGGAGGGGCGATAGTAATTTTGAACAAACGTGATTATGAAGAAGAAATGGCCTGATTGCTAGCAAGAAAGGACACATAATAGAATTGTTAATAAAATCTTAGATCCCCCCCCCCATCAAGTCAAAATGTTTCCCAAACTAAAAGGGTTCTTTAGATGCAATCAGTGTGTAGCATATCGCTCCACTAAAAAAGAAAATAAGAGAACTATAATGTTTGAGGCTACTACTACAAAGAAGAAATACAATACAAAATATTTGAATACTTGTGATTCCCACATGGTGTATGTCCTGGAATTACATAGTTACATAGTTAGTCAGGTTGAAAAAAGACACAAGTCCATCTGGTTCGACCAAAAAAAAAAAACACTATTGAAGACCCAACCATACAATCCCATATACACAATCCTCTACCCACTGTTGATCCAGAGGAAGGCGAAAATAAACCCCAGCAAAGCATTATCCAAATTGCTACAGCAGGGGAAAAAATCCTTCCTGATCCCCCAAGAGGCAGTCGGATATTCCCTTGATCAACTTTACCTAAAAAAAATGTTAGTACCCATTTATATTATGTACACCTAGGAAAGAATCCAGGTCTTTTTTAGTGAGCTAGCCAGAACCACCTCTGGAGGGAGTCAATTCCACATTTTCACAGCTCTAACGGTGAAGAAACCTTTCTGTATTTGGAGACGAAATCTGTTTTCCTCTAGACATAAAGAGTGCCCCCTTGTCCTCTGTGTTGGCCTTAAAGTTAACAACTCAACACCAAGTTCACTATATTGACCCCTTATGTATTTATACATGTTGATCATATCCCTCCTTAATCTCCTCTTCTCAAGAGAGAATAAATTCAGTTCCTCTAATCTTTTCTCATAGCTGAGATGCTCCATGCCTCTTATCAGTTTGGTTGCCCTTCTCTGCACTTTCTCCAGTTCCCCGATATCCTTTTAAAGAACTGGTGCCAGTTCTAGATGAGGTTTTACTAATGATTTGTACAGGGGCAAAATTATATCTCTCTCTCTGGAGTCCATGCCTCTGTTAATACAAGAAAGGACTTTGCTTGCTTTGGAAACAGCTTCTTGGCATTGCATGCTATTATTAATCTTATGATCTACCAGAACACCCAGATCCTTCTCCGCTATGGATTCCCCCAGTTCTACTCCACCTAGTATGTATGGTGCATTAGCCCCCAAGTGCATAACTTTACATTTATTAACATTAAACCTCATTTGCCACATAGTTGCCCAATGATACAGGGCATTGAGGTCAGCTTGTAAGTTGGAGACATTCTGTAAAGAAGTTATTCCACTGCAAAGCTTGGTGTCATCTGCAAAGACTGAAATGCTGAAATGCTACTTTTAATCCCAGACCCTATATCATTTATAAAGATATTAAAAAGTAAGGGTCCCAACACTAAACCTTGGTGTACACCACTGATAAATTTAGACCATTCAGAGTAAGAATCATTAACCAATACTCTCTGAATTCTATCTTTTAGCCAATTTTCTATCCAATTACAAACCGATCTTTCCAAGCCAGTAGACTTTACCTTACACGTTAGCCGTGTGTGGGGAACTGTGTCAAACGCTTTTGCAAAATCCAAGTATACTACGTCCACAGCCACCCCTCTGTCCAAGGTTTTACTTACCTCCTCATAAAAAGAAATCAGGTTTGTTTGACAACTTCTGACTTTCATGAATCCATGCTGCCTGTTGCTTAAACTGTTTTTTTCCAGCAAGAACTCATCTATGTGGTCTTTTTTTAAACTCTCCAATATCTTCCTGACTATAGAAGTTAAACTAACAGGTCTATAGTGTCCATGCCGGCAACAGTATGTGGGGAGGACCACAAGGAAATAAAAGTCCATATAGGCAAACATATTAGGAATATGAAAAAAGGGTTTGATAAGCATAATGTGTCCAGACACTTTAAATTGAAGCATAATAAGGATCCAAGTCTACTAACTTTTTATGGGATAGATAAGGTTACGGGTCATTGGAGAGGGATAGATATGATGAAAGAATTATCTAAAAAAGAAACCCAATGGGTATTCGAAATGGGTACGCTACAGCCACATGGATTGAACATAGACATCGATTTGATTTTTTTCTGACTCATTTCTAATTGTCCCTCTGGGGGAAGAATTGTTGAGAGAACGTTCAGAGGTAGGGTTAAATATAAATGTTTGCTTAGTATGAAATTAGGTACAACTTCCCCTTTAGAGAAGTAAAGATTAAATCACGTACAGTTTCCCTTTAAGAGAAATGTGGATGGTAGTAACATTAGTGAGATTGACACTATTTAGGTTATATATTTAAAAAAAAGATGTAATAAGAGTAGATATTTGTATGTTTTAATGCTCATATTTAGGGAAATATAAGAGATTTAAAGGAATAAATAAGATAAAGACAAATAGGAGACATTAATGAAATAATTAATTATACAAATGAGTGGGAATAGAGGATTATATTTATCCAGTGTACTAAGTGAGATTTATTATAATAGATAGGAGAATCAAGTAGTAAATGTCAAAATATCCTTGATGGAATGGTAAATACTATTGCATTGTAAAAAATGATTAGAGTAAGTGCACGTGAATTTATAGACTTCCCATTATAAAACTGGCACAGCAGTGTTCAGAATCCTTCCCCTCTGTGAGGTCATTGAATGACGAAACTAGACAGGAGGGGCATGACTGAATCATACTCGTGGCGTTGAAGCTGAGCCGGAGATGAAACAGATACAATAAGTACGAGGTGGCATGGTTTTATGGACTCTCCTTTCTTCCTCAAATCAATATACCTCTGATATACCCCTTAGAGAGAGTGCGGGAAAAGAGATTGGATCATCAGCAGAAGCGTTACAAGCTGTCCTGCTGGATAATGTATACTAAGGCATAGATGCTGGTTTATAATTTGACCAGCCACTCCATCAGGTGAGTCAGTTTGGGGTGATTGGTGGAGGATCACACTTGAGTGATTTCACGCATTTCTTTGGAAGATTCCTACATTTATTCACATTTTTCCATTTCTCAATTACTTCTTTCTCTCCTGGGGACTTTATGAGGAGAAAGAGAAACAATTGGGGTAGTTGTTAATTTTTTTTTTTTATCAACACATTGTTTCTTAACTTTACATTCACGTTGTTTGCTTTTTGGATCAATTTTTTGCATTTTTTTCATAATTTTAAAAATGTCTCTATATTTGCGTTAATTAACGGTTATGTAATAGTTTTTATGCACATTATGCACATACTTTGTTTGCACTTTATTAATTGCTCTATTTGGGAGAGGAGTTGTTTACAAAATTATCACATGTGTTTGCATTAGCACTTTAGAAAGATAATAAGGGCAGACATCAGTTTGACCTGTCTAGAGGTAAATTGTTAAATAAACTATTGATAAGGGGGGGGGGGGGGTAGATCTGCGCTGACTGTTTACTTTATCAGTCTAGGCCATAAGCCTACTGTATTTTTGCGTGGTTTGGAAATAGATACAACAGGACCATGTTTTGTGAATTTGGAGGGATTGACATGTGGTGCTGTGATTAGTTCCTGATATTTTTATGATTATTACATTTTAATTGATTAGTGGAATCTGCATCCTATTAGATAAAAATGTCTTTTGCTTGTTGATGATTGTTGGGTATATGCGCATTGCTTTTTGACTTTTTGAAATATTTTTTTTTACCCCTTTAAAATATAAACAAAAGCCAAGTTAACATGGCTTGTAGAATTCCTTAATGAACACTTAATTCGCTGTGGCTGATGGTAGATTTTTAGAAACACAGAACAATGCATCACACCCTATGTAGGCAGTTACCAACATCTTTGATGAATCTGAGCAACCTAGAGGTGTTCATTCCAATTCCTAAAAAGGCAGAAGGTTCTTCATCTCTACTTGACATGAAATCTGAGAAGAGATTTTCCTACACGATCCTATTCAGCCAAAAGAAAAATCAAGTAGTGAAATATACCAGTAGTGCCATTGAAAGTTTGTACTCCCAATCTGTAAAAGATGATTAGTCAAAGGGTTATGCTTAATGCTCTGAACTTTAATATTACCCACAATGCAGCCAAATTGCAGTACCAAATTACCAAATAGGAAGGGTAGGCACTGGCCTATGGGCCCCATTCTGTTTATGGCCCTGCAACAACTAATCAAAATAATATTGATTTAATCTTGAAAGAAAATTACAATAAAATAAATCAACTCAAAGAAATGAAAACTTTACATTAAAGATTCTATAGAGGAATTACTGTATTATTGTAATGTACCCATTAACAACTTAAAGAAAAGCTCCAGTCAAAAATGAAACTTTTTCTATTAATAGTCTGTTAAATATCTTTATATTTGATATTATTCATTTTCTGGCTAGCTATTTGTGTAGCTTAGAAAGTCTGACCTAAACTAGACAATCAGCTTCTTTCTGTTCTTCACAGACAATGCTACCTCCCTTTATCTGAATTTGCTAAGCTGTTTTTCACTTCCTGAAAAGGTTGTCGGTCTTTCTCTGCCTAGACCTGCCCAGCCCCACCCCTATCCCTCCTATCCTTCACAGAACATGATCTGCTCCTGTCTTCATAACCTCATTTAGGCCAGCAACTTCTCCTGAGAAAGAGAGAGAGAGAGAGAGAGAGAGGGAGAGGGAGAGGGAGAGAGAGAGATAGAGAGGGGGGAGGGGGGGACATATGAAAGAAAGAAGGTACAAAGTATAATTTTTGAAAGTTTAGAAGGATACAGATTGATTTGTGTTGCTAATTACATGTGAGTAATGAGTTTTAGGCTCTGTTTCCACTAGTGTGACTTGTCATGCGACTTTGGACATATAAAGTCGCATGGCAAGTCACAATCCATTGATTTCAATGGCAACCGTTCCCATCTATGCCACTTTGAACATCAGTGACTTTGAAAAGGGGCCTGCACTACTTTAATGCGACTTTGATCCAGAGAGTTTAAAGTTGGATAAAACCTGCACTCAAAATCACACAACTTAAAAGTCGCACTAGTGAAAAAGTAGCCACTAGGCTAGAGTGTGACTTTGGAGTGCGACTTTGATGTGACTGAGTGCAGCTCTGATCCAACTTTACACCATATGGATCACAGTCACATCAAAAGTTGCACCAAAGTAGTGCAGGTACCTTTTTAAAGTCACTGATTTTCAAAGTCACATAGATGAGAACAGGTGCCATTGAAATCAATGGGCTGTAACTTGCCTTGCGACTTTGTGTGTCCAACGTCGTACGACAAGTCACATTAGTGGAAACAGAGCTTTACTCTATGTTTCCACGATTGTGATTTAGAGCAGTGTTTCTCAACCTTTTTCCAGTCGGGGCACCCTTGAAAAGTATTTTCAGTGCCGAGGCACCCCTGTCCAAGGTCCAGCTCTCGTTACTGTATGTCGCGGAACACGCGCAAAATCGCGCTTGTTCCTGACACACACACAAATGCTCTGTTCTTTAGGGTTGTCAATAATTCCTAATGGTACCCCACACATTGGCAAACATAGGGTGCTTTTGGTGGGGCGTAATTTAAAAAAAAAGGGTCAGGGACTTCTTTCTCTGCATTTCTGCGGGTAGGGTAGCCCATTGCAATGAATGGGCTGCCCTACAGGCAGCATGCAACCATGCAGATGTGAACCAAGTGTTCACATGTCAGGTTGGAGGGGTGGTAAAACCACATGGTTGAGCTGTTTTTACCACCCCCAACTTCTCCCCGTTTAGCTACAGAGGCAGCAGCTGGGGGTGTACACATGCGGTGGCTGCAGCTGGAGGTATACCCATGGTGAATGGGGCTGCACTGCAACTACCCCACAACTGTGTGCAGTGCACAGTAGCGTGTAGTGATGTTGCATTTACAGGCTTAAAACAGGTGGGGAAGAGGCAACATAATGTCTCTTTACCCCCTGTAAAATGCTGCTGTAAAGTGACCTGAGCATGGATTGCTTTTCAGAGGAGCAGAGGTCCTTGCTGCTATCACAAACAAGCCCTAAAAAAAGCATTTCTGATGGTACAGGAATGGGGGGAGGGGGGGGGGTCAGGATTAAAAGTAACATACATACACACACACATACATACATAAACACACACACATACATATACACACATGTGAACACACACATACAGACACATGACATGCACACAGACAGACAAAATTGCAGCAGACGTGCAAGTAGAATAAAAAATAAAAAAATCTGTAAGCAGAATACAATATTAAAAAAAAGTACTGTTATCATTATCTGTATAATATAGTAGTACAGTAATTAAAACAAACATCTTTTATCTTTTTTTTTTTTTATATACCCACATATATTTAAATTATATATATATAAACATTTACAAAGCAATCATCAAGGTGATCTTGTGTACTAACAAAGCAGGATGAAAACAGCTGAGGAGCACTGTTCAAGGGTAGGTCAAAAAGTACATTTATTAGGTAGGGTAAAATATATAAAAAAAGTTATGCCACAAAATCCTGTGTACTCACAGAGCTGAAGATCTTCCTTCCTGGATTCTGTCCTCTCGCGCCAGCCAGCGGCTCCCGGCTCTAACGTCCAGCACGCCCTTGCTTGTGCGCCTGACCCGCCCATAGCAACCGATGATGTCATCGGTTGGCAGGACGCGAGTCGGGAGGCCCGCACAGCTTCCCGACTGCCTGTGGCTGAGGAAAGCGAGCATCAGACAGCGGACAGGCACCGCTGTAACCAGCCAGCAGACCAGCCAGCAATCATTACAGTAAAGAACAGAATTCTTATTAATGCATAGGTTGGGGGTCATTTTGCCGCGGCACACCTGGGGACCCTTCACGGCACACCAGTGTGCCGCGGCACACTGGTTGAGAAACCCTGATTTAGAGTGCTACTTTGATGCGACTTTGATCCAACTTTACACTCTCTGGATCAAAGTCACATCAAAAGTTGCAACAAAGTAGTGCAGGTACCTTTTCAAAGTTGCTGATTTTCAAAGTTGCGTACATGGGAACGTGTGCCATTGAAATCAATGAGCTGTGACTTGTCATGCGACTTTGTGTGTCCAAAGTCGCATGACAAGTCGCACTAGTGGAGAAACGAAGACTTATACCTCATGTACACTGCTGCTGATAAACAGACGTTTAGGAATAGTTGGGCACTTTTTTCAGCAGCCCCTGAACTCTCCTCTATGTTATCTTATCTGTCCATGTACATTGAATTGTTTATACTCATTTAGAGGCAGTTGAGTTTTTTTTTATTTAAAGCATAAAAATGCATTCAGACGGAGGTTTATTGTCATTTGAAATGCCAAATGCTTGTAACAGCGTGCAAATGCATCTAAACACGGTGACTCACATTTATAGGCATTTTGTTTATAGTTTTTTTTCAATGGGGTTACATTTCTAACCATTTTACAACGTGAAAACGCTTCTAAATGCAAACGCGTATAAACACGGCATGTAAATGCAGCGAAAAGGACGTTTTTAACCACCAGTTACTAGCTGTCAAGTTCCAGCGATCCAGCGATCAACCGTCCCATGTACATGAAGCCTTAGTGTGGTTGCCTGTACTATGATCATTGTAGACTGTTAGCTGAGACCTCAGAGCACTTCCTGCTACACTGACAGTAACCCCCCCCCCCCTTCCCTGTCCTGTGTGATATTTCTTTATTTTCTCATGAATTAGGATGTACAATGCATTCTTACTGATGAGAGAACACTGGGTGGGAACCTATGATCAGCTCCTCCCACTTTGTATACCCCCACTGGCTACACAGGAACAGGGTCCCTCCCTGGAAGTGATGTCACTAGATTTCAGTAAACACACCCACTTGTTGCTCTTGGACTCAGCAGGAAGAGGAATTGAAGTTATGTGAAGCACTGAAAACTGCAAAATAAAGGGAGAAAAAACTGAGATTTTTTCATTTTGACGCATAGGGCTGAACTCGGCTCACATTAATGATTGCAGGGGAGAATTTAAGGTATTAGGTTGTACTTCTGCTTGAAAGTACATAAACCATAGACATCAGGTTCACATTACAGTTTGTCTCCTAAAAGCTCATCTTCTTTCGGCTGTTAGTTTGTAAAAAACATTTGGTGCAACCTATGTACATGTAATGTACAGTAGTGATGGTCATCTCCCTCTAGCAGTCAATGTGCACACAACTTAGTTCAATGTTATCCCACTGGAGCGCGTGTGCGAGAAACCTGGGCCTCTACAGAGTTTAATCTGGCACTGCCAAAGTGAGGTAATAAAGGACATATTTTTTTAACCACATCCCACCCGGCCTTTAGCAGAATGGCAAACGGGCAGGGGATCAGTTATCCTGACTGAGTGTCATATGATGTGAAGCAGGATAACCTGCTTGTGCGCGCCACTTGGGGCGTGCAGAGCGGTGATCGGTAGTGAAGTGTGTCACTCTGACATACCACATCTCTGATCTCAGTAAAGAGCCTATGATGTAGGCTCTTTACCATGTGATCACCTGTGACCAATCACAGCTGATCACAGCGGTAACCAGGAGGTTCCAGTAATCAGCTTTCCTCAGTTCGCGCTGAAAAGACGCAGGCAGAGGGGAGCTGATCAGTGACTCTCCTGACAGGGGGGGGTCTGCGCTGATAATCAGCACATTGACTATCAATGCAGCCCCCATCAGAGGTGCCCTCAACAGATGCCAATCAGTGCCCATCAGATGCCAATCAGTGCAAATAAAAATCATGCCCATCTGTGTATGATGCCAATCAGTGCCCATCTGTAATTCCTGCCAGTGCCCATCACAGATGCCAATTAGTGCCCATCAGTAATGCCTGTCAGTGCCTCCTCAGCAGTGCTGCCTATTAGTGCCCATCAGTGCCACCCATCAGTGCCCATCAGTGCTGCTCATCAGTGCCTAAAGTAATGTCTATCAGTGCCCACCAGTGCCCATCAGTGCTGCATATCAGTGCTGCCTATCAGTGCCCATCAGTGCTGCCTATCAGTGCTGCATATTACTTCCTCCTCATCAGTGCCCATCAGTACCACCTTATCAGTGCCACCTTATCAGTGCCCTTCAGTGCTCATCAGTGCAGCCTCATCAGTGCCCATCAGTGAACGTAGGAGAAAACTTACTTATTTACAAAATTTTATAACAGAAACTAAGAGAAACTTTTTTTTTTTTTTAAATTGTCAGTCTTTTTTAATTTGTTTAGCAAAAAATAAAAAACCCAGTGGTGATCAAGTATCATTAAATACATCTCTATTTGTAGGAAACAAATTATAAAATTCATGATAGGTTTAGTGTAGCATGACTGTGCAATTGTCATTCAAAGTATGACAGCGCTGAAAGCTAAAAATTGGTCTGGGCTGGAGTATTGAAGTGGTTAATATTATTACTTTTTTTAAAGTTTTTATTTTTTTTCAATTTTATGCTTGATTACTTTTATAGAAAAAGAAACTTGATTACTGAATGAACAATTAAAAAAATTAGCATGAATCAAAGTTAATGAGCAGTAGCATTACACATTTTTACTTTTCTGTCAGTTCTTTAGTTGGATCAAAAAGTTGCTGTATATTAAATTGTTCTTGGGCATAAGTTAATAACCTTATCATTAACAGGTGTGTATCTTGCTTCTTCCATTTCCATCAAATTCACAGAGTAATCAGTATGTATGGCCTTGGGGGATGATCAATATAGAGGAGCTGACTTTATTGATTTAACAGTGATCTTTGATCCTGTGATTCACCAGCACACATTGCTATTCTGTTGGCCTTTAGTGTTCTGAGAGAAGCAGTGGCAGAATGGTTGTTTAATTGTGCTACTGTATGTCAGATGTAAATAATGATCAAAATAGAGTCATGTTAAGGTCAATACTTAATCTTTCCAAACGCATTCAGCTCCTTCACAATTCCTGAGTGAACATACAAATTGCATTGGGTGTCATCACTTTCCCAGTGTTTCTTTCTATTGACTTCTTATTTGAATCTCTGCACTATGCTGCTGTCCCATTTTTTTATTTATTTATTTATTTTTCTTACTTTCATTTAGTCAATAAAATAAAAGATTTTACTTAGTTTGATAAATGGAATGCTTAATGTTACGCTACAAATAAAATATCAAGTCATTTTTTTTTTTCTTTCGTAGACAGAAACCTTTGTAAAGAGAGGTTATTTATTTCTGAGTACAATATTTTGTCAAAACAATATCTCAAATGTTTATGTAATTAAAATGATTAATTGGGAAGTGTAGCTCCAAACAAATGTGCAATGGAAAAGTAAATAAAGGCTTTATTTAGTTGTAAAACTTTGCAGAAAAAAATGTACTCTCAGAATAATTGGAAGAGAACACCATTGTAAGAGAATAGTAGCTTTTTTTTTAACAAAAGAGGCATGTCATAACTATTTTATCACCTGTTGTCATGGCTATACAATGATATATATTTCTGTTTTTTTACAAGCCAACTTCAGGACATTTACAAAATAACATTTATTAAAAGCTTCATGAAGCTTGTGAAGGTATCAGAATTTTGGCCTATTAAGTTTGATGTCAGTGTCTCTCATGTATGTTCTTATTAAGTGGGTTTAAATCTATGCTTGTAGTACCCTCTTGCTAGTGTGCTAGGTGTAAATATGTTTAGCTGTTAGTGTAGGAAAATTTAGCTTGGCTGAGAGGCAGGCCTGGGTTTTGAATCTAGGTCAGGGTTTAGTTACTTAGGGGCTAGATGACTCATCTGGCAGCTCTCTCTGACACTTGCCCCTGGTCTGGAAGTTGGTAGAAACTTCTAGAGCTGGAGGGTGGGAGTAAGGAGGCTCTGCCATGCATATTTATGAGGTCTTTGATCAGTTCCTAGCAAAAAGGGACTGGAAGGGGGCAGGTCACCTCATAAATAGACATGATTAATGCCAGCAGGGGAAATCAAGTAGAAGTTGGAGTTGGAATGCTGAGAAGGCTGCCTGTGGTCCCGGAGGGTGCCCTCTAGACTAGGGGGGGGGGGGGGTGACTTTGGGCCTGGTGCTCAGGTGCTGGAAGGACCTACCACAACACACAAAGGAAATTCTTCCATGGAGGCACAGGAGCAAGGAGAAGACAGCAGGAGCTGGTCAACACGTCCTGGAGATCTTCTGAGAGCAGGTCCATCTTACCGAATGGGCACACTGCCCGGGGGTCCACCTGTCCAGCGACCCAGCCCCAGCCAAGCATTAGTGCCGATTCCCGTGTGCATCCCGCTGCTGAATTCAGCAGGTGGCAAGCGCCTGTCGGTCCTGCGCTGCTGTCAGGCCACTTGGGCCATTGAGGGGGAGCCCACAACTCCAGGAATGCCAATTTGCCTCCCCGGGAACAGGCACACACAGGACAGTTGAGTCTGACTCTTGTACGTATATGTGTTCACTGGACCCAGCTGCCGAACTTGGAAACTGTCATTAGCCTCACACTGCTGTACCAATAAATATAGCCTTATCAATAATTTGCATTTTTTTTTCATGAGTGATTGTGTAGGCAGGGCCCCTGTGCACTGCATTGCCTGGGGCCCTTTAATGCTCTTAAGATGGCACTAGCTGGGAGTCAGCCAGATGGGCTGGTAAGTGTTTGTCTGGAGGACTGGGGGGAGAAGTTAGCCTGGAGGGCTAGTGAAAGGGGAAGCTGCAGCCAGGCAGGTTGGCAGTGCCTGAAGAGGTGGTACTGGGAGCAGTGACTACAGATAGGAAGTACTGGAAAAGTGTGAGCTGTGCCACCCCCATCTGTTCTTCAAGTACAGGGGCTGTGAGGTCCTATCTTTAATGGGCCTTTGCTACAAAAATACTGCATGGTTACATAGCTGGGTTCTGCAAGCAAGTGTGTGCTGGAGAAAGAAGAGGAGCTGTGTATATAGACTGTACATAGGAAGACTTGTCCCTGAAGTTTTGTTTTGAAGTTGAATGGGCATTCCATAATTTCCCTATCCAAATTAGTGTCCCCTCAATAAACAAAGAAAAAACAACAAAGTCACAGACTGGAATCCCATTTTTTTTTGCTGCTCCTTAGGTGGTGCCCTACATGTTTATAGAACACACGTTTTACAGCAGGTCCAGCTTTCTCCAAAATGTTTAGGATCTGCAAGTGTCTAGTTCCCTTTAGGTTGAAATGTGACTGTACTGTTCAAAAATTTGACACATTGGGGTTGGTTTACTAAAATTGGAGAGTGCAAAATCTAGTGCAGCTCTGTATAGAGACCAATCAGCATCCAGATTTTTTTCTGTCAAAGCTTATCTGAACAAGCTGAAGTTAGAAGGTAATTGGCTACCATGCTCAGCCGCACAGATTTTAGTAAATAAAGCTTATAAAGTTTTATAAGTAATAAACAAAAGGTAGATTATGCACAGTTAATAAGGTTGATTTTGCACTTGTCACTTTTTTCTTATTCAGAGCAAAGTATTTTTTTTTCCTACATAATGCCTCAGTGTAACTTTTTTTTTATTGTTTTGGATAGAGTGAAAAATTATTTTTCCTCTGATAATCCTCTGATAATCTGATGTATCAATTTGACACTGGGAATATCTTTAAATGTAAAATATTGAGATTTAATACATGTATTTCTATCATACTAAACATGCACTGTTGAAAGAATATATGGGTATTGTATTGGTATAGATAGTGAATAAGAAACAAGACTCCAAAATCACATGACTTTCAGTACAACTTTGGAATCCAACTTTGATACAACTTTGATGTGACTTTTTACACTCTGTGACATTGAAGTCGTATCAAAATCGGAACAAAGTAGTACAGACTTGTGTAGTATCAGTTGGGACAGCTCTTATAGGGAAACATTGAATTTTACATGCTATTCAACTTGGGGTCTCACAAATTGGATCCTATGTCACATCAATGTGAACTGAGCCTAATATACTGTATTTATAAACAAGACAATAGGAGAACAGTAAGAATATTGACCTTTGCACATTTTTCAGAGAGTAGACAATGAACCATGAAAGAATGTAAATATGATTCAAGCATTTCATTAGAAAACTTGGACATGTGCACTGATCATAGTCTCTGATCAGTTATCCCAGTAGGTACTTATCTTCTTGTTGGGGACATAGAAGCAGCCTTTGTGATTAGTGAGTGGTATTCAAAGGTAAGCATTGTTCATATACCTTTCGACAAAGTGCACTTTATATCTTTATATATGTCATTTCAAATGTTTGTTTTAATATAATATAGAGATTTCCTTTCCCCCAAAAGTGTGGAACACATTGAGAAAAAGATTACTCGCCCATTACTTTTAAGTTGGTAAAACATAAATTTTATAAAGTAGTTTCTAATAAATGGAAAGAGTCTTTTTAAGGAAAGGAATTGTGTTTCTAGTTATTTCAAAAGTACTTTAAAAAGGTGAAGATCCTATGATATACTGTGTATTAATTTTGCATTGTGGGTTACACTTTTAATGTTACTTTAACAATACACAAAATAAAACAACCTGGGGTTTATAGACCAACTCATGCAATCTGTGAAAAATCTATATCTTAAACACATAAATTAATTATGAAAAGAGAAAATCTTTTTTATTTGCACAAATGTCACTTTCACATGAAAAAGTATAGGGGCATAAAGTATACACCCTTAATAGCATAAAAACAAACATGTGAATTTGTAACTGTGCTGAATAGTCTCATATGAATGTTAATAGTACATTATCTTGTTTAACCATTTGACCTCAGGAAGGTTTTATTTCCTTCATGATTTCTGAGGGCAAGATGTCTGGGCCGAGCATCAGCCCCGAACAGCGCCCATTCAAATTCGCAGGGCGCTTAGCAGGATGTTCTCCCGCCGAGTGCCCCTCGCTTCAGGCTCTGATTGCACAGGGTGCAAACCACTCGTGTCCTGTCATCAGCACATTTTCTAAAGAACTTCCACGCTAGAGAACTCCTTTGAGCTGACTTTGGTGCGCTCATTCCCTTGCTGCGTTGGGCAGTAGCAGGCGTAGTGTCTAGGGCACGGCCGCTCCGCTTCTGCACCCTGCTCCCTCTTCTGCTGTGCTGGTGGCTCTGTGCGACCACCGCCTCTTCCTCCAAACCACTCAGGTCACCTGCATAATGTTCATTCCATGTGGGGTCGAGGACCTCATCGTCCTCCACATCATCTTCCACCCAGTCTTCACCCCTGCCCTCCTTGTCGGTCTCCACAATTCTGAAAGCCGCAGCAGTTGGCACCTGCGTTTCGTCATCATCGGAGACGTGCTGCGATGGTCCTTGCATGTACTCATCTTGAGAAATAAGTGGTTGGGCATCGCTGCACTCAATCTCTTCCACTTCTGGGGCAGGGCTAGGTGGATGGCCCTGGGAAACCCTGCTGAAAGAGTCCTCAAAAAGAAGAAGAGACTGCTGTATGGCTTGGGGCTCAGACTGCTTGCCTGATTTGCAAGGGGGTGAGGGGAAAGACGGTTGGACATCAGCTGCAGGTGCCAACTCTGACTTTTCTGCAGTAGACTGGGTGGGAGACAATGTGAAGGAACTGGAGGCACTGTCAGCAGCAAACCAATCTACTATCGCCTCTCTGTGTTCTGGCCTCATCACTTCTAGAGGCGTATGATGCCCTACCAAATACTGATGCAAGTTCTGTCGCCTACTAACACTTGAGAAAGGTGTTTCACTTGTGCGTGTAGCTGGCACAGATCGACCACGTCCTCTCTTTGCAACAGGAGCTCTACCAGCAGCACCACGACCCAGGCCACGGCCCCTATTTGACGGTCTCCTCATATTTCTGTAATTTAAGATCTTGCCCTAGAAAGGTGCTTATTGAATAGCGGAACAAAACAACAACAGTATCGCACGGGTGTATCTCACAGTCAAATATGCAAACTATGCCGCAATTTAATGTTTTTTACCCCAAAAGGGTGTATATTGAATAGCGGAATAGGATAAAAAACGGTGTATCTAACAATACAAACACAGACTAGGCCCCGATTACAAAAAATTTTTGTACCCTAAAGGGAGGATGAGGAAGAAGAGTAGGAGGAGTTGGGAACAGGAGCCAAACTGAAGCGCCCTGCAATCCTCGGCGGTAGAAGGAGATGCGCCAAACAAATTTAAAAAGGTGTATCTCACATGTACCGATACAGACTATCACGCAATTTAATTTTTTACACTCAAACAGGGTGTATATTGAATAGCGGAATAGGACAAATTTTACAAAATGGTGTATCTCACACGTACAAACACAAACTAGGCCCCGATTACAATTTTTTGTACCCTAAAGGCAGGATGAGGAAGAGGAGTAGGAGGAGTTGGGAACAGGAGCCAAACTGAAGCACCCTGCAATCCTTGTCGGGGGAAGGAGATGCGCCAAACAAATTTAAAAGGTGTATCTCACACGTACCGATACAGACTATGCCGTAATTTAATTTTTTTACACTCCAAAAGGGTGTATATTGAATAGCGGAATAGGAAAAATTTTATAATACGGTGTATCTCACACATACAAACACAGACTAGGCCCCGATTACAATTTTTGGTACCCTAAAGGCAGGATGAGGAAGAGGAGTAGGAGGAGTTGGGAACAGGAGGCAGACTGAAACGCCCTGCAATCCTCGGCGGTAGAAGGAGATGTGCCAAACAAATTTAAAAAGGTGTATCTCACATGTACCGATACAGACTATCCCGCAATTTAATTTTTTACACTCAAACAGGGTGTATATTGAATAGCGGAATAGGACAAATTTTACAAAACGGTGTATCTCAAACGTACAAACACAAACTAGGCCCCGATTACAATTTTTTGTACCCTAAAGGCAGGATGAGGAAGAGGAGTAGGAGGAGTTGGGAACAGGAGCCAAACTGAAGCGCCCTGCAATCCTCGGCGGTAGAAGGAGATGCGCCAAACAAATTTAAAAAGGTGTATCTCCCATGTAGCGATACAGACTATCCCGCAATTTAATTTTTTACACTCAAACAGGGTGTATATTGAATAGCGGAATAGGACAAATTTTAGAAAACGGTGTATCTCACACGTACAAACACAATCTAGGCCCCGATTACAATTTTTTGTACCCTAAAGGCAGGATGAGGAGTAGGAGGAGTTCGGAACAGGCAGGAGGCAGACTGAAGCACCCTCAAATCCTCAGCAGTATGAGATGCGCCCCAAAAATTGGAAAGGTGTATCTCACACGTACCGACACAGACTATCCCGCAATTTAATTGTTTATACCCAAAGGTTTTGATTAAATAGCGGAATAGAAAATATGATCAAAAAAAGTGTATGTATCTCACACGTACAGAACCACACTAGGCCCCAATTACTATTGTTTGTACCCCTAAAGGCAGGATGAGGAGTAGGAGGAGTTTGGAACAGGCAGCACCCTCAAATCTTCAGAAGCATGAGATGAACCCCAAAAACTTGGAAAGGTGTATCTCACACGTACCAACACAGACTATCCCGCAATTTAATTGATACCCAAAGGTTTTTATTGAATAGCGGAATAGAAAATATGATCAAAAAAAGTGTATGTATCTCACACGTACAGAACCACACTAGGCCCCAATTACTATTGTTTGTACCCCTAAAAGACAGGAAGAGGAGTAGGAGGAGTTTGGAACAGGCAGCACCCTCAAATCTTCAGAAGTATGAGATGAACCCCAAAAACTTGGAAAGGTGTATCTCACACGTACCAACACAGACTATCCCGCAATTTAATTGATACCCAAAGGTTTTTATTGAATAGTGGAATAGAAAATATGATCAAAAAAAGTGTATGTATCTCACACGTACAAAACCACACTAGGCCCCAATTACTATTGTTTGTACCCCTAAAAGGCTGGATGAGGAGTAGGAGGAGTTTGGAACAGGCAGCACCCTCAAATCTTCAGAAGTATGAGATGAACCCCAAAAACCCCAAATATCATTCAGCTCTGCTGCAAGCCACAATTTAATTTTTTTTAACCCAAGGCTGTATATTGAATAGTGGAATAGAAAAAAGTGTATGATTTTTGAAATTACTCAATAATAGCACATGTGAACTGAACACAGCAGTGTATGATCAGTCAGCACAGCACAGCTGAAGGAAAAATGCTGCACACAGTGACTGATAGAAAAATACTTTTCTCCCTCCTCCTCAGTGGGCAAAAAAAATTGTGTTCACTGCACCCCACAGCAAAATCGATGTGGACCACTGACACCTGCCTATCTCCAGCCTCTCCCTAAATGGATTGATAAGATCGTAGATCGGTCACTGAAAACTGCTCCCACACAGCAAAATCGATCGTAGAGAACTGACCCTAAAAATCAGCAGCAGCCTCTCCCTAAAAGGATTGATAAGATCGTAGATCGGTCACTGAAAACCCCTCCCACACAGCAAAATCGATCGTAGAGAACTGACCCTAAAAATCAGCAGCAGCCTCTCCCTAAAAGGATTGATCAGATCGTTGATCGGTCACTGAAAACCCCTCCCACACAGCAAAATCGATCGTAGAAAACTGACCCTAAAAATCAGCAGCAGCCTCGCCCTAAAATGCTTACAACTCGCCCTGCCTAACACACTCCGACCTGTCCCTCAATTCTATCCGGACACAAATGTTTTTTTTTTTCCTGTCTGTCCCTAATCAGCAGCCAGCACGTATGATGTGTGCTCTGTCCCTGAACTAACACAGCAGAATGATGCAGCGGCGCTGCCTCGGACTTATAAAGACTTGGTCACATGCTTCAGATGGCCAATCACAGCTACTAATACATTTGTAGGCATGGCTGGGATGGCTTAAGGCACACCAGTTAAACGCTTGTTGATTGGCTGTTGAAAGCCCGCCATGAAAAGCGCGCCAATGCATGCAAAACCCGGAAATAAAACGCCCGAACACGGATTTTTACCCGAATATACAGTAAAGTTTTCGGGTCCGTGTTCGGGTAACAAAAAAACAATTATTCGGTACGAACACGAATAATACAGTCCCTGTTCGCTCAACCCTAATCAGGACCTGATTGATTGGACGTATATATGTTTATTATACTGTATGTCAGTAACATACAGTATTATAGCATTGTAGCCTCAGGCAACAGATTGGCAACAAGTGAAGACATACTGTAGGTATAGCATAAAATACATAAGGATGTAGGTTGGTAAAGGAGAAAAAAAAAGGGAAACTGGGACTTTCAATATACCCCTACTGTCACTTGCTAATATACTCAAACAAAAATATATTATATATATATATATATATTTTTCTTTTCATGTAATATAATTTTTGGTTGAGTATATTAGCAAGTGACATCCCAGTTTCTCTATCTTTTCTCCTTTACTATATATATCAGGATGATAGCCCATGTCACCCTATTATTGGAATAATCATAGACATACTCTCCATTCCACATTCATTTCTTCAATATACTGAATGAGGATGTAGGTTGCCTTGCATAAGCATTAGAATGTAGTGGCTGTCATAAGCCTGCACCCAGCAGTGTCGTAGCTGTAAGATTTTGAAAGGGGGATTCCAGACTCGTCTCACAGAACCCCACATCTACCTGGCCAGGGATCTGGGGAAGAGGCCCTTGTCCCCATCAACACAGTTTTTTGTTTTTTTTTGCCTGGGGTCCCATGGGTTTCCCATGAGGCTATAATATTTTAGATTCCCCAACTGTTTTCAGCATATTCAGACTTTAACAACCTATGGTAACTGCATCCTTGCACATTTTGGCAAAGTTACTGTTTTTAGACTTCCATCCTCTAGTGCTGACAGATCCAGTTCGCTGATCCAGTTTTGTTGCTGCCATCATCTCAAGTGCTGGAATTAGATAGTTCTGTTTATTTATCTGTGACATCTTTCAGTTCATGGCAATGGTCCTAGAATATTCATTGCACTGTACAATTGCAAGAAGACGGGGGCAATTTTTGTTTTTGTTTTAGTTAAAGATACATATTGAGTTTCTTCTCAACGTCCTAGCAACTTTTAGGCTTTAGTTTGACCTTAATTTTATGTGGCATGCATTCATCTAAATAGCTATCTGAATTTAATATGATGGTATAATGTACATTTTAAAGTTTAAACTGCTAAATGTTTTTTTTAGTTAGTCTGAAAGGTTTTTTTGACAGTTTGTATTATGTGTTCTCACACCCCAACTGCATCCCCTGCTGTTTAGAGTGTAGAATGAATGAACAGCCTCTTTATACTGTATATGTGTTATACATGAACAAATGAGATTGTGAGTTGATGGCTTGCTAAGAGAATCCACTTCACACTTTTATTCTCTTTAATCCTGTAATCTGACATCAACTTTTACTAACTCAGATATCACCTTGGAGTCTGGGGAACAGTTAAAATGATTAACTATAGAAGAAATAGGGAATTAGGAAATAGTGTAAGTATACATGAATAATTTATATGAGTAGACAAAACTTGACAATATTTTAGTACCATATCTGTAGGTTTTTATTTATTAATTGCAGAGTTTACTTTACATATTTTAGTGTAACCCATGCATTCTAAGCATTCACTCAGCATGCATGCATATTTTCACTCTGTATCATTTTCTTTCCCACATTTGTACTTTATATGAATAAAACATTTATTAGAGTTTTTGTTAAAAACTCACTTTATTATAATTATAAAAATTATAAAAATGTATCATCCAATATATTGTATCTTCAGTAACAGCATTGCCTGTAATAGGACCCAAACATTCACAGCAAAGAAAAACTGAGATGTACTGGAGATAAGCAGGCCATAGATAGTTTAAAATGTGGCTGCCATTTATAAATCAAAATTCGGCTGGTCCAGTATGGCCGTAATGGTTCAAGTGAAGTCTAGGGCCCAACTGCTCTCAAATGGGAATGTTGGAGTTTTTTTTGCTCGAATAGATTGGCTGAAACGCTGATCAGTGTATTCTGTTGGTGGGGGAGTCCCCTCTCACAGAATACAATACTGCAGTAGGGATGATTCTCTAATCCACCTCGAATGTGTGTTTTTTTTCTTTGATTAGTCAGCAGGCTGATGAAAAAAAAAACGACCCATCTTTTGCTACCTTTAGAAAATGCAAAATGCAATAGATATATAATATTGGCTTTTTCTCATGTCAGGGCAATCATGCCGAGCCTAATCCAAAATCAGGTACTTATTTTACTACAACTTTGTCACTGGGACCAGAACTGAAAATAAATGTTCATTGTAATGATCTTCCCTACTCTATTCTAGGGATGATCGAACTTTTGAAAAGTTCGGTTCGACCAGAACACCCGAACTTCACGAAAGTTCGGCCCGGATTTCAGAACCCCATTGAAATCAATGGGACCCGAACTTCTGTAATCAAAAAACACCATTTTTAAGCCCTAAAACCCAATAAATGCCCCTAAAAAGTGCCTAGGGTTCTGGGTCATGCCCCATTAACTACTAATCACACAAAAAAAGTTCTTAAAAATTGTCATTTTTGATAAAAAAGCCAATTATTGAAAAATTAAAAAAAAAAAAAAAAGAGATTTTTTTGATTTTTACTTTGGATTTAGTATCTGGTGGTTTCTAAAAGGTGTGCATGTGAAGTTTCAGCTCTGTAGCATGTCCAGAACCATGAAAAAAAAAAAAAGATAATTTTTCAGTAGAACAGGGATGTGGGTCGGGACCCTCCTTTAACTTTAACACCTATATGATCTTTTTTTCTGGTTCTGGACATGCTACAGAGCTGAAACTTCACAGGTACACCTTTTAGACCCCCCCAGACACAAAATCACACAAAAAAAAGTTCTTAAAAATTGTCATTTTTGATAAAAAAGCCAATTATTGGAAAATTAAAAAAAAAAAAAAGAGATTTTTTGATTTTTACTTTGGATTTAGTATCTGGGGGGTCTAAAAAGTGTACATGTGAAGTTTCAGGTCTGTAGCATGTCCAGAACCAGAAAAAAAAAGATCGTTTGTATTAGAAAACTTTAAGCACAGGAATATGGCTTCTCTGCTGTAACACCTTGCCGGTTTAATAGCAGGCATTTTTTTGGGTTCTTTGCAGTCAGGAAAAACATCTGAACTTGTGTACAGTGGTACTGTGCACAAGTTCTGATGTTTTGCCTGCCTCCAAAACCCTCCAAAAAATGCCAGCAAAAACA
Organism: Pelophylax lessonae; assembly: GCF_965119305.1. Classification (NCBI taxonomy): domain Eukaryota; kingdom Metazoa; phylum Chordata; class Amphibia; order Anura; family Ranidae; genus Pelophylax; species Pelophylax lessonae. The sequence goes on along the minus strand of NC_138772.1, from coordinate 395,589,927 downwards.
CACCTGGGCATTTTTTTTTTGACGCTAGCGTTTTTTTGGCATTTTTTGGGGTTCTTTTGAGGCAGGCAAAACATCTGAACATGTGTATAGGGGGGATATATAGACATATATGTCTGAATATATACCCCTAGACATATATAGGTGTGATAGTAGCAAAAATAAATGCTTGCGCTAATGAAATCATTTACAGTAATATATTTCTGCTACTATCACACCTATATATGTCTAGGGGTATATATTCAGACATATATGCCTATATATACACCCTATACACATGTTCAGATGTTTTGCCAGCCTCAAAAGAACCCCAAAAAATGCCAAAAAAACGCTAGCGTCAAAAAAAAAAAAATGCCCAGGTGTGTTTTTTCTGGCATTTTTTGGGGGGTTTTGGAGGCAGGCAAAACATCAGAACTTGTGCACAGTACCACTATACACAAGTTCAGATGTTTTGCCTGCCTCAAAAGAACCCCAAAAAATGCCAAAAAAAACGCTAGCGTCAAAAAAAAAATGCCCAGGTGTGTTTTTGCTGGCATTTTTTGGGGAATTTTGGAGGCAGGCAAAACATCAGAACTTGTGCACAGTACTACTATACACAAGTTCAGATGTTTTTCCTGACTGCAAAGAACCCAAAAAAATGCCTGCTATTAAACCGGCAAGGTGTTACAGCAGAGAAGCCATATTCCTGTGCTTAAAGTTTTCTAATACAAACGATCTTTTTTTATGGTTCTGGACATGCTACAGACCTGAAACTTCACATGTACACTTTTTAGACCCCCCAGATCTGAAATCCAAAGTAAAAATCAAAAAATCTCTTTTTTTTTTTTTTTTTTACATTTTTCAATAATTGGCTTTTTTATCAAAAATGACAATTTTTAAGAACTTTTTTTGTGTGATATTGTGTCTGGGGGGTCTAAAAGGTGTACCTGTGAAGTTTCAGCTCTGTAGCATGTCCAGAACCCCAAAAAAAGATCATATAAGTGTAAAAGAGGGGTCCCACCATCCCTGCTCTACTGAAAAATTATCTTTTTTCTGGTTCTGGACATGCTACAGAGCTGAAACTTCACAGGTACACTTTTTAGACCCCCCAGACACTAAATCCAAAAAAAGTCATGCCTGCCTCCAAAAATGCCCGATAAATGCAAGAAAAAGCGCCGTAGAGAAGCCGTATTCCTGTTCTAATAAAAATTATAAGAAAATGCTAATTTTTGGGGGGTTCTGGACATGCTACAGAGCTGAAACTTCACATGTACACTTTTTAGACCCCCCAGATACTAAATCCAAAGTAAAAATCAAAAAATCTCTTTTTTTTTTATTTTTATTTTTTTTAAATTTTTCAATAATTGGCTTTTTTATCAAAAATGACAATTTTTAAGAACTTTTTTTGTGTGATTTTGTGTCTGGGGGGTCTAAAAGGTGTACCTGTGAAGTTTCAGCTCTGTAGCATGTCCAGAACCATAAAAAAAAAGATTGTTTGTATTAGAAAACTTTAAGCACAGGAATATGGCTTCTCTGCTGTAACACCTTGCCGGTTTAATAGCAGGCATTTTTTTGGGTTCTTTGCAGTCAGGAAAAACATCTGAACTTGTGTATAGTGGTACTGTGCACAAGTTGTTTTGCCTGCCTCCAAAACCCCCCAAAAAATGCCAGCAAAAACACACCTGGGCATTTTTTTTTTGACGCTAGCGTTTTTTTGGCATTTTTTGGGGTTCTTTTGAGGCAGGCAAAACATCTGAACTTGTGTATAGTGGTACTGTGCACAAGTTCTGATGTTTTGCCTGCCTCCAAAACCCCCCAAAAAATGCCAGCAAAAACACACCTGGGCATCTTTTTTTTTTGACGCTAGCGTTTTTTTGGCATTTTTTGGGGTTCTTTTGAGGCAGGCAAAACATCTGAACATGTGTATAGGGGGTATATATAGGCATATATGTCTGAATATATACCCCTAGACATATATAGGTGTGATAGTAGCAGAAATATATTACTGTAAATGATTTCATTAGCGCAAGCATTTATTTCTGCTACTATCACACCTATATATGTCTAGGGGTATATATTCAGACATATATGTCTATATATTCCCCCTATACACATATTCAGATGTCATGTCTGACATCAAACATGTCCTCAAAAAAGCACTGGCAGTGGCAGCTCCTGCAGCATAAAAAATGCTTGCTGGTGAGAAGCCACATGCCTGTCCCGAAGCAACTCAGAGAAATGATCATTTCTCTATAGCGGTCACCCTGCTATGGAAGGGTTTTGTCACCCTGCCATAGCAGTCACTGTCAGTTAACCCTACACTACACTACGGTCCCCTGACACTTAACACTTTCCCTACAGAAACTAAATTTTTGAAGCTAACTTAAGTGTAAAGGAGCACTCTAACTACACTAGATATCCCTTTCCTCACACTAAAAATAGCTAAATGACACTTTTAAAGTAAAATTAACAGAACTGCTTCCACTCTCTTCCATGTCCATTATAACAATGCTGGGAATATGGCGGGGGCGATCTTATATACTGGGGGGCGTATTCACTAATGATTGGTCTAGGGACCCCCTAGTCACTCCAATCACATTCCTAGCATTCTCCTGCCCCCTCAATTGGCTTTTGCTAATGGTTCTGGTCCAATCACGGGCTTTTAAAGCCCATTTCCTGAAGCATTGCATTTTGGGCGGTTCTGGTTGCCGAATTCCGAACTTTTTGGGCAAAAAGTTCTAAATTCGGCCGAACCTCGAACACCCAATGTTCGGGCCGAACCGATGGTGGACCCGAACCGTTCGATCATCCCTACTCTATTCAAGACTACAAATAGAAAAGATATCTGAATTTACTGTTATGGGACATAAACATTATAGTTTAATATGTTTTGTAGGTTTTATTGCCTTCCCCTACAGTGGTGTCCAAACTTTTTTCAAAGAGGGCCAGATTTGATGAAGTGAACATGCGTGAGGGCCGACCATTTTGCCTGACATTCTTTGGACCATTAAAATTAAGTGCAAATTAACTATTTTATGCAAAGTTTATTGCAAACGGCATACTTTTCATTTCGTCACATGGATGACAAATCTAAACAGGTGTTATTCCAGTTATCACAGAGAGAGCGCTGGTCCTGTCATACTAGCGCCAAATTTATTTGTGTTTTTTAGTGCTCCCTTATCAGGCTAAAGCCGACACACGATCAGATTATCGAACGATCTTGCGTCCGATTTTTGTTGCATGCTTGTCTCATATCGAAAGTGAATTTTCATACCAAAATTTCCATATGACAGAATTCAACTTCAGAAGTGATGTCATGTGTTGAATTGTTTTGTATGTGTTCTTTCGTTTCTGAGCATGCCTAGTCTTCCTATTACGATTTTTTTTTCGGATGATAACTGTGCTAATTAAAGGAAAATCGGACGTTGTGTTGACGTATGATAAAAATTTTGTAGCCTGCACATCCAGATTTTGTTGTCCGAAAATTAGTTATCGGCTGTTGAAAGCACTATACTAACAATCTGAAAATTGTCAGATCGTTTGTCTGATGAAATTTTATTTCTGATTTTCGTATCGTGTGTACGGGCCTTAAGTCTGAGGCCATATTGAGCAGGGGATATAAAGCTGGTGGGGATGGGCGGTGGATGTTAACATTTAGTGTATTCACAAGTAACATGGGTGTTGAAAGATCCAGAGATCCCAGTGGTCCTGAGCAGCGCTCTGGGATTCACAGGGGCCACAACAATAGATTTTTCCAAATTATCTGTGGGGCCATATGAAAGCGGCCTGGGGGCCGCAAATGGCCTGCGGGCCGGACTTTGGACATGCCTCCTTTAGATCAACTGTGGGTATGGGAGTGTGTATGAGGAGGTTTTCCATTAGTTAGATTTTATATTTTTTTTCTATTGGTTGAACTACGTAACTATGTTTTCTACAATCTATGTTAAGTTACTACAATCAATTGAGCTTGCTATGTTTTCTATACAGTATGTCTCAATAATGTTGTTTCATTGATGAGAGACTTATTGAACATGGCTTTAGAGCAGAGGCTGGAAAGAACTACGGTAAAACCTTGGATTGCGAGCATAATTCATTCCGGAAACATGCTTGTAATCCAAAGCACCCTTATATTAAAGCAAATTTCCCATAAGAAATAACAGAAACTCAGATGATTAGTTCCACAACCATTTATTCATAAGTCCTTTAGTCTATAGTCCATATAAAATGCAGCAGGAGCTACAGAGTATGAAAGAGAAGAGAGGCGCCTCTAAGTGTAGCAATATGGTTACATTTAATGAAGGTACAGCATTTAGCAACTCACATAGTTGATGCTTAAAAAAGGCACATCTAAGTATGCAGGCATCCAGGGTAAAGCTGTCCACATAGACCATCCTCCTCACCACCGGCTCTCACCACTGTCAGTCTGCAATCTTGACTGTGAATACAACCCTGCAGTAGATCGATCTGATGTAACGTTCATGCGTTTTTGTTAGTGGATGGATTTACAGCTGCAGAATTATTACACTCAGTAGCCTTGTAGAGAATCTGTTGAACAAACATATCCAACTCTCAGGACTTCATCACCGTGTACAGCCTGTTATATACCATATATATATTAATAGATGTTAATGGAGGGATAGAATATATGATGGTAAAGCAGATAGGTTCTGATGTCAAGTATAGTGCAGATGGTAAGAGGACACAGATGGAGTATACTTAGACAGAGTAACCTAGTGCAGGGATAGTTGAAGGTAGTCCCAAGAGCTAACAGTCTATGCAGATGATAGTGAATAGATAGATACAGATAGTCTTGGTAATTGCAGTAGATGACAGTAGGAGATTGGTTAGTAAGAATCCCCTGCGGGGTACTTATCACTTAGATAGGTTTAGGAGTAACAGTGTCCATTGGAGAGGGGTGATCCCGTAGCGATATACGGATCACCAGCGAGGTTTCTGGCTTCAGTTCAGCAAGGGAGAATGTCAGCAGCTCCGACTTCACAGGAGTAGGTGCGGTGAACATGCGGTGAAGGTGAAAACAGCATGCCAGGGGTGATCGGGTGGCGAGACACAGGATCCGAAAACAGGTTCAGGTAGTGAGATACAGGAACGTGTCGAACTGGTATGCTGACTTCAGACAGCGGGACGCTCCAACCATGGCGGTTGAACGAGCGATGAGTGAGAGCAAACCGGCGATTGAAATAGCCGCTCATAGCGGCGCTCGGCAATGATGTCATCCGGTCTTAAAGGTATATGCGTCCCTTGTTACACAAGATGGGACGCAATTAGGAAAGGAGAAATATGGAGACAAGGGTACCAGAGGTACCAGAACATTACAGTACCCCCCCCCTTAAGGCCGGCTCCGGAAGGCCTCTAGAACTGTTTTTTCCGGATATTTCGAGTGGAAATTGCGAATCAGTCTAGGGGCATGTATATCGGAGGTATCCAGCCAGGTGTCATCTTGGGGCCCATAGTTCTTCCATCGTACAAGATACTGGAGTCTTCTTCTATTGAAACGGGAATCCAAAATTTCTTTTATCTCAAATTCTTCTCCGCCTTCCACTTGTACAGGAGGTGGAGGTGAGATAGTAGGCCTTATTCCTTGGTTAGGAACATGGGGCTTCAGTAGAGACACATGAAAGACAGGATGTATCTTGAGGTCTACTGGCAATGTGAGTTGTACTGCAGCTTTTCCAATAAGCTTCTCTATTGGAAAAGGTCCCAGGAATAGAGGTCCAAGTTTTTTACTAGGGATTTTTAGTCTCAGATTTTTTGTAGAAAGCCAAACAAGATCCCCAATGGCATATTGGGGAGAGAGTTTCCTACGGAGGTCGTAGTACTTTTTTTGTTGGCTATGAGCATGGGATATGGTATTGTTGAGTAATCCCAGAGAATCCTTTATCTGGGCAAGATAATCAGATGCCACTGGATTACTTGATGGCAAGATACGTGGAGGAAGGAGTGTGGGATGAAACCCATAATTCAGGTAAAACGGACTTTGCTTAGTAGTGCTATGAGTAGCGTTGTTATAGGCGAATTCCGCCAGCGGGAGGAGATCTGCCCAATCGTCCTGTAGATACGAAGTATAGCAACGCAGGTACTGTTCAATGCACTGGTTAACTCTCTCTGTCTGTCCGTTGGTCTGAGGGTGGTAGGGAGAAGTAAGGTTATGCTATATTCGCAGTATCTGACATAGAGCTAGCCAAAACTTTGAGATGAATTGTGAACCACGGTCAGACAGCAGTGTTTTTGGAATACCATGTAACTTAAAGACATGTTTCACAAGTAATTCCGCTGTTTGTTTGGATGAAGGTAGTTTTCGGATAGGAGTGAAACGTGCCATCTTGGTCAGATGGTCCACTGACACCAAGATGGTGTTGAATCCTTTGGAAGGTGGTAGTTCCACTATGAAGTCTAAGGATACCACTTCCCACGGAACCTGGGGTATCGGTAAACTACAAAGTAACCCCGATGGTTTCGTGTTGTCAATTTTAGACCTTGCACAGATATCACAAGATGAAACAAACTTTTTTACGGTTGTCTTCATGTCTGGCCATCAAAATTGCCTAGTGAGTAGACTGAGAGTTTTAGTCATACCCATATGTCCTGCCATAGGTACATCATGCGACAATTCTAAGATCTTGGTTCGCATAGTAGGGGGTATGTATAATTTATCGTTGTAGTAGAGGAAGCCTTCTGCGTCAGTAGTTAGTTGTGGTGGAGGTGAATCCAATCCTATGCTGTGCAAAATCTCCTCCTTCAGGGAGCGAACGACTCCGATAATACGTTCAAGTGGTATTATAGGAACTGAGGAAACCTCAGTACAATCTTTCTCGGCTAGTCGTGAGAGTGCATCCGCTTTTTTATTTTTGTCTGCGGGCGTGTAAGTCACTAAAAAATTAAATCTCAGAAAGAATAACGACCACCGTACCTGCCGGTGGGAAAGAGTTCTATTAGTCTGAAGGTATTGAAGGTTTTTGTGATCAGTATATATCAGAATTGGCAATTGAGTGCCCTCAAGTAGATGTCGCCAATTCTCTAACGCCAGTTTTATTGCTAATAACTCCTTCTCACCTACTGGGTAGTTCACCTCGGGGCTACTTAATGACTTTGAAAAGAAAGCAACTGGGTGAAGAGGTGAGGTGTTTGTTGGTCGTTGTGAGAGAACTGCTCCTACTGCCATATTAGACGCATCTACCTCCAAGATGTATTGAAGGGATGGGTCTGGATGGCATAGTATGGGGGCAGTAGTAAAGCTTGATTTCAGCAGAGAGAATGCTCCATTTGCTTCTTTTGACCAATTAATTGGTTTCTTCGTGCTTGTAAGTTGTGTGAGAGGTTTCACAATCGCAGAGAAGTTCTTAATGAATTTCCTATAGTAATTAGAGAATCCTAGGAACCTTTGTAATGCTTTGCGAGTGGTTGGCACAGGCCAATCCAGAATGCAGGATATTTTGCTCATGTCCATTTTGATTCCACTTTTAGATATAATATACCCTAGGAATAGTACTTCCTCTTTATGAAACAAACATTTCTTTGATTTAACATATAAGTTATGTGCAAGTAGTCTTGACAACACAAGTCTCACATGTTTTATGTGTTCAGGTAAGGAATGAGAATAGATAAGTATATCGTCCAAATATACTACCACACAAACATCAAGCAAGTCTCGGAATATCTAATTTATAAAACGTTGGAAGGCTGCGGGAGCATTACATAGCCCAAATGGCATTACAAGGTACTCAAACAGTCCGTATCTGGTTCTGAATGCCGTCTTCCATTCATCCCCTTTACGGATTCGAATTAAATTGTATGCCCCTTTTAGGTCCAATTTTGAAAAGAAAGAAGCCCCACGCACCTGTTCTATAAGTTCAGGAATAAGGGGTAAAGGATAACGATCCTTTATTGTGATGGCATTTAATTGTCTGAAATCAATGATAGGCCTAAGGCTAGAGTCCTTATTGCGGACGAAGAAGAGCCCAGCAGCAGTGGAGGAAGTAGAAGGTCGGATGAATCCTTTTGCCAAGTTCTCATCCAGATACTCCTTAAGATGAGAGAGTTCATCCTGTGAGAGAGGATAAACATGTCCGAAAGGCAACTTGCTATTAGGGAGTAGATCGATACAACAATCATAGTCCCTATGGGGAGGTAGCATTTGAGCGTTTTTCTCAAGGAAAACCTCCGATAAATCCTGATAACACTTAGGAATAATGTCATCCGGCAGTACAGACAGGATCCTATCATGTGTGGGGAGGTTACACGTCGTCTCACAATAGTGAGAAGAGAAGGCTAACGTTCTTGTTTTCCAATCGATGATTGGTTGATGTATATGTAACCAGGGAAGTCCCAAAATGATTGGAAAATGTGGTGAAGTTAATACATCAAAGGTGGTGGTCTCCACATGAGACTCATCAGCAGTTACAAGAAGTGCCTGTATCTGACTGGTGATAGGACCAGAGGATAAAGGGGTACCGTTAATAAAACTAACGGAAACAGGTTTGGGTTTTGAAACAATAGGTATTTTATTAAGGGAGACAAAACAAATGTCAATGTAGTTTCCACAAGATCCGGTGTCAATCATAGCCTTGGTGGTGATCCTAGTTTGGTCCCACTGCAATGTTAATTGAACAAAAAGATAAGGATTAGAAAAGGAATTTGTGAGTCCCCCTAGCAAGACATTTGAACACTCACCCTCTTTTCTGCGGACAAGAGGACAGCCGTTTACCAAATGATTCGGGGATGCGCAGTACATGCAAAGATGTTCGGTTTTCCTCCTGGCACGTTCAGAAAGGGTCAGAGGTGGACGTATCATTCCTACTTCCATAGGAGTAGGGTCAGCAGGCAACATCCGAGAAGGACTGGAAAATGGTGAGCCCATCTTCTCAGCCTTTCTTTCTCGTAGTCGTCTGTCAATATTGATACTGGTCTGTATCAGTCCCTCTAGAGTGCCAGGTAAATCCGCTCGGGCGAGCTCGTCTTTAACGGCCTCAGATAGGCCGAGTCTAAACTGAGTTCGCAAAGATGTGTCGTTCCACCCTGAATCAGGGGACCATCTTTTAAAATTCGCCACGAAATCTTCAACAGGTCTCCTTCCTTGTTTTAAGGCCCGTAATTGGGTGTCAGCGGTACTCTGCTTGTTGGGGTCTTCATATAAACTAGCAAGTTGTGCTAGAAATAAGGGATAAGAATTAAGGAGTGGATCATCCTTTTCAAAGAGAGCATCTGCCCAGGCCCGGGGTTCACCCGTTAAATAGGAGATGATGGTACAAACCTTAATTTGGTCAGTGGTGTAGGTTAGAGGTTTTAACAAAAAAAACAATCGACGGACCTCCACTCTGTTAAGAGGATCAGTCAGGCTGGTTGGGGGCGTGCCCGGAAGTGAGGATGTGAGTGTGGGCTGTGTATCTCCTCGCTGAACATCTCTCCCGCCGGAGCTGACAGAGACGCCGCGAGGACGCCCTAAAGCAGCGGAACTAGAGAGCCGGAACTTGGCTGTGATCCAGCCGCCGACATCTGAGCAGCCCGTGCCTCGGGTGGGGAGAGAGGGGCAGCTGTTTCGTGCGGGGGGAGAGAGACGGAGCCCGGCCAGATCCCGCCGCCCGGAGCGTGGGCGGCTCGACCGGGTAGGGGACTGCATCTCGGACCTCCCGCTGGGTGCCTCTACCGCCGAGCCCCTTGCTGCTGGAGCGCGCGGGGGTAACGGTGTGGAGAAGGCAAGGAGGGTAGGAGGAAATAGGACACCAGTCTCTCGAGTTCCCGCACTGCAGAGAAAGGAGGGGGGACACCCGGATGGTGATCTTCCTGGTTTGATGTCGGAATGTCTAAAATTCATAGGTGAGGAGATAAGCATTGAAACCATGGAGGACGGAAACTTTGAAAAGCCGGCCCGAACAGGTACAAGACACCTATTGCAGGTCACTATATTTTACTAAGCTCCTTAATGTGAATGGTTTTTCCCAGAGAAAAAGGACTGTATACCTATCGAAAGAGGACAGCTTTGAATGTGGGTGAGATAATACCTTTTTTTTTTACCTTCTACCTATATCTACCTATTTCCATCATTTGTGGGACGGCCATAGACTGTGATATCCATAGCGGGTAAAGAGGAAGAAAAAGGGACTGTATCCCCTCTGTGCCGGTTATCTGTTTACCTCTTGGTGCTCTTGAAATAAAGCCTCTTAGAGGATTTATTGGAAGTTGGGATAGAACTGGTTATTGAATTAAAAGGAAAGCATGACATTAACTAAAAAAAGGAAAGGAAAGAAAAACACGATAAAAGTCAAGATAAATAAACCAGAAGGAGAAATAGATAAATACTTTGCTAATAATCATAAAACGCCAAGGGAAGTAAAAATGGCAAGATGTGGAAACAGTGCCCTAACAAGTCCAGAGTCAGGGGATGTGCCGAGCTCTATGACTACCTCTCCTACCTCGGAGAATTATCTGGAAAGTCCGGAGACGAGACAAAGGGAGAATGAAATACCTTGTAATTATGCACAGAGCTTGGAGTGCAGCGCTGAGTTAAAAGCTATACTACAAGCTCTACCAACTAAAATAGACATAGAAAAGATGGTGCATAAAATAGAGGAAGCACATCAGAGAGAAATGCAGGAAATTAAGAAAGATATACAAAATATTTCACAAGCTTTAGTGGAGGAATCAATGGCCAGAAAAGATATTGAAGAGAGAGTAACATCATTGGAATCAACAAGAGACATACAAAGGGAGATAGACGAGAAGATACAATTACAGTTGGAGGAGATAGAAAACAGAAATAGACGTAATAACCTACGCATACGAGGCATACCTGAAACGGTGGGAAAAGAGAGATTATTAGAAGTAGCGGAAGATATCTTTAAACAGATCATGAAGGACAAATATCCGGAACAACTGGAGATAGAAAGAATACATAGAACCCCTGGCCCCAGAAATAAGGATGAGAGAAGCCCAAGGGATGTGATCTGCAGACTATTTCACTACGTACATAAAGAAGGGATTTTAAGACTGGCATGGGAAACCCAGGATATAAAAGTGGAAGGAGGGCTAGTTAGGATATATGCAGATATTGCCAGAGGTACATTGAGAAGAAGAACTCTTTTGAAACCGCTACTAGACCTGGCAAGAAAAGCAGGATGTACATACAGGTGGGGGTTCCCATTCTCTGTAACATTCCGTAGGAACGGACAGTATTTCAACCTTAGGACATATCAGGACAGGACGGCATTTTTCCGGTTTATAGAAACAGATCCTATTCAAATAGTGAATTGGCTGAACCGATTGCCCAGTGAAAAACCGCCAACATACCTTCAACAAAGGGAGAAAAGATCAGAGATACTATCAAGAGAAGAAAGAAGATAAAGAAACTTAACTATTAAGAGATTGTAGCGAGATCCCCTTATGGGAATTAAGGGTTAATTATCTCCCCCCCTTTTTTTTTTCTACACAATTTTGAAACTATGATGGAAGTTATTCCTCTAATCACTAATTTTATGGGGGTTTTTTTTTTTACACAATTTTGAAATTTATGATGGAAGTTATTCCTCTAATCACTAATTTTACAGGGGATTTTAGGAGGGGGTTATCTTTTTCAATATTTTTTTTTTTGTTGTTTTCTTACACAATTTTGAAATGTATGATGGAAGTTATTCCTCTAATCACTAATTTTATGGGGGATAGGGGATTTATAGATTAAGTTCTTTCCTTCCCACAATTGGGGGGAGGAAAGAAGGAGGGGATTGAATTCATGAATTTGAAAATGTTGTGATGCTTATTATGTGATGAATGACGCTTGGGTGATCGGGGGGAGGGATGGTTGGGGAAGTGAGAGAAGGGAAGAGGGAGGTTACTCTCAAACCTACTTCCTCCCCACCTATCCCCAGGGTCATAACTTAGACACCTTAATGTCCTTTGGTAATTTAATGAGAAGGGAAGGCCTCTACTCATTGGGGGAAATTGAAGATTATGAAGGGAAAGAAGGAAACTCCGGTAAACCTTAGAATAAAATAAGGATAGAATGAGTACATAAAAAGCGGCGGGAGGAGGTGGAGGAGAGTCCACAGAGAATCACTTCAGGGCACGACCCTATCTATAAAGTCACACAAGTGGCACGAAAGTGACCGTGTGAAATAAGGATAAGTTTTGTTGTTATCCGAAACTACGGAGGAGAGGGCCACTCTCTTGTAGAGATCGTCCCCCTCAAACCCGTAGGAAGGGGGGTAAAGGGGGGGTGGGGGTTTAAGAAAAGCGGAGGGGGGGGGGGTTTCTTCTCTCTCTCTCTCTCTCTCTCTCCTCCTCCTCCTTTTCTCGTTTCTGCGCCACGAGCTAAGGATGGAAAATATAAAGGTGGTATCATATAATGTCAAGGGACTTAATGTACCAGAAAAAAGGCACATGCTATTATCTGACCTAAAGCAGTTACATACTAGTATAGCGCTGATTCAAGAAACGCATTTCAGGACGGATAAATTACCCTTTCTTAAAAACAGAAATTTCCCATATGTATATCATTCCACTTATACACAATCTAAAGCAAGAGGAGTCTCCATACTTATTGCAAACTCTGTCCCTTGGACTTTTCAAGATAAAATGGAAGACCCGGAAGGAAGATTTCTGTTTGTTAAGGGGAAAATAGGAGAAATACAAATAACAATAGCAACAATTTATGCGCCCAATAGTAGACAGGATAGATTCATAGCTAAAGTAATAGAGAAATCTATGAGGTTCTCAGAGGGACAGTTAATTATGGGAGGAGATTTTAATTGCCCATTAACACCAGCATTGGATATATCTACAGGGACATCGACTTTTTCAGCAGGAAGGAATAAAAAAATTTTAAAGACACTATATAAAGCTCAACTCATAGATGCATGGCGGTTACAACATCCCTCTGAAAAAGAGTACACTTTTTTTTCTATGCCGCATAAGACTTATTCTAGAATTGATTTTTTCTTTATACCACATGCACAATTACAATCAGTTCAAAAAACAAGTATAGGTAGTATCACATGGTCAGACCACGCACCTATATCCTTGCTGTATAATTTAGCGGTGAACTCTGCACAGGGGAGGAGCTTCTGGAGGCTAAACGAAAGTCTGCTACAAAAGGAAGAGATATTAAGGGAAGTTGAGAAAGAAATGAAAAGCTTTTTTGAAATAAACGAACAACCGGACTGTAAGATGGGAATACTCTGGGAGGCCCATAAGGTAGTTGTGAGAGGACTCCTTATAAAACATGGAGCACGTATTAAAAAAGAAAGGAATGAGCAATTGTCACAGCTCTTGGGAAAACTTAGGGAACTAGAGATAGAACATAAACAAAGACCAATAGATGTAACCTTGATCGAGTTAAAACTAGTCAGGAAACAGATAACAGACCTGTTACAGTATAAAGCAAAAGCTGCCTTACAAAGATGCCGCAAGTTAAATTATGAGGCGGGTGATAAATGTGGGAAAGTATTGGCTAGAACTGTGCGCGAGCAGAGGACAAGATATTATATACCATCTATTACATCAAGAGAGGGAACTAAAAAGACTTTGCCAAAACAAATATTGAAAGAATTTGAGATATATTATACTTCTCTATATAATCTACAGGAGACACCCCCTCAACAGCAAGATATGGATCAGTATCTGGTTCAGTCACGGATGCCTAGACTCTCGGAGGAGGACCGGGAAAGTCTGGAAGCCGAGATTACGCTAGAGGAAATAAAACAGGCAATTAGAGCCATGAATCCCGGGAAGGCACCTGGCCCAGACGGCCTAAGGGTACAATATTACCAGGTACTGTTCCATATCTTGGGACCGTATATGGTAAAGATATATAATGCAACAGGTCTGGAAGGGAAACTGGCGAGAGATACACTTACAGCCCATATCTCGTTAATATTAAAAGAGGGTAAAGATCCAGCGGCATGTGGCAGCTATAGGCCAATATCCCTATTAAATGTGGATTTAAAAGTACTGACTAAAATCTTGGCAAGTAGATTGGCAGAATTCCTTCCAAAATTAATACACCTAGATCAGGTAGGCTTTATGCCATCTAGAGAGGCAAAAGACAATACAAAAAGAATCCTCAATTTGATGCAAGTAGCAAAAGAAAAAAAGATCCCTTATGTTGTGCTGAGTACGGATGCAGAGAAGGCATTTGATAGAGTGGGATGGCCGTTTCTATTCTCCGTACTCAGACACATTGGATTAGGAAAAAATATGCTAGAGAAGATTACTAGGGTATACACGGAACCGATAGCCAGAGTAAAGGCCAACGGGTTATTATCAGAAGCTTTCCCAATAAGGAATGGTACTAGACAGGGATGTCCCCTGTCACCCCTCTTGTTTGCCTTAACGGTGGAACCTTTCCTGTGCAGAGTCAGACTGAATCAGGATATTGAAGGGATAGAGGTAAAAAAAGTGCAATATAAAGTAGCTGCTTACGCAGATGATTTATTATTTTCCCTGACTAAACCGGGTATCTCACTGCCAAATCTCCTACAGGAATTTAAAAAATTTAACAGCTTGTCTTATTTAAAGATTAACTATGGAAAATCAGAAGCTACAGCTCAAATTAACCTATTAAGAGACAGTTTTGGTTTTAAATGGAAGGAGGACGCAGTGAGATACCTGGGGACTTACATACCAGCAAAGTTAATACAGGTGTTTGACCTCAATTTTTCACCACTTTTGGAAATGACTAGGAAACTATTGAAACAGTGGAATGGCGGGCTACATTCTTGGTTCGGTAAATGCAACTTATTAAAAATGATAGTACTACCTAAATTTTTATATCTATTACGTGCCTTGCCAGTTAAGATACCAAGCGCGTTTTTTAAGACAATACACTCTCTCTTTGTAAAATATATATGGGCCCATAAAAGACCCCGCATAGCACGTAGAACTTTAACCCTATCAAAAAAGAATGGGGGCCTGGCTGTACCAGATGTCCGAGTTTATTATTATGCAGCACATACGAGCAGGATATTGGACTGGTGGCATCATTCAGAAAATAAACTTTGGATACAAATTGAACAGACTCAAACAGAGATAGATTTAAAGAGGGCGATATGGGTCTACCAGTGGCTACCTAAGGAATTGAAAACTCACCCAATAATAGGAAATACACTGCGGATATGCTCGCATCCGAACATATATAGTAAACTAACGAAGAAGGAATCACCTTTATTTCCAATATTAGGGAATCCGCAGTTTACTCCAGGCTTAGACTCCAGAAGCTTTATACAGCTGAGAGAAAAGAAACAGGAACAAGCTTCATCATTCCTTATACAAAATAACTGGGCCTCGATCAGTGAATTGTTGGAGAGAGATGGTGCGTATAGCTTGCCTTTTTGGCAAGCAGCGCAACTACATCATTTCCTGGATTCTATACAGGGCTCAGAGAAGTATAGTAGAGTATTAACAAAATTTGAAAAGCTATGTGTAGAACCAGGGAAACTATCGCGTACATTATCAATCTCCTACGATTTACTGATGGAACCAGAAGAGCAAGTTAAACCTCAGTGGGTGGGAAAGTGGGAGAAAGATCTGGGGCTTGAATTAACAGAAGGGCAGGTACAGAGAATAGTGAGACTAGCCTTTAAGCCAGCTAGATGTACCAAGACTCAAGAGATGAACTATAAGTTCATGATGAGATGGTATATTACTCCTGAGAAATTGCATAATTGGTATCCAAGAGAAACCAGTGAATGCTGGAGATGTAAAAAAGAAATAGGCACGCTAGTCCATATTCTCTGGACATGTACAGAAGTTAAACCCTTTTGGGGAAGAGTAAAAGAGGTAATCCAGAAATTTACTGAAAATAGAATAGAGGAAAAACCAGCCCTTTTCCTGCTGCATTTGTCGGATATACCGACAAAGAGATATGAAAACTCGATCGTCCCATTCTTGATAAATGCAGCAAAGGCATGTATACCGAGTAACTGGAAAAAAGCGCACCCCCCCTCGATAGGAGAATGGGTAAATAGAGTAGAGGAAATAAGGAGAATGGAGGAAATGATTGCATCCTCTCAGAATAGGCAGGGAAGATATAAGAAAATATGGGAGGAGTGGAGTCAATTTATAATCTCGGAAGAAGGGAAACAACTTACAATAGGATAAAGTAATCTGGAAAAACGAATTGATTGCTGTGATCATTTGAACATTGGCTGTGGATGGATGGGTGAAGGGGGGAGAGAGAGGAGGAGAGAGAATTTATGTTTTTTTTTTTTTTTTGATTAGGAGGGAGGGAGGGAAGAGAGAAAAAATGAAGGAATATAAGAGGTAAAAAGTGGAAGAGGAAGATTACATTATGTGTTAAAAAACGTTGTAAATTTCACTTTGAAGTAAATGTTTGTATTTTGTTTGTTTTTTTGTATGAATATTCCTGAATAAAATTTATATTTGATAAAAAACAATCGACATGCATTTTTAAATTCACGGAATTTGCTCCGATCACCAGAAAACACTATAGGAGGGTTTATCTTAGGCTCACGGGGCTGAGCAGCAGGAGGCTGTGTGAGACGGCCAAGCTGCTGTCTCAAGGTCTGATTTTCATTTTGTACCTCTGTAAGCGCAAGGATCAATGCATCTACTTGCTGTTTTAATTGTAGTACATGAGTGGATAATTCTGCTGAATCCATATTTTTTTTAAAGGCTCGTTCAATCTGTAACGTTCATGCGTTTTTGTTAGTGGATGGATTTACAGCTGCAGAATTATTACACTCAGTAGCCTTGTAGAGAATCTGTTGAACAAACATATCCAACTCTCAGGACTTCATCACCGTGTACAGCCTGTTATATACCATATATATATTAATAGATGTTAATGGAGGGATAGAATATATGAGGATATATAGATGAGAGACAGGCTATTGTATGGTGAGCACTAGAAGTAGTATTAGGAGAGTTGCAGGTGATGGTAAAGCAGATAGGTTCTGATGTCAAGTATAGTGCAGATGGTAAGAGGACACAGATGGAGTATACTTAGACAGAGTAACCTAGTGCAGGGATAGTTGAAGGTAGTCCCAAGAGCTAACAGTCTATGCAAATGATAGTGAATAGATAGATACAGATAGTCTTGGTAATTGCAGTAGATGACAGTAGGAGATTGGTTAGTAAGAATCCCCTGCGGGGTACTTATCACTTAGATAGGTTTAGGAGTAACAGTGTCCATTGGAGAGGGGTGATCCCGTAGCGATATACGGATCACCAGCGAGGTTTCTGGCTTCAGTTCAGCAAGGGAGAATGTCAGCAGCTCCGACTTCACAGGAGTAGGTGCGGTGAACATGCGGTGAAGGTGAAAACAGCATGCCAGGGGTGATCGGGTGGCGAGACACAGGATCCGAAAACAGGTTCAGGTAGTGAGATACAGGAACGTGTCGAACTGGTATGCTGACTTCAGACAGCGGGACGCTCCAACCATGGCGGTTGAACGAGCGATGAGTGAGAGCAAACCGGCGATTGAAATAGCCGCTCATAGCGGCGCTCGGCAATGATGTCATCCGGTCTTAAAGGTATATGCGTCCCTTGTTACACAAGATGGGACGCAATTAGGAAAGGAGAAATATGGAGACAAGGGTACCAGAGGTACCAGAACATTACATCTGAAAGCGAGGCTTGAAGGTCTCGTGGAGTGCAGTGTGGAAGGGATGACATTGATGGCGGTGCGGAGGATGGTCTATGATAGATTCCTATCTTTTGTTGTTCTGAGGAAATCCTCCTGTGTGTTTCTCTGTGTGTCTTATAGGAGTGGTTTCATAATTATTATTCAGCTGTGCACCTGCAGGGCTCAAATGAGGAAAGCTGCTGGGCCTGCATCCCTTTAAGGCATAACTTCCTATTAGAAGTATCTCAACAAAAATGACATTTTTGTTGCAGGGGATGCCTTTAATCTGACTTGTATCTTAGGGCAGATTTCTCGAAAAATCAGTAAGCCAATCACACAAGCAGGAAATTATGTTTCTGGGGGGAGTTCTGTACACATTCTGTGTACAGAACACCTCCAGGCAGTCATATTGCATTGTATTTTCAGAAAATTACAGATCTGCAGATTGAAAAGGGAAGGTCATTTTTAATAAAATTTAAATACAAGATTACTTTTGTATACGCTTTGTTATATTTTTCTTTATTTGCTATTTGTTTCCCCCACGAAAGTTGAATTATCCTTTAACCACTTCTGGACCGGAAGATTTTCCCCCTTAATGACCAGGCCATATTTTGTGATTTGGCACTGCGTTATTTTAACGGACAATTGCATGGTTGTGCGAAGCTGTACTTAAAATTTATGTCCTTTTTTTTCCCACAAATAGAGCTTTCTTTTGGTGGTATTTGATCACCTGTGCGATTTTTATTTTTTGCGCTATAACCAAAAAAAGAGCGACAATTCAGAAAAAAAAACAATATTCTTCACAATCTGCTATATAACATTCTCAAAAAAAAAAAAAAAATCAGCATTTTTTAACATTTTAGGCCAATTTGTTTTCTGCTACATATTTTTGTTAAAAGAGAAATCACAATAAGCGTATTTTGATTGGTTTGCTCAAAATTTATCGCATCTACTAACTACGGGAAATATTTGTCATTTTTATTGTTTTTTTTTTACTAGTAATGGCTGTGATCTGCGATTTTTAGCGGGACTGCGACATTGCGCGGACAGATTGGAGCTCTAACTGACATTTTTGACACTTTTGGGGGGACCAGTGAGATTACTACAGTAATTAATACTAAAAATAGGCACTGTTACTGTAATAATGGCACTGGCAGGGAAGGGGTTAACATTGTGGGTGGTCAAGGGGTTAAATGTGAGCCTAGGGGAGTGACTCTAACTGTTGGGGTGGCCTGGCTTCTGAAATTATCATAGAGACCTATGATCCTATATAGAAGGATCATTCCAGGGAGAAGAACAGTCAGTTTACAACAGCTGACCTTTTTTCTCTCTCAGCTGGGAACGATCGCGGGTGTCAGGCGGCAATCAGAGCCGCCTGACCATGCATTGGCTTCCCCGCTGCCAAGTGGGGGTGAGAGTGCCCCCTAGCTGCCTGCTCGTGACCGACGTAGACCTACATCGATTTGCGCAGCAGAGCCACATTGTCGCAGTAAATAGGCGGCCGATTGGGAACCGGTTAAGCACATGCCCGTGCGAGGGTCCTGCTTGCCCACATGGAGATGCACAGGTGTTTCGTTCATGACAATTATGATAAAGCGGTTGCATGGACACAACCACAACTCCCAATTTAACAGTCATGTGGGTCTGGGTGTGTGAGGGTACAGGTCCCCAAATGCTGATTGTATGTATTCAGGGACCCACACCTACATGCCCCCGCACCCACACAGCTTTCAAGTTTAGAGCAGTGGCTGTGTCACAATTTTGAATGAGACTACCTGCATAGGGATTCACAGAACACTTGCACATCCCCATGTAGGCAAACATACCCAAGTACACCCATGTGAACAAGGCCTTAGGTCAAAACAATTTAGGCATTTGTTTTTGATTTTACAAATTGATTGCTATTTTTTTTTTCTATGCATAGAGTGATGCATCCTGCTTTGTAAAATACATAGGGTCCTTTTTTGAAACCTCTAAACTGGCTTAGTTATCAGCAGTGTTAGGCCAATTAATATTGTGATGGTTTCAGAAAGTAAGACTCAAGGCCAAAATAATGAACACAAGAACAATTATCCTTCAATCAATTTGAACTAAGTACATTCTTATGCTTATGTTTACAACTATGTTTGTTTTTTATTTTAGCTAGGGTGACATTGAAGCCTAAAATAATACTTCCCTGCATAATATGTAATTACCATATAATAGCTAAAAATATATTTGATCAATAACATTTATTTGGTTTTCCAAAAAAGTTGGCACAATTACATGTAGAAAGTAAGGAATTGATTTTTTCATAGATAATAATATAACTTTCTGCAGTAATTCATAGCCTGTGGTTTGTGGTTATATTTAAATATACTTTAGCATTATAAATATAGAAGGATCTATTATTATTTCATTAAAGCATCATCTGCATTTATTTTGCAACATTTGGTCTGCGACCTTTTGCCTTCCTTTTTGTTTTATTCATTCTTTGCTGCAGTAATAATTGGTTATGAAACCCCAATGTCTCTAATACCTATTTTGTAAAATTGTCTCTATTTTATTACTATAGACGAGGATGTATACCATGTATCAATTCCTTACAAACTTAACTTTTGCCATTTTTATACCTTATACACTATAGTTGTTTGAAAGTACAGCTCCATTTTCTACTTACTTAAGGGACACATCTTAAAAACAAGCTTCCATGTATACATAATTTAAGATCTTATTGTTTTGCTTATCTCTAAAGGAGTTGAATCACTGTACATGTCAGTAATTGAAAACTGGAAGAAAATGAGGTAAAGGGCTAGTGAATTAAAAATAACTTGATGCAATTTTGTAGTGACTGGTAGAATTGTATTTATTTAAGTGACTTTCCAGGCCTCCCTGCTAATTCCTGTGATGCAGTCTTACCAGTACTTCAGCTACTAAATATGTCTCTATGCTTAAAGCAGTTGTAAACCCGCTGAAAAAACAAAACAAAAACCTGCAAGATAAAAGCATAATGTGCTAGTAGGCATTGCCTACTAGCACATTATAAAATACTCACCTTTGAATGAAGCCCTCTCAACGGTGCCCAGTCACCTCTGAGACGACTGACATCTTCTCCCATCCTTTCTTCTGGGATGGCATGGGAGCTCTTGGTTCCGGCACAGTATGTGAGGGGTCACGGTGTTCAGGCACCACCAACAGCAAAGGCCCAATTTTTGTAACCTGTATGACAAGTACATGCGATTTCAAATTTGTATGGTATTCTTACCAGCAGGTCCAATTCCTGCGCCCAGCAAGAGTAACTGTGAGGGGTTGGTTACGGTGTTCAGGCACCACCAACAGCAAAGGCCCAAAAATTGGGCCTTTGCTCACAGTTACTCTTGCTGGGCACAGGGCACCGGGACAGGGCCTGCTGGTAAAAATTACATACGAAATTTAAATTGTATGCATCTGTCATACAAGTGCAGAAAAATGAGGCCTTGGGTGTTTAGTGACCTAAACAAAAAAAATAATGTTGGAAGCTGGCAGAATCAAGGTTGAGGAATAGAATAGGCAGCATATGCAGTCTTCAAGGGATGGCAGACCCCTAGCAAATTCAATCAGTTACATCAGCATCAGGGGCTTGATAGCTGCTGTTGATCCAGGACTGATTCATTTTGATAAAAGTCAGCTGGTCAACAGTCTGTGGACAGACGCACTCTTTTGTCTGTCACGAAACCTCCAGCAGCACTGAATGTCCATTTGTAAAGGACGCTGGAAGCAGGACAGGCCAGTAGCTCCATTGCATATTGAGCAAGTTCTGGCCAGTGGTCCACCCTCAAAGCCCAGTAACCCAGTGGATGCTCAGCTGGAAAGGTCTCCAAGTCTGCTCTTGCACCTAGATAATCATGCACCATATGATGGAGACGCAGCCGATGGTTGCTTAAACCTAACAGCCCTGGGTGCTGCTGAGGACTAAAAAACTGTTTACAGGCATCGGTCAGCTGGCTGCCTTATCCACCGATCCTCCTTTGGCTGAACGATGCCTCAGAAACACGTCCAGAGAATGTTAACCCACTGAGAAGGCACGATGAGCTCTGCAACTTTACCCTTGTAACGTGGATCAAGAAGGGTCGCCAACCAGTAATTAGTCCTCTCCTTGAAAGCATGAATCCTCAGGT
Source organism: Pelophylax lessonae (assembly GCF_965119305.1). Classification (NCBI taxonomy): domain Eukaryota; kingdom Metazoa; phylum Chordata; class Amphibia; order Anura; family Ranidae; genus Pelophylax; species Pelophylax lessonae. Next base: position 395,568,225 of record NC_138772.1, on the reverse strand, counting down.
CCTTTTGCAGGCTTTGCAGAATCAGGGAGCCCATGCAACATAAGTTGGAGGAGGCATGAGCTTCTGAGTCCTCTGGTTCACTAAGGATGACATTGTCAGAAGCAACCTCTCCCCAACCACATACAACTCCTGGGATTTCTGAGGAATCAAAACTATCCCTTGAAGACTGCTGTATGTTATCCTCTACATCCATGCTGCTGCAATCCTTCTTCTTCTCTTCCTCTTCCTCCTGTGTGTTTTGTGTCCCTGCAGGGATTATATCCGCATAAACCCTTGTGAGGAAAGGAAGTCCTCCTCTTCCTCCCGCTGTTCTGCCTCGAACTCGCAGCTCATCCCTAACTCCTTCCACCATAAAATATTTAATTCATTGAGATACTATCACCATCATAACCATGGCAGGAGAAATGAGCTGCACACTCAAGTTTAATGCATTTTTAACAAGATGGCTGTAGGTGACTAAAGCACTAGCATCAGGAAAAATATAAAGAGCAATCAAGAGTCACACAAACAGATTGAAGTACGATTTCTTTCTCAGAGCTATACTGTTCATTATTCAATTATATACACACTTCAAGAATGTTAAAGCGGAGTTCCAGCCTTTTCTGTGTTTATTAAGTACTTGAAGTCCACGCTATAGCCGAATGACGGCTACAGCACGGACCTGAATTGCTGGGAGGGCGTACAATTGCGTCCTCTCGGCAATGAGCTGCCTGCATGCTCCCTGCGGAGCTCGGCTGACTTGCTCTGTGATCGGCGAGTCCATGAGACTCGCCTGGTTACAGATCGGAGATCGGGGGCGATCCCACCCCCTTACCACAGTCAATGACAGCTGATCATGTAGAGTAAACAGCAGCCAGCGATCAGCTGGCTGCTGTCAGAGGGACATCATTCTGAAGAGGAGAGGTATAATTTGTGCCCCCAGTGCCACCTACTAGTGCCCACAAGTGCCCACGAGTGTCGCCCACCAGTGCCACTCAGTGCCAACTACCAGTTCCCACCAGTGCCACCTACCAGTGCCCACCAGTGCCAGCTACCAGTGCCCACCAGTGCCATCTGCCAATGCCCACTAATGCCACCTACCAGTTCCCACCAGCGCCACCTACCAGTGTCACCTATTAGTGCTCACCAGTGAAACCTATCAGTGCCCCATCATGTGTCCCCCTACCAGTGCCTATCATTGCCCATCAGTGCCACCTATTTGTGCCAATCAGTGCCCATGAGTGCCGCCTATTAGTGCCCATCAGCACCACCTACCAGTGCCATTCAGTGCCACCCATCATTGCCCATTAGTGCCACCCATCAGTGCCACCTGTCAGTGCTGCCTTATCAGTGCCACTTTATCAGTGCCCATCAGTGTCGCCTTATTCAGTGCCCATCAGTGTCGCCTATCAGTGCCCATCAGTGTCGCATATCAGTGCCCATCAGTGTAGCTTCTCAGTGCCCATTAGTGCAGCCTATTAGTGCCCAACAGTGCAGCCTATCAGTGCCCAACAGTGCAGCCTACCAGTGCCTATCAGGGACCATCAGTGCCGCCTCATAAACGCACATCAATGAAGGAGAAAAATTACCTGTTTGCAAAATTTTATAACAAACTATAAAAACTGTTTTTTTTTTTTTTTTCAAAATTTTCGGTCTTTTTTTGTTTGTTCAGCAAAAAATAAAAACTCCAGGAGTGATTAAATACCACCAAAAGAAAGCTCTGTTTGTTTGAAAAAAATGATAAAAATTTAATTTGGGTACAGTGTTGCATGACCATGCAATTGTCATTAAAAGTGCGACAGCGCTGAAAGCTGAAAATTGGCCTGGGCAGGAGGGGGGTTTAAGTGCCCTGTAGGCAAGTGGTTAAAAGTCAGTGGCTACAAAAAGTGTAGCTGCTGACTTTTACTAAACACACACTCACCTGTCCCAAGATCCAGCGATGCGGCCACCCGAAGCTTTGGTTCTCTCCCTCTCCCCGGTGCCGGCATTACTAGTGTGGGCACCCGGCTGTGACAGCTTGTGGCTAATCACGCTGCACATCCTGAATAGCCAGGCAATCTTCTGGGACCAGTGACGTGTCCCAGAAGAGTGCAGGGAGGGAGAGAGAAAGGAGAACTTCCATTCGATCTGCCTAGACAGCCGGAGCAGAAGTGGGATATCAGGGGGTCAGGAGTCAGTAGTCCTTAAAGCGGAACTTCCACTTTTGGGTGAAACTTCGCTTTAATGCACCTTGGTATTTTATCTTTTATATGCAAACATTTATTGTATCAATATTTTTTTTCTTAATAAAATATCATTTGCATTACATTGAATACATTAATATTTTTTTGCATAGGCTATTGCTTGCATCTTATTGATCTATAATGTATGTATGCATATTGGTACATACATATGCATGTGTGTATATAAGTACCTGTATATGAATGTATTTATTGCTGTTGTCAGAGAGAAACCATGAGAAATAATAGAAATAGATGATAATAGAATCTAATATTTCAATTTTACTGTTAGTCAATGGCTATGTGCTGATATAATAATAATAATAATAATAATAATAAAAATATATTTTAGATTTGGATAGAGTAGTGAGGGTTTAAAACTACTTTTAGCATTTTATGTCTGTGTCCCGATAGGGTGATTCACCCTCTTTTACTATCCTGATAATCACAAATTTTGACCTACCACAGAACAGAAATAAAGAAGACATTTTGTAATGGGGATACTTGTTCCTGTGATAACTGAAGGGTTATCTCTCACATTGGAAAGATACATCTCACTTCCTAGAATGAGGTGCATCTGTGCATAACTAATCAGCTTCTAAGTTTTATCCCAGGTTCGCACTGCTCTGACATGAAAGTCACGCGACTTCCGATCCGACTTCATTCAGTCTAACTTTGATCCGACTTAATGTGACTTTTTACACTCTATGGCATTGACGTTTTATCAAAGTCAGACCAAAGTACGCAGGAACCTTTTCTAAAGTTGGAGTGACTTGTGTCAGGTCAGTTAAGATGACTCTCATAGGGAAACATTGAGTTTGACATGTCATGTGACTTGTGCTTTCACAAGTCGTATTTCATGTTGCACCAGTGTGAACTGGGCCCTTTTGTCAAAGCTTAATTAAACAAGCTGAAGTTAGCTGATTGGTTACTATGCACAGCTGTACCAATTTCTGTGTGCATGAGTTTTAGTAAATATCCCTCAGTACATTTGATTTGGACTTTTTTTCTATAGGCCTGTGAAAGCTGCTTACTCACTTATATTTTGTACATCACATTATGAAATTGTCACATATTTAGCACAGAAAGTCCTTGTTTTTTTATCATGAATGCTACTGCCAGACTCATCCACCTTATCAAACAGTCAGTGTCCACTACCCTCTCTGTGAATCCCTCCACTGGCTTCCAATTGCCAAATTAATAAAATTCAAAATACTAACAACAACATGCAAAGCCATTCACAACTCTGCCCTGTTTCACTATATCACCCAAACCTCTCCACTTCTCCTAAGACCTCCTGCTCTCTAGCTCATTTGTCTACTCCTTTCATGCTCATCACCAGGACTTCTCCAGAGCCCCTTCTATCCTCTGGAACTCTCTACCCCAATCTATCCAGCTATTACCTATTTTGTGAACGTTTAGGTGATCCCTGAAAACTCATCTCTTCGGGGAAGCCTATCCAGCCTTCAGCTAACAACTGAGCCTTTCTTTTTTTCCCATAAGCTCGTCCCACACAGTTATTATCTTTTGTTTCATTGGCCCCTCCCTACCAGATTGTAAGCTCCTAACTCTCTTGTTTTGAATTGTATTGTAACTGTACTGTCTCCCTTCATAATGTAAAGCCCTCACAAACTGTTAGCATTCTATAAATCCTGTATAACTGTTTGCAGTAGTTTTCCTGCAGTTGTAGCTGTACTGGGTGGCAGCTCTGGGCCGGGTGATGTATCTGTACAGCATGGCCTTTCTTCCGGGTTCCTTCCAACCTATGCTGTGATTGGACACAAATTTGGCATCTAATTTCAGCCAATGGTTTTGGCTGATGCCAGCTGTTTGGCTATGGCCAATCACAAACAGATTTCTGTGTTTACAAAAACACAGATCTCTGTGTACAGGAAACACAAAACTGTCCGTTTCTTCTCCCTGCATAGCAGGGAGAAAAAACAGACATATAGTAAATAGGGATGGGCTCAGGCATGTTCACATCATACCCGCCAGGAAGCCGTCACTGCACACCACCAATCATAGACAGCGTGTGTATGTGGACGATATATGCCTCACTGCCTATGATTGGTGATGTGCAGTGATGGCTTTCTGGTGGGTACAATCCAAACACGCCTGAGCCCATTCCTAATAGTAAAGCAAAAGCAGCACATATTACACACATTACACATTGTTAGGCACACAGTTAACCCCCTGTGATTGTCCCTAAATGTTAACCCCTTCCCAACCAGGGCCATTAGTACAGTGACAGTGTACAGTAGCACTGGTCACTATATTTGTGTCAATACTGAAGTCAGTGTTAGTTAATCAGTTCCTCCCATCCAGAGTCAGCTAGTGCCAGATTACCCGCTACACTATAACAGTCCCTATATAAGTCGCTGATCACTGCCATTATCAGTATAGTGTCATAGCTGTGTAAATTCTAGTATATATCATAGTTTGTAGATGCTATACAAGCCAATTAATATACACTTATTGGGATTTTTTTTTTTTACCAAAGACATGCAGCAGAATACACTTTGGCCTACATTTATGAAGAAATTTGATTTTTTTTTATATATTTTTTATTGGATTATAATAGAGAGTAGAAAATATTGTGTTATTTTTTTCAAAATTTTCAGTCTTTTTTCTTTTATATCACAAAAAAAAAAGCCAGTGGTGATCAAATCAAAGAATATCAAAGGTACAGCGCTACTTAGTGCTTAGCAAATAATCAAAGTGCCAATGTGCAAAAAAATCACAAAGCATAAATGGTTCTTCTCATAAAGTGCAAATAAGTGTCCATATAAAGTGTCTCAGTCCATTCATATAGCTTCTTCTGCCCTGTGCAAAATTTGCCTGAAGAAGGTGCTTGAAAGTGCTAGTGCTTCCACCACCACCACCACCACCCAAAGATGGACTCTCACCTTAAAGTTAGACCCGTGTTTTACCACCAATGTCTAAGTAAGCAGTTCCCCTGAGGTATAAAGGTCACTCCATTACAGGCAACACTCCTTGGAACCTCTTGATGGACAGGGCTTAATATTTACCTTGGATCACTCATGGCATCACCCAATGTACTTATAAAAATAAGAGGTGGAAATCCAGTGCTCTCAGCTTATAAAGGCTTTATTAGGTAAAAAACAGCTTACACTCCTATGGAGTTGCACATTTAAGCTGTGCAGGCTTGTGTCACTTGTCTCACAAAAACATTAGGAGCTGCCGAGTTCCCATCTGTTCAGAAGTCTCCGCCCCCTATACACGTTGCATCACACGTCCAAGACGCTCGACTTCTTCAGTAGTAGTTTTGCCAGAGCCTTGTTTCTTTAATGTGTTTCCCTTTTCTGGGTGGTTAGGCGGGTTCGTATGTCCCGGGAGCTGCGATGTTTGAAAAGGGAGGTCTCTCCCTTGCTGTCCCCTCCCTTCCTGGTGACAGGCGGGTCCACCTATACATCGGCGTCATGTTAGCACGCTCGGCACATGATGTCGGCGCATGCGCGTGATGTCATCATGCCGATGTGTGATATGCTATCTTTGGGCGGTCGGGGGAAGTATGCGTTCAGTGTCCTTCTCCCCCATGAGGTGGTGGACACCTTCGGCATTTGCCTGATCCTCTCCTGTCACCCTTTTACATGATGTTAGGGTCTATAGGGACGATGCCTGCTTGGGGCACCAATGGGAGGGACGGTAGATGGAGGATTCTTTTCTTTTCACTACATGAACACCTGTTTTATGCCACCAGCTTCCACTTTTATGGTAGGTATATGTCTACTCACCCATTTATTCTTATACTTCATCATCCAATTTGGGGTTTGGTACTTCCCACTTCCTCTTTTCACCCATTTTTACTGTCTTTCTTTAGCATTTTGCTATTTCTCTGGTGACAGTTTTGTTTCATCCTCCCCTTTTTTCCTTTTTCTTTATTATCCATTGCACTTCCACGTTATTATTTCACATGCCCTTCCTTCATCTACTATATCATCACTATACTCTGTCACACTAGATATTAAAACCAATACTTATACTGTTATTACAAATACTACCCTCTGATGACAGATGTGGAAGGACACATCTTTATTTCATTCACGCGCTACCCACCCTCCATGTGCCGCTATGTGGGCCCTCGTTCGTTTGGCCCCTTCAGCTCCTGGGTCAGACCTATCCTACCACCATCAGATAGAAATCCATCTCTTGATTCCAGCCCAGCCGATTTGTAAGTATTGGGTCCTCTATGGAGTTCGCTGTTATTTGCAGAACTTTATCCATTATTTTTGGCTTGCATTCCAAATTGATGATTTACTCTTTAGATATGCTCTTTATGCATCTACTCTTGAAGAAGTGAACAACAGCTCGCGAAACGCATGGAGACCAAAGATGCATTGTACTATTATGTATTTACTATTGAGACTAAAGATGCATTGTATTATTATTTATTTTCTATTGAGACTAAATATGCATTGTACTATTAAGTATTTACTATTGTAACCTACTATTACTATTATCTTGTATTGCAATACTACCAATCGGTTTGGCATTTTTATATGTATTTTATGGTTCATGGTGATCATTTTTCTACTCTAACAAACTGGAATAAATGTTGAATATACTTACATCCATCTTTCATTATTGGTCACATGTGTTCACCTCATATAAAGTCCCGGGGCCAAATTGTTTTGTTTTATTTGTTAATTTATCATGTCTAAGATTTACAACCACTTTATCATAGCTCTGTTAATAGTCTATGCCTGCTCAGATGTTGATTTAATCTGAATGTAGTTGATAGGTTTTTACAGGGAACTGTATGTGTTAATTAGTTGACTTCTGACCTTTAAATTACTTACCAAAATATAGCATGTAAGGTAAAGCATACAATGAGCATTTTTTTTTTTTTTTTGTCATACAGTCTATCACAAGTCAACATGTACCAATACACTTAAAGCATGAAAAATAAATAAAATTAGAGGAGCTATTTGTTTTAAGATGCAAAGCCTACTAATTCCAGCATATCTAGTCTGAAGATGTTTTATTTTCCTTTCGAATTAGACCTGGTCATGATCTTGAATGATTTTTGTGTATTATGTTGAATCATGGCTTTATCAGCGTGATCAAGTGTATCTCAACCATCTGCAGATAAAGGTCATTTTTGTATTGAGAGGGATACCAGGTATTTTGTATTAGCCAGTCATTGCATTGCCCCCTGAGACACTGTTCTTGCTGGGATTAATGAAAATTTAAATTGAGGATTAGCTGAACTGGAAAGCTCTCAGTAGGAAATCTGTTCAATTAATCTAAAATCTATTCTTTTATGAGGACTTCCCTGATTTTAATTGCATCTATAATCCATTCAACTATCACCTGCTTGCATTTATGTAGCCCAATAAACAATATTAAAATAATAGAAATTCTACACTGATTATTTCCTCTTTTTCTTGAAATCTGTACTAATCTGATAATTTCTGAAAATATTCCAAAAAATGCAGATGCTTGATCAGAATGCTCTATATAAAGGAATATAAATACATTTGTATTCAGAGATATCAGTAAACTTGGTCTGTGTTTGTCCTAAAATTACACGAAAGTTGCCAAAGGATTTCAGGTACACGGAGTGTCCCTTGTGACTTGAGTCATACTTTGTAAAACAACACAGAAGGATTCAAGATTATCATGCCTAATATTGAACAAGCAGTAACCTTGAAGTCTTTAAAGTTTGCAGCTTGGTTCACTCACCTAAAAAAGTATAGCATTTAATTCCATTGTATGTTAAGTACCACTCTTGGTAACATGTATTAGGTGTCATTTTTACTTAAGTGTAAAATTTTTCAACATAACCGCTTCAGTTATTATTTTAATATGTATTTACTTTCCTTTAGAAATACATACTATGCAATGCTTTGTAGCATGGGCTTTGATTTTCAACTCAGAACAAAAACAAAAGCTTTGTTGTATAAAGTTACAGCCAAAGTAAAGTATAAATAAACACATTTTTGTCACCAAAATGTATTTTGCAAAAAACATTGCTGAATAACTTGAAGTAAGGCGAAAAGTTAAACTATGTATTAACCTCTTGCATATATATATACTACGGCAAAGTGGCTCGGTTGCACGAATCGCCGCACCCATACGTCGCTCCTCGGGAGACGTGCGCGCGGCGATTCACGAGAGGGGAAGCTGATCTGCAGGGCTGGCGGCCGCAATAATACTCCGGGGAGACAGAACGGCTGTCTGCCGTTATATACACAGCAGACCGTTGTTCTGTCAGCAATCAACACAGGGCTTCTGTGTTCCCCCTATTTAGTATGTAGTAATGTCACTGGTCCCCCCAAAAGTGTAAAAAAGTCAGTTAGGTGTCTGATCTGTCCGCCACAATGTCACGGTCTTGCTAAAACTCTCTGATCGCCGCCATTACTAGTAAAAAAAAAAAAAATATTTGATATAAATCTTTCCTCTAGTTTGTAGATGTGATAACTTTTGAGCAAACCAATCAATACACACTTACTGGGATTTTTTTTACCAAAAATATGTAGCAGAATACAAATTGGCCTAAAATGAAAAAAAATGATCTTTAAATTTTTTTATTTCGGAATGTTATATAGCAGAAAGTAAAAAATATAGCTTTTTTTTTTACAAAATTGTCGCTTTTTTTTTTTTGTTTATAGCACAAAAAATAAAAATAGCAGAGGTGATCAAATACCACTAAAAAAAGCTATATTTATGGGAAAAAAGGACATCAATTTTATTTGGGTACAGCGTCACACGACCGCGCAATTATCAGTTAGAATAACGCAGTGCGGAATCGCAACAAATGGCCTGGTCATTAAGGGAGTAAAACCTTCTGGGGCTGAAGTGGTTAAAGTAGATGTAAACCCCATTCATGAAATTTGACCAAGGCACGTATATCTGTAGTGTTTACTCATCGCTCTCTGCAGCCCTAAGTCCCTTATCTTTCTTCTGCTTCGTTCCTCTGTTATCAGCATGATAACCTCTGACAAGTTCTCTGGAACAGGAGATAAAAGCAGCTGGAAATTTGCGTTGGGGTGGGTGCATAGAGATAGATTAGCAGAGAGCTTGTCTATTCACTGCACAGCTCTGAATGTTTCTTCCTTCCTCTGCCTATGTGGAAGGGGGGGGGGATTGCGCCTTTTCTCCAATCAGCTGTACACAGTGTATGCCTAGACTCCACACCCACTGCTGGAACAGGAAGCAAAATTTCTAACACAATGTTCACTTTCTAAACAGTGTAGAAAGCTGGAGACAGCAGCTATACATGTAAAACTTATGTATGGAGGTTAGTTTCTTCTCTGTGTATCACTTGAGGCTGTTCACTTTTTTGGGTATATGTGAGGGTTTACATCCACTTTAAGAATAAAGCAACTGTATAGAAGGAGCAACACTAATTTATTTTCTGTATTGACTGATTGTGATCAGTATTAGAAACTAAAATAAAAAGGTTTTTTTATTTTTTTAATAAATATAAAATATTGCTTGAGAATATTACATATATTGCACAAGTTTTAATTCGCCGTAAACTTTTTGTGCAGCTTTTCTGTTAAAACTAAACCTGTACGACCTAAAGCGGGGGCACGGCACCCCCATTTCTCCCAATAGAGACAGGACCATATTAACCAGTCAGTTTACATAAGCTACAAACCAGATTTCAAATGCCATACATGCTTGGCTTTCTTATTAGAAATCCTAGCATGTTTTGCAAACTGAGTGTCATGAAAGCATGGAGCAATTGTTTTTGCTAATAATTAAAGCAGTATTTAACCCAAAAGCAAAAATGTATTATTATATTGCAGCTTACCTATTCTAAGATGTGATAGCTGCATTATTTTTCTTTTTTAAGCTTTCTTTTCTTCTATTTTCATCTAGAGAGCCAGCCAATAAGGCTGCATTCACACTTGAGCATAGTGTTCTTGCGCGTTTTTTACCGCAATTTTTACCACGATTTTCAGGTGTTTTTGGAGGCAGGCATTGACATCTATCAAAAACGCTGGTAATCAGCCCAAAAAGAAGCTCATGTACTTTTTTCAGCTACAGGTATTTTGCTTCAGGCGTTAAAACGCTCAGAAGTGAACAGGGGCCATTTAAATGAATGGGGTTTTACTTGTTGGGCGTTTTGGAACGTTTTTTTTTTAGCGTTTTTGGAGCTGAAAAATGTTCAAAAACGCCCAGGTGTGAATGGAGCCTAAGTCTGTTTTTCAAAATAACAAACTCTTTTGCAGATATATCAGTTACAGTGATAACACAAACCATTTAGCACTGACAGGGATGCATACAATAATCAGCTTTTATTTATTTATGTAAAACCCTTATCCCAAAAAGATAAAAAATACTGTTGCTATAACTGCTTATAAGGTGCTAGCTGGAGTCTGGCTTAAATTTGTTGGGGTATTTAAATAGGCTAGTACACCTAACACTATTCTGCCCCCCCCCCCCCGACTAACAATGCTGCTGTCCAAATGTGCTATTTGTGCTTCTTCATCCAATGTGGTTGGCATGCTAATACAGAAGGTGTCTTATTGGCCAGATCACCTGGTGAAAAACATAGGGATAATGATTTAAAAAGAAAACGAATACAGCCACCACAGCTAATGATTGGTAAGCTGCAGTATAATATTTTTTTGGTTTTGGGTTTAATACCGCTTTAACCAATTGCCGACCGCCCGCTGCAGATATACTGCGGCAGGCGGGCCCGGCTGCGTGAATTGCTGTACCCATACGTCGCTCCTCAGAAACGTGCAGAGATTTGAAAGAGGGGAAGCTGATCTGCAGGGCCGGCAGCCGCGGTTCCTCGGGAAGACAGAACGGCTGTCTGCAGTTGTAAACATGGCAGACCGTTGTTCTGTCAGTTATCATCATAGGGCTCCTGTGTTCCTCCTATTTAAGAACACAGGTCCCTGTGTTGATCCAATAAGCCCATCCCCCTCACAGTTAGAAAACACCCCCATGGCTCACATTTAACCCTTTGATCGCCCATTGGTTAACCTCTTCCCTGCCAGTGTCATTATTACAGTAACAGTGCATATTTTTAGCACTGAATAGGTTATATAGAGGAGGATCCTTAATATAAACAAAATGTTAAGTTGTTCAAGCTAAACTTATACACAATTAGCCTCTAATAATTAAAAAAAAACTCATAATAATACAGTAAACACCTTTTTACACTGAGATATGAATAGATTTTTCCCAGAAAAAAAAAATGAAACATTAGTGTCACTATAAATGTAGAGCAGATGCACATTTCTTTGGTGTAGGCAGTAAGGTGTTTCCCAAACATTTCTTGTTTAGCAGCATGGTGGCATGTGATTGGCAGCTGAAGAAAAGATCTTCTAGGTTTCTCTCCTAAACAATTGTTAAGCTAGTAAACAATATATGAAATTGATACATCCAATATTGTAGGAAATAGGAACAGGAAAACCACAATTCTTTATGGTAAATAGAAATGAAACAGAGGCAAGCGGTGGAGCCGGGTTAGCAGGTGGTTTTATGTACATAATTACACAATGCAATAGATCCTGACATGTAAGTTGTGACTTGCTAAATTTGACACAAGTGGGTCATCTCTGTCACACAAAAATATAAGAATAAAGTTGGTGTTGATTATTACCCCAACTACCATGTACAATCAATTTTATTGATTTAAACGTGGAACTTTTGTTTATCTAATGGTATAGCGGTTAACATCTTCACTCTGCATTTGTACACTCCTAATATCTAGCAGTGCTCAAGCTAAGTGTGGTACACCCATTTTTAGGATATGAGGAGCTCTTGGAAGTTTAAAGTGGATTTCTGCTATTTTAACTTGGTATGCAAGACACTACTTGGTGTTTTCTCAGCCACTCGCTAAGGTGAGCTGCATGGGAAAACAGATGTGTAGACGCTTCTCCCGTCCCACATTACAGCTCCACCCGGTGCTCAGATCTCAAGGCTACCTACACCACACCAGCGTACCTTGATGAGGAAAGGAATGCTTGGCACTCAAGATTAAGGATGATCGAACTTTTGAAAAGTTTGGTTCGGCCAGAACATCCGAACTTCCCGAAAGTTCGGCCCGGATTTCAGAACCCCATTGAAATCAATGGGACCCGAACTTCGGTAATCAAAAAACACCATTTTGAAGCCCCAAAACCCAATAAATGCCCCTAAAAAGTGCCTAGGGTTCTGGGTCATGCCCCATTAACTATTAATCACACAAAAAAAAGTTCTTAAAAATTTTCATTTTTGATAAAAAAGCCAATTATTGAAAAAAAAAAAAAGAGAGATTTTTTGATTTTGAGGTTTTGAAGTTTCAGCTCTGTAGCATGTCCAGAACCATGAAAAAAAAAAAGATAATTTTTCAGTAGAACAGGTATCTGGTTCGGGAGCCTCCTTTATATTTAACACCTATATGATCTTTTTTTCTGGTTCTGGACATGCTACAGAGCTGAAACTTCACAGGTACACCTTTTCGACCCCCCAGACACAAAACCACACAAAAAAAGTTCTTAAAAATTTTCATTTTTGATAAAAAAGCCAATTATTGAAAAATTAAAAAAAAAAAAGAGATTTTTTGATTTTTACTTTGGATTTAGTATCTGGGGGGTCTAAAAGGTGTGCATGTGAAGTTTCAGCTCTGTAGCATGTCCAGAACCATGAAAAAAAAAAGATAAATTTTCAGTAGAACAGGGATGTGGTTCGGGAGCCTCCTTTAACTTTAACACCTATATGATCTTTTTTTCTGGTTCTGGACATGCTACAGAGCTGAAACTTCACAGGTACACCTTTTAGACCCCCCCAGACACAAAATCACACAAAAAAAGTTCTTAAAAATTGTCATTTTTGATAAAAAAAGTCAATTATTGAAACAATTAAAAAAAAAGAGAGATTTTTTGATTTTTACTTTGGATTTCAGATCTGGGGGTTCTAAAAAGTGTACATGTGAAGTTTCAGCTCTGTAGCATGTCCAGAACCAGAAAAAAAAAAGATTGTTTGTATTAGAAAACTTTAAGCACAGGAATATGGCTTCGCTGCTGTAACACCTTGCTGGTTTAATAGAAGGCATTTTTTTGGCTTCTTTGAAGTCAGGAAAAACATCTGAACTTGTGTATAGTGGTACTGTGCACAAGTTCTGATGTTTTGCCTGCCTCCAAAACCCCCCAAAAAATGCCAGCAAAAACACACCTGGGCAGTTTTTTTTGACGCTAGCGTTTTTTTTGGCATTTTTTGGGGTTCTTTTGAGGCAGGCAAAACATCTGAACTTGTGTATAGTGGTACTGGTAGTGGTGGAACCCCAAAAAATGCAAAAAAAAAAACGCTAGCGTCAAAAAAAAAATGCCCAGGTGTGTTTTTGCTGGCATTTTTTGGGGGGTTTTGGAGGCAGGCAAAACATCAGAACTTGTGCACAGTACCACTATACACAAGTTCAGATGTTTTTCCTGACTGCAAAGAACCCAAAAAAATGCCTTCTATTAAACCGGCAAGGTGTTACAGCAGAGAAGCCATATTCCTGTGCTTAAAGTTTTCTAATACAAACTATCTTTTTTTTATGGTTCTGGACATGCTACAGGGCTGAAACTTCACATGTACACTTTTTAGACCCCCCCCCCCCAGATCTGAAATCCAAAGTAAAAATCAAAAAATCTCTTTTTTTTTTAATTTTTTTTTTTAATTTTTTTTTTTAATTTTTCAATAATTGGCTTTTTTTTATCAAAAATGACAATTTTTAAGAACTTTTTTTGTGTGATTTTGTGTCTGGGGGGTCTAGAAGGTGTACCTGTGAAGTTTCAGCTCTGTAGCATGTCCAGAACCCCAAAAAAAGATCATATAAGTGTAAAAGAGGGGTCCCACCATCCCTGCTCTACTGAAAAATGATCTTTTTTTTGGTTCTGGACATGCTACAGAGCTGAAACTTCACATGTACACTTTTTTGACCCCCCAGACACTAAATCCAAAAAAAGTCATGCCTGCCTCTAAAAATGCCCGATAAATGCAAGAAAAAACGCCGTAGAGAAGCCGTATTCCTGTTCTAATAAAAATTATAAGAAAATGCTAATTTTTTTTTTTTTAATTTTTCAATAATTGGCTTTTTTTATCAAAAATGACAATTTTTAAGAACTTTTGTGTGATTTTGTGTCTGGGGGGTCTAAAAGGTGTACCTGTGAAGTTTCAGCTCTGTAGCATGTCCAGAACCAGAAAAAAAAAGGATTGTTTGTATTAGAAAACTTTGAGCACAGGAATATGGCTTCGCTGCTGTAACACCTTGCCTGTTTTAAATCAGGCATTTTTTTGGGTTCTTTGCAGTCAGGAAAAACATCTGAACTTGTGTATAGTGGTACTGTGCACAAGCTCAGATGTTTTGCCTGCCTCCAAAACCCCCCAAAAAATGCCAGCAAAAACACACCTGGGCTTTTTCTTTTTTGACGCTAGCGTTTTTTTGGCATTTTTTGGGGTTCTTTTGAGGCAGGCAAAACATCTGAACTTGTGTATAGGGGGTATATATAGACATATATGTCTGAATATATACCCCTAGACATATATAGGTGTGATAGTAGCAGAAATATATTCCTGTAAATTATTTCATTTGTAGGGTTGAGCAGACACCTAGATGTCCGTGTTCGACGGGTTCGCCGAACTTTAAAAAAAAGTCCGGGTCCGTGTCCCGGACTTTTACCGAACTTTTCCCGGACACCGAACCCCATTGAAGTCAATGGGGACCCGAACTTTAAGGCACTAAAATGGCTCTAAAAACCCAAAGGAAAGGGCTAGAGTGCTGCAAATGGCAGCAAAACGTAATTAAGAGCATGGCAAGTGCTCTGCAAACAAATGTGGATAGGGAAATAACTTAAAACAACAAAAAAAACAGAAAAATAAAACAATGTTCTTCTTCATCTCTGAAGGACGAGGCCCATATGGAGTAGTAGGGAGGTTGAGGTGGTGGTGGATGTGGCGGTGAGATAGGCATGCGCACAGGGTGTGCCGGGTGTGCCTGGGCACACCCTAATCACCTAGGGCACATAGCATTGCCAGTGAAGAGATGGGAAAGATCTCCCTCGGACCTGCTCTGCTCTATTTCTCTTTGCCTACAGGTACATGGCCCCGATACATTACTCTCCCTGCTGGCAAACACATGCATGTGTATTTCAACTTTGGGGTGCACACCTTAATGCAATAGGCTGCGCACACCTATGGGTGGTGTAGGTGGAAGCGGCGGTGGAGGAGGACCAGGGCCGGATTAAGAGCATCATGGGCTTGGTGCTGAGGATTTTGAAGGGCCTTAAGGGCCGTGCCTTGCCATGCACCGAGAGGAGGAAGGGTGCAGCCATGCATGCCTAATTCAACATGGGATGCTGTCTCTGAAGCCCATAAACACATCCATGCATCGGCAACTGTCCCTCCTTGTCCGGCCTTCGCGCTGTGTGGGGAGGTTCTGAGGGTGCTGCCTGGGGAAGCGAGCATAGAAGCCAGACTTCTGTGTTTACAAGTTACAGAAGAGCGGTAACAGTGAATATGGCCAACCCGGGGCCTATATAAAAGGTAGGGGCCTGGAGCTGCAGCTCCAATAGCCCCTACGTTAATCTGGCCCTGAGGAGGAGGACGAGGTAGCCAACACTGCTTCTTTTCACAAATTTTAAATGAGGGTACACCCCAAAAGAGTGAGAAAGAGCAAAAATGGAACAATGGGTGGGTAAGGTCGGTATCCATTGCTATTCTGCACAAGGTACGGAAAAGTCCCGTGGGATCCATGCCTGGTTCATTTTAATGAACGTGAGCTTGTCCACATTGTCTCTGGACAGGCGGCTGCGCTTGTCTGTTATAACGCCCCCAGCCGTGCTAAATACCCGTTCAGATAATACACTGGCTGCAGGGCACGCCAGCACCTCCAAGGCGTAAAGGGCAAGCTCAGGCCATGTGCCCAATTTGGAGACCCAGAAGTTGAAGGGGGCAGACCCCTCATTCACTACATGTAGGCGTGTGCACACATACTGCTCCACCATGTTGGTAAAATGCTGCCTCCTGCTAAGACGTTCCATCTGAGCTGCTGGTGCTGCTGTTTGTTGTGGTGTGCTGACAAAGCTTTTCCACATTTCGGCCATGCTAACCCTGCCTTCTGAGGTGCTGGCGGTGCCCTGGTTGCGTTGGCGACCTCCTCCTCCTCCTCCTCCTCCTCTGCCTTGTGCTTCCACTGCGGCCCCGCTGTAAGATGGGAATGCCAGCAGCATGGCGTCTACCAGCGTGCGCTTGTACTCGCGCATCTTGCGATCGCGCTCCAGTGAGTGAATTAAGGACGGTACGTTGTCCTTGTAACGGGGATCCAGCAGAGTGGCCACCCAGTAATCAGCACAAGTTAGAATGTGGGCAACTCGGCGGTCGTTGTGGAGACACTGCAGCATGTAATCGCTCATGTGTGCCAGGCTGCCCAGAGGCAACGAAAGGCTGTCCTCTGTGGGAGGTGTATCATCCGTGTCCTCTGTATCCCCCCAGCCACGCACCAGTGATGGCCATGAGCTGGCCTGGGTGCCACCCTGCTGTGAACATGGTTCCATCTCCTCCTCCAGCTCCTCCTCCTCCTCATCCTCCTCATCCTCCAGAACTGTGCCCCTGCTGGACAATTGTGTTCCTGGCGTTTGTGTGTGCAGGAACCCACCCTCGGAGCCCCTTGCGAATGACTGCCCTGAAAGCCTTGGAAATGTTACCTCTTCATCCTCCTCCTCCTCCTCATCCTGTGCCACATCCTCTTCCATCATCGCCCGAATTGTTTTTTCAAGGAGGCATAGAAGTGGGATAGTTAAGCTGAGAACGGCGTCATTGCCACTGGCCATGTTGGTGGAGTACTCAAAACAGCGCAACAAGGCACACAGGTCTCGCATGGAGGCCCAGTTATTGGTGGTGAAGTGGTGCTGTTCTGCAGAGCGACTCACGCGTGCGTGCTGCAGCTGAAACTCCACTATGGCCTGCTGCTGCTCGCACAGTCTTTCCAGCATGTGCAAGGTGGAGTTCCACCTTGTGGGCACGTCACATATGAGGCGGTGAGCGGGAAGGCCGAAGTTACGCTGCAGCGCTGCCAGGCGAGCAGCAGCAGGGTGAGAACGCCGAAAGTGCGCACAAACGGCCCGCACTTTCTGCAGCAGCTCTGACATATCGGGGTAGTTTTTAAGGAACCTCTGCACCACCAAATTCAGCACATGCGCCAGGCAAGGGATGTGCGTCAAACCGGCTAGGCCCAGAGCTGCTATGAGATTTCTCCCATTATCGCACACCACCAGGCTGGGCTTGAGGCTCGCTGGCAGCAACCACTCATTTGTCTGCTGTTCCATGCTCCTCCACAACTCCTGCGCGGTGTGTGGTTTGTCCCCCAAACAGGCAAGTTGTAAAACTGCCTGCTGTCGTTTACCCCTGGCCGTGCTGAAGTTGGTGGTGAAGGTGTTACGCTGTCCGGATGAGGAGGCGGTAGAGGATGAGGAAGCGGAGTAGGAGGAGTTAGGAACAGGAGGCAAACTGAAGCGCCCTGCAATCCTCGGTGGTGGAAGGACATGCGCCAAATTGCTATCCGCCTCAGGCCCATCCGCCACTGCATTTACCCAGTGTGCCGTTAGGGAGATATAACGCCCCTGACCGTGCTTACTGGTCCACGTATCGGTAGTTAGGTGGACCTTGGCACAGATGGCATTGCGCAGTGCACACCTGATTTTTTCCCCCACTTGGTTGTGCAGGGAAGGGATGGCTTGCCTGGAAAAGTAGTGGCGGCTGGGCACGACGTACTGTGGGACAGCCACCGACATAAGGTTTTTAAAACTGTGCGTCTCCACCAGACGGAATGACAGCATTTCAAAGGCCAATAATTTTGAAATGCTGGCATTCAGGGCCAGGGATCGCGGGTGGGTAGGGGGGTACTTCCTCTTCCTCTCAAGTGTTTGGGAGATGGAAAGCTGAACGCTTCCACGGGACATTGTGGAGATGGTTGTTGGTGACCCAGGTGGTGGTGTTGCTGACAGATCGTCTGTTTGCGGGGTGGCAGGTGCCGGTATCACTACAGATGTGGCTGGAGCGGCCGAGACTGCAGCAGAAGAGGAAGCAGGATGAGCCAGAGACGTTTCTTGGTTTTGAAGGTGTGTACTCCACTGCAGCTCATGCTTTGCATTTAGATGCCTGATCATGCAGGTTGTGCTCAGGTTGAGAAGGTTTATGCCTCGCTTCAAGCTCTGATTGCACAGGGTGCAAACCACTCGTGTCCTGTCATCAGCACATTTTCTAAAGAACTTCCACGCTAGAGAACTCCTTAGAGCTGACTTTGGTGCGCTCGTTCCCTTGCTGCGTTGGGCAGTAGCGGGCGTAGTGTCTAGGGCACGGCCGCTCCGCTTCTGCACCCTGCTCCCTCTTCTGCTGTGCTGGTGGCTCTGTGCGACCACCGCCTCTTCCTCCAAACTACTCAGGTCACCTGCATGACGTTCATTCCATGTGGGGTCGAGGACCTCATCGTCCTCCACATCATCTTCCACCCAGTCTTCACCCCTGCCCTCCTTGTCGGTCTCCACAATGCTGAACGCCGCAGCAGTTGGCACCTGCGTTTCGTCATCATCGGAGACGTGCTGCGATGATCCTTGCATGTACTCATCTTGAGAAATAAGTGGTTGGGCATCGCTGCACTCAATCTCTTCCACTTCTGGGGCAGGGCTAGGTGGATGGCCCTGGGAAACCCTGCTGACAGAGTCATCAAAAAGAAGAAGAGACTGCTGTATGGCTTGGGGCTCAGACTGCTTGCCTGATTTGCAAGGGGTGAGGTGAAAGACGGTTGGACATCGGCTGCAGGTGCCAACTGTGACCTTTCTGCAGTAGACTGGGTGGGAGACAATGTGAAGGAACTGGAGGCACTGTCAGCAGCAAACCAATCTACTATCGCCTCCACTTGTTCTGGCCTCTTCACTTCTAGGGGCGTATGATGCCCTACCAAATACTGATGCAGGTTCTGTCGCCTACTCACACTTGAGGAAGGTGTTTCACTTGTGCGTGTAGCTGGCACAGATCGACCACGTCCTCTCCTTGCAACAGGAGCTCTACCAGCAGCACCATGGCCCTTATTTGACGGTCTCCTCATATTTCTGTAATTTAAGATCTTGCCCTAGAAAGGTTTTTATTGAATAGCGGAATAGGAAATATGATCCAAAAAAGTGTATGTATCTCGCACGTACAAAACCACACTAGACCCCAATTACTATTGTTTCTACCCCTAAAAGGATGGTTGAGCAGTAGGAGGAGGAGTATGGAACAGGCAGCACCCTCAAATCTTCAGAAGTATGAGATGAACCCCAAAAACTTGGAAAGGTGGATCTCACACGTACCGACACAGACTATCACGCAATTTAATTGATCCCCAAAGGTTTTAATTGAATAGCGGAATAGAAAATATGATCAAAAAGAAAGTGTATGTATCTCACACGTACACCACCACACTAGGCCCCAATTACTATTGTTTGTACCCCTAAAAGGATGGTTGAGCAGTAGGAGGAGGAGTATGGAACAGGCAGCACCCTCAAATCTTCAGAAGTATGAGATGAACCCCAAAAACTTGGAAAGGTGGATCTCACACGTACCGACACAGACTATCACGCAATTTAATTGATCCCCAAAGGTTTTAATTGAATAGCGGAATAGAAAATATGATCAAAAAGAAAGTGTATGTATCTCACACGTACACCACCACACTAGGCCCCAATTACTATTGTTTGTACCCCTAAAAGGATGGTTGAGCAGTAGGAGGAGGAGTATGGAACAGGCAGCACCCTCAAATCTTCAGAAGTATGAGATGAACCCCAAAAACTTGGAAAGGTGGATCTCACACGTACCGACACAGACTATCACGCAATTTAATTGATCCCCAAAGGTTTTAATTGAATAGCGGAATAGAAAATATGATCAAAAAGAAAGTGTATGTATCTCACACGTACACCACCACACTAGGCCCCAATTACTATTGTTTGTACCCCTAAAAGGATGGTTGAGGAGTAGGAGGAGGAGTATGGAACAGGCAGCACCCTCAAATCTTCAGAAGTATGAGATGAACCCCAAAAACTTGGAAAGGTGGATCTCACACGTACCGACACAGACTATCACGCAATTTAATTGATCCCCAAAGGTTTTAATTGAATAGCGGAATAGAAAATATGATCAAAAAGAAAGTGTATGTATCTCACACGTACACCACCACACTAGGCCCCAATTACTATTGTTTGTACCCCTAAAAGGATGGTTGAGGAGTAGGAGGAGGAGTATGGAACAGGCAGCACCCTCAAATCTTCAGAAGTATGAGATGAACCCCAAAAACTTGGAAAGGTGGATCTCACACGTACCGACACAGACTATCACGCAATTTAATTGATCCCCAAAGGTTTTAATTGAATAGCGGAATAGAAAATATGATCAAAAAGAAAGTGTATGTATCTCACACGTACACCACCACACTAGGCCCCAATTACTATTGTTTGTACCCCTAAAAGGATGGTTGAGGAGTAGGAGGAGGAGTATGGAACAGGCAGCACCCTCAAATCTTCAGAAGTATGAGATGAACCCCAAAAACTTGGAAAGGTGGATCTCACACGTACCGACACAGACTATCACGCAATTTAATTGATCTCCAAAGGTTTTAATTGAATAGCGGAATAGAAAATATGATCAAAAAGAAAGTGTATGTATCTCACACGTACACCACCACACTAGGCCCCAATTACTATTGTTTGTACCCCTAAAAGGATGGTTGAGGAGTAGGAGGAGGAGTATGGAACAGGCAGCACCCTCAAATCTTCAGAAGTATGAGATGAACCCCAAAAACTTGGAAAGGTGGATCTCACACGTACCGACACAGACTATATCGCAAATTAAATTGATCCCCAAAGGTTTTAATTGAATAGCGGAATAGAAAATATGATCAAAAAGAAAGTGTATGTATCTCACACGTACACCACCACACTAGGCCCCAATTACTATTGTTTGTACCCCTAAAAGGATGGTTGAGCAGTAGGAGGAGGAGTATGGAACAGGCAGCACCCTCAAATCTTCAGAAGTATGAGATGAACCCCAAAAACTTGGAAAGGTGGATCTCACACGTACCGACACAGACTATCACGCAATTTAATTGATCCCCAAAGGTTTTAATTGAATAGCGGAATAGAAAATATGATCAAAAAGAAAGTGTATGTATCTCACACGTACACCACCACACTAGGCCCCAATTACTATTGTTTGTACCCCTAAAAGGATGGTTGAGGAGTAGGAGGAGGAGTATGGAACAGGCAGCACCCTCAAATCTTCAGAAGTATGAGATGAACCCCAAAAACTTGGAAAGGTGGATCTCACACGTACCGACACAGACTATCACGCAATTTAATTGATCCCCAAAGGTTTTAATTGAATAGCGGAATAGAAAATATGATCAAAAAGAAAGTGTATGTATCTCACACGTACACCACCACACTAGGCCCCAATTACTATTGTTTGTACCCCTAAAAGGATGGTTGAGGAGTAGGAGGAGGAGTATGGAACAGGCAGCACCCTCAAATCTTCAGAAGTATGAGATGAACCCCAAAAACTTGGAAAGGTGGATCTCACACGTACCGACACAGACTATCACGCAATTTAATTGATCCCCAAAGGTTTTAATTGAATAGCGGAATAGAAAATATGATCAAAAAGAAAGTGTATGTATCTCACACGTACACCACCACACTAGGCCCCAATTACTATTGTTTGTACCCCTAAAAGGATGGTTGAGGAGTAGGAGGAGGAGTATGGAACAGGCAGCACCCTCAAATCTTCAGAAGTATGAGATGAACCCCAAAAACTTGGAAAGGTGGATCTCACACGTACCGACACAGACTATCACGCAATTTAATTGATCCCCAAAGGTTTTAATTGAATAGCGGAATAGAAAATATGATCAAAAAGAAAGTGTATGTATCTCACACGTACACCACCACACTAGGCCCCAATTACTATTGTTTGAACCCCTAAAAGGATGGTTGAGGAGTAGGAGGAGGAGTATGGAACAGGCAGCACCCTCAAATCTTCAGAAGTATGAGATGAACCCCAAAAACTTGGAAAGGTGGATCTCACACGTACCGACACAGACTATCACGCAATTTAATTGATCCCCAAAGGTTTTAATTGAATAGCGGAATAGAAAATATGATCAAAAAGAAAGTGTATGTATCTCACACGTACACCACCACACTAGGCCCCAATTACTATTGTTTGTACCCCTAAAAGGATGGTTGAGGAGTAGGAGGAGGAGTATGGAACAGGCAGCACCCTCAAATCTTCAGAAGTATGAGATGAACCCCAAAAACTTGGAAAGGTGGATCTCACACGTACCGACACAGACTATCACGCAATTTAATTGATCCCCAAAGGTTTTAATTGAATAGCGGAATAGAAAATATGATCAAAAAGAAAGTGTATGTATCTCACACGTACACCACCACACTAGGCCCCAATTACTATTGTTTGTACCCCTAAAAGGATGGTTGAGGAGTAGGAGGAGGAGTATGGAACAGGCAGCACCCTCAAATCTTCAGAAGTATGAGATGAACCCCAAAAACTTGGAAAGGTGGATCTCACACGTACCGACACAGACTATCACGCAATTTAATTGATCCCCAAAGGTTTTAATTGAATAGCGGAATAGAAAATATGATCAAAAAGAAAGTGTATGTATCTCACACGTACACCACCACACTAGGCCCCAATTACTATTGTTTGTACCCCTAAAAGGATGGTTGAGGAGTAGGAGGAGGAGTATGGAACAGGCAGCACCCTCAAATCTTCAGAAGTATGAGATGAACCCCAAAAACTTGGAAAGGTGGATCTCACACGTACCGACACAGACTATCACGCAATTTAATTGATCCCCAAAGGTTTTAATTGAATAGCGGAATAGAAAATATGATCAAAAAGAAAGTGTATGTATCTCACACGTACACCACCACACTAGGCCCCAATTACTATTGTTTGTACCCCTAAAAGGATGGTTGAGGAGTAGGAGGAGGAGTATGGAACAGGCAGCACCCTCAAATCTTCAGAAGTATGAGATGAACCCCAAAAACTTGGAAAGGTGGATCTCACACGTACCGACACAGACTATCACGCAATTTAATTGATCTCCAAAGGTTTTAATTGAATAGCGGAATAGAAAATATGATCAAAAAGAAAGTGTATGTATCTCACACGTACACCACCACACTAGGCCCCAATTACTATTGTTTGTACCCCTAAAAGGATGGTTGAGGAGTAGGAGGAGGAGTATGGAACAGGCAGCACCCTCAAATCTTCAGAAGTATGAGATGAACCCCAAAAACTTGGAAAGGTGGATCTCACACGTACCGACACAGACTATATCGCAAATTAAATTGATCCCCAAAGGTTTTAATTGAATAGCGGAATAGAAAATATGATCAAAAAGAAAGTGTATGTATCTCACACGTACACCACCACACTAGGCCCCAATTACTATTGTTTGTACCCCTAAAAGGATGGTTGAGCAGTAGGAGGAGGAGTATGGAACAGGCAGCACCCTCAAATCTTCAGAAGTATGAGATGAACCCCAAAAACTTGGAAAGGTGGATCTCACACGTACCGACACAGACTATCACGCAATTTAATTGATCCCCAAAGGTTTTAATTGAATAGCGGAATAGAAAATATGATCAAAAAGAAAGTGTATGTATCTCACACGTACACCACCACACTAGGCCCCAATTACTATTGTTTGTACCCCTAAAAGGATGGTTGAGGAGTAGGAGGAGGAGTATGGAACAGGCAGCACCCTCAAATCTTCAGAAGTATGAGATGAACCCCAAAAACTTGGAAAGGTGGATCTCACACGTACCGACACAGACTATCACGCAATTTAATTGATCCCCAAAGGTTTTAATTGAATAGCGGAATAGAAAATATGATCAAAAAGAAAGTGTATGTATCTCACACGTACACCACCACACTAGGCCCCAATTACTATTGTTTGTACCCCTAAAAGGATGGTTGAGGAGTAGGAGGAGGAGTATGGAACAGGCAGCACCCTCAAATCTTCAGAAGTATGAGATGAACCCCAAAAACTTGGAAAGGTGGATCTCACACGTACCGACACAGACTATAACGCAATTTAATTGATCCCCAAAGGTTTTAATTGAATAGCGGAATAGAAAATATGATCAAAAAGAAAGTGTATGTATCTCACACGTACACCACCACACTAGGCCCCAATTACTATTGTTTGTACCCCTAAAAGGATGGTTGAGGAGTAGGAGGAGGAGTATGGAACAGGCAGCACCCTCAAATCTTCAGAAGTATGAGATGAACCCCAAAAACTTGGAAAGGTGGATCTCACACGTACCGACACAGACTATCACACAATTTAATTGATCCCCAAAGGTTTTAATTGAATAGCGGAATAGAAAATATGATCAAAAATAAAGTGTATGTATCTCACACGTACACCACCACACTAGGCCCCAAATACTATTCTTTGTACCCCTAAAAGTATGGTTGAGGAGTAGGAGGAGGTGTATGGAACAGGCAGCACCCTCAAATCTTCAGAAGTATGAGATGAACCCCAAAAACTTGGAAAGGTGGATCTCACACGTACCGACACAGACTATCACGCAATTTAATTGATCCCCAAAGGTTTTAATTGAATAGCGGAATAGAAAATATGATCAAAAAGAAAGTGTATGTATCTCACACGTACACCACCACACTAGGCCCCAATTACTATTGTTTGTACCCCTAAAAGGATGGTTGAGCAGTAGGAGGAGGAGGAGTATGGAACAGGCAGCACCCTCAAATCTTCAGAAGTATGAGATGAACCCCAAAAACTTGGAAAGGTGGATCTCACACGTACCGACACAGACTATCACGCAATTTAATTGATCCCCAAAGGTTTTAATTGAATAGCGGAATAGAAAATATGATCAAAAAGAAAGTGTATGTATCTCACACGTACACCACCACACTAGGCCCCAATTACTATTGTTTGTACCCCTAAAAGGATGGTTGAGGAGTAGGAGGAGGAGTATGGAACAGGCAGCACCCTCAAATCTTCAGAAGTATGAGATGAACCCCAAAAACTTGGAAAGGTGGATCTCACACGTACCGACACAGACTATCACGCAATTTAATTGATCCCCAAAGGTTTTAATTGAATAGCGGAATAGAAAATATGATCAAAAAGAAAGTGTATGTATCTCACACGTACACCACCACACTAGGCCCCAATTACTATTGTTTGTACCCCTAAAAGGATGGTTGAGGAGTAGGAGGAGGAGTATGGAACAGGCAGCACCCTCAAATCTTCAGAAGTATGAGATGAACCCCAAAAACTTGGAAAGGTGGATCTCACACGTACCGACACAGACTATCACGCAATTTAATTGATCCCCAAAGGTTTTAATTGAATAGCGGAATAGAAAATATGATCAAAAAGAAAGTGTATGTATCTCACACGTACACCACCACACTAGGCCCCAATTACTATTGTTTGAACCCCTAAAAGGATGGTTGAGGAGTAGGAGGAGGAGTATGGAACAGGCAGCACCCTCAAATCTTCAGAAGTATGAGATGAACCCCAAAAACTTGGAAAGGTGGATCTCACACGTACCGACACAGACTATCACGCAATTTAATTGATCCCCAAAGGTTTTAATTGAATAGCGGAATAGAAAATATGATCAAAAAGAAAGTGTATGTATCTCACACGTACACCACCACACTAGGCCCCAATTACTATTGTTTGTACCCCTAAAAGGATGGTTGAGGAGTAGGAGGAGGAGTATGGAACAGGCAGCACCCTCAAATCTTCAGAAGTATGAGATGAACCCCAAAAACTTGGAAAGGTGGATCTCACACGTACCGACACAGACTATCACGCAATTTAATTGATCCCCAAAGGATTTAATTGAATAGCGGAATAGAAAATATGATCAAAAAGAAAGTGTATGTATCTCACACGTACACCACCACACTAGGCCCCAATTACTATTGTTTGTACCCCTAAAAGGATGGTTGAGCAGTAGGAGGAGGAGTATGGAACAGGCAGCACCCTCAAATCTTCAGAAGTATGAGATGAACCCCAAAAACTTGGAAAGGTGGATCTCACACGTACCGACACAGACTATCACGCAATTTAATTGATCCCCAAAGGTTTTAATTGAATAGCGGAATAGAAAATATGATCAAAAAGAAAGTGTATGTATCTCACACGTACACCACCACACTAGGCCCCAATTACTATTGTTTGTACCCCTAAAAGGATGGTTGAGGAGTAGGAGGAGGAGTATGGAACAGGCAGCACCCTCAAATCTTCAGAAGTATGAGATTGTGTTCACTGTACCCCACAAAGATTGTGTTCACTGCACCCCACAAAGATTGTGTTCCCTGCACCTCAAAAAGGATTTTGTTCACTGCACCCCACAAAGATTGTGTTCACTGCACCCTAAAAGGATTTTGTTCACTGCACCCCAAAAAGATTGTGTTCACTGTACCCCCCAAAGATTGTGTTCACTGCACCCCACAAAGATTCTGTTCCCTGTACCCCACAAAGATTGTGTTCACTGCACCCCACAAAGGATTTTGTTCACTGCACCCCAAAAAGATTGTGTTCACTGCACTCCAAAAAGGATGTTGTTCACTGCACCCCAAAAAGGATTTTGTTCACTGCACCCCAAAAAGATTGTGTTCACTGCACCCCACAAAGATTGTGTTCACTGCACCCCACAAAGGATTTTGTTCACTGCACCCCAAAAAGATTGTGTTCACTGTACCCCCCAAAGATTGTGTTCACTGCACCCCACAAAGGATTTTGTTCACTGCACCCCAAAAAGATTGTGTTCACTGTACCCCCCAAAGATTGTGTTCACTGCACCCCACAAAGATTCTGTTCACTGTACCCCACAAAGATTGTGCTCACTGCACCCCACAAAGGATTTTGTTCACTGCACCCCAAAAAGATTGTGTTCACTGCACCCCAAAAAGGATGTTGTTCACTGCACCCCAAAAAGGATTTTGTTCACTGCACCCCAAAAAGATTGTGTTCACTGCACCCCACAAAGATTGTGTTCACTGCACCCCACAAAGGATTTTGTTCACTGCACCCCAAAAAGATTGTGTTCACTGTACCCCCCAAAGATTGTGTTCACTGCACCCCACAAAGGATTTTGTTCACTGCACCCCAAAAAGATTGTGTTCACTGTACCCCCCAAAGATTTTTTTCACTGCACCCCACAAAGATTCTGTTCACTGTACCCCACAAAGATTGTGTTCACTGCACCCCACAAAGGATTTTGTTCACTTCACCCCAAAAAGATTGTGTTCACTGCACCCCAAAAAGGATTTTGTTCACTGCACCCCAAAAAGGATGTTGTTCACTGCACCCCAAAAAGGATTTTGTTCACTGCACCCCAAAAAGATTGTGTTCACTGCACCCCACAAAGATTGTGTTCACTGCACCCCACAAATGATTTTGTTCACTGCACCCCAAAAAGATTGTGTTCACTGCACCCCAAAAAGGATTTTGTTCACTGCACCCCAAAAAGGATGTTGTTCACTGCACCCCAAAAAGGATTTTGTTCACTCCACCCCAAAAAGATTGTGTTCACTGCACCCCACAAAGATTGTGTTCACTGCACCCCAAAAAGGATTTTGTTCACTGCGCCCCAAAAAGATTGTGTTCACTGTACCCCCCAAAGATTGTGTTCACTGCACCCCACAAAGATTCTGTTCACTGTACCCCACAAAGATTGTGTTCACTGCACCCCACAAAGGATTTTGTTCACTGCACCCCAAAAAGATTGTGTTCACTGCACCCCAAAAAGGATTTTGTTCACTGCACCCCAAAAAGGATGTTGTT
This sequence comes from Pelophylax lessonae, assembly GCF_965119305.1. Taxonomy (NCBI): domain Eukaryota; kingdom Metazoa; phylum Chordata; class Amphibia; order Anura; family Ranidae; genus Pelophylax; species Pelophylax lessonae. The sequence continues at coordinate 395,540,178 of NC_138772.1, read as the reverse complement.
CACTGCACCCCAAAAAGGATTTTGTTCACTGCACCCCAAAAAGATTGTGTTCACTGCACCCCACAAAGATTGTGTTCACTGCACCCCACAAAGGATTTTGTTCACTGCACCCCAAAAAGATTGTGTTCACTGCACCCCAAAAAGGATTTTGTTCACTGCACCCCAAAAAGGATGTTGTTCACTGCACCCCAAAAAGGATTTTGTTCACTGCACCCCAAAAAGATTGTGTTCACTGCACCCCACAAAGATTGTGTTCACTGCACCCCAAAAAGGATGTTGTTCACTGCACCCCAAAAATATTGTGTTCACTGCACCCCACAAAGATTGTGTTCACTGCACCCCACAAAGGATTTTGTTCACTGCACCCCAAAAAGATTGTGTTCACTGCACCCCAAAAAGGATGTTGTTCACTGCACCCCAAAAAGGATTTTGTTCACTGCACCCCAAAAAGATTTTGTTCACTGCACCCCAAAAAGGACGTTGTTCACTGCACCCCAAAAAGATTGTGTTCACTGCAGCCCAAAAAGATTGTGTTCACTGCAGCTCACACACAGAAAAATGGATGTGGATCACTGACACCTGCCTATCTCCTATCCCACACCACACAGCAATATCGATTGTAGTTTGTAGAACACAGTTTCCCTAAAATTCAGCAGCAGCCTCTCCCTAACAGGATTGAGAAGAGATCGTAGATCGGGACTAAGTGCAGACCCCACACAGCAATATCAATTGTAGTTTGTAGAACACTCTGACCCTAAAATTCAGCAGCAGCCTCTCCCTAACAGGATTGAGAAGAGATCGTAGATCAGGATTGAGTGCAGACCCCACCCCCCACACAGCAATATCGATTGTAGTTTGTAGAAGACACTGACCCTATAATTCAGCAGACTCTATCCCTAAACACTCCGACCTGTCCCTCAATTCTATCCGGACACAAATGTTTTTTTCCTGCCTGTCTTTCCCTAATCAGCAGCCAGCACGTTGATGTGTGCTCTGTCCCTGATCTAAGCAGCAGAATGAAGACGCTGCGGCTGCCTGGAACTTATAAAGACTTGGTCACATGCTTCAGACGGCCAATCACAGCTACTGAGACATTTGCAGGCATGGCTGGGATGGCTTAAGGCACACCAGTTAAACGATTGTTGATTGGCTGTTGAAAGCCCGCCATGAAAAGAGCGCCAAAGCATGCAAAACCCGGAAATAAAACGACCGAACACGGATTTTTACCCGAACATACAGTAAAGTGTCCGTGTCCGTGTTCGGGTACAAAAAATCCAATTATTCGGTACGAACACGAATAATACAGTCCGTGTTCGCTCAACACTATTCATTAGCGCAAGCATTTATTTCTGCTACTATCACACCTATATATGTCTAGGGGTATATATTCAGACATATAGGTCTATATATATCCCCTATACACATGTTCAGATGTTTTGCCGGCCTCCAAAACTCCCCAAAAAATGCCAGCAAAAACACACCTGGGCATTTTTTTTTTGATGCTAGCGTTTTTTTGGCATTTTTTTGCGTTCTTTTGAGGCAGGCAAAACATCTGAACAGGTGTATAGGGGGTATATATAGACATATATGTCTGAATATATACCCCTAGACATATATAGGTGTGATAGTAGCAGAAATATATTCCTGTAAATGATTTCATTAGCGCAAGCATTTATTTCTGCTACTATCACACCTATATATGTCTAGGGGTATATATTCAGACATATATGTCTATATATACCCCCTATACACATGTTCAGATGTCATGTCTGACATCAAAAATGTCCTCAAAAAAGCACTGGCAGTGGCAGCCCCTGCAGCATAAAAAATGCTTGGCTGGTGAGAAGCCATATTCCAGTTCCGAAGCTATTCAGAGAAATGCTCATTTCTCTATAGCGATCACCCTGCTATGGAAGGGTTTTGTCACCCTGCCATAGCAGTCACTGCCAGTTAACCCTACACTACACTACGGTCCCCTTACACTTAACACTTTCCCTACAGAAACTCAATTTTTGAAGCTAACTTAAGTGTAAAGGAGCACTCTAACTACACTAGATATCCCTTTCCTCTCACTAAAAATAGCTAAATGACACTTTTAAAGTAAAATTAACAGAACTGCTTCCATTCTCTTCCATGTCCAGTATAACAATGCTAGGAATATGGCGGGGGCGATCTTATATACTGGGGGGCGTATTCACTAATGATTGGTCTAGGGACCCCCTAGTCACTCCAATCACATTCCTAGCATTCTCCTGCCCCCTCAATTGGCTTTTGCTAATGGTTCTGGTCCAATCACGGGCTTTTAAAGCCCATTTCCTGAAGCATTGCATTTTGGGCGGTTCTGGTTGCCGAATTCCGAACTTTTTGGGCAAAAAGTTCTAAATTCGGCCGAACCTCGAACACCCAATGTTCGGGCCGAACCGATGGTGAGCCCGAACCGTTCGATCATCCCTACTCAAGATGACATCCAAAAATGATATTGCTGTATTTACTAAACATGTACAAAGCTGTAAAAACAGCCTACAGAACTTTACAGCATTGTACATGTCAATAAAGCAATATAATTTTTTGGATGTCATCCTAAGTGCCAACTATCCCTTTCCTCATTAAGGTGAGCTGCATACATTGATTCCAATTTACCTCTCATCTACTGATACTCTTTCAGTGCTGTATTTTGACCTAGGCCAACAAGGTCCAGGCCTAGGGCGGCACTTTGCAGGGGGGAAGCAAAAAAGCTGCCCCCCCCCCTCCACCTGAGACTCTATTGGCCACTGGTTGCTAGAGCCGCCTCTCTCATCCCCCCTCTCTCTCACCCCCTCTCTCTCTTTCTCTCTCCCTCACCCATCGTCTCTCTCTCTCTCTTTCTCTCACCCCTCTTCTCTCTCTCTCTCTTTCTTTCACCCCTCCTCTCTCTCTCTCCCCCCTCTCTGTCACCCCTCTCTTGCTCTCTTTCTCTCACCCCTCTCTCTGTCTCTCACTCCTCCTCGCTCTCTCTCTCAACCCCCCTCTCACTCTCTCTCTCACCCCCCCTCTCTCTCTCTCCACCCCCTCTCTCTCATCCCTCCTCTCTCTGTCACCCCCCCTCTCTCTCTATTTCTTTCATCCCCCCTCACCCACCCCCCCTCTCTCTCCCTCACCCACCCCCCTCTCATGAGATCTCAGGGGTTCATGGGGCGCCCAATTTTAGTCTTGCCTAGGGCAGCACAAAACCAAAATACACCACTGTACTCTTGAATGCACTCTGCTTTTGTTTTATTTTCTACCACACCCCTATGTGACAGTACTAAAACCTCATATAAGGCTGCTCAGGCTGTAAGGGGGTGACAGGAAAGCACTTCAATACCCATAAGTATAAGAATTTTCAAGGGTGCAGCATTAAGAATCGGGGTGGGGGGGGGGTGTATGGGTATGTGAAGGTCATGTCTACCTTAAAGCAATGACTGTAAAAGCACTATAAAAGTTGGGACTGTGTTGCACATTTACATGCTGTTTAAACGGACACTTGATATGGATCTCATGTAGATGTATATGAAGCACAAGAAAAACAAATAAATAAATTTTTCAGCACAATTTCTTTATTTTCTTTTTTTCTTTTTGCATTTATATTGTTTGTGTTTGGAACACATTTTTCATAGCACTGTTCATATTTATTATCACATATGGTAAAAAGTGCACTTATAGTAGGAGCTCAGATAGAATAACTGAGCTGTGGAATACATTTAGTTATTTTCACATCTGTGGCGCTGATCACATTGGTAGACACATATTTTATTTTTATTTTTTTAGTCTTAAAGACTTGTTACAACGTAATGAATACGTGTAAAAGAATAACTATTCTTACCACTGCAGTCCAAGCTCTTTAAAACTGAACTCCAGGAAAAAAAAAAACCTTAACCCTTAGCAGGGAATAAGGAGAGTATATCACAATATTCATTATCCTCAAGGCAAAATAAGCTGGTAACCCTTGCAGTGCGGAGGGGGAACCATTGCAAGGGTTGCCTGCTTATTCTGGCTTGGAGAAAATGAATATTGTGATATACTTTCCTTATGCCCTGCTCCCGAAGAATTCTTTCTCTCTGTATGACAGGTCCCAGGAAGCCAATTTTCTTTGCTGTCAACTGGTTGCAGGTTTCTGACATCATCCTACAAAGTACTGGGACAGCAGTCCTGCATTGTACATGAGGCCACTGAGGGTCTGCCCGCAACCCTTTATTTATTATCCCAAATGAGCAGGTGACTCTTGTAGGATGGAGAGGGACGCACTGCAACAGTAAAGTTTTTCTTCCTTATAACGTTTTTTTTTTTTTTCTTTTACAATATCAAGCCTGTTTAGTATTGTTATCTTTTTGGATATGAGTGAGAGAATACTAAGATTGTGCTTTATTTTTGTAGAATCAGTTTATGTTAGTTATATCATATTTTTAATTTACAATCATTCACAGATGAAAACATTCAGTTTTTGACCTCTCCACCTAGGACAGACACATTTCTAGATTGGAAAATACAGTAAAGTATGCTTGAAATAGACTGCCCTATACACACACACTGGTATATATATATATATATATATATATATATATATATATATATATATATATATATATATATATAGAGATATATATAGAGATATATATAGAGATATAGATATATAGATATATATATATATATATATATTTTTTTTTTTTTTTTTTTTTTTTATTGAAACAGCTTATATAAACAATCAAAAATTATGGCAGATTGTTTCTTGATTGTATCTTTATCAGTGAACTTATCAATAACGAAAAGTTGCATTGGAAATGTCATGTAATCCATACTAAAGCTGTATATATATATATATTTATATATATATATATATATTTTTTTTTAATTTAAACAGCGAGTTGAACAATAAAAAAAAAAAAAAAAAAAGAAAAACTGACAGATCCCTACATCAACACAATGATATGTGATGGGGGGGATCTCTCCTGTTGTGCCATTGTATTCTGACAGGGGGGACTCCCCCACCACCAGAATACACTGGTCAGCTGATCGAATTCTGGTTTTCCAGCAAGACTGTTCGACTGAAGCTGGTCATTGGACTAGCTACTGTTGAACAGACAGTGGTACGTGTGCTGAACTGGCCAACTTTCAGTACATGTGTACCGGGCTTAACAAGTCGAATGCTATGAGCATGAGGTGAACCAGTAAAAGGGTCCATAATATGGTTGCTGGGCAGTGGTCTTCATAATACATCTTGTGAAAATAAAACTTTTACTGGTCCTAACTGTGCAAGGTTTGGAAGAAAGTTTGTAGTGAAAGATGAATGTGTTATGTATTATTAGTATTATTATTATTTTGCAACAGTGTTATTTTTCCATGTCTGCAAAATCTTAGTAGGAACTATTGTAATGATTAATACTTTAATAATAACTATAGTAATAAAAGCAACATTTTAAAATAAATCATCCAGATGAGATATACAAACTTTCTTATTTGGAGCAAATGAAGAAATGTTATCCAAAATACTATAGCAAATAAAACAATACTGGCCTTACTTTGGGTGAGCTAATGCATTGCTGTTCAAGGAGAGGCCCACACAGTTACTAAAACATGTTATAAAGCCTTGGGCTGTTGATCTGAAACTATACTTGAGTCCTAAGAAGCAGAAAAATCAAAAGCAGCTACTTTTCAATGACTGTAAATAGTAGAATAATGCTTTGAGCTACTAAGATTTTGAATGAACTAATTTGTAGACTCAAATGCTCTCATTATTTAGCCCTGCAACTTAAAGAGAGAACTGGTGTCAGTTGCCTAGTTAGGCTGTTACTTTTTGTTTGATATCTGCATAGTAGTGAAATAGCTGAAAACATTTTGTTCTGTTGAGAAGTGAAAATTACAACTACTGGAGCAAAAATCGTTTACAAAAATACCTTTTCCTTTACTTATGTATGGAATGAAATCACCCCATTGATATCTGTTCTCGAGATGCAATAAAAAAAAACTGCTTTACTAATTACTACTTAATGACTTCAATTATGCTTTTCATATCTTTATGGAGTTTAACTTCTGTGTGAATATATGTATCATATTATAAAATATTTCAATTTATGTTGATGTGATTAAAGTGGAAGGTGAGCAAAGACTTGCTATTTTACAGAGAACATTTATCAACATAAGCACAAACATAAGCAGTACAATGGTGTATTTTTTGTACTGACTTCCTGAAAAATAGCAGTGCCTGGGCACTCTTGTGCCTACAGCCTGATGGCTATTTATCTGCAGTATGAGCTCAAAAGGCACTGCACCCTCTGATTGCTAGTCTCACAAGATTGGGAGTGAGATTTGAGGATGTCACTATTGTGCTCTTCACTTTTTGCCGCACTGGAGTCTCTGAATTGAAGAAACAATGCCATTCTACTACCTTAATGGCCACCATCACTTGGAGACACAGTGCAAAACACGTCATAGCAAACCAGTAATGGGGAAAAAATCAGCTACAGAGAGCTCAGAGGAAATACTGGTGAATAGTGCTTTGTCATCTGCCTGCCAGCTTTCAGAGTTAACCACTTAAGCCCCGGAAGATTTTACCCCCTTCCTGAACAGGGCCTATTTGCGATTCGGCACTGCGTGACTTTAACGGACAATTGCGCGGTCGTGCGATGCTGTACCTAAACGAATTCGACGTCCTTTTTTTCCCACAAACAGAGCTTTCTTTTGGCGGTATTTGATAACCTGTGTGATTTTTTGATCATGCGCTATAAACAAAAAAATAGCGTGAATTTTGTAAAAATAACAATATTTTTCACATTTTTTTATATGAACTTCCCCCCCAAAAAAAATGTAAAAATCAAAATTTTTTAACATTTTCGGCCAATTTGTTTTATGCTACATATGTTTAGTAAAAAAAAAATCGCAAAAAGCGTATTTTGATTGGTTTGCGCGAACGTTATTGCGTTTACTAACAAAGGGAAAGACTTTTGTCATTTTTGTTGTTTTTTTTTAACGCGTAATGGCTGCGATCTGCGATTTTTATGCGGTACTGCGACATTGCGGCAGACAGATCGGACCCTTGACTGACATTTTTGACACTTTTGGGGTTACCAGTGACATTTCTACAGTAATCAGTGCTATACATATGCACTGTTACTGTAAAATTACACTGGCAGTGAAGGGGTTTACTTTTTTTTGAGAGGGAGGGGTGGTGTGTGTCCCTAGGGACGTGATTCTAACTGTGATTGGCTGTGGCTTGAGGTGTAGGAACAGTGATCAACGGTCCTACATAGTAGAACCATATGATCACTGTTTCTACACAGGGGAGAATGACAGGCGGCTTGTTTACATCAGCCGCCTGCCTTTCTCCCTCTGCACCGACGAGTGACAGGCGGACATCGGGTCCGCGGGTACACGCGCGGGGGGGGGGGGGGTCCGTGACCGCGCTGGAGCGGGAGCGTGCCTCCGGCGGTACCTGCTCGCTCCCTAGACCCTCACAGGATAGCGACGTAGTACTACGTTGCTTTGCCTGTGAGGGGCTGACCGCCGCAGTAAATAGTCGTGCGGCGGTCGGCAAGCGGTTAAAGTAGTAAAGCCTTAAACATTTTTAATGCATTCCTTGCATTAAGGTAAAAAAATGTTTAGGTGTCAGAATTCCCCTCACCCCCCTCCCCTTTTACTTACCTAAGCCCTTATATGACCCAGCACCATGCACGTCTGCAGCTTCTCTCTCCCCTCACTTTCTGGTCTCGCTGGCTTTGCTGGGGTACTGGGGGACATTGGCTCCAAGTGCTGTCAATCAAAGCCAATGAAAAGGGAGCGGAGGACGGGGCTGAGTCCCGCTGTTTGTGTCAATGGACGCAGAAACAAGGCTCAAGTGCGAGCATGCACGAGTGCCCCATGGGGAGTGGCTTCCTATGGGGGCACTGGACAGAGGGGAGGGGCCAGGAGAGGTGGTGGGGAACCCAAAAAGAGGAGGTTCACACCCACTCTGTGCAATTCCATTGCACAGAGCAGGTGGGTATAGATATGTTTGGTATTTAAAAAAAATACCTTTAAAGCGGAGTTCCACCCTGGTTATACATTTTTTTACAAAAATACCCCCGGGACAGTCAGGGCTAGCACATTCCACAATGGCTAGCCTCTGATCTGTCCCGGGTTGCACTTACCTTTCAGGAGAAATACTTACCTTGAAATTGTCTTCTCCAGCGCTGCCATCTCAGGTGTGGGCAGCTTGAAGCCAGCACGATCCTCTTCCGCGTCCTCTTCGGTCCTCTTCCTCCTTCTTCGGTCCCACGATGCACTGCACCGGCCCCGACGTCACTTCCGGGTCGCTCGCGTCATCCCTCCACAGCTTCTGGGCATGCCCAGAAGCTGTTTAGAAGGGAATGACGCGCGCGCCCCGGAACTGACGTCGGGGCCGGTGCAGGCGCAATGATTCCTGGGAGCGATGACGTTCAGCTCCCAGGAATCATTGCAAAAGCCAGGAAGTGACGAATCGCCGTGGCCGCCGAGGGGAGGAAGAAGGAAGTAAGGTGAGTATATTTTCTCTAAAAGGTAAGTGAAAAAAAAAAAAAAATTGCGATTATCCATTTGTTTTTCAGGTGACCGGGAGCGAGAAGATGGAGGTAAGTATAAATTTCGGGTGGAACTCCGCTTTAAAATCACATTAAGCTCCTCTTCATGCAAACACTGTCAATTGTGACTCCTGCCTCACAACATAACTCCAAAAGTTTGGGCTTGCTTATTGTTCATGCTTTAGTATGGTAAACAGTCATGTATATCTGCCTCACAAGTATATAATAAGATTCTTGTTGACATATCCACTGAATACACTAAGCAATACTGCAAGCTTTTTAAATATCAGTAGCCATTGTTCTGAGTGAAAATAGGAAAGGAGAAAATGTACATCTGATAAACCATCCTCGGAGAAAGAGTGTACATACTATGACAGTATTTTTGTCTGCATTGCATAGGGAACAGAGGATTATGTGTAAATTAGAATAATTATTTTTCTCAAAAAATTAAACCAATTTTAAACTTTGTGTCACTTTCCACATCTTGACAACAGACAAAAAACAAAAATACAAAGTCAAGGTGTTCTTATAAATAAAACCCATTCTGTGTAGATGATGTGTAGATGATGTGTAACTAGCGGACAGAATAATTCTTCGGGGAGCCTATGTGTTTAAAGGTTTCACCTACTGAATATAAATACTACTATGATTGGTAATATTCACTGCAATTTGCTATACTTTGCAACTGACATCTTTCATTAACATACAATATCTGTGAAATAACTCTATATATTATGCATGCATTACAAACTATCTACTTTTTGGTTGGTTAAAATAGCAGTCTCTTTCTCCATATGTTTTTCCCCCTTTCCTCACTAGTGTGCCTAATTGTTCAAATGCGTAAGTGGTGGAATGAGTTTCTAATGATTGTTTGTCAATTATTTACTTTTAGAAAATCTTGTTTTTCTCATTATCAACACAGTAATGTTAAAGCCTTTGGGATGCAATTTATAATGTAATCCAAGGGCTGGAAGGATTCCTAGTTAAGTCTGTAATAACTCTGAAATATGCTGCACTCTAATGGCTTTATGGAATACATGGTATCCTTTGCACTTGCTACCTCCATTAAAAACCACAAAGTGCACAGAACATTCCATTTAACTATCTGAGTGCCAAATTATAGGATGCATTAATTTTGAATTACAATGTAGGTACACTTGGCACAAAGTGTTGTGTAAGGATTGATGTCTATTGGCTGAATCATGTTTATTTTCCACTTAGTGGGAAGTAGACATTTTAAACTAAGGTTGTCACTTTCATGACCAGTTTTATAATACAACCAGAAAATTAGAAGTATTTACGTTACCCTTGTGGTTATAAATTCATGAATAAATGATAACATAGAAGCATGCCATTAGTCAAGTATATGGAAATATTTCAGAAAATGATCGAGATTTTGCATTTACTGAAATATTGTACAGTGTAAAAATATTCCTGCCATTCCCAAATATTTAAACCCAATACAAACGACATGTTTATGTCAGTTCAGAAAATTTTATGTCAAGCTATTTTATAGAAATATTTCTGCGTAAGTTTTAAAAAGCTGACTAAAAGGAATTCAGTGGTTTTGCCACCCACTGTAAGACTGCTTAACATGATATTTCTATTGAAGAGGTTTCTATGCTTCCCTTGTATGTTACAGTGGCATCAGCACCAGTATGCTAAATATACTGGAAGCAGAAACCTCATAAAGTTTTAGGTTTAACCCTCTCATGGCTAGAGGTCATCTATGTGTGGATGAAAACACCAAATTTAGCAGTATTCGTATGAGGTTAGGCCAAACATAACTCTAAGACAAATAGATAAAAAAGTGAAAAAGTGGTAAAGGTATTACCAAACCTCATGTGCTCTCTAGGTCACAGCGAGCATTGTGATTACATGACTGTGGGCTGTGGTAATTGGTTCCTGATGGTTTATATTGTCAATGGCAGGATGATCTCACAGCTAGGACTAGGGCTGTGGCTGTTGGAACATAGATCAACATTCTCACTGTGGAATGATGGAGGGCATGCTTATAAACAATGCCCCTCCCCTCCCCCCTGCATGGAAATGTTGAAGTCATGTTATTTATGGGGTATAATGCATGTGCGTTCTGTGTGTTTGGTGTTCTCCCTTCCTCGTTTTTTTTGTTTTTGCAAGCTTGTCTGTTAGTCCTTTCCTTTGTGCATATCTGCAACATCCTTGAGGCTTCTTCTGGATATATATAAGAAGATAAAAGGGCCATTAATAACAGCTACTGATGCTACAGTATCAAGATTAGGCTACGTTCTATGGCAATACATTTCTCACTACTATTCTGATTATTGCTGCAAGCCCAGGGCTCCCAAGTGTGCTAAAACTTAATAAATACTAACAATGTATATAAAGTGTTTAAACCAGGGGTATCTCAACTTTCTACACAAAGGGCCAGATTACTATCCTTCAGATTTTAAAGGGGCTGGACTGTGGCCCGTGGGAGAAGAAAATGTCCTCCTGTCAATAATTTAGCCCCTTCATTGGTGTCGATGAATAGTACCCACTTATTGATGTCAGTATGAGGAATATTGTCACATCATTGGTTTCAGTGGGAGATAAAGTGTCCAATTGTTGGTGTCAGTGGGAGGAATAGTGCCTCACTGTTAGTGTCAGTGGCAGGAATTATGCACCCTTATTAATGGCAGTTTGAAGACCACTGGTCTTAACCATCAAACAACAACTTAAACAATGCATCAACAATTGAAATGATAACAATCATAATCTGCAATAACCAAATAACCAAAAGTGCAAAAAAAAACTGCATATCATAAAAAAGAGTACACTCTGAAACAAATTTGCATGTTTCAAGACTATATCCTTGGAGATAACATAAATTGTGCAAAACCAATTACTTTTTTATGTCTTCCTCCAATTTTGTGAATTGCTCACCATAGTGCACAGCCTAAGGGATAAGCACTCACGCACTTACTCACTCACTCACTTTACAGTGAGTTAAATGCAGTTAAGATACTCATCATTCTGTTATTCTACTCTGGCAATAGATAAGCTGGCACTGAATTAAAGTAGAAGTACAGCCAAAGCTTGGATCAAAGGAGTGCAGGGAATTTTGCACTCCTGTGACCTGTTTTCAGCAGTCAGTGGGCTGAAGTCCGCTGTCGGCTGACATCACAGAGCCCCTCCAGGTTCAGAGAAGTTCTTGCACATATGCCTGGACCGGCACCCGGTTCAGCCTCTCAGTGACATGCTGACAGCCTGAGCCGGTCGCTCCTGCCCCCTCCACAGCCCAGTGCTCCAGTGAGCACTCACAGAGTGGTGAGAACCGAGCAATCAGCAGTGTTGATCATTGGTGTTAGTCAGTGTTAGAGCTGGCATGTGGACAGATGCAGTATCGGATCGATGCTGCATCCAGCTAGGTAAGTATAATTTAAAAAAAAAAATGATAATTTCATACTTCTCTGTTAAGGTAAAGTATTCATATGAATCATATTCATATTCTGAAGTACCCATAACCCAGTTCTTATTAGTTGTCAGCATTATTTAAAAGTAACCTATCAAAAGTGAATACATATTTCTGAGCAGCAGTTTCCCCCATAATCTCAAGGCAGAAAAGATGGGCCAAACTCCCAGGTGGTAATATCATTTGCAGTCCAAATAGTTTCAGTTGCAATGCCACACCTGAATGGCCTGCAGATTTCTAAAGGCCATTATCAAATGACAAAAAAAAGCTTCTCAGACAGGTATTTTCCCTAATGCAAAAGATGACAGCCAAAATAACATAACAAAAAAGACTTTGATTACCATAACTGTGTTTGTTTCTTTTCCCACTTTATATTTAATTAAATGTTTTAAATAACCTAAGTTGCAGAGGATTAAAGGTAATCTTAATTAACAAATCCACTGGAGGCTGGGGAACTCATGTCCCCTGTAGACTCCCTTTACTTTCCATTTACTGTACACATGCCATTAGATGCTCCTAATTTTTATTTGCATCATAAAACAGCAGGTGCATATGTGGGTTTATTAACCATTTGCATTATTTTTTTTTATTGTGATTATTTTAGTTGTTGTGGGCTATATATAAACTCTCACAAAAAGAGAGATGAGGTGAGAGAGTCTGTAAAGGTGGTGAAGACAAGATACTTCAAGAACCACTTCACAGACCGCAGACCCCAACAAAAAAGTAGATCAGATATAGGCTCCAACAAATGCAATCTGCAAGCTGAGTTGTAGTGAAAAATTTAACTCGTTTTATTAAAGCACTTATGCCTGGTGGACAAACAGAACATGTATGAACACAATACACATTTAAAAATATAAAAACATGTACAAACAGTGGACAATATCACAAATAGACCTAACTGTTAAACCATGAATAAGAAATGCACATTCTGCTGATGAACTACAAGGTGAAGGCCACCTCCAATGAACTGAGAAGGCAATATGCAGTACCAAGTATGATTCATCTCTAGGTGCTCCCAGAAAAAGTGAACACTGGCTTCTGCAATGCTTTAAAGTATATTTAAACCCACATACATTTGCAGAATCAAGGAACTTGCAGATTTAAAGGAAATTAATAGAGCCCTCCCATCTAAGAACTAGTAAGATTTTAAATTTTTGTTTGAGTTTAGATGAGCTTGAAAGAGAGATTTGTGTGTGATGTATCACTACACATATTGTGAGGGTTTAGCTCATTAGTAGGGTTACTAACATACAGGGTACCTGGCTAACAGAACTACTGCTACCCAGGCGCTTAACTCTCTGCAAATAAAGTCTTTGCAAAACAGGTTGTGTCTCACCAAACATGAGCTATATTTCACCATACAGGTACTCCAGAGCTTCTCAGTCTGACATTCACAGAAAGTTGTTACAAAGTTGTGGAACAAAATGTTTTAGCAGACTGAGAGTTTATATATAAATTGAGAAACGAAAATAGGTTGGTTCCTATAGAGGCCTCTAAATAAGTATCATATAGCGTAAAAAATCAATAGTCACTCAGCTGAAACGTAGCTAGTAGGATACCTATTGATCAAATATGAATGCATACAAAAAGAGAGATGAGGTGAGAGAGTCTGTAAAGGTGGTGAAGACAAGATACTTCAAGAACCACTTCACAGACCGCAGACCCCAACAAAAAAGTAGATCAGATATAGGCTCCAACAAATGCAATCTGCAAGCTGAGTTGTAGTGAAAAATTTAACTCGTTTTATTAAAGCACTTATGCCTGGTGGACAAACAGAACATGTATGAACACAATACACATTTAAAAATATAAAAACATGTACAAACAGTGGACAATATCACAAACAGACCTAACTGGTAAACCATGAATAAGAAATGCACATTCTGCTGATGAACTACAAGGTGAAGGCCACCTCCAATGAACTGATCACAAATTTCCTACCATGTTCCTAAATAGGAATTCGTGGAAAAAGGGATTGAAAAAATAATATGTTGTGAACCAGGTGTGTGATCAACAATGGATCAAACCGAGGGAGGGCCCCTTCAAACAATATGGATCCAGGCAATGAAGATGCAGATATTTGGCCGATTACTGTTGTATAGTAAGTGAATATTGGCTGGAAGATGTAGATTCCATTAGAAGGTTTTGTCCATTCAAAGCCAGACCGATGCAGTGGCAGCAGGTGAAAGATTCCTCTATGTAGGTAGAGCAGTACTTGTAAAGCGGTTGCTGATCGGTCAGGTAATTAAATATGAGTATATCCCAAAGGTAATGGGAAAATGGGCAAAAACGTCTTTTGTGTCACCAAGCCAGAGAATATAGGTGCTTTAAAATAAATGGAAAGAATCCATACCTCCGTGTGTGAAATAGCGGTGACCCGGCTGCTTGTGAAAGCTTCCAGCGGCGTGGTCCGGTTTAGCGTTTGCTCAAGCCAAATCTGCAGGTGGTGACAGGCAAGTCCGTGGCGAGCGGTCTTGCGTCACATCCGGTTTCGGCGAGCAGCGTACCCAAGGATCCGTGGCCAAGCCGGAGCACAGGGGGTCACGTACACACAGGATGGAGGTGTTAGGTCATGGTGAAGAGTCCAACTGTGAAGGCTGACGCGTTTCACCGAATCAAGTCGGTTTCATCGGAGCTAATTAGGGAGGAGTATTGGAGTCCTTTTTATAGTAGTTAATAATTGATCAATGTGATTCAGGTGAAGTGATCAACCAAAGACCAGCAGGCTGTATTATCCATTTTTGACCACAAGATGTCAGTATATAGTTTAAACAATAAAGAGGAAACCAAAATAACTCACAACAATCCCCTGTACATTAAGCATCTTAATGACGACTGCCTAAGTATTATATTTAGATAGATAGATTGCTCATGACAACACATTAATATAAGAAGAGAGCTGTAAAGCAATGCAGTCGTAGCATGTTGATGAAAAAATATAAAATGATAAAAGGTAGAGGTCTCTTAAAGCCATATTTCCACATATTGGTAAAAAATATACCTTAGAGAAAAAAGAATAAATATATGAAGAAGTGCATTTATAAACCAAGATTGAGAGATAGAAGTGTTCGCCGGGTATCGGTGCCGGAGGCTATAGCATAGTCCCCTTTGTATATAGAAATAAATATGATACAGTTGGTGAAGATATAGGGGTATTGTATACATTTTCCTGATTTCCCACATGTGGGAAAAACAACAAAACGTATTGTCACCAAAGATACAATAATGCCAAGCCATTTGTCCACCACGTCGGTCGTAGTCGGGTGACATAGTCGGCATTAAAGGAGTAGCAACCTAGAAGCTCGATAGAAAATACATGAATTAAATAAAAATAAAAATAATAATAAATAGAAGTGAATTGTCCTATAACACTATGGTATGTATAGACAGGCAAAAAGGATGGAAATGGCGAAAATTGAGACTAAGGGGTCAAGAAGGGCCTCAGACTAAATTCGACATTCAGCCCTACAGGGGCTAAAGAACCCATTTTAAATATCCAGAATTTTTCTTTCTGGAGTAGCACAGTGTCAAAATCACCGCGTCTAGTTGGAAGTTTTAACGCATAGATCCCCCGGAACAGAAGTCCATCAGGGTTCGCACTGTGGTACTCCAGAAAGTGTAAAGGTATCGTCTTTTTATCGACCTTATTCCTGATGTCTGACATATGTTCCAATATCCTAGTCTTAAGTTGACGTTTGGTCTTTCCTATGTAGGACTTATTGCAGGGACATATGATCTGATAGATCACCCTTTCCGTTTGACAATTAATAAAGTGGTCTACAGGCAGTACATCATTTTTTGCAAAATAAATTTCCTAATCTGGGAGCTCATAACGAGTTTGTTATTGAATTGTTGCAGTTCATGCTTGAAAACAACTGTTTCCAGTTTCTCTCTTCCTTCTTCCAACAGACCAGGGGTACCTCTATGGGAGCACCGTGGGCTCCGGCCTACGCCTGCCTCCATTTAGGCCTCTGGGAGGAGCAGGAAGTATATCCATCCCCGATGTACCTCGGCCATTCTCTTCTATGGCTGAGGTACATCGATGATGTACTGCTCCTCTGGGGAGGGACCATGAGGGAACTGGAGACATTTGTTGAAACCTTGAACTGCAACAATAGGAACATTAAATTGACCTACACAGCGACGACCGACAACTTACCCTTCTTAGATCTTTTGATTTCCCGTATGGGTTCTACTTTAAAAACGACCACCTTTCGTAAGGCCACGTCGGCAAATACGTTGCTTCTGGCGCAAAGTCATCATCCTCGCTCCCTAATCAATGGTATACCGGTGGGCCAGTTCCTCCGCCTTAAGCGGAACTGTACGCAGGAGGCTGATTACCAAATCGAAGCTAGGGACCTCCACCGTCGGTTCAATGAACGTGGCTATTCCCACAACATCCTCAAACGGGCTCGTAAAAAAGTGGGCCCTAGGAAGAGATCGGAGTTACTCACTAAGAGGGATGACTCTTTACCTCCGCCAGGTTCGCCCAAACAAACCTACCCTAGGATCATTACTCGATATGGTTCTCAATGGAACCAGGTTCGTGAGGTGATCACTAAACACTGGCAGGTTCTAACTATATCACCTCTTATTGAAAAAGTAGTTGGCCCCCGTCCGCTGATTACTGCCAAACGTGCCAAAAATCTTAAAGACACTTTAGTCCACTCTGAGTTTGTACGTTCTAAAACCCCACGAACGTGGCTGACCTCCCTACCTCCTGTCAAGGGGATGTTTGCATGCGGAAAATGTTCTATCTGCAAACAAGCAATAAACTCAAAAACGTTCTTTAGCTGCGATATGAGCCAGGAATTCACAATTAACAGCTTTATTAATTGTCAAACGGAAAGGGTGATCTATCAGATCATATGTCCCTGCAATAAGTCCTACATAGGAAAGACCAAACGTCAACTTAAGACTAGGATATTGGAACATATGTCAGACATCAGGAATAAGGTCGATAAAAAGACGATACCTTTACACTTTCTGGAGTACCACAGTGCGAACCCTGATGGACTTCTGTTCCGGGGGATCTATGCGTTAAAACTTCCAACTAGACGCGGTGATTTTGACACTGTGCTACTCCAGAAAGAAAAATTCTGGATATTTAAAATGGGTTCTTTAGCCCCTGTAGGGCTGAATGTCGAATTTAGTCTGAGGCCCTTCTTGACCCCTTAGTCTCAATTTTCGCCATTTCCATCCTTTTTGCCTGTCTATACATACCATAGTGTTATAGGACAATTCACTTCTATTTATTATTATTTTTATTTTTATTTAATTCATGTATTTTCTATCGAGCTTCTAGGTTGCTACTCCTTTAATGCCGACTATGTCACCCGACTACGACTGACGTGGTGGACAAATGGCTTGGCATTATTGTATCTTTGGTGACAATACGTTTTGTTGTTTTTCCCACATGTGGGAAATCAGGAAAATGTATACAATACCCCTATATCTTCACCAACTGTATCATATTTATTTCTATATACAAAGGGGACTATGCTATAGCCTCCGGCACCGATACCCGGCGAACACTTCTATCTCTCAATCTTGGTTTATAAATGCACTTCTTCATATATTTATTCTTTTTTCTCTAAGGTATATTTTTTACCAATATGTGGAAATATGGCTTTAAGAGACCTCTACCTTTTATCATTTTTTATTTTTTCATCAACATGCTACGACTGCATTGCTTTACAGCTCTCTTCTTATATTAATGTGTTGTCATGAGCAATCTATCTATCTAAATATAATACTTAGGCAGTCGTCATTAAGATGCTTAATGTACAGGGGATTGTTGTGAGTTATTTTGGTTTCCTCTTTATTGTTTAAACTATATACTGACATCTTGTGGTCAAAAATGGATAATACAGCCTGCTGGTCTTTGGTTGATCACTTCACCTGAATCACATTGATCAATTATTAACTACTATAAAAAGGACTCCAATACTCCTCCCTAATTAGCTCCGATGAAACCGACTTGATTCGGTGAAACGCGTCAGCCTTCACAGTTGGACTCTTCACCATGACCTAACACCTCCATCCTGTGTGTACGTGACCCCCTGTGCTCCGGCTTGGCCACGGATCCTTGGGTACGCTGCTCGCCGAAACCGGATGTGACGCAAGACCGCTCGCCACGGACTTGCCTGTCACCACCTGCAGATTTGGCTTGAGCAAACGCTAAACCGGACCACGCCGCTGGAAGCTTTCACAAGCAGCCGGGTCACCGCTATTTCACACACGGAGGTATGGATTCTTTCCATTTATTTTAAAGCACCTATATTCTCTGGCTTGGTGACACAAAAGACGTTTTTGCCCATTTTCCCATTACCTTTGGGATATACTCATATTTAATTACCTGACCGATCAGCAACCGCTTTACAAGTACTGCTCTACCTACATAGAGGAATCTTTCACCTGCTGCCACTGCATCGGTCTGGCTTTGAATGGACAAAACCTTCTAATGGAATCTACATCTTCCAGCCAATATTCACTTACTATACAACAGTAATCGGCCAAATATCTGCATCTTCATTGCCTGGATCCATATTGTTTGAAGGGGCCCTCCCTCGGTTTGATCCATTGTTGATCACACACCTGGTTCACAACATATTATTTTTTCAATCCCTTTTTCCACGAATTCCTATTTAGGAACATGGTAGGAAATTTGTGATCAGTTCATTGGAGGTGGCCTTCACCTTGTAGTTCATCAGCAGAATGTGCATTTCTTATTCATGGTTTACCAGTTAGGTCTGTTTGTGATATTGTCCACTGTTTGTACATGTTTTTATATTTTTAAATGTGTATTGTGTTCATACATGTTCTGTTTGTCCACCAGGCATAAGTGCTTTAATAAAACGAGTTAAATTTTTCACTACAACTCAGCTTGCAGATTGCATTTGTTGGAGCCTATATCTGATCTACTTTTTTGTTGGGGTCTGCGGTCTGTGAAGTGGTTCTTGAAGTATCTTGTCTTCACCACCTTTACAGACTCTCTCACCTCATCTCTCTTTTTGTATGCATTCATATTTGATCAATAGGTATCCTACTAGCTACGTTTCAGCTGAGTGACTATTGATTTTTTACGCTATATGATACTTATTTAGAGGCCTCTATAGGAACCAACCTATTTTCGTTTCTCAATTTATATATAAACTTTCAGTCTGCTAAAACATTTTGTTCCACAACTTTGTAACAACTTTCTGTGAATGTCAGACTGAGAAGCTCTGGAGTACCTGTATGGTGAAATATAGCTCATGTTTGGTGAGACACAACCTGTTTTGCAAAGACTTTATTTGCAGAGAGTTAAGCGCCTGGGTAGCAGTAGTTCTGTTAGCCAGGTACCCTGTATGTTAGTAACCCTACTAATGAGCTAAACCCTCACAATATGTGTAGTGATACATCACACACAAATCTCTCTTTCAAGCTCATCTAAACTCAAACAAAAATTTAAAATCTTACTAGTTCTTAGATGGGAGGGCTCTATTAATTTCCTTTAAATCTGCAAGTTCCTTGATTCTGCAAATGTATGTGGGTTTAAATATACTTTAAAGCATTGCAGAAGCCAGTGTTCACTTTTTCTGGGAGCACCTAGAGATGAATCATACTTGGTACTGCATATTGCCTTCTCCAGTAGTCACAGTTTATCTTATTTTCAGCAAGTCCTGAATTGTAGAGGATGATGGACTTTCTATTCCGCAATGTTTGACAATTTCACTAATTTGACAATTTCAGATAATTTCATCTAATTTGTCTTAAAGTTTTCAAGGTTTTGCTTTTACCTTCCCTTAGTTATACTTGAGCATATTTGTTGTTAAGGTACAGCTGGGATGTCTTCCTTTGGTGGGGCGAACTCTGAGACCCACTACATTTTCTGGATAGCTTACTGTAAGGAATCTTACGATTGACCCTGTGCAGTTGCCTCTGTTGCCTGATTGCTTGACAGAGGTTAATGAGCTGCTTGGCGAGAATTGTTCAGGCCCTATTCCCTCCATGTTTTAAGGGACAGTGCTCTGTTTATTTGGCATTATCTAATATATTTCTAGGCAGGTGGACCGAAGTGGATACAATGTGCCTCCATATGCTGCTGATGCATTTATGTTTTACTCTCAGTGGCAGATTGATGTTCCCCACTTGTCGGAGATATCACCATTCTCAGGTTTTTTGGTGGGAAGTGGCTGGACTCTTCCTCACCTTGGTGGGTTGCTGGGTTGTTGGTTTCATTGTTTCTCTAATTGTCATCTTGTGTTCTTTTGCTTTCCCATTTCTACCTCTTTTCTTTTTCTTTCCCTAACCTTTCCCTTTCCTATGGTCTGCCTGGAACCCCTCCCTCATTAATTTGCAGGATTCGGATACTGGAAAGGCTGTGAATGCACTGCTCGGCAGGATGACCTGTCTTCAGGGGTGTGAGATTTTCTTCAATTTTGAGTTGTCCAAACCTCTGATCTATGGCTAATTCTAAACCTTCCAATATGATCATGCAGATTATATTCCACAATGTACAGGGCCTTAATTCCCTGGTAAAACAGCAGAAATTGTTTCAATTATATCATACCCTAAAGACAGATGTTATTCTCTTACAGGAAACTCATTTTCCAATCTCTTGCAATCTCTCCTTCCTTTACCAGAGCTTTCCCCAGTTTTACCTAGCTAATGCTGCTAACAAGACACATAGAGTAGCAATTTGCTTTCCCAAACATTTAAATTTCTCCGCTGTACCTAAATAAAATTTATGTGCTTTCTTTCCCCACAAATAGAGCTTTCTTTTGTTGGTATTTGATCACCTCTGTGATTTTTATTTTTTTTGTGCTATAAACAAAAAAGAGCGACAATTCTGAAAAAAAAAAGGAAAAAATTGAGAATTTGTATCAAATACTTACCGTAATTTTCCTTTCCTGATGGACTCCATGGCAGCATACGTATCGGGTTTGGCCCCGCCTCCAAACCTACCCATAGGACATCACTCCCATAAATCAACACAAATTCAACATAAATTCAACACACGTGTTCTGTAACTATCCTCCTCAGAATCCGGGAGGGAACTCCTGCTGCCATGGAGTCCATCAGGAAAGGAAAATTACGGTAAGTATTTGATATAAATTTTCCATTTTCCTGACAGACTCCATGGCAGCATACATATCGGGAAATAACTCCCCGTACACAAAAGAGTGGGCATTAAACAAAAAGTTTAATTTTACTCTGTCAAACAGACAGGACTTGTAAACCAAAGTTAACAGAAGAAAGAGCCGCCGACTCAACACAATAGTGAGACAAAAAAATATTTATAGAGGACCAGGATGCTGCTCTACAAATCACTTTGAATGAGCCGTAATCACCACTGGAGGCGTCAAGCCCTTAGCCCTATAAGCCCATTGGATAGTTTGGATGATCCAAGAAGAGATGGACCTTGAAGAAGCCCGAAGACCCTTGTTCTTTCCACTGAAAGTGACAAACAAATGATCTGACTGTCGAAAGGAGACCGTAGCTTCCAGATACTGCTTGAGGCAAATTCCAACATCCAGCGGATGGACAGAAGAACCTTCTTCTTGCCTAAAAGTAGGCAGAACTATTTCCGTGTTTTCATGACAAACTGAAGTAACCTTCGGTCTAGCCTCCAGCATAGGGATTAAGACTACCCTCTCTGGAAAAAAAGGTTAGAAAGGGCTCCTGTGCCCCTAAAGCTCCGATTTCAGAGACTCTCTTCGCCGATGTAATGGCTACCAGGAACACGGTCATCAATGTCCATTCCTTAATGGTAAGAGTTTCATCTGTGTCACATAATCGTTGTGATAGAAAGTCCAGAACTAAGGGGAGATCCCACTTAGGAAACCTTGGCTTCTTCTGGGGCCTGAGTCTCATTGCCCCTTTGAAGAATTGTCGGACTAGCGTATGGGTAGCCCAAGAAATGCCGGTAAAGGCTGAAATAGCCGACACCTGAACTCTCAGAGAACTCACTGATAGAGAAAGATCTAGACCAGACTGTAGAAAGCTTAGCACATCCTGAATCCTGATGGATGAATGAGGGTTGGACCTAGTGGCCAGATACGAGGAAAATCTTGACCAAATTCTCTCATACACTTTATTAGTTGAACTCCGTCTGGCACTCAAAAGTGTAGAGATGGCCTCTTCAGGGCACCCTAAGGCTTGTAGCCTTCCCCTCTCAACAGCCAAACCTTCAGATGCAGCCGGGCTGGACAAGGATGCAATATGGTGCCTTGAGATAATAGATTTTGCCTGAGAGGCAGCGGAATTGGTTCCTGAATGCTGAGGAGTGTTAGAAGAGGGAACCAGAGCCTGTTGGGCCAGAATGGAATCACCGCCACTATCTCCGCTGCTTCCGAGCTGAGTCTCCGGATAAACTGAAGGATTATGGGAACTGGGGGATAGGCATATGCCCTGTTGAACCTCCAACAATCCGTGAGGGCGTCTATCCCTAGAGATTGAGGATCCCTGAACCTCGCATAATATTTTTTCAACTTGCGGTTGCAAGGAGAGGCAAACAGGTCTACCTCTGGGGAGAACCCCAGGCTCAGGATCCACTCGAAGACCTTTTCGTGGAGAGACCACTCGTTGTTGTCCAACTGCACACGAGATAGAAAGTCGGCTTGGACATTTTGGACTCCCGGCAAGTTCTTTTGAGCCCAGATCATAATTGGTTCCACCTCTCGCAACAAGGACCAACTGCGTGTCCTTCCTTGCTTCCTTATGTATGCGACTGCTGAGGTGTTGTCCAGTCTTAGCATCACTGGAAGACCTTTTGCCAATGAGGGAACACTTTCAAAGCTTGAAGGGCCGCGCATAGCTCCGGAATGTGGGACACTATCCCCTGGGAGGGAAATTTCCATTTGCCCTGAGCCACTTCCGAGAGGCAATGAGCCCCCCAACCTGTGCTGCTGGCATCCAATGTTACCACAACCCATGAGGTTTGTACAAGAGAATGGCAGCATAGAAGATGCTCCCGCTGCAGCCACCATGGAAGACTTGCTCTCATGGCCAGGGTCAGGAAGATGGTCTGATCCAGATGCCAGGTGTCCCATTGACGAAGAAAGCCTTTTTGGAATGGCCTCATTCTCCATAGGGCCCACTTTACCATGGGAGCTACAGCCACCATGGTCCCGATAATTCTCAGGCACTGACGTGCTTGGAGGTGAGGTGATGAGAGGGCACGGAGAATTCTGTCCCTGACCACCGTGATTTTCTCCTCCGGAAGGAAGACTGTCGCTGTCAGTGTATTAAACAAGGCCCCGAGGTAGACGAGGGACTGGGTGGGAATAAGATGACTTTTCACCAAATTTAGCAGCCACCCAAACATCTGAAGGGTGGACACCACTTGGTCCAGGTGCATCAACAGCTGAGATTTGTCTTGGGACAGGAGGAGCAGATCGTCCAAGTAATGATGCAAGCGAATGCCCTTTGTTCTTAATAGAGCTACCACAGCCAGCAAAACTTTCGAGAAGGTTCGTGGAGAAGTGGAGAGCCCAAAGGGGAGGCAAGTGAACTGAAGGTGTAATTGATTGATGGAAAACCGGAGGTATTTCTGGAAATCTTCTGCAACAGGGACATGGAAATAGGCGTCCTTTAAATCTATAGACACCATCCAGTCTGCAGGTTGAACCGCCTGTTGGATTGAAAGAGTTTCCATCTTGAACCTTTCCTTTCTGATAAATTGATTTAGAAAGGTCAGATCTATGACCGGCCTCCATGTTCTGTTTTTCTTGCGGACCAAGAAAAGAGGGGAGTAGATTCCCTGGCCGCACTCTGGTTCTGGTACGGAGATGACAGCCCCTTGAGAAACCAGTGACTCTATGTAGGAAAATAGTGCCTGGCGCTTCTCTCTAAGGGTGGCAGGGAGGTAGGAAGAAACCTTGGTCTTGGTGTTTCTCTGAAAGTCCACTTGTGCCCGTACGTGACTGTCCTGACAGTCCAGGAGCCTCGGATTGAGGCCGCCCAGACATGCTGGAAGTGTAGCAACCAAGCCCCCACCCGACATGCCTGAGCGGGCCCAATCTCAAAAAGACTTGATCGTATCACGTTCTTAGAATGTTTCTGCGAGGAGGTTTGCCTTGCTCTCCAGTTGCGACCAAATTCTCTGCCAGGCCTATAGGTGCGTGCCTGGCACGGTCAGGGACATACCTTCTGGGTTGTCCTTTCCTTGGATTGAGAGGGCGCCGATCCTGAGGAAGGAAGCCAGACTTGCCGCCCGTAGCCCTGGTTATTGCCTCATCCAGCTTATTCCCAAAGAGGGAAGAACCCCCAAAAGGAATACGACACCAGACTTGTTTGGAAGCTGGGTCAGCCATCCAAGGACGGAGCCACAGAGCCCTCTTGGCTGTTACTGAGGACAGCATAACCCTGGCCAACAGACGTATAAGGTCAATAGATGCCTCCCCTAGAAAAGACGAAGCCATCTTAAGTTCCTGAATCGGGGAACTTCTGGCAGCCTCCTCAGAAAAGCTCCAGAAGAACTCATCCACTGAGTCAGACCACAACTCCATTGCTTTGGAGGCCAAGGCCAGTGCTGGCTTGCAGGCCATCCCCGCAGTCAGGTAGATTCATTTGAGATCAGAATCCATCCTCCTATCCAAAGGATCTTTATAGGAGGCTGTGTCCTCTAGTGGGAGGGTCACATGTTTGACCAGCCTCATGACTGCGGCGTCCACCAAGGGAGGAGATTCTAGATGTTTTACATCTTCTTCCTTGAAAGGATATAACCGGGACATTTTGGAAAGCATGGAATTTTTCCTTTCCACTTTATTCCATTCTTCAGTAATGATATACCCTAATTCACCCAGAAAAGGAAAGTTGAGTCGCTCTTTGCAGACCTGCTTAAAGAATCTCTTCTGTTTTGGAGGAGAAACAGCCGAGCCTTCCCAATTCAGGGTCTCTCTTACCGCTCTGACTAAGGTGGGGACGAGAGCATACTCAAACCCCAAGCAGGGATCTTCAACCTCTGAATCACTTTCTGACAGGAAAGTTGACAGGTGACTAGGTTGAGAGGTTTCAGGATCTTACCTAGGCTGTCTTCCAAGGGGAGGGCTTGGAGGAGTCACTTCTGGGCTCTGCGCTCGACCCACTCCCAAGTCTGCCAGGGAATCCTTGATGATCTTCTTGACTAGGGCCTCCAGTCGCTGGTCTGGATTGTCCCTCTCTCCCGCAGCTTGAGAGAAGCATTTGTCGCACATTGACTTGCTTTCAGGGACACGTGCATCACAACCTCAACAGTCCACTCTATCTGGGCGTTGCAAGGGGCCTGCTGAGGCAGATGATTTCCCATGATGATGGGAGCCTGACTGTGACCTCCAAGTAGATCTCGAGGAGGAGTGCCGGTGGTGAGGACTTGAACGATGTTCACTCTTGCGTGAGGAATGCCGTTCTGACCTAGGAGGGCTGTAAGACAAAGGAACAAAAGCAAGACAAACAGGGAGCCAGGACATAAATAATGCCCTAATCCCCCCCTCTCTACACACCCCAACCCCCAGGCCCCGCATACCTATTAAGGGCGGGATGACCACCAGAGGGCGAGGAGGCTTCCATTTGGCGCTGACCTGCAAGGATGAGCCGGACAACGGGATCAGAGAGGAAGAAAGAGGAGAGGGGGAACAACTCCCACAAAACTGGGGCCAGTATTCACCAGGAATACCGTATGGGCAAATGCAGAGCAGCAGCGGATGCAGCAGGTAGACACACCGAGAAACCGACAGCAAAATACCGACCTCCAGCAGCAGAGTGTGTAATCTACACACTCTGCTGACATCTGAAGGCTTTTAAAATATGGCGCCCGCTGATGTCATCAGCATGCGCTGCTTACTGAGCATGTGCGAGAACCAAGCCTCATTCCGAGGCGCCCGCACATGCTCAGTAGCTCGCAAACTGGAGGCCGATCAGGAAGTACACTCAGACCGGCCCCGGAAGCCCTAGCCACCATGGAATATCAGGAAATAAGGTAAGAACATACAAAACCGGCTGAAATAAAAACTTAATCTGCCATGGAGTTACACAAATATAACAGGCAAGGGGTACTCACGACCACTAACGAACCGCTAGCCACCAGGGATGGATGAGCATACAGCACACACCGGACTTCATAATTCTTTAAGGGGACAGGCCACCCACAGCAGCTGGGCTTTTTGGCCAAGGTGCACGTCAGAAGAATCTTCACCCCTGCTCCATACCCCGCAACAGCTGGGGCTTATTGGAGAACTCAGTACCCGAATGGTAGAGACATTCATCTCCTGGGATCCATCTTCAGGTAGGATACAGGTAATCCATTAGGAGGACAAAAAAGGAACACGTGTGCTGAACAGGTGCAAAGATTTATGGGAGTGATGTCCTATGGGTAGGTTTGGAGGCGGGGCCAAACCCGATACGTATGCTGCCATGGAGTCTGTCAGGAAACAATATTTTCCACATTCTGCTATATAACATTCCCAAAAAAAAATTAAAAATGAAAATTTTTTAACTTTTTAGGCAAATTTGTTTTCTGCTACATATTTTTGGTAAAAAAATCGCAATAAGCGTATTTTGATTGGTTTGCGCAAAAGTTATCTCTTCAACTAACTACAGGAAAGATTTATGTAATTTTTATTGTTTTTTAAATTTTTTTACTAGTAATGGCGGCGATCTGTGATTTTTAGAGGGACTGCGACATTGCGGCAGACAGATCGGACCCCTAACTGACATTTTTGACACTTTTGGGGGGACCAGTGACATAACTACAGTAATCAGTGCTAAAAATATGCACTGTTACTGTAATAATGACACTGGCAGGGAAGGGGGTTAACACAGTGAGTGATCAAGGGGTCAAATGTAAGCCTAGGGAGTAATTCTAACTGTTTGGGGGTTGGGCTTTTGAAATGATCACAGAGACCTGTGATCCTACATAGAAGGATCACAGGCGCTCTGTGATTATTCCAGAGAGAAGAACGTCCGCTCTGTTTTCAGCGGGGAACGATTGCGGATGCCCGGCAGAAATCGGAGCCGCTGGCCCCGTGCATCGGAGTCCCTGCTGCCGAGTGGGGGCGGGAGTGCGCCACCGGTGGCACGTGCTCGCCCCCTAGCTGCAGGCACACAACGTTGGTTCAAGCAGGAGGGGCTGCCTGCCGCAGTAAATCTGCGGGGGGCGGCCCCTAAGTGGTTAAACCCTCATGTCAAGGACTATACACATTTCTCAGCCCCATATCACACATACGCCAGGATAGATTATATTTTCATTAGATCTTGCTCTATTCCCTTAGCCTTAACATCCAAAATTCAAGACACACCCCTATCAGACTATTCCATGCTGACACTGTCCCTCCCACGAAGGCACATTCAAACGGCATCTCAACGAGACCCTCCTAAACGACCCTATACAATGTACAATTCCAGTAAAAAGCCAGTAAAAAGGGAGTATTTTACAAATAATGACAATAACAGCGTTTCGCCAACAACACTTTGGCAGCCCACAAAGCAGTGCTGAGAGGGAAACTCATTCAAATTTCTTCCCAACTGAAACGTGAATGCAGAACTGAAATCCAGAAACAGAATGAGGAATTCCTTGAACTTAGCAAATGGCAAGGTAACCCTACCACTCTGGTTCAGCTAGACTCTGCCAAGGTGAAATGAAATCTAGCCCTGGCCCCTGACTACAGCAGCAGGAAAACACATTAGATGGACTGGTGTAAAATTCTACTCACAGAAGGAAAAGATAGGTTCTAAATTGGCAAACAAACTATGCCCTAGACAGCGAACCTTATCCTTCCCCAAATGTGCACTTCATCAGGTCACTTAACCCAAAACCCTGTCCGTATCATGGAAACCCTTCAGACATTCTATTCTAATTTGTATGACTCACACTCCTCTCTTGCCCCACATAAATTGGAGACTTTTCTTAGGGATCTCCCCTACCCAAAATCACACAAACCCATAGGAAACTCCTCTATAAACCTTTCTCACCAGAGGAGATATTGGAGGCCATTAAATCTCTCAGACCAAGCTCAGTTCCTGGGCCTGATGGTTTTTCGGTCATCTATTATAAGAAATTTGGCCCCTCCTTATTAATAAAGAACTCAAACTTATGACGAAAATTCTTGCATTGAGACTATCGAGCTTTATAGCTAAATATATTCATAAAGACCAGGTGGGTTTCATCCCTGGGAGGCAGGGCCCAGACCAAGTTAGGAGAGCCACAGATATAATTTCGTTGCTCCATTCTCATTGGGATGGGGGTACCCCGCAGGAAGGCTTTCTTTTGTCTATTGACCTTCAGAAGGCCTTTGATTCCATCTTTTAGCCTTACCTTTTTGAAATATTAGGAAGATGGGGTTTCGGCTCTAAATTCTGAATCATTCAGTCTCTTTATTCTGCTCAGAAAGCACAGGTCCGTTTGATGGGTCATTATTCTAACTCTTTTGACATAAAAAAGGGACCAGACAGGGCTGTCCCTTATCTCCTCTAATTTTTGCAATTGCTATTGAAACCTTAGCAATCGGCATTAGATCTCACCCTGATATTAAGATAGTCTTGTGTGGTCCCCAGGAACATAAATGCGCATTGTTCGCAGATGACCTGCTGCTCTTTATTATGTCCACCCTGATCTCCACCCCTAATGTGTTTCAACTGCTCCAAGACTTTGGATCTATTTCGGGCTTAAAAGTAAATGTCTCCAAGTCTGTAGCATTCAACATCTCTGTTCCTCTGCAGCTAGTAGACCATTTGAGGCACCACTTCCCCTTCTCCTGGTCCTCTGACTCCATTCCCTATTTGGGAATTAATCTACCCCACAACATTGACAAACTGTTCTCTGGTAATTCTCCCTCTCCAGAAAGAAGAAGAGGATTTAAAGCAATGGGCAAAATGTGATCTATCCTGGCTGGGAAAGATCAACTCTATCAAAATTACACTTCTGCCACTTCTTCTGTACCTCTTCAAGTCCCTCCCCATCCAGATAAAGAAAACACTACAAATTTCAATCTAAAATCATCAGATTTGTCTGGGGGGAAAAAGGGCTACCACTGCCCTAAAAAAGTCCTCTATCAACTGAAAAGTCAAGGGGGGCTGGACCTACCCAATTTATGGTGGTACTATCAGGCTGCAAAATTAGCTCAAATTTCCACAGTGTACTCAAGGGGTCCCAAACCTGATTGGGTTGCTATGGAAAGACAGGCAGTTCCCCTGCACACTATAGATTTCTGCTCTGGAGTCCTCCTAAACTGAGACCCACAGTCTGAGCCCCCACCCTCTCTCACTCTTTGGCATTGTGTGATGCTCTACACAAACTAACTTATGTAAACTCTAGTACCAAACCAGTCTCCCACCTGTTCAATAACCCTTCCTTTCCCCCCGGTAAGAATATACAAGCCTTTTGTTGGTGGCTCAAAAAAGGACTCTTCAGAATAAGACACCTCTTTAATTCAATTGGTCCCACTTCTCTCGGATACTGTATGAGTAAACTCAAAATGTCTCCCATTGAGAAATTTGGATTGTCCCAAATTTCGCATTTTCTACATTCTATCTGGCTAGACAAACCTTACCCCCCCCCCCTAAACTTACAACCTATAAATAATGGTGCTCCAAAATGATGGATCAGAGGGGAGGCATCTCTACTATATATTCTGCCCTGGCTGACAGGGCCAATAAACCCTCCTATGCTCATTCCTTGGATCTGATTTGGATATACAGTAGGACCCAGGCGAGTGGTTCTAGTCACTCCAACACTCCTACAAAAGTATCATGAACATATCTCTAATATAAGCAAATGTTAAAATACTCACTAGATGGTATTATGTCCCCGTCAGTTTAGCCAAGATCTACCCAGGTGCTTCCCTCCTGTGCTTCAGAGGGTGTAATCTAGTTGGTTCCATGTATCACACATGGTGGTCTTACCCCAGTATTAGTGGCTATTGGAACAAATATTTAAGCCTAATATGGAAAGCTACTGGGGTGGCTGTGCCTCAGGTTCCCACTATAGCCCACTTGAACCACAGGGTAGACCAAACCCCTACTCAGACCTTGATCTTTTTTTATGTTTTTGGGGAGCTAAAAGTATGATCGATTGGAAGAAGCCCTTGGTCTCAATATCAGCAACAAAGCAGAAGGTCTCCTGGATCATGTCCCAGAAACAACTTGTTGCTAAACTTCAGGATAAAGTGCGAGGGTTTAAGGCAATCTGGGAACCTTGGGCATTTCATGTTGAAGTATCCTTATACCTTGGCATGGTATTCCTCCAAAAGGATCAGACCTACTTCCCCTGCTCTTTGACATTTCTTTCTCTAAAAGCCACTTAGCTTCTCCCCCCTTTCCTATTGCTCTTCACGTTTCATCTATCCTTCTTCCTTCAAGGTTGAACACTTGTTTCCAATTGGGAACCCTTTTTTCTCTTAGTTTTATTTTATTTTGACAGCTAAAGCAGGCTGGACTGGTGGCTCTGAACAGGGGTTGGAAGCCTTCCGGGTCTCTTGATGGGGTCTCCTTGCCCACAGTTTGATCCCATAGGGGTGGCGTGACTGACTCCCACCAGGGTGGAGGAGCCCTGGCGATGCTCCCTTCCTCTGGCCCAGGATAGCCTGGGCCTTCTAGGAAAAGAGGCTTAGAGGGAGTAAGAAGCTTTTGGTACTTGCTGTGGTCATACGTTTAGTTTGAATTATACCCTGTCTCCATATAATTACACAAACCATTCTAAGTGTTCTGATTATTTGTTTTATTTGTATTGTACTTATTTATTTACACCTTTGGGCCTTGCAGGCTAACTTATTATCTGTATGTCCTTTTTATTACAATATTCAATAAACATATTGAAAAGAAAAAGTTGGCAGTGCCTCTACTCAGGACAGGGCCTGTCGATAGTAAAATTAAAGTTTTGGCCCAAAAAAAAATATTTTTTTTTTCCCGACTATAGAAGTTAAACTAACAGGTCTATAGTTATTAGGTAAAGACTTTGATCCCTTTTTAAATATAGGCACCACATTGGCCCTACGTTAATCCAGTGGTACTATTCCAGTCCTTAACGAGACCCTACGACTTACATATGCTTTTTATTTGGTGCACAAGCTCGCATGGACGGGGGCACTTAAATTTTTTTTTCCCATTTATTTAATTAAAATGTTTATTTTACCACTGTTTTAAAAACAGGGACAGTAGACCCATGCAGAGCTGCGGGGGGGGGGGGGCGTGACGGGGGGGGCGGATGTCCCCTCCCGCTCCCTGGGATAACGGCTGTGCAGCTGCTGAGCTGCATCGGTTGTTATTTCCAGAAAGCCGACTGCCGGCTCTAAAAAATGGTACTGGGGTGATGCCTCTAGCTGCAGGCATCATCCCAGTACAGCCACTTCTTCAAGCCGAAGTACAGGTACATTTGTTTGCAGGAAATGGTTAAATATGTGTCAGAACTACCTTAGAAGAAAAGAACAAGACATAGGCTTCAAATCATAGAATGGCCAGCACAGTTTCTAGGCTTAAACCCCAATAAGCTGGTTTGGGATGAATTGGGAAGAAGGGTTAAAGCCAAACAACCTACAAGTGCAACACACATGTAAGATGTAATATGTACTTCTGCAACAGCGTTGGGAAGAACTTTCTGAACAATATTTGATTTCCGTAGAAAGAATGCCACAAGTGTGTTCTGCTGTTATATCTGGCTACTTTGATGATTCAAAAATATAGATTATATTTTGTTAAAAACGATTCCATGATTTCTTTTTTGTGTCCAATAGTTTATTTGTTCTATGCTTTATTTTCACAGTACATAGAGACAATAAACTACATAAATTTCAATAAAAACTGGAAAAATTAGGGTGTTTTAAAGCTTTTGACTGGTAGCGTATATGCGTGTGGACTATATGCATATGTTGCTATTTACTCTGTAATAGAATCTTTATAAAATTCAACCTTCCTTTTTCTATCAATAGCTTCTAACAGAAAATAAAGCACATACTGTCTACCAGGGATCCTTAAACTACAACCCTCCAGCTGTTGCGGAACTACATATCCCATGAGGCATTGGAAAACTCTGACATTCACAGACATGACAAGGCATGATGGGAGTTGTAGTTCCTGAACAACTTGGGGACATAGTTTGAAGACCCTTGCTGTATACTGTAAAATCACTGTGAGGAAATGTACTTTAGCACACCAGTTAAATGTAATTCCACTTTTGTTGAAAAAAAAAAAAAAAAAAAACATTCCCTTCTGTGTGATCTGTGTACATTGTAAGGATTTTAATAAACTTCTAAAGAATCCTACCTCTTGTTATTTTGAAGAAATAGGCTCTAAATTCCTTTAAACGTGATCAACCCTTTGGGAGTATTTCACAAAAAAATTAAATTTTTGTTGCAGAGGATTCGAGAATGCCCAATATCAGATTTATATCTTAGTGCAGACTTCTGGGAAAATCAGTAAGCTAATCACACAAAAGAGGAAATGACATTGCTAGGGGATGTTCCATACACCATTCACGTACGGAACGCCTCCAGGTTGCCATATTGCACTGCCTTTACAGAAAATTACAGCACTGCAGATTGAAAAGGAAAGGTCATTTTTAATACCGCTATATTACAATATGGCTTTTGTCATATTTGTAAACGCTATATTATGTATATTTTTACTAATTACCCTTTAAGTTTGCCTTTCTATGTTGTTTGCATATTTTAAAGATGTTTAAATAATGAATTGGATTTGAAAACACATGCTCTGGATTTTTGGTTGAACAAGATATAAGAGTTTTGTTAAGTATCCTCATGGCAAGTGGTATTTTTCATTACAAAGGAATATTAAGTGGATTTTCGAATTAAGGCAGTTTCTTTTACACTATAATGACTATAGAAAAATAATTGGAAAAGTTCCAGACTCTTACACAGATTACTGGTGTTTTTCTACATTTTTAGTATAAACACCATGAGAAAAGGCTTTTTTCCTGCAATTTCAACGAGCCATATACTCTGCAATTTGCAGAAAGGATTATAACAAACAGGAGGAACAACAAATATCTAATTATACAGTACTGCATTCTTTTTGCTTCTATAAATTTCTCATTACAAAAATTTGCCTCTGTTCATGATCAGGGGCACTGAGGGTAGCAGCTTGAAGCTTCCCTCTAGATATAC
The DNA here is from genome assembly GCF_965119305.1 of Pelophylax lessonae. Lineage (NCBI taxonomy): Eukaryota > Metazoa > Chordata > Amphibia > Anura > Ranidae > Pelophylax > Pelophylax lessonae. Next base: position 395,507,119 of record NC_138772.1, on the reverse strand, counting down.
ACTATATTGTCAAAAGTATTGGGATGCCTGCCTTTACACGCACATGAACTTTAATTGCATCTCAGTCTTAGTCCGTGGGCTTCAATATTGAGTTGGCTCACCCTTTGCAGCTATAATAGCTTCAACTCTTCTGGGAAGGCTGTCCACAAGGTTTAGGAGTGTGTCTATAGGAATGTTTGACCATTCTTCCAGAAGCGCATTTGTGATGTCAGGCAGTGATGTTGGAGAGAAGACCTGGCTCTGCTCTAATTCTGCTCTAATTCACCCCAAAGGTGTTTTATTGGGTTGAGGTCAGGACACTGTGCAGGCCAGTCATGTTCCTCCACCCCAAACTCACACATCCATGTCTTTATGGACCTTGCTTTGTGCACTGGTGTGCAGTCACGTTGGAACAGGAAGGAGGCATCCCCAAACTGTTCCCACAAAGTTGGGAGCATGAAATTGTCCAAAATGTTTTGGTATGCTGACGCCTTAAGAGTTCCCTTTACTGGAACTAAGGGCCAAGCCCAACCCCTGAAAACAACCCCACACCATAATCTCCCCTCCACCAAAAGATATGAACCAGTGCACAAAGCAAGATCCATAAAGACATGGATGAGCGAGTTTGGGGTGGAGGAACTTGACTGGCCTGCACAGAGTCCTGACTTTGACCTGATAGGACACCTTTAGGATGAGTTTGAATGGAGACTGTGATCCAGGCCTTCTCGTGTCTGACCTCACAAGTGTGCTTCTGGAAGAATGGTCAGATATGAAAAGGGGGTTTTGATCTCAGTGGAGCCCTTTAGTTGTTTTTTCGTAGATCTACCCAGGCACCCTATGGTGCACCTTCCTACCCCAGAATTGATAAACTGCTGTTCACACTTATAAATGTGCATGCATGTCGTGCTTGTATAATATTTGTATATTATTATGTATCTATTTATTCCATTACTTATTCTTCTTTGAAGATTGAATATATTTAAGTATAATGTCTAATCAAAATGTTCAGCCCAACATGCTATGCCCGATCTCCAAATTCCACTGCACCCAGTACGGCCCACCCCGCCCCAATGATCGGGGCAAATCAGAGCCTTAGGCTCACACCTTTAGATTCCCCGTCCACCTCGGGATACACAGGACTCCCTTTAGTCGTGCCGGCGGCCGATGTGACACGACCGGACAGCCGCCGAGATGCGCCAGAGCTTCTGCGCGTGCGCACCACTCAGTACGATTACGTAAGGATCACATCACGTGGTGCCACGCAGCGCTGTTCTGCGCATGCGTGACCCACATAAAAGTCTGGGGAACATTCACAGGTCTTCAGTCCATCTCCGCAAGAGGGAGAGGACGGACCTGGAAGACCGATGCTGCCGCATTTTTCACCATCAAACATCCCCATGTTTACAATACCTGCTTCCAAGTAAGTGTTCCAAGAACCAATATATTCACTAAACAGAACAAATTTGGAAAACATTTTTTCATCACTATCTGCAATTTGTTTTTAAAGCCACCAGATTGAAGCAAAATAAACATAAAACTGCACTCTGGCAGACACCCAGCCTACAGAGGTAAAACTGTGAGGGAACCCACCGGGATCCCACTACTAAGGTTAAACATCACTGTTCAACCTGAAGTAAATATATTTACTTATCACAGATTTTCTTTGCACCAATATGGCTTTAAATATACTTGATTGATGGCTAAATATATTTTTTCCTCCCATCCAGGAGGGTTAAATATTACCTGTGAAGCAGCTTTTTGTTCCTGTTGCAGTTTTGAAACTTGAGGAATGCGCATATACATGCATGGATCGGGCCAAAAAATATGTATGTTATATACCTGATATGAAATATTTTTGCATATTTTCTTTTTTTGAGCTTATGCAAGAATTCTTATATATATTATTGTTATCCCTAGAATTGGTGACTAATCCTTGAAAAAGGCCCCATATGGCCGAAACGCGTAGGACTACCTCCAGTAATCTTTTCCTCTGGACTCAGTTCCAAATACACATGGAACAACAGAGTTAAATGTCCGCTCAAGTCACCCAATTCTCACTTGTCACAAAACTCTCTATACTTTCTCACCTCTCACACAATGGGCCTTTACCCATTCACCAAAATCCTTGTTTAATGGGTTTTCCCATGTAAGACTTTGTATTATTGTTATTAAGTCAATAAATGTATTTTATTCTATTATACTTTCTGACTCACTCTTGCCCATAAAGTCCCTACCACTGGGTATGAGGCACCCACAACCTTAAACTCTGGAAGAATGGTCAAACATTCCCATAGACACACTCCTAAACCTTGTGGACAGCCTTCCCAGAATAGTTGAAGCTGTTATAGCTGCAAAGGGTGGACCAACTCAATATTGAACCCCTATGGTCTAAGACTGGGATGCCATTAGAGTTTATGTGTGTGTAATGGCAGGTGTCCCAATACATTTGACAATATAGTGTATGTCAGCTGTACTAGAGAGGGTGGAGTGGCTGTGTGAGAATTAACAGTATCTGGAGCTTGTAAATATATCTGGTGAGAAGAAGTTCAGCTAGGAAGAAAGGTATGTCTAGGAGGGCAGTGTTATTTAATCAGTTTTCACTGATGCTGGCTATGGTGGTACTAATACAGTAGTGAAAAGGGTGAGGGTGGGAAAGGAGTGTGTATTGCTCTAGCTTTTGTTACTTCATGTAGTAAAACAAACTATGACATATTTAGCTTACATGCTGATGCAGTAGTGGAGAAGATATGGTAATTATTTGTGATCACTGTAGAGCAAATATTCATCAAAGTCTGCAGCAGATATACTCAAGTTGCTCAAATAATTTTCTCAGGCAGCTCAGCTAATCCTGTTCCCCCTCCCAGCAGTAACTGAACAGCCTACTAGGCCTGGCAATATAAATCACCTCCTGTGTTGTGTTTTCATTAGATATTAGAAGTAATTAGAAGAAAACACATTGAAGTGCATAGGCTGGATCTGAGGTTTACAGTAAAGTGATTTTGAACCCAAAACAAAATATTTAACATATTGCAGCTTTATCAGATTGGATTTGGTGGCTGCACTAGTTTCCTTTTTTAAACTTTTTCTCCCTGTGTTCACCCGGTGATCTGGACCCTTCTTTAGGGTGCCTAGACAATGAACGAAGAAGCAAAAGAGACAACTTTGGACAGCAATATTGTTAATCTGAGGGGAGGAGAATGTTAGATGCACTACTAGATTTAGATGTGCTAACATATTGAAGATGAACTCCACCTCATATATTTAGGCAGTTACAGTCACAGTTTTTTTTCTTTTTGGGATAATTTGTTTTACATAAATGGATAAAAATTAGATCATTCTAAACAACCCCATTAGTGGTAAAAGGGTTGTCTTAGTCCTCTAACTGCAACATCTGCATGAACGCTTATTCTGTTGAAAAACAATAGACTTACTAGATCACTAGGTGAAAAAAAAAGGAAAGAATAGCAGCATCCGGTCAGCCTATATAAACTAACAACAGGCTGACAGGGAAGCCGCTATTCGCATGTAGCTGCACACTTCACTTTTACCTGTGGATCCACAAGTAAACACACAGTGTGTGGCTATATGTGAAAAGAATCTGCCACTGGAATCCACAGAATGCAGATAACTGGGCGTGTGAAGGAGGCCTTAATACCACTTTATGGTCTATTTACATAAGGCAATTTTAAGTAAAACTGTGAAGCAATTTATTTCTACTTAGAAATAGACTAGAATTTTCTATTTCCAAGTAACCAAGGGTGGTACCATAAAAAAAAAATCTGTGTAACTGGGCACACAATAACTTTCGATTACCAGTCACCTGCCACTTCTGATTTGATCTTGCACATCACAATATACTGTATAGTCTCAGCACACCTTTCCCAGCCAGAAAATCAAGTCAACTGAAGACCTAGCATATGAAAAAAGCCAAGGAGAAGATTTTGGTGCCAGTGAAAATACGAGGGAGGACTGAATATTTTCAGACTTTAGTTCCAATTTTAATATTTTTTTTTTTTTTTTTAACCACTTAAGCCCCGGAAGATTTTACCCCCATTCCGACCAGGGGGTATTTTGCGATTCGGCACTGCGTGAATTTAACGCACAATTGCGCGGTCGTGCGACGCTGTACCTAAACGAATTTGACGTCCTTTTTTTCCCACAAACAGAGCTTTCTTTTAGTGGTATTTGATCACCTGTGCGATTTTTTGATCACGCGCTATAAACAAAAAAAGAGCGTCAATTTTGCAAAAATAGCAATATTTTTCACATTTTTTTATATGAAATTCCCCCAAAAAAAAATGTAAAAATCAAAATTTTTAAAAATTTTCGGCCAATTTATTTTATGCTACCTATGTTTGGTAAAAAAAAATCGCAAAAAGCGTATTTTGATTGGTTTGCGCAAAAGTTATCGCGTTTACTAACAAAGGGAAAGATTTTTGTCATTTTTGTTGTTTTTTTTTTAACGCGTAATGGCGGCGATCTGCGATTTTTTTTGCGGTACTGCGACATTGCGGCGGACAGATCGGACCCTTGACTGACATTTTGGACACTTTTGGGGTTACCAGTGACATTTCTACAGTAATCAGTGCTATACATATGCACTGTTACTGTAAAAATACACTGGTAGTGAAGGGGTTAACTTTATTTGGAAGGGAGGGGCTGTGTGTGTCCCTAGGGGCGTGGTTTCTACTGTGATTGGCTGTGGCTCTAGCTGTAAGGACACTGATCAACGGATCTACATACCAGATCCGTTTTATCAGTGTCTTTGCAGCGAGGAGAATGACAGGCAGTTTGTTTACACAAGCTGCCTGACATTCTCCCTCTCCCCCACCGATCGCCGAGTGACCGGCGGACATCGGGTCCGCTGGTCACACGCGCGGGGGGGTCCGTGACCACGCGGGAGCGGGAGCGCGCCCCGGGGGGCGCGCGCTCGCTCCCTAGACCCTCACAAGCAAACAACGTAGCCCTACGTTAGTTTGCCTGTGAGGGGCTGACCGCCGACGTAGATAGTCGTGCGGCGGTCGGCAAGTGGTTAATGAAGTCTAGCTAGAAATAAAAATGAAACTGTATTTAAGGGTTTCTGAACATGGGCAGTAAGAAGTACAAATCTTCTCTAGCATAAAAATCATGGCTTTCAAACACAGACGCTTTCTTGCATTGGTGTTTAAACATGCATAAGCAAATTATGTATTTCCTGATAACAAAAGCTCAGGATAGCTCTATCTTGACCAAGCAAGGTTTGTTTCAGACCTCCGCACAGAGACCACTGCTTCCATACAGAGCACAAGGGTCCTGCTCTACAACAGGGGTCTCCAAACATTCTAAACAAAGCGCTAATTTAGTGTCCTTTAGATTTGGGGGGGTGGCAGACTTTGACCAGTATAGTGGAAAATGGCCTAGCATCATGTGAGCGGACAATGGCTTGGTGGTCAGTGGGATTAATCACTTGCCTACTGGGCGCTTTCATCCCCTTCCTGCCCAGGCCAATTTTCAGCTTTTAGTGCTGTCACACTTTAAATGACAATTACATGGTCATGCAACACTACCCAAAAACATTTTTTACCATTTTTTTTTTAGACAGAGAGCTTTCTTTTGGTGGTATTTAATTGCCACTGGGTTTTTATTTTTTGCTAAACAAATGAAAAAAGACCAAAAATTTTGAGAAAAAATTATGTTATAAAATGTAGTAAATAAGCATTGTTTCTCCTTCACTGATGTGCACTGATGAGGCTGCACTGATGGGCACTGATAGGCTGCACTGATGAGGAGGCACTGATGAGGCTGCACTAATATGAGGCACTGATAGGTGGCAATGATAAATGGCACTGATAGGCATCACTGATGGGCACTGACAGGCACCACTGATGGGCACTGACAGACCACACTGACGGGCAGTGATTGGCAGCATTGGTGGGCAGTGATTGGCACGTCGATTGACACTGTTGGGCCACACTGATAATCAGAACACTGATAATCAGTGCCCTGATTATCAGTATAAATGTCCACTGTGTAGATTTGCCGCTATGATTGGCTCTTTACCTCGATCTGTGATCAGTTGTGTCCAAAGGATCACAGATCACTCCTGATGCTCACTGCAGTGGATGTGCAGGAAGCATGATAACAGGAGTACATCATATCCCTCCTGGCAATGTGCACTGTAGCTGTCATTCGGCTATAATGTGGCCATGAAGAGATTTAAAAGATTAAATAGCATCTTTGGTCAGTAGGAGGACCAAAAGTATCCCATCACTGGTATTAAAGGGAGGAATTATGCCTCGTTGTTGGTGTCAGCGGAAAGAATAGTGCCCAATTGGTGTCAGTGGAAGGAATAGTGCCAGTGTTGGTATCAGTGCAGGGATAGAGCCTCATTGTTGGTGTCAGTTGAAAGAGCAGTGCCTCACTGTTGGTGTCAGTGGAATTGATGGCATCTCATCATTGGTATCAGTGGGAGGACTAGTGCACTGTATAAGTGGAAGGAACAGTGTCCCAAGGGCAGGCTAAAGGCAAACAAAGGGCCAAATCTATCACGTAGGTTGCTGTTTGAAGACCACTGCTCTAAAGCATGATGGCAGGAGACAAGTGTTCTTTCTTCGGTTTCTTTCTAAACAAATTGACTGTGAACACCTGCTATTTTATACCAACAGTATTAAACTTAAATGAAAATTTAGTTGTGCTTAGCACAGTTTGTTTTTATTGTTTTAATATATTGTTATTACATAGTTACATAGTTACATAGTTACATAGTTAGTGAGGTTGAAAAAAGACATCAGTCCATCCAGTTCAACCTTTGATGCGTGTGTGTTTGCTTTTAACCGTACATTGTGTACCCCTGTATTTTGTGGTCTCCAAGGTGCCCATCTAATAGTTTTTTGAAACTATCAATGCTCCCAGCTGATACGACTGCTTGTGGAAGAGAATTCCACATCCTTACCGCTCTTACAGTGAAGAACCCCTTACGCATTTTAAGGTTAAACCGCCTTTCCTCTAGTTTTAGTGAAAGGCCACGTGTCTTATTGTATCTCCTCTCTCTGAATAGTTTGTTCCTTATGCTAGGGTCGCCAGTACAGTATTTGTACATTGATATCATATCCCCCCTCAATCGTCTCTTCTCCAGAGAGAATAAGTTCAGTGCTTGTAGTCTTTCCTCATAGCTGATGTCCTCCATTACCCTAATTATTTTTGTTGCCCTTCTCTGGACTCTTTCCAATTCCAGCACATCCTTCCTGAGGACCGGTGCCCAGAACTGGACAGCATACTCCAAATGTGGCCGGACCAGAGTCTTGTAGAGCGGGAGAACAATCTCTTTATTTCTGGAGTGAATCCCCTTTTTTATACATCCCAGTATTCTGTTGGCTTTGCTTGCAGCGGCTTGGCATTGCATGCCAGTACCCCCAGGTCCCTTTCCATCCTAGACTCACCCAGAGGTCCCCCCCCCCTAGTGAGTAGCTTGCTTTCTGTTTTCTGGCCCCCAAGTGCATTACTTTACATTTTTCAACATTAACCACTTACCGCCCGCCCGCCGTCATATGACGGCGGGACGGTGCGGCTATTATCCTGGGCGGACGTCATATGACGTGACCCAGGAAATGCACGGCAGGCGCGCGATCGCGGGCGCGCCGCCGTGCACTGCCGGTGTCGGGGTGTCCCCGGGACACCCCCCGTCACCGGCAGGGGGGAAACAGCCACTGGGCGTGGCTGTTTCCCACGTGATCGGCTGTGTTCCAATGACACAGCCGATCACAATGGAGGCGGCCGGGAGATGACCGCGCATGCGCGATCGGGAGCGCGCAGCGCGGTCATGTCGGTGGCACTGTGTTCCGTAGGAACACAGCTGTCACCGGCAGTAGTAAACAGTCACTGATAGTGACTGTTTACTATGTGATCGGCTGTGAATCCATTCACAGCCGATCAGAAAATGTAAACAAAGAGCAGTAACTCAGTGTTACTAGCTCTTCTCTCCTCATACAGTTTCCAGTATGAGGGGAGAAGAGCTAGAAATAGTGAGTTACTGCTCTGTGTACCTGTAAAAGTAAAATCACACTAATAAAGGTCCCCCCACACAGTCCTCAGCCCCCCCCAATGTCACCTGTCACCCAACAGTCACCTCATCAGTGCCCAGAAATTGACACCCATAACATTCACATGTGAGCGCAGCGATCGCAGGCAGAATCACCGCGATTCTGCCAGCGATCCGGAAATCATTGCAAATTGCGGGACGCCTGTGCGTTGCCCGTTTTTTGCAATAGCACCCCAAACGCTGTGCGATGTTGCCACCATTTCCGCCTGCCGAATCGCGGTAACATCGCGCAAACAACGCATGACGCCCAAAAAAGGTACAAGAGCTTCTTTGGGGCGTCATGCGTTGTTTGCGTGATGTTACCTCAATTCGGCAGGCGGAAATCGCAGCAACATCGCACAGCGTTTGGGGTGCTATTGCAAATCACGGGCAACGCACAGGCGTCCCGCAATTTGCAATGATTTCTGGATCACGGGCAGAATCGCAGTGATTCTGCCCGTGATCGCTACGTTCACATGTGAATGTAGCCTAAAATTCACCGGTCACCAGAGACTGCCATCAGTACCGCCGTGCACCATCGCCCGTCACCTGTCACCTATCAGTGACCATCGCCCGTCACCTGTCACCCCATCAATCACCGTCACCTGTCACCCCATCAATCACCGTCACCTGTCACCCCATCAATCACCGTCACCTGTCACCCCATCAATCACCGTCACCTGTCACCCCATCAGTCACCGTCATCTGTCACCCTATCAATCATCGTCACTTGACACCCCATCAGTGATCCTCACTTGTCACCCCGACAATCATCGTCACATGTCACCCCGTCAGTGATTGTCATCTGTCACCCCATCAATCATCGTCACTTGTCACCTCATCAATCATCGTCACCTGTCACCTCATCAGTCATCGTCACCTGTCACCCCATCAGTCATCGTCACCTGTCACCCCATCAGTCATTGTCACCTGTCACCCCATCAGTCATTGTCACCTGTCACCCCATCAGTCATCGTCACCTGTCACCCCATCAGTCATCGTCACCTGTTTGCCATATGCATGCAATCACTTACTGACCGCCTAACGACTATATGCGTCGGCCATTAAAAGCTAAATACTGGGGTTATGGCAGCAGATAGCCCCCATAATCCCGGTATTTTTTGAAACGGCGGGCGGTCGGCTTTCAGATAAGGGTGGTCCCAGTGGCGGATTCGCCGCGGAATTACCCTTACGGTGCAGGGGAAGAGGTGCCCCCCCCCCTCCTGCCGCGTCCCAGACGTTTTCCCAGCTTACCGGACCAGCCGGCAGCGGGGAAAACTATCCGGTCCCGGATCCTCAGAGACAGGAAGTCGAGTGAGGGCAAGATGGCCCTCACTCAACTCTATGGTCTTGGAGGACCGGAGCTACGTCAAAAGACGTTGCCTAGCAACCGGTTTAAAGGGCCGCTTTTTTTTTTTTCTTTTTTTTTTTTTCCTCTTTCAACAATTTTTTTTTTTCTTTTCTTTTTTAGTGTAGTTGTGAGGTGTGAGGTCTTTTTGACCCCAGATCTCACAATAAAGAGGACCTGTCATGCCTATTTCTATTACAAGGGATGTTTACATTCCTTGTAATAGGAATAAAAATGATCAAAACATTTTTTTTTTTTAAACTGTGTAAAAATAAAAAAATAATAAATAAAATAAATAGGAAAAAAAAAAAAAAAAAAAAAATTAAAGCGCCCTGTCCCCGTTAGCTCGCGCGCAGAAGCAAACGCATACGCAATTCCCGCCCACATATGTAAACGATGTTCAAACCATACATGTGAGGTATCGCCGCGATCGTTAGAGCGAGAGCAATAATTTGAGCCCTAGACCTCCTCTGTAACTCTAAGCTAGTAACCTGCAGAAATTTTTAAAATGTTGCCTATGGGGATTTTTAAGTACCAAAGTTTGGCACCATTCTGTGAGCATGCGCAATTTTGAAGCATGACATGTTGGGTATCTAATTACTCGGCGTAATATTATCTTTCACATTATGGAAAAAAATTGTGCTAAATTTACTGTTTTCTTATTTTTTAGTTCAAAAAAGTGAATTTTTTTCAAAAAAATCGCATCTGGAAGACTGCTGCGCAAATATGGTGTGATAAAAAATATTGCAACGATCTCCATTTTATTCTCTAGGGTCTCTGCTAAAAAAAAATATATAATGTTTGGGGGTTCCAAGTAGTTTTCTAGCAATAAAAATGATTTTAGCTTGTAAACACCAAGTGTCAAAAATAGGCCCAGTCTTAAAGTGGATAAATGGACAACTTTGTGTAAAGCGCTACTTGGATGTTAGGCCTATGTGTGTGGCCAGGCTGTGAAAAAGTGTTACACATGTGGTATCGCCATACTCAGGAGGAATAGCAGAATGTATTTTGGGGTGCAATTTTTGCTATGTACATGCTATGTGTTAGAAATATTGCATAAATGGACAGCTTTGTGTAAAAAAAAATGTGTTTTCATTTTCTTTCCACATTTTCCAAAAACTTGTGGAAAAAATGACATATTCAAAAGACTCATTATGCCTCAAAAATTATACGTTGGGCTGTTTGCTTTCCAAAATGGGGTCATTTTATGGGGGTTTCCATTGTCCTGGTGCTCCAGGGCCTTCAAAAGTGCGATAGGTTGTCAGGAAATTATATGTGTAATTTGTGCTCCTAGAATGCCGGACGGGGCTACTTGAATGTTAGGCCTCTGTATGTGGCCAGGCTGTGAAAAAGTCTCACACATGTGGTATCGCCATACTCAGGAGGAGGAGTAGAATGTGTTTTGGGGTGTAGTTGCAAGTATACATGTGCTGTGTGAGAGAAATAACCTGTTAATATGGCAATTTGTAAAAAAAAAAAAAAAAATCTTCATTTTGCAAAGAGTTGTGGGAAAAAATGACAACTTCAAAAAACTCTCCATGCCCCTTATTAAATACCTTGGAATGTCTACTTTCCCAAAAGGGGTCATTTGGGGGGTATTTGTACTTTCCTGACTTTTTAGTGTCTCAAGAAATGAGATAGGCCTTCAGTACATCAGGTGTGAGCAAGTGTGATCAATTTTCAATGATTCGCACCATAGCTTGTGGACTCTATAACTTTCACAAAGACCAAATAATGTACACTTACTTGGGTTATTTTTACCAAAGATAAGTAGCAGTATAAATTTTGGCCAAAATTTGTGAAGAAAAATGACTAATTTGCAAAATTTTATGACAGAAACAAAGAAAAATTCGTTTTTTCACGATATTTTCAGTCTTTTTTTATTTATAGCGCAAAAAATAAAAAACCCAGTATTGATCAAATACCATCAAAAGAAAGCTCTATTTGTGTGAAAAAAAGGACACAATTTTTGTATGGGTACAGTGTTGCATGACTGAGTAATTCTCAGTCAAAGTGTGAGAGCGCTGAAAGCTGAAAATCGGTCTGGGCAGGAAGGGGGTGAAAGTGCACTGTAGGCAAGTGGTTAAACCTCATCTGCCATGTAGTTGCCCACCCCGTTATTTTGTTCAGGTCCGCTTGTAAGGTTTCCACATCCTGCATAGAAGATATTGGCATGCTTAGTTTAGTATCATCCGCAAATACTGAGATTGTACTAGATATCCCCTCCTCCAGATCATTTATGAATAAATTAAACAGGATTAGTCCCAATTTCTACATTACTAATATTTTTAAATATGCTCAGCACTTCCTCCCAATAAGACTGAATCAAAGTTTGTTTTTATAAATACTAGCATTCATAAATATTAGACATTGATTTTTGATTGATTCGGATGGTTTATTTTGGTTATTTATTAAATTGCCTTTATGCCTTAATTTTATATTATAAACATTTTAAATCTTTAAATAAGCCCAAAATGAGAACGTGTTGAAATCACAACCTACCTCTTCACCACAAAATGATTCAAAGGAGCACAACATCAGTGGAGCAATTTTGAAGAAACATGTTCATCTCTCTTAGCAATCTGTAAGCTGATTTTTGGATCAGGTTGTTTCCCTAGTATATATGGTTCTATATTTTTCTGATCCTAGATATAATACAGCTATGAAATAAAAAGTTGCTGAGTGCTGTAGATTTTCAGTGCCATCTGGCTTTTGCCAATGAAAAGGAATTTTGACAAGAATTATCTTATTTTCAGATGATACATTATAAGAGTGTCATGCTTTGTGGTATCTCCTACACATTTCCTGGATGACCTATATATTTAATGATGTTGGATTCTAATGAGGAAAATCTCCCCATTATCTTTCCAACTACTGGCAACAGATTACAGTTCACAGTTCTGCAAACTAAATCTGTATTTAATTTAAGACTTTGGCAATAGAAAGAGAGTCGTATTTTCTAAAACTATGCTTTTACAAACATAAAAGAACAGTTACTAATGCACACTGAAAAGTGTACAAAATACCACCAAGACAGCTAAATAAACAGTATATATTTACAATAAACTGTGTCATTGCCATACTTATCCTGAAAGGAAGTAGCCAAACTATATTTCTTTCCTAATCTGCCTACAGTCTACTTTATATCCTGGACAGACATAGCAGCTCAATATTTCAGTTTGTTTTATTAATAATGAAAAGAATCATTTAACTCAAGTCAGATAAAGTACCATTAAAAAATGTCCCCTTATTACTAAAACAACAAAATATCTCTGATTTGTAATAACAATTGCTATTGTAATATACACTATCTCCACTTTTTAAAACAAAAAGCAATGAATCAGCTCACTACAACTGTTAACCCCTTCTATTATTTCAGATTGACACGCTGAACCATAAGCACTTTTGTCTTCTCTCATGGTAACTGGACTATTTGAGATCAGCAAAGCATTTCCATTTTTACCAAATTTTGAAATGACAACCATTGTATTTCCAACTCCGCTTTAATCAGGGCAGTGACTACAGAGGGAATAAACATTGACAAGTGATTATCTCTCACAGCAATCTCATAACACACCAAGTTAAAGCCAAAGTGGTTTATGATCCAAAATTTTGAATGTGGTTTTTATATTATGCTGTTATTAGGTTAACTATATGTAATGATTTTTGGGTAATAGAGAAAGTGATATAACCACTTCCCGCCTGCTCTTCCGCAATGTGATGGGGGCGAGCTGCTGGTGTAGGCAATGCGACATACCTGTACATCACTGCCTGCTTCTGGATTTAGGATGTTTGCACACAGCAGGAGCCTGTGATTCATGGTCGGAACCTGCTGATTGGCTGTTTTCTAATCAGAGGCCAGAGCTCTGTGTTAATAAACAACACAGAACTCTGTACAAAGGGAGCAATCTGTCAGAAACTGAGAGCTCTAGTAGTAAAAGCAGCACACTTTACACACTTTACACATAGTTAGGCACACATTTAACTCTTTGATCACCCTATATGTTTACCCCTTCCTTTTCATTAGTAAAATGACAGTATGTAGTATTATCACTGATCACTGTATTAATGTCACTGGTGGTGTCAGTGGCAGTGAGTCAGTTCCCCTAACCTGATGTGGGTGTACTTTTACTATTCATTTATACTTTAGTGTCACTTTAGTGTGAATGTAGTTTGACCATTCGTTTTTACTTTACTGTAATTTTTTTTTGCGTTAGGGCAGGTTTCCTGCAGTATACTTCAGTGCATTACTGCATGTTTAACGCAGTATATTTCAGTGCATTAGTGCATGTTTAACGCAGTATATTTCAGTGCCTTACTGCATGTTTAATGCAATATATTTAAGTGCGTTACTGCATGTTAAGCGCAGTGTATTTCAGTGCATTACTACTCGTTTAACGCTGTACATTTCAGTGTGTTACTGCACGTTTACCGCAGTATACTTCAGTACGTAGGTGCATGTTTAACGAAGTATACTTCAGTGTAGTATATTTCAGTGCATTAGTGCACCTTTACCACAGTGTATTGCAATATGTAAGTGCAGTTTTACTTCCGTATATTGTAGTGTGTCAGTGAAGTGTCTGTGTAGTGAGTACTTAAGTTAAAGTCCAAACACAACTTTCCAATAATTAAAGTGTGTCCACGTACACATTTCCACATCTTTATTACATTTTGATAAAAAGTGCCCCCTCCCACCCATCATGTCTGGGAGACTAACAAGGATAGGCAGCTGTCCCCATGGCACTGTGAGGGGACCAGCACCGTATGTGTCCACAGGCAAAAGTGGATGTGGTCCGTCCTCAGGCAGGGCATAATTTCCTCTGTTAAGTGATGTTGGCTCTGCTATCCAGCCCCAGCATGCAGAGGAGGTGGTGGACTGGCTTACTAAACCATCCTCACCCGCCACATCCTCCGTCACCCAAGCAGAGACTCCATGGCAGCTACCAGAGTGGCTTATTATGCCTCCTTGTCCACCTACTCTGGTCATAGCCCCAGCATCCGGCATGGAGGAGCCAGCTGAGTTATTTGGACAAAACATCAGCCACGTACTCCCTGACGATGTGCAGCCATTAGTTGATTCAAAACTTGGTTCTGAGGATGAGGAAGGTAGGAACATGAGCCTGCAGAGAGGGGAGAACACTGGTAAACAACAAATTGGTAGTCAGGTTCCCCCAGCTGCAGCATATTACCAAGTTTTCTCCGGTAATAATGAGGATGGAGTGGATGATGATGATGTCACTGACGTGATTGGGTGCTGGATAGAGCAGAGGAGGAAAGTGGAGGGTGAGGCACAACCCCAAAGAGGCTGCCATCATGAAAGAGTAGAAAGTAGCTACTCTATTCCACCAAATTGTGGAGCTGTTATCTCCTGGCCCACTTCCCACAGCTCTGCTGTTTGGGGCTTTTTTCGCACATGTGCAGCCGATTGCAATGTTGTAATTTGCAAACTTTACCTCAAGCACATCAATCGTGGCAAAAACACCAGCCATTTGGGTACCACATGCTTGACAAGGCATTTAACCTCCCACCACTCAGCCCATTAGCAACAACACCTGAAAGACACAAAACAGGAACACAGTTTTTCTCCTTCTCACTCCTCACCTTTCCGGTCTACCCCCCACTATACCTCATGACCTCTCAGCAGCCTCCACTGACAGGGATGATGGTATAGTGCAGGGTGTCCCAGGTCCTTGCTGCACATCTGCCAGTAGCACACCCCCAGCTGTAGACTATAGCAGGCACAGTTCTCTGCCCCATCTGCTGCAGCAAAAAAAATTCAGTCATTGTCACCCACATGCCCCCTTCTGTGAATTTGTAGAATGTGCTGTATCACAATGGCAGGTTCCCATTTGCTATTTTTTTTCACGTAAGGCTATTCCAGCTCTCTACCATCATATGGAAGGCAATGTTTTGGCATCGTTGGGCAATGCAGTCAGCGACAAGGTCCACATTACTGCTCACACGTGGTTCAACAAGCATGGTCTGGGACCATATATGTTGTTCACAGCACACTGGGTAACTTTTCTTGCAACTCAGAAGAATGCAGGACAGGGTTCAGTGCTGTAGCTTGTTGTGCCACATCTCCATACAGCTAGTGGTGATGATGTGAGATTTGTCAGCTCTACCTCCTCCTCCTCCTCCATGCCCTCCCCAGAGGTGGTTCACGCCATGCCAGCTGGAGCCAGAAATGGTGGTGTGCGATAATGGCACAAACTTCCTGTCTGCCCTTAAACAGGGAAATTAGACAGATGTGCTATGCCTGGCACATGTCCTCAATTTGTTAGTGCAGCGTTTCTTAAAAAGGGACCCAGGGTTAGAACACCTGCTAAAGCAGGCCAGAAGAGTCTGTAGCCATTTCAGGCGGTCATACACAGCCACTGCTCGGCTGGCTGAAATTCAGCAGGAATTACACCTGCCCTTAAACTGCATGATTTGTGACATGCCCACTAGGTGGAACTCAACTTTGGTAGTACTGCAGTGGCTGCACATACAGCAGAGGGCCGTCAACGAGTACCTGTGTAAGTATGGCGCAGACTTTTTTTCTCCACACCAATGGCTGTTGACTGTAACTCTCCTGCGTTTTTGTTATAGGCTGGATTTACAGCTGCAAAATCTCCACTCAGTAGTCATGTAGAGATGTGTTGAATACCAGATCCAACTCTCCAGGACTCATCACCGTGGGCCTGTCAGCTTCAACATACAGATATATACACACTCAATGAGATGTTCCTGGAGTGATAGGATGTATATGATAGTATGAAGGTGATGTGCTGAAGGGACAGGTGTGAACAGTGACAAGGATGGTAAGCACTTGATAGGTTTGTACAGGAGAGTTCAAGATGGTATTTAGGAATGCAGATAGGTTAGTATCAAGTATGCTAACAGGTGGTGAGGACAGCAGATGACAAATACAGGATAGACTAACCCAGTGCAAGGATAGATAGTAGTAGACAGGAGAGCTAGCAATCTATGCAGCAGTGCAGATGATAGATGGTAGTAGACAGGAGAGCTAGCAATCTATGCAGCAGTGCAGATGATAGATGGTAGTAGTCTCAAGAGCTAGCAATCTATGTAACAGTGCAGATGATAGGCTAGTATGGATAGGTAGTAACAGTCCTTAATGCAATAGTAGTAGTGTAAGTTATGGAGGTTTCCCCTGCGGGGTACTTATCACTATAGTATAGTAGTAGAAGGGTCTGGTGATGAGGAAGTGATCCAGGAGCGGGATACAGGGATCAGTAGCGAGGTTCGGGTCTGAGGAAGTGATCTTGGTAGCGAGATACAGGGATCTGTAGCGAGGTTCCACAGCGAGACACGCTTGTAAGCATAGATGCAAGGCAGGTTGAAGAGTGAAGGGTGAAAGCAGCATGCCGGGAGTGATCGGGTGGCGAGACACAGGATCAGATATGGAACAAGTTCAGGTAGCGAGATACAGGAACGAGTAACATCTGGTATGCTGACTTCAGACAGGGACGATCCAACCATGACGGTTGAACGAACATGTGAGTGAGAACGCCAGCGGTTGAAATAGCCGCTCTGCGGCGCTCAGTGATGACAGCATCGGTCTTAAAGGTGTATGCGCACCTACCAGAAGAGAATGGTGGGACGCATACACGGAATGGAAAGTGGAATAAGGGTACCAGAGGTACCAGAACATTACATTGACAAAGGATGCAGGCACTGTACTGTCACTATTTGAGGAGGCCACAAGGATGGTAAGCCATGACAATGCATGCATCAGTGACACAATCCCTGTTGTCTTCCTGCTGGAGCAGACTCTGTGTGGCATTATGGACAGGGTACTCGAGGCAGAGCAGCAGAAGGAAGAGGAGGACTTCATTTCTTCTCAAGGCCCGCTTTATGCAGACACCATTCTTGCCACACCACAGAACACAGTGGAGGGGTATTCTGGCAGTTTTGGAGGCATTGAAGACATACGTCAACCCTTAACAGATGGTTTTCCATCCCCAGAACCCTTGGGAGTAGTATGTGGCTAGGAGAAGGCAGGTCCAGATACTATAATCTTCAGTGACCCTGAGAAGTCTGCTTCTTATGCCTCCACAAACTTGGGGTGTACAGGCTGCCTCATTCTTTAAAGCCTGCAAAAAGACCTGAGAATGTGGTAAGTGAATGAGAACGCCGGCGGTTGAAATAGCCGCTCTGCGGCGCTCAGTGATGACAGCATCGGTCTTAAAGGTGTATGTGCACCTACCAGAAGAGAATGGTGGGACGCATACACAGAATGGAAAGTGGAATAAGGGTACCAGAGGTACCAGAACATTACAGTACCCCCCCCCCTTAAGGCCGTCTCCGGAAGGCCTCTAGAACTGGTTTTTCCGGGTATTTCGAGTGAAAATTGCGAATCAGTCTAGGGGCATGTATATCAGAGGTATCCAGCCAGGTGTCGTCTTGGGGCCCATAGTTCTTCCATTGTACTAGATATTGGAGTCTTCTTCTGTGGATACGAGAATCCAGAATCTCCTTTATCTCATATTCTTCTCCGCCTTCAACTTGTACAGGAGGTGGAGGTGGAATGGTAGGCCTTATTCCTTGGTTGGGAACATGTGGCTTCAATAGCGACACATGGAAGATGGGATGGATCTTGAGATCTGCTGGTAAGGTGAGCTGTACTGCAGCTTTTCCAATTAATTAATTAATAATCCCTAATAATTTATGATGTTGTTCATCAGTCATCTTGATCCTGCCAGTCTTTTCATGGCCCCCCCCCCCTTTTTTTCTGTAATCCATCCCTTTTTCGGGTGTTCCTATTGATACATCTGTATATACCAATTTATTGAAGTCCTATTTTTGGTGCCTTATATATTGGTATATGTATATACATATGTATTGGGAAACCATCGGGGACCTATTTGTTATAGGATGATCCTTAGTATCTATGGAATCTCTGAATACTGTGTTCCTCCCATCTTATCACTTTGTTTAAGGTGACTTTTGCTATTTTTGATACTTCTATCCCCTTATGGGGTAGATGGTGCATAAATCCTGGGTCCCCCTGCAACCTACTACCAGGGTGGGTTTGCTGTGCTGTTATACAATACCAAAAAAATCTTTTGGTTGGATTTACGGTTCATTAAACCCACACACCCTCTCTTAGGGATTCCTGTCACCAACCAGCACTGTGTATCTTTAAAGTTTCTTCTAATTTTCAATTAGGAATGTATCTGCACACTTCTTATTATGTTTTAACATTAACACCCCCGTGCTGTTTGTTGGCACACGGGGGGGTTCTTTGAGACCCCTAATTCTTATTATCATTTTTAATTATCAGTGTTTACATCCACTGTGCAGCCACACTACACTTTACCAGCTAACTTTTGCTTAATTCCTTGGTTTCAATGGGTAGCATATTGACTGGTTGTGGTCTATTATTGGCAGCAAGTGTGATGTATGTTTGTACAAATAACGCTAGATGGGGCTTCGTGGCTTCCTCTATAAACTCCTAAATGGTATACTGACATCTGGTGGCCAGTCCATGGTTGTTCACCGGAATGTTTCTTGTCTGGTCTTACACACATGTGTTTGATCATTCAATTATTATCTTATTATATAAGGGAACCCACGATCCCCCATCAACTAGCTCGGATGAAACCGACGCAAGGTCGGTGAAACGCGTCAGCCAGTTGAACAATCGGATTGTGCCACCCGGACCTATCTCTCCTGAGTGTTTTGGTGATCCCCGCAGCCTCTGCCCAAACTACGGCTCCCTGGTTTCAGCTGCTCGCCACCACCGGATGTGACGTAGGGCCGACTGCCTCGGACCCGCTCGTCACAACGCGGAAGCGAGGCTTGAGCAAGCACTACACAGGATAACGCCGTTCAGCAGCCTGCATGAGCCGCCGGGAGATCACAGCTTCACACTCGGAGGTATGAACTATCCTTTACATTGACCAGTTTATTGCACGGTATTTATCCCCTCAGTCATCCGGCACAAAGGACTTAACCGCACTCCTCTCCCCACTACCATTGGGAAATGCTGAGCAATTGTTGAATGGAAAGTCCAATTTCATACAGAGTGCCTAGGATATTTCAAGGAGGAAACTTTACCTGCTCTTTGGTCGGTTCTAATCATCAGTGATTGTATCATCTGTTGGTGCCTATTCCGTTCACCTTTTGCATATCTTTTTCTACAGCAAGATCTACAGCACCACTTTTACCTCCTCATCCGATACCCGAATTGCTTTACCTGCAGGTTCTCATCATTGATTTTTTTCAACATATTTTTTCACTGACACAGGTTTACCTGTGATCCAATTCAGGAACCCTGTAGGCCACGCATTCCCATCTGCCAGGTTGGGTCTATGATCTCTGATTCATTTTTGAACCATTTAGTAATTTATAATCTTTCTGTAATTAGGTCTGTGGTGATGCAATCCATTGTGTGTACATGATTTTAATGGTTTTTAACGTATCTATGTCCATTTTTGTCTCCAGTTCACACACCAGGCATAAGTGCCTTAATAAAAATATATATTTAATTTTTTCACCAATATCATGTGTCTTTGGTGCCTATATTTGATCTCTTTGGGTCTGTGGGAGCTCTGAGGGCCATCTTGCTTTCGGTGAATTCACAGACGTTTTTTTCTAGCTTTTCCAATTAGTTTCCTGATTGGGAAGGGTCCCAAGAATAAAGGCCCAAGCTTTTTGCTAGGGATCTTTAATCTTACATTTTTTGTTGATAGCCAAACGAGGTCCCCAATAACATACTGAGGAGAAGGTCTTCTACGAAGGTCGTAGTACCTTTTTTGTTGACTATGAGCGTGTGATATGGTAGTATTGAGTAAACCCAAAGAGTCTTTTATTTGGGTAAGGTAATCCGAGGCTACTGGGTTACTCGATGGCAGGATGCGTGGTGGAAGAAGAGTGGGATGAAACCCATAGTTCAAGTAGAACGGACTTTGCTTCGTAGTACTGTGGGTTGCGTTGTTGTAAGCAAATTCCGCTAGAGGAAGGAGATCCACCCAATCATCCTGCAGGTATGATGTGTAGCAGCGTAGGTATTGCTCAATGCACTGGTTGACTCTTTCAGTCTGTCCGTTGGTCTGAGGATGGTAGGAAGAAGTGAGCTTTCGCTCAATGCGTAAAATTTGACAAAGTGCTTGCCAAAATTTAGAGATAAATTGTGAACCACTGTCGGACAAAAGAGTCTTTGGAATTCCATGCAACTTGAACACATGTTTCATCAGTAGTTCCGCTGTTTGTTTGGATGAAGGTAGTCTACGGATAGCGATGAAATGTGCCATCTTTGTCAAGTGGTCCACTGACACTAGGATGGTATTAAATCCTTTGGAAGGTGGTAGTTCTACTATGAAATCTAAGGACACAACTTCCCATGGAACCTTGGGTATTGGTAGACTACAAAGTAGTCCAGATGGTTTTGTAGTGTCAATTTTGGACCTTGCACAGATGTCACATGAAGAAACAAATTTTTGTACAGACGTCTTCATATCAGGCCACCAAAACTGCCTGGTGAGCAAATTAAAGGTTTTCGTCATACCCATATGTCCTGCCATGGGTACATCATGCGATAACTCCAAGATCTTGGTGCGCATAGTAGGGGGTATGTAAAGTTTGTCATTGTAATAGAGGAAGCCTTCTGCATCAGTACTTAGTTGTGGTGGAGGTGAATCCATTCCTATACTGTGCAAAATCTCTTCCTTCAAGGATCGGACAACACCAATAATGCGTTCATAGGGTATTATGGGAATGGAAGGGATTTCGGCGCAGTTATCTTCGGTTAGTCGTGATAGCGCATCCGCTTTTTTATTTTTGTCTGCAGGCGTATAGGTCACTAAGAAATTAAATCTTAAAAAGAATAATGACCATCGTACCTGCCGGTGGGAAAGAGTCTTGTTAGTCTGGAGGTATTGAAGGTTTTTATGATCTGTATATATGAGTATTGGTAACTGGGTACCTTCGAGCAGATGTCGCCAATTCTCCAGTGCCAATTTTATGGCAAGCAACTCCTTTTCACCCACTGGGTAATTCACCTCTGGGCTGCTTAGTGATTTTGAAAAGAAAGCAACTGGGTGGAGTGATGAAGTGTTTGTTGGTCGTTGGGAGAGAACTGCTCCTACTGCCATATTTGACGCATCTACCTCTAGAATATATTGGAGGGATGGGTCTGGATGGCGTAGTATGGGAGCAGAAGTGAAGCTTGATTTTAACAAGCAGAAAGCTTGATTTGCTTCTTCTGACCATTTGAATGGTTTTTTTATACTTGTCAGTTGTGTGAGAGGTCTCACAATGGCGGAAAAGTTCTTGATGAACTTCCTATAGAAGTTCGAGAATCCTAGGAATCGCTGTAGGGCCTTACGAGTTGTTGGTATAGGCCAGTCTAGAATACAGGATATCTTACTCATATCCATCTTAATTCCAGTTTTGGATATGAAGTATCCTAGAAATAATATTTCTTCTTTATGAAATAGGCATTTTTTTAATTTCACGTATAGACTGTGTGAGAGCAGTCTGGACAACACAAGTCTTACATGTTTTATGTGTTCAGGCATAGATCGAGAATAGATAAGTATATCATCTAGGTATACTACAACACAGACATCAAGTAAGTCTCTAAAGATGTCGTTTATGAATCTTTGGAAAGCTGCGGGAGCATTATATAGCCCGAATGGCATCATAAGGTATTTGAATAGTCCGTATCTGGTTCTGAATGCTGTTTTCCACTCATCCCCGTCACGGATTCGGATTAGGTTGTATGCCCCTTTCAGGTCTAATTTGGTGAAATAAGTAGCCCCACGCACTTGTTCAATAAGTTCAGGGATAAGCGGCAAAGGATAGAGATCCTTTATCGTAATCGTGTTTAATTGCCTATAATCGATAATAGGCCTGAGACTGGAATCCTTATTGCGGACAAAGAAAAGTCCTTCAGCAGTGGAAGAAGTAGAGGGTCTAATCAACCCTTTTGTCAAATTCTCATCCAAGTATTCCTTGAGGTGAGAAAGTTCATCCTGTGAAAGGGGATAAACATGACCGAAAGGCAATTTGCTGTTAGGGAGTAGATCGATAGTGCAATCGTAATCCCTATGGGGAGGCAACACTTGAGCATTTTTCTCAAGGAACACTTCGGACAGATCCTGATAGCATAGTGGTGCAATTTCATCTGACACCACAGACAGAATCTTCCCATAAGATGGGAGGTTACACGTATTCTCACAATAGTGAGAAGGGAAAACCAAAGTCTGTTTTTTCCAATCTATGATTGGTTGGTGTGTGTGTAACCAGGGAAGTCCCAAAATAATAGGAAAATGGGGTGAGGATAGTATATCAAAAGTGATGGTCTCCACATGTGACTCGTTGGTAGTGGCAAGGAGTGCCTGTGTCTGGTTGGTGATTGGACCAGAAGACAGTGGAATACCATTAATGAAACTAACAGAAACAGGCTTAGATTTTTAAATAATAGGTATTTTATTTAAGGTAACAAAGCGTTTATCAATATAGTTTCCACAAGATCCAGTGTTGACCATAGCCTTGGTGGTGATCCTAGTTTGGTCCCACTGTAATATTAAATGAACAAAAAGATAGGGGTTAGAAAAGGAAGTCGTTAATCCTCCCAGCAAGACATGAGAACACTCACCCTCTTTTTTGCGAACAAGGGGACAGGTGCTTATCAAATGATCCGGGGATGCGCAATACATGCAGAGATTTCTGGATGTTCTTCTAGCTCGTTCAGTAGTTGCTAAAGGTGGGCGTATGGTTCCTACATCCATGGGAGTAGGGTCAACGGCCGAAATCCGAGAAGGACTAGACAATGGCATTCCCATCTTTTCAGCCCTTCTTTCTCGCAGTCGTCTGTCGATGTTGATACTAAGTTGTATCAAGGCCTCCAAGGTGCCAGGTAAATCCGCTCGGGCGAGCTCGTCTTTAACAGCTTCCGATAACCCGAGTCTGAATTGAGTTCGCAAAGATGTGTCATTCCACCCTGAATCAAGGGTCCATCTTTTGAACTCAGATACAAAGTCTTCTACAGGTCTCCTTCCTTGTTTCAAGGCCCTCAACTGCATATCAGCAGTACTCTGCCTATTGGGGTCATCGTATAAGCTGGTGAGTTCCGCTAGGAATAAAGAATAGGTGTTGAGAATCTGATCATTATCCTCAAAGAGAGAGTCTGCCCAGGCCCGTGGATCACCCGTCAAGTATGAAATAACGGTACAGACTTTTATTTGATCAGTGGGGTATGTACGAGGCTTTAACAAAAAAAGCAATTGACATGCGTTTTTGAATTCCCGAAATTTTTTCCGGTCGCCTGTAAACACTAGAGGGGGGTTTATTTTAGGTTCAGGAGGCTGAACAGCAGTAAGCCGTGAGAGCTGGGTTACCTGCTGTGTTAAAGTCTGATTCTTTTCTTGTACGTCAGTCAGAGCAAGTATTAACGCTTTTACTTGTTGTGTTAATTGTGTCACTTGAGTGGGTAATTCTGCTGAATCCATTTTTATGGTTCGTCCAATCTGTAACGCTCCTGCGTTTTTGTTATAGGCTGGATTTACAGCTGCAAAATCTCCACTCAGTAGTCATGTAGAGATGTGTTGAATACCAGATCAAACTCTCCAGGACTCATCACCGTGGGCCTGTCAGCTTCAACATACAGATATATACACACTTAATGAGATGTTCCTGGAGTGATAGGATGTATATGATAGTATGAAGGTGATGTGCTGAAGGGACAGGTGTGAACAGTGACAAGGATGGTAAGCACTTGATAGGTTTGTACAGGAGAGTTCAAGATGGTATTTAGGAATGCAGATAGGTTAGTATCGAGTATGCTAACAGGTGGTGAGGACAGCAGATGACAAATACAGGATAGACTAACCCAGTGCAAGGATAGATAGTAGTAGACAGGAGAGCTAGCAATCTATGCAGCAGTGCAGATGATAGATGGTAGTAGACAGGAGAGCTAGCAATATATGCAGCAGTGCAGATGATAGATGGTAGTTGTCTCAAGAGCTAGCAATCTATGTAACAGTGCAGATGATAGGATAGTATGGATAGGTAGTAACAGTCCTTAATGCAATAGTAGTAGTGTAAGTTATGGAGGTTTCCCCTGCGGGGTACTTATCACTATAGTATAGTAGTAGAAGGGTCCGGTGATGAGGAAGTGATCCAGTAGCGGGATACAGGGATCAGTAGCGAGGTTCGGGTCTGAGGAAGTGATCCTGGTAGCGAGATACAGGGATCTGTAGCGAGGTTCCACAGCGAGACACGCTTGTAAGCATAGATGCAAGGCAGGTTGAAGAGTGAAGGGTGAAAGCAGCATGCCGGGAGTGATCGGGTGGCGAGACACAGGATCAGATATGGAACAAGTTCAGGTAGCGAGATACAGGAACGAGTAACATCTGGTATGCTGACTTCAGACAGGGACGATCCAACCATGACGGTTGAACGAACATGTGAGTGAGAACGCCGGCGGTTGAAATAGCCGCTCTGCGGCGCTCAGTGATGACAGCATCGGTCTTAAAGGTGTATGTGCACCTACCAGAAGAGAATGGTGGGACGCATACACGGAATGGAAAGTGGAATAAGGGTACCAGAGGTACCAGAACATTACATTGACAAAGGATGCAGGCACTGTACTGTCACTATTTGAGGAGGCCACAAGGATGGTAAGCCATGACAATGCATGCATCAGTGACACAATCCCTGTTGTCTTCCTGCTGGAGCAGACTCTGTGTGGCATTATGGACAGGGTACTCGAGGCAGAGCAGCAGAAGGAAGAGGAGGACTTCATTTCTTCTCAAGGCCCGCTTTATGCAGACACCATTCTTGCCACACCACAGAACACAGTGGAGGGGTATTCTGGCAGTTTTGGAGGCATTGAAGACATACGTCAACCCTTAACAGATGGTTTTCCATCCCCAGAACCCTTGGGAGTAGTATGTGGCTAGGAGAAGGCAGGTCCAGATACTATAATCTTCAGTGACCCTGAGAAGTCTGCTTCTCATGCCTCCACAAACTTGGGGTGTACAGGCTGCCTCATTCTTTAAAGCCTGCAAAAGGACCTGAGAATGTGGTATCAGGGAGAAGAGTCACTATTGGTTGGCAACCCTCCTTGACCACCATTACAAGGGGAAAGTCTCAGGACTCTCCCATCCCCACAAAAGAGCAGAAGATGAATTCTCTTGAGGACACCTTAAAGATGACTTTATGTAATGCCTTTCCTGAGAAGGGGGCCGCCTCAGTGATGCATTTCAAAATTGTTTTAATCCTCTGCTCCCAGGGCTGTTAGCTTCCATATCCCAATGGCAGCATTTGCATCATATGCTGGGAGATTATCTAGGGGCGAAACAGACATGGAGAGCTTTCCAGTTGACGATCCACTAGGTTACTGGGTCATGAGAATAGACCACTGGCCAGAACTTGCCCAGTATGCAATAGAGCTGCTGGGCTGCCCTGCATCCAAGTGATTTTCAAATGGCTATGTAGTGCTGCCATATGTTTTGTGACTAAAGAGCCAGTCTGACCTCAGACTTTATAGACTGGCTGACATTTATCAACATGAGTAGTGAAAAGAACAAAACGAAAAGCTCACTTTTGCTTTGTGGAGTCACTTGAGAAGATCTCTGCATCACCTTATCTCACTATTTGGAGCACTAGGTGGCCATGTATGGACATTCTTACTGTTTTGAGCATATTTTAAGTTGATTTTTCTTATGTTGAAATTTTGTAAAGGGAGCGCTGTTATCAATTTTTTTCTCACTAGTCCTTCTTATGCCTTACAACCATCTGCTTTAAATGTATATTTTGTCACATATTTGTTGTCCTTTTCACTAACATTATTATTTTTTTGTACACATTGTGTGATAATTGACACTAATACACTGTTGGGTTTGAACTAGTGTAATCCAGAGTGCGCAGGTAGAGGGTGATCAAAGTAGTGTAATCCAGAGTGTGCAGGTAAAGGGTGATAACTCTATTTTTAATTTATCAAAATGAATCAGTCCTGGGTTATCAGCAGCTATCAAGCCCCTGATCTGGAATCTCAGAAAGACTGTCTAGGCCGCCGAGCTTTGTAAATGTTGATTTCATCTGGAAGACATTTTTGGTGTAGGTTTCACGGGCACAATTAACACTCAAGGGCCAATTTTTCAGCACCTGTTTGACAGGTGCATATTATTGCAATTTTTGACAGCAAGGCCAATTCTTGCTGTCAACAAGAGTACCTGTATAGGGTTATGGTGTGAAGGCACCACCAACACCCAAAGACCAATTTTTCCGCACCTGTTGACAGGTGCATATCATTTAAATTTTTGACAGCAAGCCAATTCTTGCTTTCATCAAGAGTACCTATATAGGGTTACGGTGTGAAGGCACCACCAACACTCAAAGACCACTTTTTCCGCACTTGTTACTTCCATCCAAAGTCTGTGAAAGAGACACCAGAATATATCCCAGAAATCTCTAATCTTGTTCCAAGTGCACAAAATTGTGGCTTCATCACACAGATTGGCTCCCCAAGCCGTTGTTTATAAACTAAAGAAAGTTTGAATTGAAAATGGCTTTATAAATGTCATTATTGCTGCAGCAGGCTCTATACACAGATGTGCCACATTACAGGCAGACTAAGGGGACTCCACAGGCACTGCATTTAAAGGAATTTTTCATTTTTATTGTTATTTATCATTTTTATGATTTCACTTTAAGCATTAGTGAATCACCCAGACCCCCATAACCATTGTATGCCCAATTACTTGCATATAAGCCTTAAAAATTGTCACTTTTGAGTTTTCTAGTTTGGGGCCCATAGACTTCAATAGGGTTCGTTATTCGGTTCCGAACTGTGGTGATGTTCGAAAGTTCTGTCTCAAACCGAACAGAGGGTCATTTGGCCCATCTCTACTGGCTAGTAGCGCTCTGTACATAGTGCACTCTCCAACCCTGCAATCGGTACATAGCACACCTCTCAACCCTGCACTCGGTACATTGTGCACCTCTCAACCCTGCACTCTGTACTTAGTGCATATTTACTTAACAAGGCCGTAATGATGTGTACAGTGCCTATAGTAGCCAATCATATTATATCCTTATTTTATTTATCACAGTCAGACCAATGAAATATGCTTTATGTTATTATTGTTAAAGTTGCATAAATTATTATTGTTAAAGTCTGCATAAAAGTCTGCATAAAACATTTAACAGTGTAATTTCATGGGATAATTTACAAGGGCATGTTTAGGGGTGGAATTAGGGGAAGTGCAGGGAAGGGATTGGGTGGGGCAACTGGTGACGAGTAACTCTTAAGGCCTGGCTAGTAGCTCAGGGTATAAAATTCTGAGCCCTGGCTTAAAATCAATATTCAACAGTGATATTGGCCTGTAACTACCACAAGATGTTTGATCTTCTTTAGGGAAGACTAAAATATGAGCTTTTTTAGTTTCTGGAGGTAAGGATGACTCTGACCCAGTGCATTAAACATTTTAATCATATAAGGGCCAAGAGAGGGCAAGGGGAGCTTACAGTATTATAACATAAAGCCGCCGGGTCCAGGAGATTTGCCAGTTTTAGCTGCACTCACAGCCCATTGGAGTTCCTTTAGCATGAATGGGGTCTCCAGGTCCTCCTGTAGAGTAGGGGGTAATTTAGGAAGGAAGCAAGGTATTCAATTGCGTCTGGAAGAGGGACGCCGTCATTAAGCTATAGAGAGATGAATAAAATGTCCCGAATTCTTGTGCAATCTACTTGGGCAATGTAGCCTTCTGTCCATATCTGGGCCAGAAATCTGAGGGATATTAGTCACTAGCCTTTGACCTCTTATGGAACTGGCCAGTAAGAGGCCCCTCTTATCGCCCAATAAGTAGGAAAATTTCTGGCAGGTTTGCAATGCTGCTTTGGCTTTACAATGCATGAAGTCTGCAATGCACTTACGTAGGCTCAGAAGTTCCCTTTCCAGTGTCGGCGACGGAGCATACAGTAGCCCAATTTCATACTAGGCAAGCTCTAGCCAGTGGTCCATCCTCATGAGGACATGAATATGTAAACCTGCAAGCCCCATTACAGATATATGCATGTAAAGTTGTTAACATTGGTTGTAACAAACACTTTTGTATATTAATGAAGGTTTCATAAGAATATAAAAATGTTTTTTTTTTTATAAATTAATGCTGCTTATCACTTATGAAAAGGTTTTTTTACCAATCCTTCAAATACCTGCTCTTTAATGCAAGTTTTACTTACAGTTCTGCAGTTACTAGAAAATACATTACTTTCTTTTGAAATGTAGGTGCCACATTTGTTTTGTGCCATTCATTTGCTGCATATTTTTGTAATAATAGAATATTGCTATATAACATGTGATTTGCCTGCTAGTCTTCTTCCTTTAAATCCTGAGGTCATACAGTTGGGTTGCATGAATGCATTTCTCTCTAGGATTGCTGAACATATATTTCTCTCATTAGTTTTGTTCTGTGCAGAAAAGGTTATGGTATCTTTATTTATCTGACTTTTTTGTTTTAAAAAAGAATTGGGCAATCATACGTTGTACAAGCATGTGAATATATGAAAACACGTATACTCAAAATTAAATCAATTGCCAATACGATCTGTAATATTTAAATCCTTTTTAAAAATTATATTTAATGTTGACAGATTGTTATCACTAAGTCAGTTTGCAGCAGAGTATTTGAAATTCATTTTACCATCTGTTTTTGATACCGTATGTTTTTCCCTTTTTTCTAGCTTTCTGGTAAAATATAACTGAAATGAACATGTTTATGAACTAGCGATGTTATTCACTTTTGAAATGTGGTGTCACAGAAGTCTATGCTCATTTAGTCAAATGTTGGCAATTGAAACAAATGTTGTTATTAAAGAGCCTCAGAAATTAAGAAAATTAGTGGTTAGGGCTTATTTTACTGCCAAGTTATTCTTTTAAAGTTGTGAATTGTTGTTAAACAGATAATCAAACAATGAGAATTCACTTGCAAGCTGAGTATTTAGCATCCCTTCTTCTTTATTAAAATCCACTTTATTGACATTAAACTGGCATATGACAAACAAACGTGCAATGCTTCAAACCAGTGCAAGGTCCCTTAATTAGACAAAGTAACATAGCATGTGTAATATTAGTAGATACTGTATATCAGGGGTATCCAAACTACGGCCCTCCAGCTGTTGCGGAACTACACATCCCATGAGGCATTATAAATCTCTGACATTCACAGTCATATCAGGCATGATGGGAATTGTAGTTCCTGAACAGCTGGAGGGCCATAGTTTGGACACCCCTGCTGTATATATACAGAAGAGAAACCAATTGAAAGACAAACTACCATTACCATAACGTCATGGTGATGTCATATTCCAGCCCCAATCACTTTAATAAACATAGTAATTAACATAAAGATATAATGGATGCTCTTGCAGGGGCCAGGGCTCATGCTATCTATTTCCCAAAGGATATGGATAGCCAGCAAAAAGACAGTAGGTGCCAATGCATGTGCAGTGGACGGCATCCATCGCTACACAGCATCTGCAACTGGGGATCCATGCAGGCATGACCCAAGCATACAGTGATGACATGCAAAGTGTGATGGTTTGCTAATAGCAACACATATAAAAAAAAAAAAAAAAAACACAAAAAATACAATAGCAGGGAGTAAAAAACAAGAGGGCTAATATACAATATTACCTACAGACCTGGTGTAATGAGAATAAGGCGAACTAAAGAAGAATACAAAAAATACATAAAAATACATCATGCACATAACATACTGTATCTTATTGAATGAACCCAAGAGAATAGAGAAAAGAAAATAATAGAGATTCTCTGTGTTGGTTTGAGCACTATTGTCTTGTTTAAAAGATAATCCACTAAGTGTAAAGAGTAAAATGGACTACAGGGGGTCAGTTGGGCACTGATAAGATAGTGGCATATATACCAATATTACCTGAATAAGATTGGTAGACGACTGTTGAGTGGAAACACGTCAGAAAGGAGCGCCGCATCGCCATCGCTAGTCGCCGAGGACCGCACTGCAGGCGGCCATGGCCTCTCCATCATCGGTATTGGTTTCTGTGATCCTTATTAGACTACCAAATGTAAGTGCATCGCATCTTTTTGCTTAATAAACCATCAAAGGTACTGCACTATGGTCTGATTTTGTTTTATGAGACACATGTGGAAGCCCTCACCCATGACAACAGAGAGGAATACCCAGGAGTGTAGAGGACCGGGATTGAGATATGTCGCCGAGATAATAGTGAGACAATTGCCTTCATATAGAGCGATCTGGTAAGAGGCTATACCTATTATCTGAATATTTCACAGTGACTTCCTGGAACCCCCAAGACACCACTGGGTTGACTATCCGCCCTTGACCTCTTTCTCTATGGTAAGGGGCTAATCCCCATTTAGGTGGTGGAACCCATTGCACCCTACAGACCCAGGGGAACCCACTTTGTGGATCTCATCACAGCCTGTGTGGGAACAATTGGGACTTTATGCACATCTTATAGGTCTATGGACTATACACCTAGGTGGCAATCAGCGAATTATTGGACACTTTCTTTGAATACTTTTGCGCACCATTCGGTTTATGTTGGTATCACTATCATTGGTTTATCATCACCTATTTACCACAATATATGTATGTTTATGCACTAGGGTGCATGGTACTCACTGTACACCCATTTTAGTGCACATCAACCCAGGTACACATCACAGGTATTAGGTAGACACTCTATCTAGTGTCATACCTATTCCCTGATTTGTGACACAAGTGAATTTTAGCGCACCTGATTTCTTTTCCTTATTTAGTATATTTATATATATATATATATATATACTATAATACCAAAAGTATTGGGATGCCTGCCTTTACACGCACATGAACTTTAATGGCATCCCAGTCTTAGGCCATAGTGTTCAATATTGAGTTGGCCCACCCTTTGCTGCTATAACAGCTTCAACTCTTCTGGGAAGGCTGTCCACAAGTTTTAGGAGTGTGTCAATGGGAATGTTTGACCATTCTCCCAGAAGCGCATTTGTGAGGTCAGGCACTGATGTGGACTGGAAGGTCTGGCTCGCAGTCTCTGCTGTAATTCATCCCAAAGGTGTTCTATTGGGTTTAGGTCAGGAATCTGTGCAGTCCAGTCAAGTTCCTTCACCCCAAACTCACTCATCCATGTCTGTTCAGAGCCTGAACCTTTGAGAAAGTCCATTGGGTGCATTGTGTGAGGTAGGCGGTGACGTAATCACGCTAGGTGGAGCTAGGCAGAGCTGTGGATGCTGTTTTTTTACTTCTGAAATGTGAGTGTATTTTACATTTAAATAAAAACGATTATAAGTGATCTGCACTAGGGTTTATTCCTCTTGCTTCCTATATGAGTGACACCATGCTGAGAGCTGCGGACCGGGATCGATCAGCCAGTGGAGCAATGCCACTATTATACTGAAAAAGCGCATACTGACCTCCTGTAGTAAGTGAAGTCTGTCTAAGAAGGTGAGAGGACACCTATAGTTGGGGTGAAGGACACTGTAGGGATAAAAGTCAAAAATGCAAGATTCCTTTAGTGTATGGGACTGCACTATTCCCAGAAATTGGATATTCCTTATTTTATAGACTTTTATGAAAGATGGGCTTACTTTGGTTGATTATATTTTTTGTGTATTTCTTATGAAATTGATGGTCACTTATATGACTTATGTACTTTATTTTTTTAAGAACTGCGCTGCACCTTTGTGAGAGAGTATATATATTTTTTGCATTTGTACAGGTGGATGAGTCCATATTGGTGCTAGTTTCTTTTTGTAGTATTTAGGATTTACACACTCAGGGATACTGTGTATATCACAAAATAATCACAGATGTTTATTTGATTTGTGTATATTGGTAGGTGGTGTAGATACAGGGATAGCGTGGAAGGTTTTACACATTTAGTCATTGGGAAGTGTCTAAAAACAACTGATGAGCTGAAAATACCTTTGGTTGGGGCAGGTTTGCTAAAAATTACTGAATTTCTGAATCCAAACCCCAATGTGAGCCATATGTTAAAAATCAGCAATGGCCATTTTCTAGGCTGACAGGCAAAGGAAAGTCACAAAATTGCATCAGGCACTGGGCACTCCTCTGGGGAACGTGTACCAATGCAAAAATAAATACCATCGAAAACAAAAAAATAAATTCATGTGTTTTTTCAGGAATACAAAACTCTTATTAAACAGAAAGGAACAGTTCGCATAAAACCAGTTTCCCATGCATGGGTTTCCACCATCCACATGAAAATTCAACTAAAAGTACCAAGCCACCTGGATTCCTTGTCAGTAGCACCGCTGCTCTCCTAAACCAGTCCCTCTGAACTGTGTTGCCAAGCTCTTCCGGTTCACTTGGCTCACTTAACCTTTAGATGCAACGCCCTGCTGCATGGCCCACTCCTGGCCCATGGATAAGGGTTGACACCCTGATAGGAGCCCACTTGACTCCTAAGATGAGACCTCCTGTCTCCTGGCTGGGGCACCTCTGATCCTTGGGCAAGATCTCCTGCCTCCAATATGGGAGATGTCTCCAAATTAGGAGCCCTGAGCTATTCTCAAGCTTGAGTATATAAGGACCCTACACAACTGTTTACAGGCTGTAGGCATTTTACAGGCTGTAGGCATCCAGTAAAATCTGGACACATAATTGAAGGTTCCCTCCTACCTAAGACACTTTGGAACCTTCAAACTCCATGCCCCAACTTCAGGATTACAGAATCAGGAGAAAATCAAAAACACAGTTTTCTCCACTCATAAGCTATTGTCTGGAACTTCACAAAAAGCCTGTATGCGAATCCTGTGTAATTTTCTCCTACATTTCCACAGTGGCAGGGCCTTGCACTGTCACAGATGTTACACCGTAAATATGGCTGTACCAGAAACATGGAGCAAAAGGTGAACTTATCCTTTTAAAAACTTCTGTTTGTTGGGGAGCAGCGATTTCAACAACACTAAAAAGCAGCACTAAAAAAGTAAATTCCTTTAAACAACTTGCCTGGAAGATATCCTGAGCCTTCCTGTGAAGTGCCACATATGTATGATGTATACAACCTGTTAGATCAAAATTGACATTTATAAAGAAAAAAATGCTGTTTAAATTGTTGCTAACTGGTAGATCTTGGCTGTTTACATGTGTTAGTAAACAAAGGGGCTTGGGATTCTCTTCAACTATACCAGACCCTTATCCTAGATGATGCATCTTCCCCACAACCTGAGCTGTCACTAGGGAAGTAAACAAAGGGGCAGTCTATACCCAGTGGTATCAATGATGAAATTACTAGTGGGTATCTTTCATTATAATTGACAAAGTTTTGTATTACTGGACAATGTGTTCTATGATAAACTTACATTATGGGACTTTTTTGGGGTTTTTATTTTTTATAAAGGATGTAAAAAGTGTGTTTTTTTATGTACATTTTTTTTGTGAATGAGAAGGGGTACTCCTAGTCTCATCAACATTGAGGACCTATGCTTCCTTTTCGCATGCAGCCCCCCCCCCCCCCTTAAAATCCAAACCAGACCTTATGCTATCCCCTTTCCTTTGTTTACAGTCAGACAGAATCTCTGTCTGACAGCTTAATCTGCTAGGATAAGACACTAAACCTTTGTATAAGCAAAATTTGATCCAGAGGTAGGTTCGAACTAAACCAGCAGGCCATCCCTTAACACCAACAGCAATCCTATTTTTCAGTTCTAAGGAGTGTCATGAACATACTGCAGCACTTATAGCCATTAGCGATGTGCCAAATTTTCAAGGGTCTGATTCGTTTAATGTTTTCAAAGTCTGGATCCGAAATGAGAACCCTTTTGAAATCTATGGGAGCTGAACATTAAGGGCAGGTTGTAATTCCTGAGGTAAAGATTGAGGGGGTATGTAGCCAGTAGCATTGCTAGAGGGGGGCAATTGCCCCCTAGGGTATTCATTGCCCCCCACGTACCCCCCCCCTTGCTAAATGAGGCTGCTGGGCAGTTGTATTTAGAAGATCAGAATATCCTTTCAAACTCTCCCCAGTGGTCTCCTGCACACTCGCACACAGTGCTCTAATCTCCCCCCTTCCCTTCACCCCAATCTCCAAACTCCAGTGTCCTGCTGAGAGAAGCTGGAGCACAGCTACTGCTGACACTGCAGAGAGGGATGTGAGCTTAGCTGCTGTCTGAGGAATGTTTGTGAAAATAAGCTGGCAGCCTTTCATGTCAGCATAGAGGATTGGTTTGTTTGCAGGACATGAGACATTGGCAAGGAGGGTTGGAGGAGCAGGCATGTGTGTGTGTGTGTGTGGGGGGGGATTGGGGGAGCGGGAAAAGTCTGTAGATAGCTGATACACATCTCTCAATCAAGCACAAATCACTGTGTAAGCATCCCAATCACTCTGTGTATGTCCCGATAATGTTTTGTGACTGTGTCTTTATTGGATTGTGCTGCCTCTTTGTTGACAATTTGGGGATGTCTCTTTTCTGGATTGGGATGTCTCTTTACTGAATATTTGGGGATGTCTCTATGATGGATTGGGCTGTTTCATTGCTGAATATTTGAGGATGTAGGTTTGCTGGATGGGGATGTCTCCTTGCAGAATATATGGGGATGTACAGTATCTTTGCTGGATTGGGCTGTCTCGTTGCTGGATTGTGCTGTCTCTTTTTTAAATGTTTGGGGATGTCTCTTTGCTAGATCAGGCTGTCTCTGTGCTGAATATTTGGAGATGTCTCTTTGCTGGATTGGGCTGCCTCTTTGCTGGATTGGGATGTCTCTTTTCCTGACTATTTGGGGATGTCTCTTTGCTGAATATTTGAGGATGTAGCCTTGCTGTATGGGTATGTCTCTTTGCTGAATACATGGGATGTTTCTTTACAGGATTGGGCCATCTCTTTGCTGAATATATGGGGATGTCTCTTTGCTAAGTATACAGGGCTGTCTCTTTGCTGCTCTTTGGCCAAAATATAATTCCTTACTGTTAAGATTCCATGCACACCAGGGTTTTTTTAAGCTCCTATAAGCAATTATTAGCAATTTTTTCTCATAGAAGCTAAAAAGTGTTATACTTTGTGTCCATGCACAGTACTTTAGGCTATTAGCTACAAAAAGGTATTACCAGCATTTTTTATCCAGCGTTTTCCCAAAAAATGCTAGTGTGCATGAAGCCTAAATCTTGAAGGCACCGATGACTTGGAATACACTTTTCATTTTCATATATTAAGTTGTAAGAATGTTAAAAGAAAAATGGGTGCACTGAAGGACTCAGTGGGATGGCCAGTGGGCGGATTGGGTGGAATGGCCAGTGGGTAGGCCCTGTGGAATGTTGGTGGTCAGGCCCAGGCCTAAATCTGTGCAAGGGGCCCCAAAATTTTTAATGGCTGCCCTGGACACAAGTCAAACAGCAATACTGGCACTTCCCTGTCAGGCGGAGGAATCTCCGTCTGACAGG
This sequence comes from Pelophylax lessonae, assembly GCF_965119305.1. Classification (NCBI taxonomy): domain Eukaryota; kingdom Metazoa; phylum Chordata; class Amphibia; order Anura; family Ranidae; genus Pelophylax; species Pelophylax lessonae. The sequence goes on along the minus strand of NC_138772.1, from coordinate 395,471,315 downwards.
AGCTTCCTAGTCCCAGTCAAACGTGACATCATTCAGAGGCGGGGAGGCTGGATGGAAAAAGAGAAGGCAATGCTGTCACTGTGACCTGCAAGGAGCAAGTGAAGTGAACCCGTGTGCAAGTGAGTGAGCAGCAGAGGCTAAATAGATTACCTAGGGCACTGTTGTGTCACAGTACATTTAACTGTGTGAACAAGCTGAAGTAGTTAACGATTTTAGGGGGGAGGGTAATTAATTTACAATGCTATTTGTAATATGCATGATAATGCAAAAAGTGGTCACCACCTCCACCTATAACTGGTCTTAATGGTAAGTAGCACTGGAAGGGCGGACGCAGATAAAAAAAAAATGAAGAGATTTCCAGTCACAACTTACCAACCAGCCAGCGACCAACCAAATTGAACTGTCTAACAGTATGCGTTAAAAACAGGGGTTTGGTTGCACACATTTGCAAATACATGCGTAAGCTGCTGGCCTCGGCAAGGCACCCTGTGATCTGCAGTCCCTAACTCTACAATTTAAAGAGTCTCTACAATGAGAGCACATGCATCTAATGGGATAAATGGAGGACAGGTGACTTGAGGGAGCCCACGCCTCCTTAAAGGCACAGGGTCACACTGAACACCCAGCACATCGCACAATGGCGGCAAAGGTGTCAGTGCGGATACAGCCCTACGACCTCTCCAGTTTACAGAAGACCCCTCATGAAAAGACATCCCATTTTTGAAATCTGCAACCATTGAATCTATGCTTTTTTCAGACCATCACCCAAACACTTTCACACTAACCTTAGCAGACAAATAGCCCTTCACAAAAATCTGGCATCTTCACTTCCTTGCTGACAGCAGAGGCCTCTCAAGGCTGACATAAGATACATTGACTCCAGTCCACATGAATTCTTCACTGCCAATGATACCCTGGAGGTGACCCTGCTTACCCAAAGGGAAACGCACAAGTGCGTAGTCCGTGGTAAATTCATGGCGCTAAAAACCTCCCGAAAAAAAGCTCAACAAGCTACAATCTCATAATTCATAAACAAAGTTAAGACCCTAGAACTGGCCCACAAACAATCACATGCTCATCAAACATATCTAGAACTTACTCGGACGAGAAAAGCACTACTTGAGGAACTGAATTGGAAAACTTGACGCAAATATATACTGAACCAAAAACTTTTCTATAAACAAGGGAAAAAATGTGAGAGATTACTAGCTAGAGCCATCCAAGCCAAGAAAGTGAGCACCAACATTCATATTATTAGGGACTCACAGGGACAATCTATCGTAACCACCACTGACATAGCTTCCCACTATGAACGGTATTGCACTGACCTATACAACTTACTCCAACTATCACTCGAGTCCACGGGTCATAATACAAGAAATGCACACATCAAAGACTTCCTCAAGAAATACAGCCCTAAGCCTATTTATACGGATGCAACATAGATGAACTCATATCTGAGGAAGAACTCAAAAGGGCAACTAAACAACTTAACGTAAGAAAAATTCCCGACCCAGATGGGTTTACAGCAGCATATTTTAAAACCTTCGTAGACACCCTTACAACCCCATTCTCGAAGGCCCAACATTTATATTATTAGGGACTCACAGGGACAATCTAGCGTAACCACCACTGACATAGCTTCCAACTTTGAACGGTATTGCACTGACCTATACAACTTACTCCAACTATCACTCGAGTCCACGGGTCATAATACAAGAAATGCACACATCAAAGACTTCCTCAAGAAATACAGCCCTAAGCCTATTTATACGGATGTAACATAGATAAACTCATATCTGTGGAAGAACTCAAAAGGGCAACTAAACAACTTAACGTAAGAAAAATTCCCGACCCAGATGGGTTTACAGCAGCATATTTTAAAACCTTCATAGACACCCTTACAACCCCATTCTTGAAGGCCTTTAACTCCCTCCCCTTATCTACTCTACCATTTCATAGATTACTAGAAGCACACATTACTGTTATACCGAAAGAAGGAAAGGGCTGTTGCCATATGGGGTTTAGGCGTAATCTCTCTTACCGTGTTGTGAGGATGAGGGGTTTATGTATAAAACTCCATCAGTAATTGTAAATATATATATTAATGAAAGTAGTAAAGGTACCCATTTTTGATTGCAAACTCATACTTGGGAATTTTAGTGTAGATAGATTTGCGTGAGCCAGACGGACTGGTTTTTAGTAATTAATTAATCCAGGGTAACACATTCCTTTGAAAGGCCAGCCGGCTATTTACATATAAACAACTACGCATAGTAATAACCCGTGTTTACATCCTGGAAGTGAGACTTTCTGGAGCCAGGACACATCTTGCATATCTTAAGTAGCCATTTCAGAGCTACTCCACAGTGAGGAGTAAACGCACCCCCCCCCCCCCACACAGAAAAGGAGTGGTTAGAAAGAGGCGTAACTATGGGAGGGGGGAAAAAATGGTCCAATCTGGGAAGAGATACGCCCACAGGAAAGTGACAAAGCAAGATAGCTGAACCAATGAGAATGGCCCTATACAAGGCTATGGGATATGGGTCTATATTAGGTTCGGTGAGACAGGGTGACTTCCTGTTTGGAATGGGAGAGCGAGAGCCATCACTAGAGGTAATTATGGAGTAAGGATTAAGGGTACATTGTATATTTTACTTGTGTCGGTCATAGTGTGTGTATATGAGTCTATACTCTAGGCATTGTATTTGTTCAATTAAACTAGGGATATTATACATTTTGTAGTATGTACGATAGTTATATTGTTGTAAATTATGTAGAATTGGCAAACCTTATACAAATAAATAATTGTTGTGTTAAAGTTTTCACACAGCCATAGAACTCTCATTATTAACCCAAATATTGTCTGAGATAGATTAACTCTCATAGATTTTTGGTAACAGGGCGCTACTTCTGTCATCAATTATAGGCCGATCTCTCTACTAAATATAGATCTAAAACTATTCACAAAAATATTAGCAAACCACCTCCTGCCACTCCTACCATCACTAATAGAAAAAGATCAAGTAGGGTTTGTCCCAGGCTGGGAAGCCAAGGACAACACCATCAAAGCACTAAATCTCCACCACTGGCTAACCACTCGGAAACACAAAGGTTTTTTTCTATCTCTGGATGCGGAGAAGGCATTTCACAGGGTAGCTTGGGTCTATATGGGAGCCGTTCTCTGTGACATTGTGCTAAAAACCTGAATGTTAAACTTTATCACGTTTTTTTATACTACACCAACTGCCAAGATCAGAGTCAATGGCCACCTGTAAAACGCCATACCCATCAGTAATGGAAGGAGACAGGTCTGCCCACTTTCCCCTATCCTATTTGTATTAACCCTAGAATCCCTTCTGCATCATTTACAAACTAATGATGGCATAATAGGCATACCCATTTTAGACTGTACCTATACATTAGCAGCCTTTGTCGATGATATTCTACTTTTTTTTAAAAGATCCACTTACATCTATCCCGAACCTTAGAAAATATGTTGAATCATTCCATTGCTTATCTAATCTACAAATCAATTTGACCATGTCCCATGCTCTTAATATATCCCTTCCAAAAGAAGCAGTAACCCAATGTAAAAGTAATTTCCCAGGTATTTGTAAACCTGACACGATTAAATTTTTATGAATTCAGTTAACAGCACATTGGTGAGATCTATATGCAAAGAATTACACATCAATACTATGCCCTATCTCGGATGACTTACGTAAATGGGATAAACCCCGATTCTCTTGGTTCAGCTGTGCATCTATTATATCTTATATATCCTACAAACAATCCAGATTAAACTTCCTCCAACCTTTTTCCAGACATATAAACGACTCTGCATAAAGTTCCTATTTAAAGGAAAACGCCCCAGGATAAACTTTGAGCAATTGACAAAACCCAAAATGAAGGGTGAAATCTGCCTCTCAGACTTTAGGAATTACTACCGAGCTTACCACCTATCCAGGATTGTAGACTGGTCTGTTCATGACCATACTAAAGATTGGGCCAAACTGGAAGAACCCTGCTCATCTCTTCCTCTAAGATCCTCACCCTGGATTCTTTCCTCCCACACTCCCACACAATTAACTGGACCCTAAATTGTTTTGAAGAGGTGAAGTGTGTAAGAAACGTCAGCTTTCCTCAAACCCAGGACCCCTTTTGCCTCTACAACACAATCCGACCTTTCTCCCTGGGTTGTCTACCTGATTCTTAGCAGACACCTGGCCCCATTCTGACATACTAGTACACCACTTCTTCAGAGATGGCACTCTCTTGGACCGCAACATGCTCCCTACAAGTTTAAACAACTGGATTTACTTTCAAATCCGATATTTCCTCCGCAGCATTAACCATGACGCCTCTGTATCATGCTCCCTCACTCCATTTGAAACTCTATGCACTTAAATCTCACCTCAACAACAAATGATTTCTAACATCCATACCATGCTCTTTGATTCCATTTACCACAAATCAGGGATCATGCATGTGAAAGGGATCTGCAGGTGGATTTATCTGAAGACCAAGGGGAACATATCTACACTATAGCCCACAAAGGTTTGCTCAACTTCACGATCCAAGAAAGTAACTATAAGACCCTCACACCTTGGTACCGCACATAAATTTAACCCAGATATCCCAGACACTCATGTTGGAAATCCCTGCTCATTAACATGAACAATGCAGCTAAGATGTGTATCCCATCACACTGGTGATCCCCCCATATCCCGACCATCTCTGACTGGCTTGCTCGCATTGAGAAAATTGCAGAAATGGAGGAACTAATTCACATCGCACGAGACTCACCATCAAAATTCTCACTAATTTGGGCTTGCTGGATACACTTCCGCACCATAGATAGATACTCTATGCTGAGGGAATGAAATACCGAAACCCATCAATAGTAAACGATCCACTTCCACCAATAATTAGTCTGGTAATGTACCTTCAACTTAAGACAAAGATTTTCCTCCCCTAAACAAGGGATGAGTGTGGGAGGACCCCATTGAAAGAGACTTCACATGAGCCAATATTTGAACTGATTCCTAATTATAAGATGCCATAGGGGAAGACCGAGGAGATAATCCCTTCAGCTGCTCTCCCTACCCCTAACTTGCTCCCCTCTAAGACCCTTGCCCTCTCATACTTTCCCCCCTACCTTTCTATCCTCCCTCTTCTCCCCCTCTTTCCACTTTTCTCCTCTCTTAATTTAATTCCTATCTTTCTCTTTTTACTTTTGCTATCTTCATATACATATCTTCCCCATTACTTAAACATACAAGGCGAGCAGTCATATCGACATCCAGTGATGCTAAATTGACCAATATTACACATATTCCAAACAGACACAACCTATCTCTAGAAAACACCCTTTAACACTTAAATAGACACTTGAGGTTGTACTTCAACCCCTCTGAGCCAATCTTAACATAAGAACTAAAAAAAGAGATAATACTTCAACCTGCACCATGCTTTACAGGTTTTGGTCAGGCTAACTTTCTTGTTCTCATTAAAACATACACTCCTGTTGAATGTTGGAACCGTCGGCCATCTAGTGACTTAGATATGTACCGATAGTTGATTTTACGTTCACAATGTGTATCTCTTCGATGTCGTTTTATGCTCAATATGTCTATACTTTGTATTGACACAAACTCTTTAATAAGACTTGTTTTACCACTTTAATACCATGCTATATCTAAAAGACGGCTACAGTTCAGTACTAAAGTTCTGGGAGGGCATCCATAGATGTCCTCCCAGAACCCTGCCCCTTGCATGCCCCCTGGTCCACACATCGGGCATGTTCTGTGACCGCTGTGTCCTTCAGAGAAAGCTGATCATAGATCATGGCAAAGTGTCAATCATAGCAGCTCTTTATCATGTAATCAGCTGTGTCCAATCACAGCTGATCACATGTAAACAGACTTTCCAGTTATCGGCAGTCCATTCCCCACCTGCTGTGTCTGTGTGAGGAAAGGAGTGCCCATAACCAGCAAGGCTGTCAGAACACTGTTTACCTTGATAATCAGGGTACTGATCATTGGTGCCCTGATTATCTGTGCAGCCCCATTAGTGCTAATCCATGCTGCCTATCAGTGCCCATCAGTGTCACCTCATCAGTGCCCATCAGTACCGTCTCATCAGTGCCACCTCATCAATACCCATCAGTGAAGGTTCATCAGTGCCCATCAGTGCAGCCTCATCGCTGCACATTAGTAAAGAAGAAAAATTTACTTTTTTCAAAATGTTATAACAGAAACTTAAAAAAAAACGTTTTTTTTTTTCAAGTTTTTTGCTCTTTTTTTGTTTGTTAATAAAGAAAAAAATAGTGATTAAATACCACCAATAGAAAGCTCTATCTGTCTCAAAGAAATTATAAACATTTCATACGGGCACAGTACTGCATGACCACACAATTGTCTTTTAAAGTGCGACAGCTCTGAAAGCTTAAAATCGGCCTAGGCAAGAAGAGGGTGAAAGTGCCCAGTATTGAAGTAGTTAAAAGGCCTTCAGAAACTTACAAGTGTAACTACTGTGAAATTATTTGCCCAGTTGAATTAAACAAGACTTTTGGTATCAGTTTCGTACATTATTTCACTTGTATACCAATCTGGTAACAAAATTAGACGTTTACACAAGAGATGTATATGGAATAAACATTCTGTAACTGTGCTACAATGTAAATTACCCAGAGAAGAGTAAAGGGGAAGTGAATTAGGTTTATTTCAATATTTTTTAAGATAAAATATTTGATACTTTGGGACATTTTTGAAAAAGACTATAAGAGGTTAAAATATCAAGATATTTTTTTAATTTATACTGTATATATATATATATATATATATATATATATATAAATATATATACACACACACTATATCATGCTATATAAAAGGACTCAATCATGATAAGAATAATATTACTATGTATGTTTTACTGTAGTATTTACACTAAGAGATCAATGTTTTGTTTTATATTTGCTTGTGAAAGTAAGATGGCAAATAGTGCGACATGTGTACAAAACTTTTTAAGGAATAATAATGAATTTCTTAACATGGATCACTGGTTAAAATTCCAACTCTTTAGCTAGTGTTACATGATTATGATGATAATACACCAAAGATTAAGATCACTAATAATGCCACACCCTCATTAGGAACATAACTATATACCTTATAAGTAAAATCACATATTGAAATTAATCTAGGGAGAAAACTATTAACTATTAGCCTATGAGATTATATTGAAAAATGCAATTTAATCTTAATCCCAAAGGACCTAATATAGGGATTTCTAGTTTTACAGTGCCATTTGGTGGACCGGTTAACCCACCTAATCAAAGGTGAGTAAATATTCCAAACTACACCCTCTGGGTTGGTCTCAAGGTGTCAGCTTGATCCATTTTGATCCATCCATCCAAAAATTCCATCTTACTCCTAATATAACTTACCTAGATATATTTCCTTACGGTATAGCAATCCCCTAGGGAGTAGGTAACCCATATCCAAGCAGTATTATCACAGCCTGTAGATAGGCTTGACCCCTTTTATTCTGCTCTGGAGGAAGGAAAAGGGAACAGTCTGATAAATGTAGACCTAGTTAGACCTAGGTTAGTTGAATTATTGGTACAAGCGGACAGGAAATTATTCAATTTATCTCATTGTTGGGCATTTTAGCCAAATAAGTCTTGGCTTTAGCTGTGGAACATCAATTTTATGTGTCTATGTCATACTATTATTCCTGCTGCTATACAAAATTGTTAATGACTTAATTGTAAAATGAGTCCGTAGTCCATTCTTTCACACAATTTGAATGTGCTTAGGAATTACTGCATACAGTATGAATTCAGGAATTATTTAATTGGTCAGCATAATTATATGTAATAATTTATTTCAAATCGGAGGCACTGTCATACATCTATTGATTAAAATAATCAATATTACTGATTTCATTAATCATTTAAATTTTCTGAGAGGACAGTGTATGGATAGTGCAGTCACTGAGATACTTCTTCCTTTTGAGTGACCTCTCCAAGATGCCACACAGTATGTGCACTAGCAGAAACACATAATGTCCTCAAATGGTGACAATACAACAGATGTGTATCAGCAGTAGGAACGGCCTTACGGTTCGCCCGGCGGTCGGTTTGCGGTGAATTTTGCTTGTTCGCTACCCGCCAATTTTGCGAACACATGGCGTTGTTCACGGCGGCCATATTAGTTTACATTGGGGAGAAATTTGACCCATGACAAAGCCGTCAGGTGGAACGGGACAACCAATTGAAACATTTCAGCACATGGACATGCCCCCTACCTTTTAAATAGACCCGAGTAGGTGGCCATTTCACATTCTGCTTTTTGTCAGCGTAGGGAGAGGTCTGCTGTATGCATCAGGGACAAATTGCCAGACACATATAGCTCTGTTAAGATCCACAAAAGTCCTTTTCAGGGCTGGTATAGTATTTGTATAGGTCTACTACAGTCTCTTTTCAGTTTAGGGACAGGTATCCAGTGTGCTCCAGGGACAGAGATCAGCAGTGACACAAATCGCTCTGTTAATGTCCACACAAGTCATTTAAAGGGCTGCAATTTATGTGGTATAGGTGTACAGTTTCTGTTCAGTTTAGGGACAGGTATCCAGTGTGCTCTAGGGACAGATCAGCAGTGACACAAATCGCTCTGTTAATGTCCACAAAAGTCATGTTAAGGGCTGCTATATATTTGGTATAGGTGTGCAGTTTTTCAGTTTAGGGACAGGTATCCAGTGTGCTCCAGGGACAGAGATCAGCAGTGACACAAATTGCTCTGTTAATGTCCACAAAAGTCATTTCAAGGGCTGCTATTTATTTGGTATAGGTGTGCAGTGCACTATATAGGGGTGTAATCCACGGTATAATATACTTTGTAAAATAGAAAGCATATTATAGTGGATTTGTATTGTGCACTGTGCAGCATTGTGACTGGTGTGGTGACTGAGCGTTGCTGCAGCAATACTACAAACAGTGACAAAAGCACTTTTAATGTATTATAACTGGTGTGATAGACCAGTGGCCCCCCAATACCACATATTGAAGTGGGGTGTTATCTGAGTATACTTTTACAAGTGTATTTGTGTCCTGCAACAATATTGCCTCTTTTGCTGTGTTAACTCTGCTACACACAGTGCCAAACTCCCTGGCCAATTTTTGGGACAACTGGTGTGATAGACCAGTGGCCCCCCAATACCACATATTGAAGTGGGGTGTTATCGGAGTATACTTTTACAAGTGTATTTGTGTCCTGCAACAATATTGCCTATTTTGCTGTGTTAACTCTGATACACACAGTGCCAAACTCTGGCAGTATACTTTTCTAAGAGTGTATTTTAGTCCTGCAAAAATGTTCCATTTTTTTGCTGCATTAACTGTGCTACACACAGTAACAACAGTTACTGGCCAATTATTTGTAGAACTGGTGTGATAAAACTGTGGTCCCCCAATACCACAGATTAAAGTGAGGTGTTATCTGAGTATACTTTTACAAGTGTATTTGTGTCCTGCAACAATATTGCCTCTTTTGCTCTGTTAAATTCGCTACACACAGTGCCAAACTCACTGGCCAATTTGTTGAACAACTGGTGTGATAGACCAGTGGCCCCCCAATAAAACATATGGAAGTGGGGTGTTATCTGAGTATACTTTCATAAGTGTATTTGTGTCCTGCAACAATATTGCCTCTTTTGCTGCATTAAGTCTGATACACACAGTGCCAAACTCACTGGCCAATTTTTTGAACAACTGGTGTGAGAAATCAGTGGCCCCCCAATACCACATATTGAAGTGGGGTGTTATTTAACAGTATACTTTTCTAAGAGTGTATTTTAGTCCTGCAAAAATGTGGCCTCTTTTGCTGTGTTAACTGTGCTACACACAGTGACAACAGTTACTGGCCAATTATTTGTAGAACTGGTGTGAAAAAACTGTGGCCCCCCAATACCACATATTGAAGTGGGGTGTTATTTAACAGTATACTTTTCTAAGATTGTATTTTAGTCCTGCAAAAATTTGGCCTCTTTTGCTGTGTTAACTGTGCTACACACAGTGACAACAGTTACTGGCCAATTATTTGTAAAACTGGTGTGATAAACCTGTGCCCCCCAATACCACAGATTGAAGCGGGGTGTTATATACCTTTTTCCAGATAAACTGCGATTCTCTAGAGACTTTTGTCACAGGGTAATTTAAAAACATAACAGGCAAAGGAAGAGACAGACACTTACGCAGGGGTGGTAGGGGTAGAAGAAGAGGAAGGCTGAGTGAGCCACTCAACCAAGTGTGACGTTTCAGAAGGCGCGTTCGATTACATCAAAGGACGCACCAGACTTGGTTGAGTGGCTCACTCAGCCTTCCTCTTCTTCACCCTCCTCATCCTCTCTATCTGCACCCTCTTCACTCTCTGCTGTGTGCACCCCCAAAGACACCACCACAAACACCACCATCACCACCACATACCCTCCACTTGAGTCACTGGAATTATTTTCTGATCCATCGCAAGACATTTGCGATGCGCAGCCATTGTTGGCATCGGATCAGGAAGAGGAGGTAGCAACCTCCAGCCACCAAATACTACATTATTAGCTGTCAGGTAAACCCATGTGGTCTATTTTTTGGGGCCTATACTGGCCAACACTTACTTCTGTATCCTGTGAATGCCTAATGTACCTCCAGCCACCAAATACTACGTTCTTAGCTGTCAGGTAAACCCATGTGGTCTATTTTTTGGGGCCTATACTGGACGACACTTACTTCTGTATCCTGTGAATGCGTAATATACCTCCAGCCACCAAATACTACGTTCTTAGCTGTCAGGTAAACCCATGTGGGCTAATTTTTGGGGCCTATACTGGCTGACACTTACTTCTGTATCCTGTGAATGCCTGATGTACCTTCAGCCACAGAATACAATGTTCTTAGCTGTCAGGTAAACACATGTGGGCTAATTTTTGGGGCATGAAATGGCCGACACTTACTTCTTTATCCTGTGAATGCCTAATTTTTCAGACTGGAATTGAAAATCAATGGGTCTGGGGGTAATTTTTTTTTACTTAACCCTCCAGGGCAATGAAACTTGTCTGCTCAATGCTACAGTTAGTAAGGTGCAGTTGTAAAATCAGAGCAAAGCTGCAACCTATGCCTGCTCCTACTCTGCATGGTCCTGAGCAGACCCTCTTCCCCACTAGGGTAAACATATGGTAGACCTCTAACACCCCTTGATATACATTTATCTCTACCACTAGAGGCTGCTGAGAGGGAATTGTGTATAGTGGGGGGTAGAAGCTGGAAGGAGGAGGTGGAGAAGTGCAGCCCTTTTTCGGATGACTAGCATTCTAGTTCTGTTCTTCATTGGGCACCCAGGTATGGTGAAAGACCTCATCATCATCCACCCCTCCTCATTGAAGCCAACTTGGCAATATGATCTGGCTGTGGAAACTCCACTGCCAATTGGTTCTCCCTGTCTGGTTTCCTCTCCCTCCTGATACCCTCCTTTTCAACCACTGAAACAATTAATTGCTATTATTCCTCCAGTGCAAGTGGTCTATGTTATTCTCAAAATATTTAGCTGACTCTCCTGTGACAGTTGGTGGGGCAATGACAGGAGTAGCTCTGGATGAGGAGGCAAAATAGGACACTTTTGCATTAGTAGTAGACTGTGAGCTAGTCTAAGCCTGGGTGACAGAGGAGGAGAATGATGAAGGCTTGGTTAGCTAATCCACCTCTTTCTCAGTGTGCTCTGCCTGTATGGAATGCCCAGCACCCGAAAAGGTGGGCAAGCATGTGAACACAGAGGTTGCTTGTCTGCTCATAGCTGCATGGGAACTTTTATCTCTTCCTGTAGAACTGCCAAACATGATGCTGATAAAGTGGCGCTTATTCCCTACTTTTATTTTCAGCTATTGCAAGAGCTGTATAGGGAGGAGTTGTGCTTTGGTGCACTGTAAACTATGGTGCTTTGGTGGTGCACTGTGGGCTGTGGTGGTTTGGTGGACTAAACATCATCTTGGTTATCTGTAGTACTCCATTGCAATTTCAAAGGTTTCAAACTGCTGGTGCTGAGATAAAAATAAACATAAAACTCTAACAAAATAAAACCCCAAAAAAATTCAGCTCAAACTCAAGTCAAATCATAAAAGAACAAATACCTCATAGAAAACACTAAAATTAAAATAAAAACCTTTTGTATTTTTTTTTTTAAGGAAAAAATAAAAGAGAATAAACTACCTTAAAAGAAAACAAAGACAAAAGCAAAGAGAGGAACAGCATCAGCACAGCAGGAGAATATGCCACTGACACACATAAAACAATGTAGTCCTAAGAAGGACTGTTGGGTCTTAGAAAATCATAGTGAACATAGGTGTGCTTACACTCCACTCCCCCTAGCTGCGCCAACTGCAATTGACTGCAAAGTATCAGTAGCAATTATGCAGCACTGCATGTAGTACTGCATATAGCACTGAGTACTGTATAAAGCACGAAGCAGTAGTAGTACACTAGATTATACTAATTGACTCTCTTTCACTCTCTTTCTCTAAAGGCCTTGTCAGTTGTCTCTCACTAAACTCTTAAAACATTGACAAAAGACTGCTGGAATAGTGGTCTTTTATAATGTTGGCTACAAAAACCATCAATGGCCAAAGTCTTTCACCTGAGTAGAGGTCAGGTTAAAGACTTTTGCAAAGGATGGCTTTGGCAATGACTTTTGGGACCTTCAGTGGAGCAAAATTTGACTACATCCAATAGTTACATAGTTAACCTGGTAAAAAAAAAGTCCATCTAGTTCAACCAATAAAGGGGTAAAAATATATTCTTAAAAAATAAAATAAAAATCATACAATCCTGTATACACAATCCTATGCCCACAGTTGATCCAGAGGAAGGCAAAAAAAAAAAAAACACAGGGGAAAAAATCTTTCCTGATCCCCCAAAGGCAAATTGGATATTCCCTGGATAAACTTTACCTATAAATGTTAGTATCCAGTTATATTATGTACATTCAGGAAACAATCCAGGCCTTTTTTAAAGCAATCTACTGACTAATGTCATTTAAGTTTGGTTTATGGCCAAACTTCTTACCAGAAAATGTTAACGTATATTTTGACCGAACACTCATTCCTAACAGCCACACGAGTAACTCTGAAAAGGTAATCGTAGTCATAGTATCATCATCTTGGATGGTAAGGTTGAATAAATACTCCAGCCCATCAAGTTCACCCTGTGTTAGTGTGTGTATATGCATTGCATATATGTTTGTGTCACTGCTTTTTCCCGTAGTACTGTATATTGTGTTTGCTAAGATGCCCATCTAAACGTTTTTTGAAAATATTGACATTCCTTGCTGACATCACTAACTGTGGAAGAAAATTCCACATGCTTACTGCTCTAACAGTAAAGATAACCTTACACAGGTTAAGATTAAAGCGCTTCTTGACCAACTTCATTAAGCGGTCACGTGTCGTTTTAAGTGACCTGAGACTAAGTAATTTTCTCTCTCTGCGTCAATCACCATTCACTGTAGATATTTGTATATTGCGATCATATCCCTTCTTATGAGTCTCTTCTCCAGGGAGAATACGTATAATTATTGTAGTCACTCCTCATAACTGAGGTCCTCCAGCCCCATTATTAGTTTTGTTGCCCTTCACTGGACTCTCTCGAGTTCCAGCACATCCTTCCTGAGGGCTGGTGGCTAGAACTGGGCAGCATACTCAAAATGTGGCTGAAGCAGAGTTTTGAAAAGTGGAGGAATTATAGTTTTATCATTTCAGCAAATATTTTTGTAACGCATGCCAATAGTCTGTTGGGCTTGCTTTCTGCCACCTAAATTTGCATGCCAGTGCTGAGTCTTTGATCTACTATTACCTCCAGATCCATTTCTATCCTCGACTCCCCAGACGTCCCCCCAGTGAGTACCTTGCATTCAAATTTCTAGCCCCCAAATGCATTACCCTACATTTTTCAGTGTTAAACCTCATGTAGCTTCCCATCCCTTTTTTTATCAAGATCTTCCTGTAAAGATTCTATATCCTGCTGTAAAGTTATCATCTGCTAAGCTTTTTTTTTACCAGCAACCACCAAGATTGAACTATTTATACCAACCTCAAAATCATTCATGAGCAAATTAAATAGAATTGGTCCCAGGACACAGCCTTGAGGTACCCAACTTATAATTCCAATCCGGAAGATACATTGCCTAATATCACCCTCTATATCCCTAATATCAACCAGTTTTCTATCCACGTACAAACCCTCAATTTGTAAATTAGGCATCTAAGGGGAACTGTATCAAATGCTTGGGGAAATCCAGATACACCATGTCCACAGGCCTTCTACTCCCCAGAAATAAGGCTTACTTCTTCATAGAATGTTAACAGGTTGTTCTAGCAAGAACAATCTTTCATGAATCCACTCTGGTTACTACTAATGATACCATTTTCATCAGCAAATTCTTGGATATGGTCCCTTATCATCCCTTACAATATTTTACATACTATTGAAGTTAGGCTGGCTGGTCTGTAGTTTCCAGGTCTAAATCATGGCCCATTCTTGAATATTGGTATGATTTTAGCTTTTTGCCAATCAGCTGTATTATTCCTGTCACTAATATGTACCTTAATATTAGGAATGATGGTCTGTCTATAACATGGATAAGTTATTTGATGACTCTCACATGCAAGCCACCTGGTCCTGGTGATTTATTCACATGAGGTTTTTCAAGCCTGTTTTGAACACTGACTTCTAGTAGCCACAAGGAAAATTTAAATCTTGTCTATTATATCCCTACTTTTCCATAGTAAGAACTGAGGAGAAAAATGTATTTAATACAGTTGCCTTCTCCTTGTAACTTTTACCAAACCTCCCCTGATTATCCTTTATGGGGCCAATTTGCTCTGACCTCACTTTTTTTATGATCAATATATTTAATAAAAATTGGGGGGGGGGGGGGGCTTTTCTTTACTAACCACTGTTGTGTGTCTTTTGTGGTCTATTTTAGCTGCCCTGATTGTGCATTGCACAGTTTAGCCAAGTTAACTCTTTTGAAACATAGTGTTCTTATACTACCCTCCTGTTTCCTTTTTCCATGATTAATGTTGAAAGTAATTATTTTGTGATGGCTGTTTAATAAGTTTTTTCTTACTTCCACATCTACAGTCCTCTCTGTGTTGTTTGTAATCAGAATCTGGTCTGAGGCTGCAATGCGATTCTGTTAACCTACACACAAATTGAGGTTTTGGTACTCTAGTTAAACTACCAATGTTGCCCAAGGTAGCACCTTCTGACCTTTGCTCACTGCCAGCTATGGATTCCCAAAACAAAGCTGCTCCGTCACCTTATGTGCAGTCCGTCTCTGCTATAGAGTCGGTAACTGACCGAAAAATTATCCCAGTTTTACATGAACCCAGAACCCTCCTTCCTGCACTAGTTCCTCAGTTATTTGTTAAGTTCCCTAAGCTGCTGCTGCCTCTCTGGTGTGGCTCGAGATACAGACACAGACAGTATTTCAGAAAACACTGCCTTAGAGGTATTTTTCTTTAGTATAGCACCCAAGTCCCTGATATAATTTTTTAGGATGCTCCAGCTTCCTCTAACATTGTCATTGGTGCCAGTATGTACCATGATAATTTGATTCTCTCCAGCCCCACCCAACAACCAAATCACTATAAAATGTGTCAAACAGGTTTTGCTTGTACGAGAATATGATGGGGTAGTGAAACTTTTCAACATTAGAGAACAAGTCCAGTTGAATGTGATTAACTGCAACTAGCTAATCATGACATTTTTTTTCTTTTTAATGAGTGACCTTTTTATAGCATTTGCAGTGATCTTAAGTGATTTTAATTTTTTCAAACTGCATTTGAGCCACTCTTAGTGCTAACCTTTAGGGGTCGAGGTTTTAAATAATACCAAACATATTTATTAAGGGAGCACAATCAGCAACAATGCTGTGCAAAGTACAGAAATGCAAAGTATTTAAGTATGTGCAGTGCAGTGAAAGTGTAAAAATGCAGACATGCTGCATCTTTCTGCAGCACAGTGAATGTCACTGCATGTCACCTCACTGCAGTGCAAAGCACCATGCTTCTGTGCAGAGACATGAATGAAGTATCACTATGTGACATTTCAAACAAAGATAAAAAAAAAAAAAAAGAAGCAAACAATGGCATGTGCTGAAATGCACATCATCTCACCCCTGCTTGATCTCCCACCTATAGCTGCCCACACTGTCATATGCTGCATTCTACTGTGGGCACTTTTGTGAACCAACCCTGAGCCCTTGTTCACATTGGAGTGATTTGTCATGCGATTTGACAGGTCAAATCAAATGACAAGTCACAGCCTATTGCCGGCAATGACACAGTTGCAATCAGTGCAACACCACACCGACTTTGTGGTCCCGTATTAATTTGCAAAAGTAGTTTCTGCACTACTTTTGCAGATTTAAGGTACGAATTCAATAGACAACTGTGAATGAACCTGCACAGATGTTTTTTAAGCAGCACCTTAAATCCCGCTGACCTGCTACATTGAAATCGTGCTAATTCAAGTGAAGTAGCACAAATTCAAAGTTGGATCAATGTGAACAAGGGCTTACTGATAATTGCTGACTAACTGCTATGGGGGTGCCACACTTTGCACATTGCTTTTTGCATTTGATTTGATACTGGTTTACATGAAAAAGAAAACATGCAAATATGATATGCAAATATATAGCTATTATTCTTAGACATACAAACATAAAATGTTTGGGTTTATTATTTAGTCAACTTGCAGTGAAAAAAAAAAGTCATGCATTTTTTTGTAATGTAGTTCCAATGGGTCAGATTATCATGATAACTGGTCTTTCTTTTCAAAATCTTAACTTAAAAAATACAGTTTTTAAATAACAATACAAAATCTTATTAAAATTCTGTCTGCTTCAACGTGAGTCACTGACTAGGAGTGCTCAGAACAAAATATTTTTTGAAATGTGAACAAAATTATCATAATATTTATTAAGCTGGAGTGCTTTTAGCATATATAGAATGAAAGTTATTCTGGATGTTTTTATGAGTCTGAAAAAAGATTTATGCAGTATAAAATAAGCACTTTTAACATATGGTGTTTATAATTGAGGAGCACAAATACCATATTTTCATACTGACAGAACTGATGAGTCTGCTCTATGGGGGGAAGGAGCACAACGCAAATCTCTGAAGAAGGAAAAACAATTGTGGTATAAATACTGTATATAAGAATGTACCATTATTATAATGACTTAGGAATACAGTGTACCATGTTTTATAAAAATGGAACAAAAAAACTGAAACTAAACAGTTCATTTTAGCAGCAGTGACATTTTATATTTCATTTGAATAATTGAATGGTTACTATGAGCAACATTTCCTATACTTATTTCCCCTGGGAACTTAAAGGAAACCCAATATCTGATATACACATTTGTTCCAGGTTAGTTACTTTCCAAGTTATAGAGGAAGAATAAGGATAACAACCCTAGGACATTCCCCCTTAATAAAATGTCAGCAATGCAAAATCCCATATTTCCATCTGACAGGTTCCTTTTAAGAGTTACTCTGTTACTCCACAAGAGAAAAACAAGGAATTGTTTTTTTATATACTGTATATATATATATATATATATATATACACACACAATATACTGACAGTGGTGTGTCAAGGTGTCAAAAGGGATAGATATCACCAAGGGTTCTCATTTATGCAAGTTGAAGGGATCCGTGATTAGGGATGATCGAACTTTTCAAAAGTTCGGTTCGGCCAGAACATTCGAACTTCCCGAAAGTTCGGCCCGGATTTCAGAACCCCATTGAAATCAATGGGACCCGAACTTCGTTAATCAAAAAACACCATTTTGAAGCCCTAAAACCCAATAAATGCCCCTAAAAAGTGCCTAGGGTTCTGGGTCATGCCCCAGGGACTATTAATCACACAAAAAAAAGTTCTTAAAAATTGTCATTTTTGATAGAGAGCCAATTATTGAAAAAAAGAAAATTCTTTGGATTTAGTATCTGGGGGGTCTAAAAAGTGTACCTGTGAAGTTTCAGCTCTGTAGCATGTCCAGAACCATAAAAAAAATATTGTTTGTATTATGTCACTTATAGAACAGGGATATGGCTCCGCTATTTTCACACCTTGCCGGTTTAGTAGCAAGCGTTTTTTTGGGCATTTTTGGGGGGTTATTGGAGGCAGGCAAAGCATCAGAACTTCTGTGTAGGGGTATATATACATACACCTATGTCTGTATATATACACATACACATATATAGGTGTGAAAATAGCAGAAATCTATACTTGCGCTAATTCACACTAATATGGCTTCTCTCCTATAACACCTATATATGTGTATGTGTAAAATACATATAAGTGTGTGTGTGTATATATAACCCTATACAGAAGTTCAGATGTTTTGCCTGCCTCCAAAGACCCCCAAAAATGCCCAAAAAAACGCCTGCAAGAACACACCTGGGCATTTTTATTTTTTGGCGCCGGCATTTTTTTGGGATCTTTGGAGGCAGGCAAAACATCTGAACTTCTGAATAGGGTTATATATATATATACACACACACACTTGTATATATTTATACACATACACACACAGAGCCATATGCCTGTTAATTATTTAATTAGCGCAAGCATATGTTTCTGCTACTTTCACACCTATATATGTGTATGTGTATATATATACAGACATGGGAGTATGTATATATATATACCCCTACACAGAAGTTCAGATGTTTTGCCTGCCTCCAAAGACCCAAAAAAAATGCCCAAAAAAATGCCTGCGCCAAAAAAAAATGCCCAGGTGTGTTGTTGCAGGCAGTTTTTTTGGGCATTTTTTGGGCGTCTTTGGAGGCAGGCATAACATCTGAACTTCTGTGTAGGGGTATATACACCCATGTATGTATATATACACATACACATATATAGGTGTGAAAATAGCAGAAATCTATGCTTGCGCTAATTCACACTAAGATGGCTTCGCTCCTATAACACCTATATGTGTGTATGTGTATAAATATATACATGGGTCTTTGGAGGCAGGCAAAACATCTGAACTTCTGTATAGGGTTATATATATATACACACACTTGTATATATTTACACACATACACACATATAGGTGTTATAGGAGCGGAGCCATATGCCTGTTAATTATTTAATTAGCGCAAGCATATGTTTCTGCTACTTTTACACCTATATATGTGTATGTGTATATATACAGACATGGGTGTATGTATATATACACCTACACAGATGTTCAGATGTCATGCCTGACTCCAAACATCTCCTCAAAAAAGCCCTATAAACGCCTGCAGCCAAAAAGCAAGCTGACCGGTGAGAAGCCATATTCCTGCTCTGAATGTGACACAAGAGAAACAATCTTTTCTCTATAGCGGTCACCCTGATATGGAAGGGTTTTGTCACCCTGCCATAGCAGTCAGAGTCAGTTAACCCTACACTACACTTTGGTCCCCTTACACTTAACACTTTCCCTACAGAAACTGAATAATTAAAGCTAACTATAGTGGAAAATAGCACCCTAACTACACTAGATATCCCTTTCCTCACACTAAAAAATGCTAAATGACACTTTGTAGCAAAAGTCACAGAACTGCTTCCACTCTCTTCCATGTCTCTGTATAACAATGCATATACTGGGGGGCGTATCCACTAATGATTGGACTATGGACCCCCTAGTCACTCCAATCACATTCCTAGCATTCTCCTGCCCCCTCAATTGGCTTTTACTGATGGTTCTGGTCCAATCACAGGCTTTTAAAGCCCATTTCCTGAACCATTGCATTTTGGTCGGTTCTGGTTGCCGAATTCCGAACTTTTTCAGCAAAAAGTTCTAAATTCGGCCGAACCTCGAACCGATGGTCGACCCGAACCGTTCGATCATCCCTATCCGTGATGCCTGTTTTGAGTGGGGAAAACAGTTGCAGTTTCCTCCTGGACTGGTGTCTCCTGGATTGGGTTCCTGAGTACAGAGCCTTTATAGAGGTTTGGGAGGAATGAAACCACTAACCCTGGATCAAGAAGTTTCTGAAAACTAGTATCCTGATTGTGCAGGTGTGCTTAGCTTGTTTAGTCGTGGGGCTGTCTATGGTTCAGGGTTCCTTCCCCTGGAGGCAATCTGCTGCAGGAGCAGTGTGTATATAAATACACTGGGAGAGTGTCTACCCAGGCCTCAAGAAGAGGCAATCTAACATGAGCGGGCCATCTGAAGAGGTACTAAGAGATTGTAAGCAATTAGGTAGCAGCCTGTGCAGCCCAAGTTGGGCAGTGTGTCACAAAGATAGTTGTGATAACATGGTGAGTATATGGAGAAACAGGTTTAGGGGCTACGAAGTCCAGATAGGCAGGATCCTGGAAAATTTCTGACATTGTGATACTGAAAACCCCTGCCCTGCAAGGGTAAACCTTGTGTGAGTTTTTGAATAGAAGTGGACAAAAAGCCCTGAAATCTACTTTATTAACTGGATTGATTTTCATTATATGTATTACATTTGAGTGAACCCCATTTGAGTGAACATTTGTGTGTGTGTGGCAGACAGACTCAGTGGATAGTATGGGCATGGTTCATGGCATGGTGTATGTGCCATACATGGTCCTTCAGTTTATTAGGTAGACAGGGGTAGTAGTGGGACACACCCTGACACAACTGTTTAAATTAGGATGTAGTGACAAGCTGGGTGAAGTGTTTCCAGTCTGTGAGAGGTAGCAAGGCACACCTCTTTGAATGTGGCAGAGATTGTTAAGCTAAAGATTTTAAAGAGTTAGTGCACCCTTTGTGGGCTCTGAAAAACTTGCTGTCAATAACCGCTGGAGAGGCTCACTACATTGTCCTACAGGGTAAATACTGTGCCAAGCCAGTTTAAAGGAACATTTTTTTTTTTTTTTGTGAATGATGGAAGTTGTCAATTAGCAGCTTAGAGAAATTAAATTATATGTAAACACTTACCTTGTAAAACAACCCATTCAGTTAAAAAAAGAAATGCAAGGCAAAATGCTTATCTATAAATATATATAAGTATATACACTGCTCAAAAAAATTAAAGGAACACTTTGAAAACACATCAGATCTCAATGGGGAAAAATATCATGCTGGATATCTATACTGATATGGACTGGGTAATGTGTTAAGAACGAAAGGATGCCACATCATTTGATGGAAATGAAAATTATCAACCAACAGAGGGCTGAAATCAAAGACACCCCAAAAACTCAAAATGGTACCCAGTAGTTTGTATGGCCCCCACGTGTCTGTATACATGCCTGACAATGTCAGGGCATGCTCCTAATTAGAAAATGGATGGTGTTCTGGGGTATTTCCTCCTAGATCTGGACCAAGGCATCAATGAGCTCCTAAACATACTGAGGTGCAACCTGGTGGCATTCGATGGACCAAACCATGATGTCCCAGAGGGGTTCAATTTGATTTAGGTCAGGCAAGCATGAGGGCCATGCAGTGGTATTAATTCCTTCACCCACCAGGAACTGGCTGCATATTCTCCACATTCGCCACATGAGGCTAGACATTGTTGTGAACCAGGAGGAACTAAGGACCCACTGCACCAGCATAGGGTCTGACAATGGGTCCAAAGATTTCATCTTGATACCTAATGGCAGTCAGGGTGCCTTTGTCTAGCCTGTAGAGGTCTGTGCGTCCCTCCATGGATATGCCTCCCCAGACCATCACTGACCCACCAGCAAACCAGTCATGCTGAATGATGTTACAGGCAGCATAATATTCTCCATGGCTTCTCCAGACCGTTTTAGGCCTGTCACATTTGCTCAGGGTGAATCTGCTCTCATCTGTGAAAAGCATAGGGCAACAGTGGTGAAACTGCCAATTCTGGTGTTCAATGGCAAATGCCAATCAAGCTCCACAGTGCCGGGCAGTGAACACAGGGCCAACTAGAGGACATTGGGCCCTCAGACCACCATCCTGAAGTCTGCTTCTTAATGTTTGGTCAGAGACATTTACATCAGTAGTCTGTTGGAGATCATTTTGTAGGGCTCTGGCAGTGTTCATCTTGTTCCTCCTAGTCCTGATGATGTGTTAAGGACCTTCTGTGGCCCTGTCCAGCTCTTCTAAAGTAACTGCCTCTCTCCTGGAATCTCTCCATGCTCTTGAGACTGTGCTGGGAGACACAGCAAACCTTCTGACAATGGCATGTACTGATGTGCCATCCTGGAGGAGTTGAACTGCCTGTGCAACCTTTATAGGGTCCAGGTATTGCCTCATGCTACCAGAAGTGACACCGACCCTAGCCAAATGCAAAACTAGTGAAAACAGTCAGAAACTATGAGTAGGGTAATAAAATGTCAGTGGCCTTTACCTGTAAAATCATTCCTGTTTTGGAGGTCGTTTCATTATTGCCCATCTGGTGCACCTGTTGTAAAGGAGTAAACCAGGAGTTTACTACCTCACTTGATGCTATACTCTGATTAAATAGTGTTCCTTTAATTTTTTTTGAGCAGTGTATATTTATTATGTGAGAGTGCAGTTATCTCGGAGGGTGTATTTCGCCCAGGATTCTCAACTGGGCAAGTTAAGGGGCTCCAGGATGCCTGTTTTATTTGATAGGAAACACTTTTTTCAGTTTCCTTGGTGGTTGGTAAAATCTGGTTTGGGACCTGGAGTCTGGAGATTTCGTAGTAATCTGGGTGGGAGGAAATCTCTATTCCTGGGGCCAGGATTTAAGCATAACCAGGACACTGATTGTGTGGGTGGGTTCTATTAGGAGACAGGACCAGGGTTCTGGGCTCCAACCTTCCCAGGAATCCAGATGTGCAAGGGAGAAGACAGAGGGTTGCATTGGGAAATGAAACAGAGGGCCTAAGCCTGAGGGCCAGAGCATCAGGGAAGCTGTGAGGAAAAGAGCTGAGATACAGCATTCATACAGTAACACAGGGATGCTGTGTTACAGTGTCAGAAGGACTGAGGCACAAAACCGGAGCAGTGGTGCTGCTGCTAAAGAGAGCCAGGTGGCTGAATTTGACTTGTGTTATTTTGTGTTGTTACTGGAAACTCTCGGAGTGGGCTACAGTTTATGTTACTGGACATTTTTCCTTTTCCTTAACCACTTTGCCGCTGCTCACTAGAGCTCTACTGCGGCAAAGTGGCTCGATAACGTCTGGCGACGTAGACCTATGTCGCCAGACATTCCCCTCTCTCGGCGGCACGCGCGCCGCTGGAGGCTCACTCCCACTGTATTCAGCCACAGCGGGAGTGGGGCCAGGGGAGGAGCAGCGGCGATCGCCGCTGCTCTTCCCCGATCGTCGGGGAATCGAGTGTGGAGATCCGCCTGCTTGTGTAAACACAAGCGGGCAGATTTCCTAAGTGACAAGCAGGGTTCAGCATAGCTGAACCTGCGATCTGTCCTTGTGTCACATAGTCCCCTCCCCCCACACACGTCAGTAAGCACCAGGCATATATTAACCCCTTGATCACCAATAAAAATTAACCCCTTCCCTGCCAGTGTCATTTTTACAGTAACAGTGCATATTCATAGCACTGATTACTTTAGTAATGTCACTGGTACCCCCAAAAGTGTCAAAAATGTCAGTCAAGGGTCCAATCTGTCCGCCGCAATGTCGCAGTCCCGCAAAAAAAATCGCAGATTGCCGCCATTACTCGTTAAAAAAAAAAAAAAAAAACGACAGAAATCTTTCCCTTAGTTAGTAAACGCAATAACTTTTGCGCAAACCAATCAAAATACGCTTATTGTGATTTTTTTTTACCAAAAATATGTAGCAGAAAGCAAATTGGCCTAAAATGATAAAAAATTTTGATTTTTACATTTTTTGGGGGTGGAATTTCATATAAAAAAATTTGAAAAATATTGCTATTTTTTCAAAATTGTCGCTATTTTTTGTTTATAGTGCAAAAAGTAAAAATCGCACAGGTGATCAAATACCACCAAAAGAAAGCTCTGTTTGTGGGAAATAAAGGACGTTTGGGTACGGTGTTGCATGGCCGCGCAATTGTCAGTTAAATTTGCACAGTGCCGAATCGCAAAAAGTGGCCCAGACGTAAGACAGCAAAATCCTCCGGTGGTAAAGTGGTTAATAAAAGTGGGCCAACAAGCCTTAAACAGCGTAACTGGTGTTTAAGGGCTTGTTGGCCCACATTTATTAAAGAGAAAGAAAAATGTCCAGTAACACAACACATTTGCTTTCAAAATAGACATATCAAAATGTAAGAAAAAACCCTCTTAGACAGTTTTTACTTGAACACTTAGAATATTTCCTTGATTTTTCAGTTCTCGTCACAACTTAACCGGTTGCCGACCGCCGCAAGTACATATATTGCGGCAGTGAGCCCCGGCCAGGCAAAGTGATGTACCGGTACGTCACTAGCCTGGGAGCCAATAGCGGGTGGGCGCGCGACGCCGGAGGCGCGCTCCCGCCTCGGCTTGTTCACGGACACCTCCGTGCGTGTGACCGGTGGACCCGAAGTCCGCCGGTCACTCGCGATCGTCCACTGTGAAGGGAGAAAGGCAGGCGGCTAGTGTAAACAAAGCCACCTGTCATTCTCCCCTGTGTAAAAGCACTGATCTAACGGTCCCGCTATGTAGGACCGTTGATCTGTGCTGTTACACACACAGCCACATCCCTGCACAGTAAGAAGCACGCCCCTAGGAACACACATAGTCACTGCATCTCTAATAAAGTTAACCTCTTCCCTGCCAGTGTCATTTTTACAGTAACAGTGCATATGTATAGAAAAATATTATTTTTGCAAAATTGTCTCTCTTTTTTTGATTATTCCGCATGATCAAAAAATTGCACAGGTGATCAAATACCACCAAAAGAAAGCTCTGTTTGTGGGAAAAAAGGACGTCAAATTTGTTTAGGTACAGTGTCGCACGACCGCGCAATTGTCCGTTAAAGTCACGCAGTGCCGAATCGCAAAATACCCCCTGGTCAGAAAGGGGGTAAAATCTTCCGGGGCTTAAGTGGTTAATATTTTGGATTACTTCAAGTCACAGTAACAATGTCCATTAGGCCAAAAGAAAATGGGGACTCATCCCAGTGGGGACACAGACAGCGATAAAAATTCTCACTGCTCTATTAGAAAAAGAAAGTCTGGCTTTAGATCTTATAGTTCGAACCTCTCATTACTTTCAATGTTTAGGCTCAAAAAATTATTGAAGGTGCCATCAGATATGTGGTGTAATGATGTCATATACTACAATGATCAATAGTATACACAGAGCTTTAAAACTCTGCTGTTTCTCTTTCTAGAAAGTTGAATATATAATAATATTTCCAATAATGAGGTCAAGAGGCAGCAATATGCCATAACGTTGAGTCTTTTAAAAGGTAACCAAGAAGGCTTTCTAGCTGAGCTGAGATTTTTTTTTTTCAGAGTATGTATATTAAATTGCCAATTTGTTATACTTTAACTTCAGTGTAAAGGGTATTGTCATCATACTTTTGTGACTCCTATTAAAGTTTAAAATCTTACACCTATGTACAGTGTCCATTTTAGGATATACCTTCACTAGATGTCTCTCCCTCCTCCTACAAACACAAAAATGAATAACTCCTGCAACCACTGCTCACAGATAATTCTTCTAGGACAGTTCTCTTCCTTATTCCACAAATATCACTAATGCAATGCTCCTCCTTCAACGTTTTGTCATTTATCTACCTAGAATTTCTCTCACTCTGCCTTCAAAACCACTGTCTCACCTGCTAGAGATCTGTTGGTGTTATGTATCACAAATTAAACCATGGTTGGAAGATTGCCACGCATGAAAGCTGATAGAAAGACATAGAATGGTCATAAGATTGCAACATTTAAGACAAGTATAAAGTATGTGTGATGTTTGCAGAAGCAGTGGCTGTTTGCAAAAAGAGAGTGAATCACGATTCTGACAGATTTGGCTAAAATGTGTGTGATAGATTCATACCAATGGTATTTGCCAAATTAATAATTTACTGCATACAATAATACATGTTCAAAACACTAATTACAAGCATTTGTAAATGAACATAATTATAAAAAAATAAAATGTTATCCAAAGCACTTAAAGTAAAGATGTCTCAAACCTGGGTAATTCAAGCTAAACATGAAAAAACGTCCACTAAAGACCACACATCAAAATGGCTAGATACTTAGATTAACTGAGATTATATGCAATTTTCCATTTTTACCGAGACCACTTGTCACAATAATGGACAAACAGGAAGGCTTTGAAGATAGAAAGATGTGTCTACAATTCATGGAGTTCTGCTCCATAGTTTTATCGACCAGGTCCATAAATCTATGGTTTTATGGACCTGGTTTTGTGCACAAGGAAGGAAAAGTCATGGGGGAAAGTGGAAACAGAAGAGGTTCCCTCCCCAAATTTTTTCCACAAGGCTGGAAGTGCACAATTGTCTAAAATGTCTTTGTATTCATTAGCATGAATGGTACCTAAATGTTTTAATGTTGAGGGATGATGACCACATAGTGCATGTGTTTCAACATGTGGTTTTCACTTATGTATCAAAGTTAACCCTTTGATACTGACATAACACATATATGCGGCCTCACTGGACTGGTTGGATTTTTTGCTGTGGGGCCGTATATCTGTCTTTGTGCTGGGAGCAGGGTCTGGGTCCCATACTAATGATCAGAACTCCGAACACCCGGTTCCAGATCACCTGATCGCTGTGGTAGCCTCTGATTGACTACCACAGTAATCAGTCACTATTGAGCCCGCTATTGTATTTCTCTCTTTGTTAATAGAGAGAAAAGATACATTGTATCTTTCTCTCTCCTTGTGTAAAAAAAATAAAAATCAATAATAATAATAAAACATAAAACATAAAATAAAAAAAAATAAAGAAAAAATGCCTAGATCAAGGTTTTTTTTTGTGAATACATATTAAAACTGTAAAGGGTGTCTGATGCACTATGGAAACCTTTTTTGTTTCTTATCCCTTGGGATCTGTATATGCTTGCTGAATGAGTTTTCTACCTTATAAGAGACCTCCTCTTGACCACCTATAATCTTGTGGTCTTACAATCTGGTAAGCAGATTCTATTACTCACTTTGGGTGTGACGTAAGATCTCAAGTCACCCTTTTACCTTCTTTGTATCTAATTCATCTGTCACCTCCGGTGGTCCGGTTCCTGCTATGACTACTTCTGCGGATTGGTGTTTATACACTTTTCATAGAATTTTAATAAAAGTTCACATTATTAGTTTGTTTTAGCGCTGCACTTCTTTTTGTTTATATATCTTTCGAGTATGGATGTTTGCTCTTAGTGCTGGAGGCTTTTTATCTATACTCTAGCGCAGTGATCTGGCGGAATGTGAAATGGCCGCCAGATCGGGTCTATTTATAGGGTAGGGGGACTGTCCATGTACTGGAATGTTTCAATTGGCTGTCCCGTTCCACCTGACGGCTGTGTCATGGGTCAAAGTTCTTCTGAATGAAAAAGAAAATGGCGGCGCGGACATATTCGCGAACATCGGCAAACGTCCGACTTTTCGCGAATTTGCGAACAAGCAAAATCCGCCGCGAACCGACCGTCGGGCGAACCGCAAGGCCATCTCTACTTAGGGACGACTTCGGAGCGGCTTGCATTGACTTTTATTGAAGAAGTTGTTTGCAAGTCGCGCTGAAGTCGCACTGTATGGAATGGCTTCAGTGTCAGGTGACTTTGAAGCCGCCCCAGTGTAAACTGAGCCTTAATGGGTATTTCATGTGATGTTATGTTAGTTTTGTTTTTCTTTCATATCTGATATAGTTAATGGCCTGAAAGGCGGCCCATAATTGATATCTGTACTGAAAAATCCATATCGATAGACCCCTAGTAGTAGGGCAGATAATAATATACACAAGGGGAGGGAGACATAAAATGTCTATAGCACTGTGCATTTAGATCATTCTGCATGGTGAGTGGGTGTAGAATGGGAGCCGTATGTAATATTACTTGCAGCACTCTAAACTAAGTTTATGCTGCATGGTGAATGGGTGTAGCATGGAAGCCATATAATATAATATCATAAGAATAAAAAGCTGTGCCTGCGCAATAAACTATTTACTATAATCCTCAAGGTGTAAAAACAATGAAGTGCAATTAGTGTAGAATGCCAACAATTTTTAAATGCTCAATGTGCTTTCTGTGCCATAGATAAAGTTTGTGTATTTCATAAAGATATTATAATTAAAATAAAAAAAACAGTCCATTAAAAAAAAATGATATCAGTGACCTGTGTCTATTTTCATTAGTATGATATATTTTAGCAGCAAAAAAAAAATGTGTGCATATATAAAATTTTCTCCACCAGTGGGTAATATGGACTTGCTTGTATTTGTAGTGCATTTATCCCTCCCCCAGTATAATACCACTCTCACTTCACAAGATGGACTAAATATGTATCAGGTCAACCACTCCTTTACCATTTTACATAGGGTTGTCATGCGCTTTTGTATGTATCCTTCCAGGTTAATAAAGATCTCTCATTATTGATGCATAGGATTCTTCAATGTTGATCCATTGCCATCGTAGTTCCTCTAATTTTTTTCTCCCATATAGGACCCAAAATAGAATAATTCTCATAGTGCTTACTGTTATTGTAGCTTTTTTTCTTTTTTTTTTTAATAAAAAAGATGCACTCACAATCTATGAAAAATTAATTTGCCTGAGTACATTCCAATAGATGCAGTCTCTTGGTACCTTTGTACCTCCAACAAAATAATTTTTTCATACATTGCGAGTGCATATTTTTATTTATTTATTTTTATTAAATAAAGCTAACATAACAATAAGTACTATGAGAATTATTCTTTTTTGGGCCTTATACAGGAGAAAAAGCTAAGAGGAACCAGGATGACAACGGATTAACATTGAAAAATCCTATGCACCAATAATGAGAGATTATTATTAACCTAGAATGATACATACAGAGCATAATAACCCTATGTAAAGGGGTAAAAGAGTGTTTGACCTGATATATATTACTGCACCATGCTGCATGGTGACTGGGTGTGGAAGGGGTGCCCCATAATATTACTAGCAGCACTAAGATTACGCTGCATGGTGACTGGGAAGGTGAATGAATACAGAATGAGAATTATTCAGCAGGAAGGTATTTGATAAGAGGCACTTACCTTTCATCAAGGAAAAATACAGAGAGCTCTCCTCCATGCTTTCCATATGCCTTAACAGGAACAGGAAGTGAGAGGTGAATGTTTACTCTCTAGTTCCTGCTGACCACTTCCTCCCACAGATCTGCTTTACTCTGACTGCAGTCTCTGCTACTCATTCTGTTTGGTGAGTTTCCCCAGGGCTGGATTTACATTTTAGGAGATTGTCTGTAGGCACAGAAATCGAATTTCCCCTCCCCCACCCACCCCAATAAAAAAAATGAAAAAAAAAAAAATTGGGAAACAAATGTTTTTATTTTTTACATTTAAGTAATTGATGGGGGATGCAATATATATAAATAATTGTGAGTGCTTCAGTGATAGTTATCATCTGTATATATATATATACATATATATGTGTATAGAAATATATATATACACACACACACAAGAATGCAGCTCTCATCATTTACATACAGGCCTGCCTAGTGATGGCACATGGCAGCAGTGCAGCTTCAGGAGTGGCAGGGATATGATACTTAATATCCCGATTCCTCTTAACTGGCTACTGAAATTCTCTCTGCCCCATTACCCTTTGGTAGGTACAATGGACTGGGAAAGAAAAAAACAAAGCATATTATATAAACTGTATATATGTATGTATATGTGTATATATATATATATATATATGTATATATATATATATATATATATATATATATATATATATATATATATATATATATATATTTATATTTATATATATATTGTAAAGACAGGCACCCCTTTATGGAGTGTACCTATAGACAGATGCATACTGTTTTGTGTCTGCCACTGTTTGGCATATGTCAGTCAGAATTATATATGTTTGTTTACAGCCAAGCTTAACATGAGCTCATCAGCCTTCTTGAGCAGTTGAAATAAAGTAAAAGTGTAGTGAACTGAAGAGGCAGCTGCTGTGGGCCCCTGGATATGATTGGGCCATAGGCAGAGCAGCTACTTTTGCTCTATAGCCATCCTTGTGCATGAAGAGCTAAGAAGTGGTTAGCTGGGAGCTTGGAACAAAAAATGTTTAATGAAAAAAAAAAAGGAACAATTTTAGCCTTGGTGCCCAAACAAAAATATCTAGCCAGGGCAGTGAATAGAAAATATAACTAGTACAGGCAGCATATTTGTGGAAGCAAAAAAATAAATAAAAAATGTAAACCATAAACATTACAAGTGAGCATATTAACACAATAAGCAAAGTTTCAGGTCACACGGATCCTTCCTCAGGCCTTGTAGGATCTGTAGTCATGAGGATAACGATGGATTCAGCAATAAGTGGACGAGGCTATAAAAGATATTTGACTGATTCCAGTGTTCAAGTTGCTAAACGAACTATACGACAATGGAGTGGCAGGTAAACCACATGATTGGAGGGTGTAGTAATGAAAGATTTATTGACCATATAATTGGGTATTAAAATAATAATGACTCTGCTTTCTTATTTAAAAAAAAAAACAGAACCGCTGAGCATGAACATCTTGTTGGAATAGTTGATGATGCTACCAATTGATCGTCAGGTCAAAAGCAAATGCCCAAGGTAAAAATATGTTTGCTTTGGCAATACCAACATTATAGGTACAGTCGTACTACAAAAAACATTATATTAACTGGTGAATGAGGCATGACATGATAAGTGAATAGAGATCTCCATTTGTGCACATTTAGATACAAACTTAAGGGTCTTTTCTATATCATTCATAGTAAGAATTAAAGAAATATCATTAGAAATATCTGTGGAAACCAGGGCCGGATTCCCCACAAGGTCACCAAGGCCATGGCTTCGGGGCAGCAGAGAGTAGAGGGGCACAACTTGTCAGTATAATAAATAGATTCCACCAAATCTCCATTACCTCTGCAATTATTAGAGATCTCAACTCCGCAGGTACAGCACTGTCAGCGA
The DNA here is from genome assembly GCF_965119305.1 of Pelophylax lessonae. Classification (NCBI taxonomy): domain Eukaryota; kingdom Metazoa; phylum Chordata; class Amphibia; order Anura; family Ranidae; genus Pelophylax; species Pelophylax lessonae. Next base: position 395,440,215 of record NC_138772.1, on the reverse strand, counting down.
GAGGGATTCCCACCTGACAGTGCTGCATGGAAAAATCAACCAACAGTGCCGCCCCTCTACTCCCCACGCTAAGGCTGCATGAAAACATCAGCCAACAGTGCCACCCCTCCACTCCCCATGTTAATGCTGCATGAAAACATCAGCCAACAGTGCCACCCCTCCACTCCCCACACTAACGCCGCACGGCACGGAAACATCAGCCAACGGTGCCAGCCCTCCACTCCCCACTCTAACACTGCATGAAAACGTCAGTCAACAGTGCCGCCCTTCCACTGCCCACTCTAACACTGCATGAAATTAACCAACAATGCAAGCCCTCCACTCTAATGCTCCACGAAAACAGCCAACAATGCCGACCCTACACTCCCTGCTCCAATGCTGCATAAAAACATCAGCATCCTCAAAGCCTCCAATCACCGTGGAGGTAATAGAGATTTAGTGGGATCCAGCCAAAAGACCGAAGCTGCCAGTAGTCAAGTGGCTGCCCATCCAATAAATTCATGACTATCACCTGCAGTGATTAAAGGCCTCAATGCTGCATATATATTAATATGATCGCAAGGTGAAGAAATGTGGATAAGTGAAGTCCACGAGTGGCCACTGGGTGGCGTTTATGATAGTACAACCTGTATGATGGTATATGGGGGGGATTCCTCTTCATAGTGGGCGAGCAGTCACGAGTCGGCGGCGGATGCCTCGTTCAGAAGATCAGAATCAGAAAAAACAGTGCTTCCGCGTTCCACGGCCGACAACCGGAAGTGACGTTTGACGTCGGAGACTCTGCCCTACGCGTTTCGTCACAATGACGTCAACTGGAGCTGCAGGTTGTACTATCATAAACGCCACCCAGTGGCCACTCGTGGACTTCACTTATCCACATTTCTTCACCATTTTCAACACAGTGTATGTGGCACATATATCAGTTAATTTGCAACTTGTTTACACACTTGTGGTTGTGGGTTATTTTTTTCACGGTATCAGTTTACTTTATTTCCTGGTTTATTGATTTATGTGAATAAACACCTGTTCCCACATCTATATATTTTAATTTCTTCACTTTTTTTGACTACACTGCACTATCCGTGGGTCACCCAACCCATATATCCCCTTTCACGCCACTAGGGGCACTATATATGGTTCTATTTATTTGTTTCATAGGTAGCGCCATCACCAATCGTCACATTTCATTTTAGCACTTTTTACCTTTACACTTAAGGTTTGATTGGGGCAGCTTACACCTTTTTTGTTTCCATCCTCCCAACATATATTACAGTCCGTAGCGCTGGTCATATTCTCTTTACGAGTAATGGCGGCGATCTGGGTTTTTTTTTTTGCGGGACTGCGACATTGCGGCGGACAGATCAGACCCTTGACTGACATTTTTGACACTTTTGGGGTTACCAGTGACATTACTACAGTAATCAGTGCTATACATATGCACTGTTACTGTAAAAATGACACTGGCAGGGAAGGAGTTAGGTTAAGTGTGTCCCTAGGGGCGTGCTTCTAACTGTGATTGGATGTGGCTTGAGGTGTAAGAACAGTGATCAACGGTCCTACATAGCAGAACCGTATGATCTCAATTCTTACACAGGAGAGAATGACAGGCGGCTTTGTTTACATTAGCCGCCTGCCTTTCTCCCGCTGTAACGGACAATCGTGAGTCCGCCGGGCACACGCGCAGGGGGTCCGTGAACGAGCGGGGGCGGGAGCGCGCCTCCGGCGGCACGCGCTCAACCCCTAGAGCCTCACAGGCTAGCGACGTAGTACTACGTCGCTTTGCCTGTGAGGGGCTGACTGCTGCAGTAAATATACTGTGGGTGGTCGGCAAGTGGTTAAATAAGACTCAACAATAAAGAAATCTCCATTACGTTGTGCTAATTCCAGTACTTGTTTTGCAATTGGCATGTTTTTGTCAGTTGCTCGTGACTGTGCTGCTATTAGCAGGGATAAAGGGGTCAAACTGGGGCATTTAGTTCTCAGGAATATAGTTCCTGGCCATACTGTGGCAATACCAGCTTCATCTTTTCAAGAACAAAATGTGTGTTTATTAAAACAACAAATGTGCACTACACTGTAGTGGGCTTGCCAACAAATCCATATGAACTCAATGGATGATGTCCAAATATAAGTGAAGAACCGCACTCCATAGTGCAGCCCTTCTCTTATATTTGGATTTATTGCATGTCAGGCTGTGGCATACCTTTGGAGCCGGCACCCAGTAAGCAGACAAGATCCTCAGACTGTGAAGATGGATATCTGTGAAGGTTCTCATTCATCCAGGTCATGTTATATCTATAAAAAATAAATCAAGGCAACTGGACTAGCTGTATTTTTCTTGAAGACATTGTGCTGGTCATCAGACAAGCTATCTCAATTCAGAATGACCTGCACATAAATTCTCTGGGAATTGAAAGTGGGTGTGAGTAGTGTATTTTCTTTGTATTAAATGGATGATGTGTTTGAAATTTTAAAAATAATAAAATATTTTATTTGAATCTTTTGGTTTTGATTGTTTTAAGTTTTAAAAGATTAAAACAAACTGTATTAAAATGGGAATAGGCTTCTTATAAATGTATTCAGAAAGTTATCTATGTTATAGTTTTTTTTTTTTTTTTTTTTAAGTACTTTCCAAGTCAATTTTACAAAAATGTATAAAAAATGTACATTGAAATATATTTAAAAAATATATTATCCATTATATTTCTTTGGAAATCACCTTTTTAAAATGCATTTACAAAGACCTTTAAAGATACATGTTTAAATGTCTTTTTTATATATTAAATGTCTGAAAAATATTTTAAAAAAATGCATTTTCAAATATATGTCTTTGAAAATAAATTGAATCTACATTTTTGGAATGCATTTAAAAATATATGTTAACATTACTTTTTTATATTAAGAAAAAATCTGAGGAATATATTTTAAAAATATATTTTCAAATATACTGTATGTCTTTGAAAATTATATTTAAATTACATTTTTGGAATGCATTTACAAGCATATTTAAAAATATATGTTTAAATGCATTTTTTTTTAAATGTTCAAAAATACCTGGAAAATATATTTAAAAAATATATATTTTTAAATATATGCCTTTGGAAAATATATTGTAATGTACATTTTTGGAACACATGTTAAAATATATTAGCGTAGGCCAATATATTGTAAATATATGTACTATATGTATTTTTTTCGAAATATATTGGAAATATATTTTTCTTCCATATGGATGTGATCATTCTTCAATAAAACATTTGAATGATTTGTTAAAATCCTTGGTGTCCTGGCAAATATGTATGTATACTGTTCTGTGAAGCTTCCAGTCTCCAGCTGGCTGTTGCTGCTGCACCTGCCACCTCTAAGCCCTTTCCAGGAATGTGTGTGATGGGAATATTTTTACTGGTACAAGAGCTGGTAATAATGACAGATCAGCTGAGGTGGCAGGAGCTTATATAGGTGGCAGGCCAGTAGGGGTGGCAGAAGATGGTAATGGTTGCTGACCAGCAGAGGTGGCAAGAGCCGGTAATTGTGGCAGGTCAGGAGGGGTGATGGGAAATGGTAATTATATCAGGCCAGCAGAGATAGCAAGAACTGGTAATGGTGGCAGGAGCTTATATCGATGGCATGCCAAGAGAGGTGGCAGAAGCTAGTAATGGTGGCACTTGTACACAGAAGAGGTGGCAGGAGCTTGTGGTTTTGGCAGGCCAGCAGAAGTCACTGGAGCCAATACTGATGGCAGGCCAAGGGGACAGAAACTGGAAATGATGGCAACTTTGCAGACATAGCAGGTGCTGGTAATCTTGGAAAGAATAATTTTTGTAGGGGTTAAATGACATTGAAAAAAATAGTTGGTAGCATTGGCTGCATGGGTTTTGTCATCTCATCATTAAATATCATTGCTTTTTTTTTTTTCTTGAAAGTGAGATGGTCCACAGTTTTAAGAATCAGCTGGATCCATTTCTCTGTAACAAGTGTGTACTGTGCAAGCTCAGTCTGCACTGCACTTCAAAGTGTCTGCATAAGCCCTTGACCCCAAGTAGTCTGCAATGATATGGTTAAGGTGCACTGCGTGTGACTGCTGCCTGCAGCCAGGACTGTTTGCTGTCATTGGAAAAAAAATACCTAAAATAGTTGCTGAGGCAGCCACTGCCATTCCACCTTTCAGGGATCCAATCTCAAAAGGATGTTGGGCATGAGAAGGGATTGTGCTACTATCTGGAAATGCAGCCAAGAGGTTTTTTTTTTATGCAGAACCACTTATATGTGGCACATTCTTGCTCCTACTGGAATGGTAGCATACGATTTCCTATTTACTGCATGTATTGGGGATTAAAAAGGGTGGTCATCCTGTAAAAAATCATGGGTCCTTGCATAGACATTTTGACATAATTGAGCCCATTTACCACAAATTTCCTGCACCTGAGGATCCTGAGTGATTGATGTCACTGAGGACCACAATGTCATCAACAATCTCACCCCATCCATGTACAACTCCTTGGGTTTGCAGCATAACCAACATAGAGTTAGATAGATTGTGCAGGTGTATTACATATTAGGCAGTTGACAGGCAGCTTGTGGTGTGCTGCGTGACTACAAGGTAAATTCATCTAGTGTATGACTGCTGATAGTGGGCTCAAACACTTCTGGCCTGATGCAGGTAATTCTGGAAGCCAGAGTACCTAACCAAAATCTGCTGCACCACAAGGTGCAGTGCATGAACCAGGCACGGCTTGTGTGAACTTTACCTATCAAAAGGCTCTCAGAAGATCAGATGCTGTTGTCAAACAAAGTTTAAAACAGAATTGCTTGGTGTTGGCCACCTCTTGGCCTGCCCCTGAAGGGCTGCTAGGCTTTTGCCCCCAGGAACACCAGCTGCAAAACATAGCAAAGGTTTGACTTTACACCATCCTGCAAACCTTCCCAGCAGCCAGCACATTTACTCAGTGTGCTGTAAAGGAGATGTAACATCCCTGCTCAATGCTTCTTGAATTATGTGTCTGTAGTCATATAAACACTAACAGCATGGTTCAGGAACATGGAGACTCATGGGGACTCTAGTTTTAGTAAATTAACCCTACTGCCGTCTACATGTTGGAGGGCAGTGGTGGCCTTCTGGGCCAGAAAATGGCATCTGGGTATCTGCTGCTAAGAAAAACGGTAAACACCCAATAAAACACAAAAAAAAAAAAAACTATGAGGAGGTCCAGCAGCTACACACTGACTGAAGTTGACGCTGACACATACTTACAAAGTAGCCCTAGAAAGAACTGTTGGGCCTATTGGGTCATCTTTAACACTTAATCTCACCCTAAAATGTAACCCTTAACCCAATGTAATAATTGTACTAGGATCAATATTTTATTAATTTGAAATAAAAGTACAGGTGTCTTTTTAATTCTAACCCTTGCCCTCATTTGAATCTCAAAGTGTTCCCAAAGTCTCTTAAAAAATAAAAATTAAACATGTCATACTTACCTGCTCTGTGCAATGATTTTGCACAGAGCTGCCCGAACCTTCTCTTCTGGGGCCCCTTAACAGCGTTCCTGGAACCGCCCCCCAACAAGTGCCCTTATAGCAAACCGCTTGCTATGGGGACACTTAAATGGGCTTGACACACATAGTGAAGCTTTGCCACGCCCCCTACTCTTACTCACCGGCTGTGATTGACACAGCACAGGATTGAGATCAGGCTCAGGTAAGTATACGGGGAACAAGGGGGAACTGCACACAGAAGTTTTTTTCCCTAATGCAGAGAATATAAATTTAAGTAAAACAACCTTCTACCTTTACAACGGCTTTATCTTACACCTAGCCATCAACCCCAAAACTAAGACAGCCTCTTTAAATCCCTACTTATCTTGTGCTGCTCCGTAAAGGGACAAATTGCACTTAGATTGGTGAAAAAAAAAAAAAAAAAACTGTACCTGTCACAATTAGTTGTCAGTACAATTGGTTATTGGTTCTGAAACTAAGTTATTAAAAATATTTATAAAAAAAGTTGCCCCCCCCCCCAATTCTTTTATATATTCACCACTCTAAAACACCCAAACAGTATTTTTTGATAAACGATCCCTAAAATAAGCTAATTACATGCAGTGCTTTAGCCAACAAAGTGTCATTCAGCTAATGTTTAGATCTATTTTAGGTGTCATAGCAAATAGCCCCTACTTTACCACATAATACTTTGTCAATATTTTTTTCCCTGCTCACGTTCATTAACCACTTCCCGACCAGCAGCCGTAGTTTCGGTAGGTCGGCCCTGATACACAAAACGATGTACATGTACATCGCTTCATGCAGCAGTTTGTGTGGGCGCGTGCGTACCGCCGGAGAGGAAGCCAATATGCGAGCCTGTCGGCCGCGATGTCTGCCGGGCACTCGCAATCGCTCCCCATGGAGAAGGAAAGGTGGTCTGCCGTTGTAAACACGGCAGACCACTGTTCTGTGAGTGATGAACACAGGGATTCTGTGTTCCTCCTATTTAGGAACACAGGTCTCGGTGTTCATCCAGTGAGCCCATCCCCCAAACAGTTAAAAAGCACCCCCTAGGCACGCATTTAACCCTTTGATTGCCCCTGGTGTTAACTCCTTCCCTGCCAGTGTCATTAGTACAGTAATAGTTTATATATTTGGCACTGATTACTGTAGTAATGTCACTGGTTCCCCCAAAAGTGTCAAAAGTTAGGTGTCCAATCTATCTGCCGCAATGTCGCAGTCCCGCTAAAAATTGCTGATCGCCTCCATTACTAATAAAAATAAATAAATAACAATGACATAAACCTTTCCCCTAGTTTGTAGATGCGATAGCTTTTGAGCAAACCAATCAATATACATATATAATACATTTTGGCCTAAAATTATAAAAACAATTGATGTTTTTATTTATTTTTTTATTAGGAATGTTTTATAGCAGAGAGTAAAAAAATATTGTTTTTTTTTTTTTTTTTTTCAGAATTGCTGTTCTCTTTTGTTTATAGTGTAAAAAATAAAAAATCACAGAGGTGATCAAATACCACCAAAAGAAAGCTATATTAATGGAGAAAAAAAGGACATCAATTTTATTAGGGCACAGCATAGCATGACCGCGCAATTGTCAGTTAAAATAACGCAGTGCCGTATCGCAAAAAATGGCTTGGTAATTAGGCAGGTATAACCTTTCGCTCCTTAAGTGGCTAAATAGGAGTAAAGGTACAAAAAATGCTTGTGTTCCAAAAGTCATAAATAAAAAATGATTGGTTGTAGTAAAATAAATATTTCCTGCTTTACTAAATGGACCAATAATGCACTCTTCAGTAATACTAGAAATGTGGAGTAATTTACTAAAATCATCAGTCTGCCCGCTTAGTCAGTCAGTATCTATAAAAAGAAGATGATATTAATTGTCTTTTGTCACATGGTGAGTCTGCTATACCTGCTTTAACAATTTCATATATAGTATATTGCATATGTGGTACAGTTTTAGTATTGCATAAGTGTTGACCCATATTATATTTAAAGTAGTAACAAACTATGGTACAAAATAAAATATTGTATAAAACACAAAAGCATAGTTTATTTCCAATTAACTCTACTTTAAGTAGACATAGAAGATGCAAGTTGATACAGCTTTATTTCAAGTTTCCTGCTGCTCTGCTTATAGCTTTTAGATTACCATCTGTTTCTGCTTCCTCATTATAAGCCATTTAATGAGAGAGGTTATAAAAAACAGGATATTGAGTAAGATAGAGGCTTTGTTCATCCTGTTCAGTCAGTGACTTTTAATTGTCTTTTTTGTTTAAAGATCATGGTGTAAATATATGTAGGAGTGCTAAGGATGATCACTTTATAAATCAGTTTTATGAATGAAAGATTGTGTGTGAACCAAATGCCATGACATCATAAACTGCATTATTTTACATTTCCATTTTATCCAAGTTTCCTAGAATCGCTAGAAAGGCACTGTTGGCTTTCAGATGTGTATTAACTTTAAATATATTGTAGCATGCAGACATTTGGGTTGAGTTACTAAGACTGGGGAGAGCAAAATCTGGTGCAGTTCTGCATAGAAACCAATCCAGATTGTTTTTTTGTCAAACTTTAATTGAACAAGCTGAAGTTAGCAAGTGATTGTTTGCCTGTTTTTCCATCTGTCCTGTTTTGCTCTGCTATCCCCTTTAGGAATCTTTACCCACAGCTCCCAGGTCAGACATCTCTGGTGGCTACCAATGTGATTTTGGCATTCATGCATCCTGCATTTTTGTGAGTATGGATCTCTTAGTCTGATTCCCACATTCCAATCTACCTGATACATTTTCATGTTCATTACCATGTTATATTTGTTTTGAATCATTTTACTTTATAGACGATGTCTATGCATCAACCCCTGAAGAGTGAGACTGAACTCATGAAATGCGTTGGATCTTCACAGATGCTATGACGCTGTTACCATGTACTATTTGATTACTGTATGCACCAATGTAATGGATTTGTATACTTTGGCCAACTGTTTGGCATTATGACACCTTTTCCCAGTTTTATTGCTGGCATATACTCAGTAAACTTATACTATGTTTTTATTACTGGTTGTGTGGCACTTCATCTATCCCCTTTGGGCAAAGTTCATCAATTGTATGTACAATAGGGATGGAGGTGCTTTGCAGGGTACTACCAACCATATTTTGTTTCTTAGCAGGCGATTGGCTACCATGAACAGCTGCACCAGATTTTGCACTCTCCAGTTTTAGTAAATCAACCCCGTTACCTTAAAGTACACTTGTCACAAATTACATATTGTGGCTGTCGTTGTTGTCCAATTTCTGAAATGCTAGCTGCTTGGCTGCATCTGAGCACAGTAATTCTAAATTACTAAATTACTGATCTGTATCAAGCATATAGTACAATAAAACCACAGAAAATCCAATTAGGAGAATTTAATAGAGTAAGTCCTAACAAAACTTTTCTGGTGGTATAGCTCTATCTTTATAATTGTTGATAAACTATTGAAACTAAAACAGAAGTATATTATCTAAGCAACAAATATTTTCGTGGAGGGCAACTATGGCCGCCATGTATATTTCTTCTGACAGGTGGACTTTTAAATGTGATGTTTACATGTCTTTTTCATGATAATCCCAAAAAAAATGGGGGCTTTTCCTATTTAGGGATAGTGGGAGGCTCTTTATTAAATACTTTTCCAAAGAATAAGTATCATACCTCTATATTGGGGCAGTGATATCACAAACCTTGGACCAAAAGAGGCTAAATAGGAGGCGCGTTGCACACCTTAGAAAGGCAAACTAAAATATGATCCTTTGGTGGTAATGAAGTTTAATATGTTTTGGATGCATCATAGAAACAATGTGAAAACTATCGCATTTAAAGTGATACTATTCATTGGTTTTGTGATTTACACAGCCCAAAGATCAAATGATGATCAAATGATGCCTTTTGCACTTTAGGTATCTTAAAACGCTTCTGAATAAAATTATATAATTATGATTAGGTAATATATCTGAAGCTGAACACTCTTCAAGAAGCATGGAAATGCACTCTACACTGTTCACCCAAAAAACTCCAAATACAATCATTAAATATTACAAAAAAAGTCACAAACAACCAAGTTGGCATACATTGGCTGTGTCAATTTTATTGGTTTCAAATATATAAAACTTCAAACAATGCTTAGCCATAACGACTCATGCAAATACATAACTTCAGATATAATAAAGTCCCCAAAAAGCCAGGGCTTTGGTGTAGACAAAGACCCAACCTACCCCAAACCAGAGGCCAATTCCATACTATGTAGTAAACCTAAATTTAAAATGTGTAGCCCAATATCAGAAAGGTGGATTAGGCCCCACCTTACAAGTCTATATGAAAATTCCACCAATGATGGGCATACATTTCTCAATACAATGGTTGATTCTCTTTCTAATTTTTTGGAGACATCTGAACTTAGGACACAATAACCACAATAAATTAGGGACCCTTTCAGAGAAAACAATGGTTGTTTTTTAAGATGCCATTTTAAAATGATGGAGGTCACTTTACATTAAATCTAGCATTCTCATTTTGCCCACATCATTGCTCCACAGATGCACATTTAACACAGATGGAGAAGACCAAAATAAAAACAAACAAGAAAGATGATAATACAAAATAGGCCACTGGAGGCCTCTAACTCCTTTCCACAATATGGTGAAATGTCCCAGATCAAAGTTCAGATTTTCCGAGTAGCAATGTAAAGACGCCCTCTTATGTGCCCAGAAGACAAATGAATCACCAATGATCCAAATATATACTTTTGAACAGAAAGGTTAGGCCAAACATAAATACCAAATCCCAGCTATCTAAGGTCCTAATTACCGCCTCGTCCAGACCCAACCTGGCTGCCTCACTTGCAGCTCCTATACGAAAGGAATGAGGGGTAAAATGTTATTCTTGTAAACCCAAATACTTCTCAAGCACTAAAAATAATTGAAATTTTGTAACAGGGGAGCCATTCAGATGTATAAATAAATTACCCATGCTTTTAATGTCTTACACTCAAATATTTGAAACAGTCACAGACAATGTCTCTTGCGCTTAGGAAAATGGCCCCTCCGGGTGGATGTGCTTTATGTCTTCATTACTCTTAGAAAAGGGTAACCACGGTCTTGCTGCCCTCAAAGACTTAGGGGAGTCTAGCACTGCAACTATATAAAACACACAGAGGGTGCACCGACCTAGGAATTCCTCTTCTTCAGAGCCACCTTAAAGAAGAGGAATACCTCAAAACGCGTCAGCCCACAGGGTCTTCAGTGACTGTTATACCTATATGAATTTAATTGGATGGAATGTACAGTGATCTGTGATGCACAATTTCTTGCTGTCTTTGTGAGTACATTACTTACCGTGCTTTTATCTAATAAATTATTTGTCTCGTGATAATGCACTAGGTCGGTGCACCCTCTGTGTGTTTTATATAGTTACACTCAGACATATTCTGATAACTGAGACAGAACAAATAGCCCTGACCGGGCAAGAAAAAAAATGAAATCCAGGACCCTTACCCAACTGGTCCTTCTTAGATTTTTGAATAAATAATCTCAAACCCAAATCACAAAAAAACAAATGATGAAGCATTAAACCCAACTCACCTTTCTTACTGCTCTGAATAATTTCCGATATGTGTAGGGTTCCAAAAAAGCCAGTAATGAAAACAGCTTGAAAAAGAAGAGCCTCATTTGAGGAAAAACATACTAAGTAAACCGCATGAGACAGGTTCATTAGGACATTGATCGTTAGAAGCTTCTGATCATCTGGTACAAAATGAGAAGGCTTAAAGGCCGTTACCAATTGTTTATCTAGAAAAAAACTACTACAAGCTGGAAAACCCATGATTTTGAAGAAAAAAAGAGACACCCTCCAAAACCTTAGGCAGGTGGTTATGGGAAACTCTCTCTTCATATAAACTACACAGAAAATTCAAAATTGAAGTCTCTGAGGGTGAGTCAAAAGGAAAACCTATACTATTGCTAAAGGACACCCATTTATCCCATGCAGTTGAGCAATCAGCCCATGTTTTGGGAGCAGTGGAATACTTGACTGCTACGACATCATGATTCAAATAAAATCCCACATGTGATCTGGGCAGGGGAAGGCGACCAAAATCTGCATCTGGGAGAAGACTGCAAAACAGGTTATCTAAAAGCAAGATAAAGCATCTGCTACATCATTTTCAATTCCAGGCACATAATGAGCTTTCCCCCAAACATAGTAAAACAAAATGACATAATAGTTTAATGACCCGGGGGGATCTAGAGTAAAGGTAGCTAGACACAAAAGACCACCCTTTGTTGTCCGTATGATAAAATTATACACTTGTTAACAATAAATTTGAAACCAAATTAATGTTTTGGAAACCAAATTTCAAATGCCACTACACTGAGGAAAAGTTCTAAAAGTACAATGCTTTTAGCAAATAAAAAAAAAAGAGGCCAAGCACCGCAACACCATTGCATTCATAAAATTGCTGAAAAACCTTGAGAACCTGCAGCATCTGTGAATAACTTAATATCGGCCACTGAAACAAAATCTTGAAAGATGGACCTGCCATTGTATGGGTCTAAAAACCAGGCCCAAACAAGTAAATTCTCCCTCAAGTGAATACTATATGGGAGAAAGGAGATTTTGGTCTGGCGGTGGCTAAGTACAACCTCCTGGAAAAGATCTGCTGGCTGGCCTTTTCTTACAGGCAAGTGCAAAAATACCCAAAAGGGATTGAAGCTCCTTCAAAAAAAATGTTTCTTCCTAATGAGAAAATAAATTAAAGATTTGGCCTTAGCAGTCTTATTTAACGGAAGTCTAATAAATGATTATCAATAAGGATTCCCAGAAATTCTACCGATGATGAGGGATAAATGTTTTTTTTCCTTAGCTAAAGGAACCCAAAAAAGGCTTCATAAGGATAAAGAATAACTGTAAAGAATAAAAACAAAGGAATCCGCAGGGCCAACAAATAAAAAATCATATAAATAATAAATACTGTTATCAAAACCTGATTCAAAAGCAAGAGCCCAAAGCAGGAAAGAAGAAAAAAAAATTAAAATAAGAACTGAAAAAAGAGCAATCCATGGGTAAACACGTGTAATAAAAATATTGGTCATCAAAGAAAAAAACCTAAATAATTATAAGCTGCCAGAGAAATGGGTAATAATCTAAACACCAATTTATTGTCAGCTTTGCACCCTGGCTAAAAAGCCCTCATTTTCAATACAGCTTCCTTTAAAAAAAAGGAAAAAGCATGAGAAGGTTTTGCTGAATTGTATCAGATCTGATCTCCACCCAGAGTCTGACCACAATCAGTTACCTTGCAGATAAACAGACAGTCAAGGCCATAGCCAAAACCAGGATGCTGGCACTAGCAGCTATGATGGAGTAGGAGTGAATACACTCTTGACAATTTTTCACTTTCACTTGTGTGTGAATTTTTGAAAACATTTTCTCTCTGAGGCACAGCTGCTCCAGTTCTTTTATTATATCTTGTCACTGGATGCAAACCAGAACAAAAAGAACACTCATGCTTATACTTGCATGACGTATTCCACTTACACTGAGTTTTATTATATGCAAGAGTATATATTATTGGTAACTGTCGATGGCTTGGGCGTGATGGACTGTTGTGGTAAGATTAAATGAAGCCATAGGGCAACATCTTTCATACCCTATTTCCAACTTGGGTAAATGGATACTTTTTATCGAAACCACTCATTTTATTGGAACCAGGCCAAGCCACAAAAGTTCCTATATGCCAGTGGTCTTCAACTCTGGTCCTCGGGGCCCACTAACAGGCCAGATTTTAAGTATTACCTTGGGGAGATGCAGACTAGAATACTGCAATCACTGAGCAGCAAATGAGATCACCTGTGTAGTTTAGTTATCTTGCAAACCTGGCCTGTTGGTGGGGCCAGAGGACCGGAGTTGAGGACCACTGCTATACGCTTCCAGCACATTCTCTGAGTGTCCTAAACAACTCACTAAATTTATCTGGGTGCTTCTCACTAAAAACACTGGCAAATACAAAATAGGCCTGTAGCCAAATATTTAATGATCTCGGGCCTATGGGCCTGCGTATCTCATCCTCACCCCACTCATCGGTCTTCTTGTCTGATCTGGAAAGAAAATCTTTTGAAGAGGAGAGGAGGGATAAAATGTCCACAAACTCCCCTTTCCAAATCTTCTCCTCTGTTGCCATAGACAATTGATAACCAAGTGGGGACATTTTGCATAGCAGAGCTACCAGAAACATGTCTCTGGTACTGGAGCGCTAACTGCAGATCCACCAGCTGTCACAAAAAGGTTAATCATAGGAAGTAAATAGGCAGTAAATGAGGAAGGGTTAAGAGAAACTGAGAGAATAGTAATACCATCATACCTGGAAGGGTTAATACCGCTGGATGGGTTAGGAGGAGCCCAAACACTAGCAGGATTAACAGTAGAATGATTGGAAATGGCAGAAACTAATTTTGACAAATTATGATTCAGTAAAAAGACATTTCTGCACTCATCAAGTAGAACAGCAAGGGGTGCAGGTACATTAGCTTCACAGCCCAGCTGCTGTAATATGTGGAGCATTCAGGCGAGCCAGAAAGGACATCTCCTGCTGTAGTCTAAAATCTTCAGACAACAGCCGCCTACTGCAAGCCCTCTCCCAAGTTTCCCAGCTCAGTGGCAGAGCTTGTTGCCCTGGAAATGCCCCCCCCCTGACCTTCTGACACCACTCTGAATGAGAGTAGGCCCCTCCTTTACTGGTGACATCTCTCATGTCTTTAGCCGCAGGCAGGGGTAAACTCGAAACCACAGGTGCCGAGCTCTCCCACTCAGGTGGCTGACTTCTCCTCAGACAGTGGGGCTGGTACTGTACCTCTGCCGCTCTCCCTCTTCTTTGCCACCAACCTGCTGTGCTTGACAAGCCAGTTTATTCATTCTACTGCTCCGCTGCTGGCACCTTCTGCCAAACACCTTCAAAACCACTCCTCCCTGCCACTTGGCGCTGCCTTCTCCAAGACAAGCCATAGCAAAGAGTTTATGGTCAGGTCAGCAAGGTAAACGAGGGTCTTGACCACCAGCAACAACCTTAATGGCTGAGACCTTTATATACTGAGCCCCTCCAGCTTCTAAAAAACTCCCTTACACACAATTGGACAATTTTTTACCTGGTGTGTGGGAAACTTAAAGAGGCAGCACACCAGAAAAAGCCTATTACAGTAAATTACATTTTGCTGCAAAAATCAAAGTGAAGGCACAGGAAAGTGTTCACAAAAAAATTGTGCCCACTTTTTACATTATCTTTTAAATTTTAAGTTCATAGATCCCACCTTTATATTTGTCACTGTTTATACCTTTTCCATGATATAACGGTCAACGAAAAACTATCACAGTTTTCATTACAGGACCTGTTTTATTTTTTACACAGCACTTTAAGCTCTATTTTGGGTATGGCCTAGCTTGTGATGTGAGCAGACATGTTTTAGCACAGCTCCACCATACCCTTTAATATACTACCCTATCCTGTCCGAGCAGATGACCACCTTCACTAATTCCTGCCTTCTTCTGCATGTGGGGAGAACTCCAAACACTTCATTTTTGTTATTTACTGCACCAAGTTCTTCAGAAAATATATGACAGAAATTCTGCTGTAGAAAAATATATTGGAGAATAATAAGATGAAGTGTAACCCCTGCCCACCACTTGCCTTGGCCCAAAGGATAAAATGAAAGTAGTCAGCCTTCTGGAGAAAGTAGAGAGTAACAACTCAGAGAAATAACTGGCATGTTGGCTCCTTGGTGAGCTCTGTAATCCCAATCTCTCATAAAGCTTCACTATTGAAAGGGCCCATCACGTTCACAGCCATCCATACCCCAGACACTCTCCTAATTCCATGGTGATGTGGCTAATAAATTACAGGGATAGAGACCACATTCTAAGTCAAGCAAGGTTTAAAGGCCAACTACGTGTAGCACTACTCCCATGGGAGCTGCTGGTTACAGTTTCCCTGGGTTACCATTAGCAATAGCATGACAATTAGGCATTTTTCAAGTGATTATGGCTCGGTCTAGTAGCTTTGGTTTTTATATTTTCTTTGGAACTTGGATGGGAGAAGGGAATGAGAGGGATACTCCAACTTTATACACTATGAACAATATGCTGGGATAACAGGAAAATGCTGAATAGCGCTGGGTGACGCTGAGTAATGCTAGTCACGGCTGGTCCGCTGTTTGAGTTTGTCAAAGGCTGTGATGCAGAACAGAAGGAATTCTTTGAGGTAATCTGTACTCTGAGGTAAACTGAACTGTACTGCTGAACAACTTCAGGGCCCTTCCTGGCACCCCCTTTGTTCCTATTCTTCAGGGTAAACTACACGGCACCCCCTTTTCTGATACACTCCTGGTGTGAGCTAGCTCCTTGATCCCCTGACCTTTCTGGAGTGGTCCCCTCTCTTAGGCAGACTCCTAGGCAGATCTCCTGGTACTCACGATACTGTTTTTCCCAAAATTAGTTCCAGCAGCTCTACTTTTCAGCATTTTAGATCTCCTGCAGCTCAGCTCCACACTCCTGGCTCACTAGGCCGACCGCCTGAACCACCTTCCTCACACCTGCAGGAGGAGAGGCAGCCGTCTACCTCCTCCTGGGACTTTGCTCCCACCAAAAGATGCCCTGTCACATCCTCCCTCCGTATTTATGGGCAATCCCAGGATGCATTGCAGCAATACCCTCCCACTGGGATGCCATGAAACATGATGTGTCACTGGCTAGGTTTCCTCCACTGCCCCACAAGCTCCTTCATTGGACACCGAGGGGACACTCCCTCAGACCCAGTGAATCACCCCTAGAAACACATGACAGGCAGACCAACAGATCAGGCTCTCCTGAGAAGCAGAAAAGAGCCACTTGATACTTTTACCTAGCACCTATCTAGGAGGGTGCTACTTCCGCAATGAAAATGATCAGGTTTTATTGTACCCAGACTTTTCTACCCATAATCGTAAATTGACTTGTTTGTGTGAACTGGCACCGTGTGAGGGTTATGTAAACAATTTTCTCCTCTGTTGCTAGATCCATATTTCTGGCTGCTAGCTCTACTGTAGTATGGGGTTCATACGGTCCGCATTCACTGGGAGCAGAAGAAATTGGGGTCTTTGAAGATGTTTGAGGCGGAAGACACATAGTGTGTGTCATCAGTGAAGGAGCAATAGAGCTGCAGCTGGTATTTAGGGGAGATGGTATTTTTAGGGGAGGTGGGTTTCATCGCAGGACAGTTCCTAGATTGTGCGGACATAGCTTGCTGAATATTGAAGATGTTACAAGTATGCTGCAGGAAGCAGTAATGAGAGCCACTTGTAGCACAGGGCTCAGGCTCAAGGTAAGTGAGACAGAAGCAGTACTGAATTCAGAAAACACTGAGTCTGAAAGATTCTGTACAGTGCTGAGTTCCTGGATTCACTGGCTCACAGGGGAGAAGGTCTGTAACAGCCCAAAAGTGCAAGAAACACTCACTCACTGGAGGACAAAAATGAAAAAGAAAGGTGCAATTATCTGGTGAGTGACATTTTAGTTTTTGGTGGAGGTGTGAATTCATTTAAATGGAGTAAGGTGAAGAGTTTCTTGTTAAAGATTCAATGATTATAAAATGAATTATATTATATTTCTCATAAAGTTCTGTCAAGATGGTACCTGCTTGACTATTTAGGTTTTCCCCAACTAATTCCCGATATTGTTGAAGAGAATGTGGACAAATAGCTGACATGCTTTTGGGGGTATTAATAAAGCTGGTACACACAGAATATGGTGCAGCTGTGCATAGTAACCAATCAGCTTCTAGATTTTGTCAAGTCTTAATTGAACAAGCTGAAGTTAGAAGCTGATTGGTTACTATGCACAGCACCTGATTTTGTGTGCATCAGTTTTAGTAAATCTCAATCTTTGTGTGTTTGGATCTTCAGAGCTTTTGTGCCTCTGTATTTATGCTAATAGCAAAGTATTAATAGTAGTAATAGTTACTGGAACTATCATTTTCCTACTCCTCAAATAGTGTACAGAACAGTTGTTGCTCATTTTCATCACACAACTAGATTAGCTATACAGTGCCTTGCGAAAGTATTCAGCCCCCTTGAACTTTGCGACCTTTTGCTACATTTCAGGCTTCAAACATAAAGATATAAAACTGTAATTTTTTGTGAAGAATCAACAACAAGTGGGACACAATCATGAAGTGGAATGAAATTTATTGGATATTTCAAACTTTGTTAACAAATAAAAAACTGAAAAATTGGGCGTGCAAAATTATTCAGCCCCTTTACTTTCAGTGCAGCAAACTCTCTCCAGAAGTTCAGTGAGGATCTCTGAATGATCCAATGTTAACCTAAATGACTAATGATGATAAAAAGAATCCACCTGTGTGTAATCAAGTCTCCGTATAAATGCACCTGCACTGTGATAGTCTCAGAGGTCCGTAGCGCAGAGAGCATCATGAAGAACAAGGAACACACCAGGCAGGTCCGAGATACTGTTGTGGAGAAGTTTAAAGCCGTATTTGGATACAAAAAGATTTCCCAAGCTTTAAACATCCCAAGGAGCACTGTGCAAGCGATAATATTGAAATGGAAGGAGTATCAGACCACTGCAAATCTACGAAGACCTGGCCGTCCCTCTAAACTTTCAGCTCATACAAGGAGAAGACTGATCAGAGATGCAGCCAAGAGGCCCATGATCACTCTGGATGAACTGCAGAGATCTACAGCTGAGGTGGGAGACTCTGTCCTTAGGACAACAATCAGTCGTATACTGCACAATTCTGGCCTTTATGGAAGAGTGGCAAGAAGAAAGCCATTTCTTAAAGATATCCATAAAAAGTGTTGTTTAAAGTTTGCCACAAGCCCCCTGGGAGACACACCAAACATGTGGAAGAACGTGCTCTGGTCAGATGAAACCAAAATCAAACTTTTTGGCAACAATGCAAAATGTTATGTTTGGCGTAAAAGCAACACAGCTCATCACCCTGAACACACCATCCCCACTGTCAAACATGGTGGTGGCAGCATCATGGTTTGGGCCTGCTTTTCTTCAGCAGGGACAGGGAAGATGGTTAAAATTGATGGGAAGATGGATGGAGCCAAATACAGGACCATTCTGGAAGAAAACCTGATGGAGTCTGCAAAAGACCTGAGACTGGGACGGAGATTTGTCTTCCAACAAGACAATGATCCAAAACATAAAGCAAAATCTACAATGGAATAGTTCACAAATAAACATATCCAGGTGTTAGAATGGCCAAGTCAAAGTCCAGACCTGAATCCAATCGAGAATCTGTGGAAAGAACTGAAAACTGCTGTTCACAAACTCTCTCGATGTGCAAAACTGATAGAGACATACCCCAAGCGACTTACAGCTGTAATCGCCGCAAAAGGTGGCGCTACAAAGTATTAACTTAAGGGGGCTGAATCATTTTGCACGCCCAATTTTTCAGTTTTTTATTTGTTAAAAAAGTTTGAACTATCCAATAAATTTCGTTCCACTTCATGATTGTGTACCACTTGTTGTTGATTCTTCACAAAAAATTACAGTTTTATATCTTTATGTTTGAAGCCTGAAATGTGGCAAAAGGTTGCAAAGTTCAAGGGGGCCCAATACTTTCGCAAGGCACTGTAACAAGCCAATGGAGATTGACTACTGCACCATTTAACTCACAAGTGATCCATAAAGTTAATACTACCTCTATGAAAACCTACTAAACTTTAAACAAAACTTGCAATCAGAATTTATTAACCAATGTCAGGTGCAGAATAAACATTTTAAAGTTTAGACATATATCCAAACTTCTCTTTTGGAAACTTTGGATAAACAATAATGCTATCTGCACCTGTAGGCATCTTTAAAAGTTGTAGTTGTTATTATTGTTATACACAATTTACCTTTTACCTTTACCCCCTCCTTTTCCTCTCTTGACTAATTTATTAATCCCTATCAGTGTGGAGGAATACTCCCTTTTTATTAGGATTACGTCACATAGGGCCTAATTCATAGTACGGCGAATTGGCGTTTCGGCGGGATTTTGCGAACCGGCGATTATTTAAGTCTGAAATTGGCATTCAAAGAACGGCGGGCGGAAAATAGCGCCTAGTGTGAGATTCATTAAGATGCAATATGGTCAGAGCGCCACTTAAAACCACGCCAGCTAAAAGCTCGACTAAAGTTTAGCCAAATTTTCCCCTGTACCCCCAAAAATCCCAAATCACTGTGGAAGGTGTGGAAGTCAATTTGGAGATGACTTGCGTTTAAAAAATGTCAAAAACTGACTTAGAAAGAGAGATATCTGCGAAAGTGTAGAAAGGTTAAACAGCTCCTCCAGCCTCGAGCTGCGAACGCGCGAATGTGCGCATGCGCAACGCCAAATAGGCTCTAAAAATTTCGCCAGCGCGATTTTGGGTCAAATTTTTTTTGAATACCGCTTGGAAATCCGCTGTCTCGCCCATAGAAAATGGCAAAAACCGGCGGAATTGGAAAAACATGCACACTTCCAACAAGGGATCCCTTAGTAAACACCATCACATTCCATACACCTTTCCTGCTAACTCAGAAATCATAGCAGTCAAATCTACAGTGTTTATATAGAACCTCCACATTATCTGAAAAAAACCACAAAATATTACATTGGGGAATTGGTCGTCAGATAGAAAAAAAATAGATGTAAAACATATTTCAAAGAAAGATTATTAGCATTTCACACATATCAAGGAAATGTCACAATTTTGACAATATTTTATGTGTTTCCAAAGAATTTTTTTAGAAATATATTGCAAATACTACATTTTCTTCCATATGGGTATGGCCAAGTGTTACCATTTTAATACACATTTAACTGAAGGTATATATATATATATATATCTCATACTTGGCTAATTAGCAAAGTATGCCCAACAAACAAATAGAGCTTTAGCTCACAATATTGCTACATATTGACTGGCATCTTTTGTATTTTGTTCATGTCTTTAGATTAAAAGTTTGCTGATACACATGCCTTTTTCAAACATGAACAAAATTATTGATGTCAACATTTGGAGAATTGGAGATATCCAAGTGTTGCCCATACAGAGGGCTCCTTCCGGATTCGAACTTACAAACCTACAGCAGGAAGGCAGACTCCCTAATCATTGTGCTATTTCTCAGTGAGCGTTGGGTGTTTTCCTCATGCCGGCAAAATGCTCACATGGGAACAGGGGCCATTGAACTGAATAGGATTGGATTTTTTGCCTGTTTTGGGAGTTGATCCTTGAGCTGGACAAATCCCCCTCAAACGCCCCCAAACGGGCTACGTTCACATGTAGGTGTTTGTGGTCTGTTTTTGGGGCTTTTTTAGGTGATTTCATATAACAATGCCTGCCCAAAAAATGCATGTCAAAACGCCTGTGAAAACGCCAGCAAAAACGCCCATAAGAACGCCTGATATAATTGCCACGCCAAATTTAGGGATGTTCATGAGTGATGAGTCAGATTGTTGGCTTACATATCTGTTCAATCGTCACAATCTCACTTCCCAAATCCCAAAAGGTGTGTTTCAATTGTTTCCCTAAATATATATTTCTCTCTCTCTCGCTCTCTCATGTAATTGTATATATATGTATGTATTCCTGTATCTAAACATTCTAAATAATGACTAGCAAACTTGAAGAGAGAATTTTATCAATTCACATATACTATACACACCTACATACATACATACATGGATTTGGGCAGTTTAGGTCTCTCTCCTCCTCCTCATTTCTATTTCCCTTGTTTTGGCAACTGAGCATGCTCCAAAACACACAGGACACACACAGTTAATTTTTGGACTGGGCGTTACCATTCTGGGTGTGTGTTTGCTTGGATTATATATAGCTCACTCAGACATCAGGAAAGATTTGACCTACGAAGAGGTCCAAAATATTTGTGTGTCACATGCTTTATGGTTCACATTTGTGGCCCTTTGTTATTTATGGAGGTGAGATTTGGCTGTGTTGTGTGTTGACTCTCTGTAAGTATTTATTGCTGTTAACATAATTCTGTCAATCTGCACATGCATCTGTTGATTATGGGCTCTTTGTCGATGTATATGGTCTAAATGTTGTACAAAGGTTGTTTTTGTTTGAAAAATAGAAATCTGTGGCTTCAATGGGATACTGTGGAGACTGTGCCAAAAATATGTCATGTGAAATGTTTGAGCTGTGTATTTGTGTATTAAACAGCATGTTTACAATCTTTTTTACAAATGTCTTCATGTGTCTAAATAAAGTTTTCTGGTGTCCACAAATGTATGTATTTGTATTTATTTTTCTAAGTTAAATATGCTTAATGGTTGTGTATGGTGACTATTCGCGAATTCGCGAATATACAAACCCGCATTCTCACATTTATACATGAAACCGGAAACGAAACTTTTGGTGCGTGCACACGTTTCCGGAAATTGTCCAGGCCCTTATCGCAATCATGGCTCCTGCGCTCTACATGTCCGAAATTGTGGCATTTGTGTGTAAGGTAAGGAGGGGGTGTGAATGTGCGGGATGGGGGATGGTGGGTTGGGGGATGGTGGGTAGGGGGCTGGGTGGGTCGCTTATCTAGCGGGTGTGCAAGAAACTTTTGGTCTGCTGATCTGCGCATGCACTTTCTGCCTATTAGACGTGATCTAGAAGCTTCCTGTTATAGAAACTTCCTAGATGTGAACCTGTTCCCTATATATATATATATATATATATATATATATATATATATATATATATATATATATAATATATATACACACACACAAAATATATATTATAGAAAATATATATATTCGAGACAATATATATACTATGTATATATTATATACAATATATACATTATATACAATATATACATTATAGAATATGTTATATACCATATATTAGTGTATATAATAGGGAACAGGTTCACATCTCTGAACTTTCTATATAGATATAGATAGGCATACCCTGCTTTAAGTACACTCACTTTATTTACAATCGTGAGTAAGGACACAGCTTGTTCAGCTTGCCATGACACTGCTCACAAACCATAAGTGACAGGGATAACAAACTTAGGGAGCAACGAGAGGGTACCCAGGACTACACCATATCCATTTTGTGGCTGGGCAGCTTGCCTAGGTAATCTATCATGTCATAGTCCTGGATCCCCTTAACATGCTCCCACATGGTTTCGGAGTAAGGCTATGTCAATGTGGCCAAAATTTACAATGGAGCTGGTGTATTTTCATGCATTGAGAAAAGAAAAAAGGGATTGCTTCACTTTAAGTACATTTTCAGTTTACATACATGCCCTGGTCCGATTGTGTACTTAAAGTGGACTATGCCTGTATATAGATAGATTTGATTAGTTTCAACGTTTACACAAAATGAAACACAATTATCTGTGACAGATTGCTCTGACGCTTTGGAATCTGTCTAGATAAAGACAAATGTATTGACCCTTTTCATATATGCAAGATTAGAAACATTATATTCCCTAAATGCATAATGCCAAAAATTATTGCCTTACATACATCCATACACACTGCAAGCTCGGCACCGTTTGTCTTGTCTGACACTCTTACCATCATAAGCTGGATCTGCACACAGCAGCTAATTGGTTCACCTGAGATGGAATCAGTGATCCCAAAAATCTGGAATGGTCATGTCTTCAAAGGATTGCCTTGAACAAATCACCTCTAAAAGAAACACATGAGTGTATAATCACTTTTCTTAATGGATCACATTCCCAACACACCCATCTCACACTGCCATATGATAATGAATGGGGGTGTCCATTGCAAGTTAAATACACCCCCAGATCACATTGCTTTGTTAATTTACAGATCTAACTGGAATTTGATGGCACTGCTGTGAACCACTATGCCATCAAATTCTGCTGGGGACCTTTAAAAAGGATTATGTGTGATTGTGTGGATAATTATGCCACCTTAAATTCGCATCTCCCACATACCATGTGCAACTCTTGCAGGAATTGCGAATCAAGGATAATTCAGCACAGCATAATGAACAGACACATTGAGGAGTGTAGGAGCACAGCGTCAGATTCCCCAATCACACTATGGGGTTTTAACTCCTCCATAATTTTGCCACTTTGGAAACCAAGTGCTTACTTTATGTATACTTTTTAGACGGAACTCCAATTTCTAATAGGGTGATATCATTGCATGAGATTTCCCCTCACTTCCTGTCTTAGTGTCACCAAGACAGGAAGTGAGGGGAATATCACTGTGGGGAAATAGCTTGCAATTGTTGCCTTATAATGTCCATAGTATATATAAAAGGAAAGAATTGCTGGCTATATCCCCACGGGAGATTCCCTCATTTCCTGTCGTGGTGACACCAAGACAGGAAGTGAGGGGAAATCTCATGCAATGATATAACACTGTTACATGTTCTAGTTATGTAGCAAACTTAAGAATATACAAAGCAAACCTCTTTTTTTTTCCATTTTGGCAAAATCATGGATTAATTACAAAACTATCTTTGTTTGTCCCGTGGCTTGCAGGAAAAATATTTTGCCTTGATTCCACCATCAACACAGACAGGGGAAACCCTCCTGCGGAGCCATTGTGTTCACCCGGTGCTGCCCCTGCCAGGAAAACACAGTGATTATTGCTAGTGGCTACAAGAGATGCTAGCGATAAGTGTGTGTAAAATCTGACAGACTGGTTGTACGTTGTCCTCCAGGTGATCGAGCAATCCACTTGGGTACCTTCAGCCTGGCCATACATAGTTTAAATCTGCATCTCAAATGAAGCAATCCCATTTACATATAACACTCCATAAAGGAGAATTGAGGGGCTTATCAGGTCTGCGTCAAAAATTAACAGCCACACCCAATCAGACAGCTCATGTTAAAAGGGACCTGAAAAGCAATCTGCATGGCTTGCTTTTCCAAGCATTGGCTAGTTTAGTGAGCCTGGACTAATAACAGTCACTGTAATGCTACCCATACTGCTGTCCTTTTAACATGGTGACAAAAGTTGATACCTATGCTACATGTGTGTAAAGTTACTTTCACCCTGCTAAATGGACAGCAATAAGGTTGTAAATACAGTGACTGCCTGTCCCCCCCTGATGGCGGCCCTGGGTGTGTCATGAAAGGCCAATTGAGAAAATGGCTATATCATGTAGAGGAAATCACCAGTGTGGGGCAACCTATGTCATGGAGGTAGATTTGGACATCGATGTATATGTATCACCAGAAATGGAATTCTTTGTTCTACAATATCTCAAAGACGACCTAGCATGTTATTTGAAGACTGTACTATTTTGGACATACTTGGACTCAAACATACACTGCTCTTTCCACAGCTCCTCCTCCTCTGGGGGTATGATAGCATAAATATGCATCTTCACCAAAAGCACAAGATGATGTGTCGTGTCCGGATGAGGCTACAGCGGAGATTTCAGTTCCAGGCTGATATGGTGGATCTGCAGCGGGCCTGGAGTGATGCCAAAAGGCGCTCACCCAGGCTCCTGCTAAAGGCTGTGGAGCAAATCTCCGGTAAGTAAAAATATACATTACATGTCACCAGATAGGTTACAATTTTTTGGGTAGGTGGACATGTGTTTAGCTATGCAACAACACTAATACCAACACACCCCCCCCCCCCTCCCTCTCGCTCCTACCTTTCCTACCTCCATCAAGTGTCTCTTCACAACCTTTAATACTACTATGTACATTCGTATTTTTTATGTTTCTTTTTTTTCTTCTGCTTCTAGCCAAAGCGGACGGCCGGCACCCTCTTGTGCTTTTGGTGAAGAAGGGGAGGAGGAGGACGGCCACACTCCAATATGCCTTACGAGGCAGCGAGCCATTTGAGCAGCTGAAAATTGTGGATCGTAAGTAGAAAATAAAAATGGTAGAAATTTCAAATCTCTAATCACATTTTACAGAGCCCCCTTTACATCGGAGTCTCCAGACTTACTACACTGTAAGAGGGAAGTGTGAAGACTCTGATGTAAGGAGAGTTCTGGGAACCATTATTTGAGGGGGGAAGCTGTGGACTCTGGTGTAAAAGGGAACTCTGTGGTCCCCAAAACTCCCCCATAAATCTGAGCTTACAGAGACCCTCTTACACTTCCCTTCCTCAGTCCACCACAGTCAAGGGCACAACAAGTCCCACTGCAGAAGGCTACCTGCTTGGACTTGTAATGCTCTCTGTAGGGGAATGAGGAAATACTGCCTGCTATGCTAAGACTTGTAGTGCCCTCTGTTAGTGACTAAGGATTCCTCAGTCCTCAACATTCTAGGGCACTATAAGTCTCAGCATAGTGGGCTGTCATACCTCAGTCCCTCACAGCTCGGGTCAAAAACAACACAGTTAAACATCTAAAGGACAACTCCAAACAAAACTACCAATAATGGACAGAGTCCATATGCTCTATAATGTCAAATACCCGCTACCACTCACCTTCCACCTCCGGTGCTGTCATTGTGTAGGGCAAAGGGCTCCATCTACACCATGTTTGGCTTCCATGTCAGATAGGCAGGACTTGCTCAGCTCCACTCTCTTCCTTGGCAATTGACTCTGGCGTCATTGTGGATCTTTCCTCCTCTAGAAAACCCCCAGGGGCCCTCTCCTTGTCCCCCAGCCACCCAGGGCCTTCTTCTCCTCCTCCTCCACCAACCATTTTCAGACTCTTCCAAATTCCCTGGGGCTACTCAACCCCTTTGCATAGTGGACACAACAAATCTATGACCAGCCTGCAAAATATCAAGTCTGGGCCTGGTTACCTGTATGTTCCAGGTCCAGGGCGGAGCTCTCCTCCCAGAGCAACAACTGATGATAGCAGAGTGAGTTGACCGGCCAGTCACTTCCTACTGGTGCAGGTACACACCTACCGATTCCTCCACATCTTAGGATAACATGATCAGACGGCCAATCCCCAGGCAGAGAAGGAGGAGTAAGTGTCAGCGGACAACAGACACCTGGCAGACGCAGTGAAGGGACTGCAGCACACTGCTGCAACTTTTTGATCCGAGGATTGAAAGAAATCTTTTACTTGGGAGATTTCCCTGACTGCGCCCTTCGAAATGTTGGTGCTCCGCCACTGGCCGCAAGGCCCCTGTAGGTGCGAGGCCTTAGGCGCCCGCTTAATTTGCATGGTGCCCTCCTGTTTTAAAACATGGTCAATGCATCTCATTGGTGTAAGTGCACTTCTATGTTCTGAATTGTAGGGGCATTGAGTATGGTGCTAGCATGATGAGAGGTTACTGCCTATTTGTGTCCATAAATAATATATAATGTTTTTCTTTTATTTTAGAAACCAGTGATCAGGATGTGGAGGCTCAGCCTTCTCAGGCCCACTGTAAGTAATGTGGATGTGCTGGTGTGTTGTGTATTAGGTCGAACTTGGAGGAATGATTGTTTGTTTTGTTTTCTTTTGTGGTTGATGTAACTTCAGCAAGAGAGGAGAATCAGGCAGGGCCAAGTCGCCTGGATCCGGGCCAGGAACACATTGTTGCCCAAGAAGAGGCCAATTGGTCTGAACCGGATGAGGACCTGGGCTCTCCTCAAATGGGAAGTAAGTATTCTACATGTGTTTGTGTGTTCAATGTGTCCTGGGAAATCTAAGGGCTGTAATATCTATATTTTGCCATTGGGGTTATGTAGCAGCTGACATTGAGGATGTTAGTTGTGGAGGACTGGGGAAGAGGGGCCGCTGCTTACCCAGTCCAAAGTAACTACTACCTTCAATGTTTCCCAACTACTTTCTGTGTGCCTTTATCAAATAGCTTTGGTTCAAGGATTGTATTTGTGTCTTTGTGTTTCTAGGAGATACGACGCCATCCCCCCATGAAGGGACACCATCCCCCCATGTAGGGTCTCCCCCATCCTCCCCCACTCCAGGCTCCCCTGAACTAGTCTGTAAGTACCTAAAATTAGATTCTCACATGAATTGTGTGTGCTAGGATGATGTGTATCTAGGATAATCTAAGTTGGAGTCTAAGCAAGTGTAGTTTTGCTATATGTGACAGGAAGGTTGGTCATGAAACACTCTTGCTTAACCTTCATGTTTGAAAGGTGGTTTTGGGGAGCTTTACAGGACATGTTATCTTTTGTAAGTTATCTCAAGCCACCCTATTCTAAATTGGTGTTAGTTTCTCTACATTGGAAATGGTGTGCTTTGTACTTGTAAATTTTTTGTGGACATTGTAATTTAATCATGTCCTGATTTAGTCAACACTGAAAATGTGTGTTTGTCAATCTTTCATAAATACTCTTCCTCGGTAATGTACCACATTCCAGTTCACAATTTGTGTTCTTTTTGTGCAGTTTCTCCAGAGCCAGCCACGCCATCCACTTCAGGGGCCCAAAAAAAACCTGATGATGGTAAGTTGTGTGCTTTTCCAGTAATGTGTCTACTTAGTAAGTGGAGAAATGCTAACTGTGTATGTCCCCGCTCAGGCTTCAAGTTGTTCTAAAGGCAGCAGGTTCTTTATGTGAATGCATTCTATGCATTAGTATTCCAAGTGATAGGTGTGCATATTCCCCCTAAGACTTACTGGGACCATTTTTTACGGTCCAAATTTTTGCACTAATACTTGTCTGGAACAGACTCCCCCTCCTCCTTAACTGAGGTGACAGCATGCCAATATTGCCTCCTGATGCTGTCACTCCTAATCATTGAGACCATTGGAAGGGAGGGGGGCAAGGCTGGCTCACAGCCTAGTGCCTGAACAGGCACAGGGTGCTTGGCTTCATCTCATGTGCCTCCATAGCAAGCTGCCTGCTGTGGGGTCAAACAACAGGAGGGAGGTGCCTAGAGGTGTGTACAGGGGCCATGTAAAAAGGAGGATTGTTATTTCTCTTGTCCCCAAAAACCTAGAGAGTGTAAGTCTAACCTGATTAGTTTTCCGCAGCCCTCCCAAAATGATATGTTTCCAACACTTAGAACAGGCAGGGCTGAGGCACAAAAAACATCCGAAAAACACAATCAGCACCAAAGCAGGGAGTACGTATCCTTAACGCTACAAGCTTCACCCAGTAGAATGACGCTTGCACTGTACAAATCTGCATCACCACCATATCAAAGTCTAAATCTAACTGTCAGGGAAATGTGGAGGGGTAATGAGTGGGTGTTAGAGCGTTTTCATGACTGCGTAACCTACAGTTAGCGTGATTCGATTTTTAGATACATTTTTTATTTTCTCTTAACACAGCTGGGATGGCGGAAAAACATAAAGGGGAGCAGACATATCTCCTCCGGCCAGAACTGGCCCTCCGAATTCCAAAGGGTAAGTCTCTACTATGTGTCAGGTTCAATCTATAGACAGTAAGAGGGAGAGAGAACGCTACACAAACTCCAATGGTGATAGAGATAAATGTGTGCACATGTATCGTGTTGACCAATTGAACCCAAAACACCTTACATTCTTCTAAATGATTGCTTGTGTTGACATGAAGAAAAGCCTTTTACTTAGCTTTGGTGGAACTGCTACTAACATTCCAAGCCATCTTATGTAACCTTTTGACCAATTTGCTGTGAAAGTTTGAGTTCAAGGTTTACAACAGCAATTTAGCATATTTGCTTCAGAGTGTTGATAAAAGCCAAACAATAGACTCCTAAGCATATTTGTTGAGGCACATTAATTACAATCGTTGTTTGGATCATTTTGGCTAAAACTAATTGTTATGTCTTTTTCTACCCAGGGCACACCCACCTCACCTATGAGGACCTTTTGGAGTATGTGACATGGTGTATTGACCGAATTCTAGTTTTAGAAAACATTTCGGGGGTTGCTCCAGACCCAAAGGAGCCATTTGTGAGGAATGTCACCCCGTTAAAAAGATCATAGTTTTTTTTCATTGGTTTTGTTATTGTACCCAGCAATGTGACATTTCTCCCTTAAAAAAAAAATTATAATTAAAAATAAAAAATTAAAAACCCTTTTTTTTGGGACCCCAAAAAAAAAAAACAAAAAAAGCCTTGTTTTTGGCAACCAAAAAAAATATAAAAATTAAAAAAAACCCTTTTTTTTGGGACCCAAAAAAAAAAAAAAAAAAAAAAAAGCCTTGTTTTTGGCAACCAAAAAAATATAAAAATTAAAAAAAAACCCTTTTTTTGGGACCCAAAAAAACAAAAAACAAAAAAAGCCTTGTTTTTGGCAACCAAAAAAAAAATGTTTACAAAAAAGCCTTGTTGTTTTTGGTAACAAACTAAACCAAAAATGTTTACAAAAAAGCCTTGTTGTTTTTGGTAACAAACTAAACCAAAAATGTTTACAAAAAAGCCTTGTTGTTTTTGGTAACAAACTAAACCAAAAATGTTTACAAAAAAGCCTTGTTGTTTTTGGTAACAAACTAAACCAAAAATGTTTACAAAAAAGACTTGTTGTTTTTGGTAACAAACTAAACCAAAAATGTTTACAAAAAAAGCCTTGTTGTTTTTGGTAACAAACTAAACCAAAAATGTTTACAAAAAAGACTTGTTGTTTTTGGTAACAAACTAAACCAAAAATGTTTACAAAAAAGACTTGTTGTTTTTGGCAACGGAAAAAAACAAAAATGTTTACAAAAAAGCCTTGTTGTTTTTGGTAACAAACTAAACCAAAATGTTTACAAAAAAGCCTTGTTGTTTTTGGTAACAAACTAAACCAAAAATTTTTACAAAAAAGCCTTGTTGTTTTTGGTAACAAACTAAACCAAAAATGTTTACAAAAAAGCCTTGTTGTTTTTGGTAACAAACTAAACCAAAAATGTTTGCAAAAAAGACTTGTTGTTTTTGGTAACAAACTAAACCAAAAATGTTTACAAAAAAGACTTGTTGTTTTTGGCAACGGAAAAAACCAAAAATGTTTACAAAAAAGCCTTGTTGTTTTTGGTAACAAACTAAACCAAAAATGTTTACAAAAAAGCCTTGTTGTTTTTGGTAACAAACTAAACCAAAAATGTTTACAAAAAAGACTTGTTTTAGTGAAAACCTCAAAAAAAAATTTTAAACACATAAAATATGTTTATCTAAATAAAATTAAAGTATGTTGCTCTTTGCAACACAAATGTTACATTGGCAATTTAGTTCATTCTATTATATATTGTAATATATTTTTTGTACGCTACAGTTGGTAGACACCCACATGTGTTATTAAAACATTTATTTTATTACCCAAGTTTTCTTTTTGGTGTACACATCGAATGTCTTTTGTGTTGTATTTGTTTAGTCGAGTGGTGTGGTCTGTAATTGTTAGTATGTTGGCTTTGGTTTATGTTAGCCTTGAGACTTGTTTTGAAGCTACATTTGAAGGGAGACCTTTTCTTGGGTCGTTATGTGAACATTGAGTTATCTAAATTTACATGAAATCATATGTTTGGAGATCGAGAAGCACGTGTGTATAAATGCCTACATTAACCAGGGCCATTACTCGGCCACCAACACTCCTAAAAAACCAAAGAGCAAACACAAACTAATCATTTTGCATAAAATTTTATTTCATCCCCAAAAAAAGCACTATAATAAATCATATTGTGCCACCCTCAAATTAAACAAAAAAATGGCCCAACAAATTGGCCAATGTAACAATCATTAACAAAACTAAACCAAATTAAACAAAAAAACAAAAAATTAAGTTGGTGGTGGTGCCTGAAGCAGTGTGGTGAGCACTGTTAAGGTTCCTGCCATCAAATGGTGGGCCAATAGTTCCATCTGGTCTGGGGTTAGCTGTAGAGTTGTGGTCAAGTGGCCCATTAGGATCATATCTTGTGTCTGAGGCTGCTGATGATGCAGGGTGTTGAACCTTGGAAATGTCCCAGACAGAAGATGTTGTGCCAATAGTCTCATCTGCTCTGGGGTCAGCCTAAGAATTTGGGCAACGTGTGCCATTAACATGAGATGGGATAGTTGCTGCTCCGAGGCTATTTGATGCTGCTGGTGGTGCAAGGGTTGTGAAGATGTGTGGGGAGTGGTGGTTGATTGGTTGTTGTGGTCCACGGTGCGGGGGCAAACGACGCATTGGTGACAAAAAAGAAGAACGGCCTGGGGAGGAGTGAAGTGATAAAGGTGTGGAGGGAATGTAGTCAGGTGGAAGGGGTACTGTGGAACCAGTGCGCATTCAGGTTGTGCAGGAGGATTGCTCATTGAGGGGTGTGGGAGTCCGAACGGAGTGTGAAGTGCTAGGAGTGGCTACAGGAGGAATTGTCCCATCCCCAGCTGCCTGACAAGTGGCCAACACTGGCATTACCCTCCCACTACCACAACCTGCAGTGGCAGGTGAGTGAGATGTTTGGGAGGGCTCTGCCAATGGGGCATCTTCAGATCCAAACAGGCATTGGCGTGTGGCCAGCACCTGAGTGTCAACACTTTGCCGATCCCGTTGATGCTGGTCTGCTAAACTTACCAAGCTGTTACGCATATCCTGTTGAACCTGTAACATATCCTGGTGAACCTGTACCATTGTTGCTACAGATTCCTGTATGAGCCCGAGCAGACGTACTGCCTCAGTAGATTGCTGAGTACGCCTCCTTAACTCATTTTGGATCCGATACTCATCAAGCAGCCTCTCGGCTACATCCAGCATAGATGGACGAAGTTGGGTAGGTGACAATCCCTCTGCATCTAAGGCTACCTGAAAGCAGAATAAATAGACCAAATCATTATCAAACATCATGACTAAATATTTCAGATTAGTTTGACAACTTAACACCCCAAGCAGAACGTTGAAAAGTTTGATGTGCTTCTAATGAGTACTTGTTCATTGTAAGATTATCCAAGCTAGCAACACTTCTGATAATGGGTACATATTATATTGGTAGGACTAATATGACAAAGGCAAAAAAGATTCAACATGAAGGTGTTCCCAATTAACCCTGGTGTGGTAGGTTGTTTATGCTTTTGGTAAATCTGTTACTACACCAATGACTTTATACATCTACGTA
Organism: Pelophylax lessonae; assembly: GCF_965119305.1. Lineage (NCBI taxonomy): Eukaryota > Metazoa > Chordata > Amphibia > Anura > Ranidae > Pelophylax > Pelophylax lessonae. The sequence goes on along the minus strand of NC_138772.1, from coordinate 395,407,793 downwards.
TGTTGTCTAAAATCTTGCCATCAATCGGCTAGAGGACAACCCAACCAAACGATACCCATGAATTTGGACCTGGAAAATCAAAGACGGGCCGGACTTTAAAGATCCTGGATGTTTTTGGAACATTAGTGGCACACCAAATTATAACATAATTCCCTGATGTTCAAGATAGAACTCTTGTTGTGCTGGTGCATCGTCAGAATGTCATAGCACTAATTTAACACACACAATGTAAGCCACATCTAGTCCAAAATCAATGCTACAATTGAAATGTTACATGTGCACCTTGTTCCCTTATATCACATACCACAGCACTGGATGCAGAATCGTCGCCAGCTCCTGATCCAACTCCAGCTGCAACGTCAAGAGGGGCCTGATGTTCTTTTAAAAACAAAAAAAAAAAAAACATGTTTAGTACATAACCTTAGTCAGTAATGATTATGGCCAGATTGCCCTCCTAGCTTCATGAATGAAGCATTGAGGCCAAACATTCAAAAGTGCTTTCCTGGGCTCATAGGACACTTGCTAAACCCTCCCAAAGGTTAAGAAGGCTTGGTCTGCCTACTAATGACGGCACCCATTAATGCTGTCAACTGTGTTTTGCAGGGTAAACATCTAAAAGGCAACACTCTTTTATAAGAAAAAACATGTGTGTTAATGGGGTTAATAAGATTCCAAAAAACATTATTTGGCTAGACATACCAACACCTTCCTCCAGGCCTAGCTGCACTGGGTGTGTTCCCTGCTGCGGATCTTCTGTAAAGGACATAGCAATATGAGCTATCTTGGAAAAAAAAAAACATCTACATTGTTTGGCACAGTATGATATTGGACCTACCAGGAGGAGGGTCAGCACTGATGTCAACACCTGTGAGTCCGTCTGGTTCGCCAAGCTGCATGGGCTGTGGAGGGGCTGAGATCCGTGCTACAGATGAACAAATTGCAGGTTGGGGAAAACAAAAAAAGGACAATTGAAAGGGCAAGTATCACATTCTATTAATGTCACACATAGGATAGTAGTTAATCTTTTCCAAACAACTCACACAATTGACATCCAAGATAATATCCTACCTCGGTGCAAAGCATCCGAATCTAAGTCCTCTCTGGTAAAGATGGTATCAGGTCCTATGATGTTCAAGAAAGGTAATTGATAATCCCAGAGAGAACTTCGTGCACGTTCATCCAGCCGACCTTGTCGGTCATAAAGACCCTCCGCAGCCCATGCAATTAGCTTCTTCCGAACGGACCCACAGATGTCGTTGACCTTCTTCCGCACACTGTCACGGTGGCGAGGTGCTTCACCCAGTGCATTTACAGCATCCCGGATTTCATCCCACAATCTGTTCTTCTCTGTTACTGAGTAAGACGCGGCCCTGGTCCCATGTATCGCCTGATATCTGGCCATATGGGCGTGGACCAGGGCACAGCACTGATTGTGGGTGAAACGGGGAAGCCGGGATAATGTGGACAAGCTGACTCTGGTGGAAGGACCCGCTCCAGGACTACTGTCAGAAGAGCCAGCTTGTCCACTTGGTGTGTTACCACCTCCCCCGGCTTCCTCCTCCGGGATGGGGATGGTGGACTCCCTCATGGATACAGCTGGAGCCTCCCTCACACCAGAGCCAGATGATCTGCCCACCCTGCCCCCCCTGCCCCCCCTGCCCCCCCTGGCCACCCTGGCCACCCTGGCCACCCTGGCCACCCTGCCCCTTCTCATCCTTCCAGTGGGTGGGGCCATGGGAGCACGAGGTGGGCAGAGAATCTGGCTGTCCAGCAGCAGCAAAGAGCCCCAAACTCCTAAATCTGAAATGACAAAAGAGAAAACAGAAAAAACAGGATTTGCAGATTGCTCTTCATATACAGTATAATTAGTGAACAATTACAGAACACACTTACCTAATGGCACAAACAGACTTGGTGGTGGTGGTGGTGGTAGTAGTGGGCAAAGAGCAGAAGAGGCTGCAAAGAAATGGAAAAAAAAACACATAAGAAAACGCATATGGGTACAAATCACATGAGGCCCTCCAAACACTTACCTAATGGCACAAACACGGTGGTGGTGGTGGCAAAAAAAGCAGAAGAGGTTGCAAAGAAATGGAAAAAAAAAACACATAAGAAAACGCATATGGGTACAAATCACACGAGGCCCTCCAAACACTTACCTAATGGCACAAACACGGTGGTGGTGGTGGTGGTGGCAAAAAAAGCAGAAGAGGCTGCAAAGAAATGGAAAAAAAAACACATAAGAAAACGCATATGGGTACAAATCACACGAGGCCCTCCAAACACTTACCTAATGGCACAAACACGGTGGTGGTGGTGGCAAAAAAAGCAGAAGAGGTTGCAAAGAAATGTAAAAAAAAAAACACATAAGAAAACGCATATGGGTACAAATCACACGAGGCCCTCCAAACACTTACCTAATGGCACAAACACGGTGGTGGTGGTGGTGGTGCCAAAAAAAGCAGAAGAGGCTGCAAAGAAATGGAAAAAAAAAACACATAAGAAAACGCATATGGGTACAAATCACACGAGGCCCTCCAAACACTTACCTAATGGCACAAACACGGTGGTGGTGGTGGTGGTGGTGGCAAAAAAAGCAGAAGAGGCTGCAAAGAAATGGAAAAAAAACCACATAAGAAAACGCATATGGGTACAAATCACACGAGGCCCTCCAAACACTTACCTAATGGCACAAACACGGTGGTGGTGGTGGTGGTGGCAAAAAAAGCAGAAGAGGCTGCAAAGAAATAGAAAAAAAAAACACATAAGAAAACGCATATGGGTACAAATCACACGAGGCCCTCCAAACACTTACCTAATGGCACAAACACGGTGGTGGTGGTGGTGGTGGCAAAGAGCAGAAGAGGCTGCAAAGAAATGGAAAAAAAAAACACATAAGAAAACGCATATGGGTACAAATCACACGAGGCCCTCCAAACACTTACCTAATGGCACAAACACGGTGGTGGTGGTGGCAAAAAAAGCAGAAGAGGTTGCAAAGAAATTGAAAAAAAAAAACACATAAGAAAACGCATATGGGTACAAATCACACGAGGCCCTCCAAACACTTACCTAATGGCACAAACACGGTGGTGGTGGTGGTGGTGGCAAAGAGCAGAAGAGGCTGCAAAGAAATGGAAAAAAAAAACACATAAGAAAACGCATATGGGTACAAATCACACGAGGCCCTCCAAACACTTACCTAATGGCACAAACACGGTGGTGGTGGTGGCAAAAAAAGCAGAAGAGGTTGCAAAGAAATGGAAAAAAAAAAACACATAAGAAAACGCATATGGGTACAAATCACACGAGGCCCTCCAAACACTTACCTAATGGCACAAACACGGTGGTGGTGGTGGTGGTGGCAAAGAGCAGAAGAGGCTGCAAAGAAATGGAAAAAATACACATAAGAAAACGCATATGGGTACAAATCACACAAGGCCCTCCAAACACTTACCTAATGGCACAAACAGACTTGGTGGAGGGGGGGTGGTGTAATCCTTTATAGGCAAAAGGAGGCTGCAAACATTAAGCATACATGAGAAATCGCATGACCTACATACGTGCACATAATAAATTACAGTTATCAGGAAAGCAAAAATGGTGTCTTTGGAAGCTGGGAAGGTAAGGGGGCAGGTTTAGATGCCAAATCTAGACTGCACACCTTTAACAAACATGAGAAAACACATGTCCAAACCACATGCACATGGGGCCAACTGCCAATGATTAAAAGACACTTGAGGGGTTCCCAAGCTATTGTGGGTTGGAGGGGATTCACCATAGACAACTTAAGCACACCCAAGATAAGTACAAATTCTCTCCTTCCTTTTTTTTGGGAGAGAGAGATACAATTGTCTTACCTCCAGATAATGTAGGTTGTGGGTCACAGGGTCTTGCTAGCACATAAGAAACATCGATCTATAACATCCAGCAGCCATATTGGCCATGTGCTCCTTTTATAGCTGGCTTACAGGTGTGATAATTAGCGGCCGTTTCTATATATATCTGCGCATTCGCGAATTTGCGCGTTCAAAATGGAGGACGATATCCCAGACGCATTAGATGGTGCAATGCTGGCATTTATCGGTGCCTTGTTTGAGGAGGCCCTAGCACAGGAGGCAGCAGAAGGTGGGGAAGCTGCAGCAGAAGGTGGGGAAGCTGCAGCAGCAGCAGCAGCACCTCCAGCAGCAGCACCTCCAGTCTGTGTGCCCTTACCTCGCCAGCCACGCATTTTTGCTCCAAGGATCTATTTGGACAAGCTGCGGGATTCTGATGTCAGGAGGAAGTTCCGGCTCGAGCGAGGAACTATTCTACACCTCTACCAGCTCATAGCAGACAAAATTGACCCGGACACACAGCGCGGCCATGCGGTGCCCGGCATGGCCAGATTGCTGGCCACTTTGTATATTTTAGGGCGTGGCAGCTTCCAAGCCACTTCGGGAAGTATCATGGGCATTAGCCAGCCCACAGTTTCAAGGGTGTTCATGTTGGTCATTAATGCCATAGTCGATATAGTGCCCAATTTTATCCACTGGCCACAGAATGAAAATGAGTGGAATGAAGTCAAGTTGGGTTTCTACCTGCGGGCACACATGCCGCAAATCCTAGGGGCAATCGATGGCACCCACATAGCCATTAGGCCACCAAGGAGCCACGAAAGTGAGTACCGGAACCGCAAGCAGTACCACTCCGTGAACGTCCAATTAGTGTGTGACGCCAAACAGCGCATCATGAGTGTCAACACTGGTCACCCAGGGTCGTGCCATGATTCCAGTATGTTACGAACCAGTACTCTGTACGAGGTGTTTGAAAGTGGACAAATGCCCCAAGGGTGGCTTATTGGTAAAGTATTTTGTCTTAACAACATAAACTGTAAGATTACATAGACATAGGAATAAGCTACATCGGTGTACACCCTGATTTAAGCAAAGCCTACCTAAAATGGATGTGTTAGGAGTTGTCAGGCTGTTCACACACAACCAGATCAGCAGCTTAGCAGCTCACAAAAGAAAGATTTGCAAAGTTGTCTTTGAGTCCAATGAAGGTGGTTAACCAATGTGTAAATGGTGTCCTCTAGCCACCCAAAGAAAACCTACAAATGATTCCAATGGTATTGCCATATCCCCAAAGTACTTTGCATAAGTGAGTCAATATTGGTTTCCTCACTCTAGTTGCAGATATATTCCAGAAGTAAGACCTAGGCTAATGTAATAGGAACAAAATAGGGGCCAAGTTGGAACTTGCAAGAGAAACCCACCACTTTGTGTGTCCTTTTTCCCATTTGTATTAGTGATTTAGGCAGTTAGACAGAGTTGAGATGTTTCATATGAGTTTTTGCAAACAGACGAGCAGGTTGTTTAGTAAAATGCCTAATTGTCTCCCATTTTGAGGAGTCATCTAAAGTCACATGATAGGAAGAACTAATGTATATTTTTCTTATTTTTCAGGGGATGCTGGTTACCCGCAGCTGACGTGGCTGATGGCTCCAATCAGGTACCCCCAGGGCCCAGCAGAGAGGAATTACAACAGGGCCTTGCGGAGAAGCCGGAGTATCATTGAGTTGACCATAGGTCTTCTCAAATCCCGGTTTTTCTGCTTGGCCCGGCCTGGGGGTGAACTCCTGTACTCTCCTACAAAGGCTTCCAAGATCATCCTGGCGTGCTGCGTGTTGCACAACATGTGCGTTGCCCGGGATGAATCTTGGGAGCTGACGGAGGAGAGGGAGCCAGAGGTCCGTCAGCCGGCGGCCCCCAGGCGGCGGAGCACCGCTGCAGGTATGGCCACCCGGAATACCCTGGTTGCTAGCCACTTTACATGTAAGTACTGTAACCGGTCAAGATAGGGCATGTGTATTAATTAGCTAGTTAGCAGAGGTGCCACTCACAGGGAGACAGAGGGTCATTATCATCTGCCAATGACACTTGCCATTGTAGATAAAGTGTAGTCAACATTGGTAAAATTGTGTTACTTGAGCAAAAACATGCACCTCTAACCATAAACATGTTGGTATTGTGAATAGTGTAAAGGGCTGAGAAGAGCTGGCAGGTGTTTATTTGTGTCTATGCCACCTGTGTAGTTATTGATAACATGAACGGCTGCTTGGTATCTTATGGTGTTGTAATTTTCCAGAACATCAACATCTTGGAATCATGGCACGTACCATGGGAAGCCTGTGGTGATGGGCTGTCTGGCGTCACAGGTGTGTATTCAAATGTTTACATTAATGATTTCTGGTTTGTGTAAGTTGGCATAAAATGTGTTATTTCACTCGTGATGTCGAAATTAAATGAAGTTCAGAATGAAGCAAACAGGCATTAAGATGTGATTTTCATAATGAAATGTCTTATCCTTTGTTTTATTTTTCCAGGAGTGGTACTGCTTGCGGGTGTAGGTGGTAGAAACCCACCTTGATGGACTCCACTCATCTTCTTTTGTGGTCAGTGGATATTTGGTAAGGCACATGGCCAATGACCAACATGAACACCCTGGAACTTCGAAAGTGGCTTGGAAGCTTACCAGCAACCTTGCCATGCCTGTCCCCTATGAGCTGGTAGAGGTGCAGAATGGATTCTGAACTCTGCCTGAAGTTGTGGAAGACATCAGAATCCCGTAGCCATGGAGCAAAGATCGTGGTCTGGCGCTGTAAAGGCACACGGACTGGAGAGTGACAATATTATTTTGCTGCATCCCTCCTTCTGCTGTCATTCTCAAATAAATAAAGACTTTAGAATTGAACATGTGTTTTTTTGTTTTGTGTGGGTGCCTACAGACAAAAGGGCCATCCACACTGTAAGATTTAGAGAAGACTTTATCCTTCAGATTGACATTTTCTATGTAGTGCAAGGGCCTGCCTGATTGCATCCAAATTGAAAGTGTTGAGGTTTGAGCTTATATTATATGGTTTGGTTAAGTCTACAGGAAAAAGTCTAGACAAATTGTTAGTGTATGGCCCATTAAGCTGCCAAGGCCGGAGTTTTGCACTTTGCATGCTGCTTGTACTGGTGATGTGAGGGGTTGTAATGTAGAGTAGGGATGTGACAGTGTTGTGTTGAGGTGTGAGGCAAATGTAGTGTTGGACTATGAGGGTCTGTGTTGTTGAAATATGGAGAGAGTCCAATATCAGACACCTATGTTTATTGGTCAAGAAATTGTAAGAACCATGGTAAATATGTAAAGAATTGCATCTCGATAAAACTAGGACCACACTCATAAAATCAAAATTGTGTTGTTTCCATTGATGTGCTTGAAATTTGGGTAGGACACCCCCCCCCCCAAATTCAAGATAGTTAAAAAAAACTGTTAAAAAAAATGAGAGTGAAAAGAGATCCCAAGTGTAGTGATGTGATTTGAACCCATGACGTTGTTAACTGCAGTGAAGTTGTAAAGCACTTAGCTATTGTGCAGAATAAAGCTGTATGGTGGAAAAAAAGGAGTGTGTTAAGGCTAAAAAGCACATATAGCTAAAGAACTAAACATTGTATGGAATGTGGGAAGAAGACCATGGTAAAATTGTGAGGTTTCATCTTGCCCTGAAGTAGGGTAGGGGTTTGGTCACTTGCCTTTGGTACTTTCAATCATAAGATCGATTCGACACACAGACAAGATCAAAAAAACACTTAAAATGGTGTAAGCTTGCAAGCGCTTCTGAGTGTAACATTATTTAGCAATATATATGATGTAATCCGTTACATTTTAGCAATATAAACAAAAAAAGAAAATAAAAAAAGTAGGTGGAGATGGTAAGCCTCGAACCTACAGCAGAGGGAGATGAATTACAGACGTGTGATGTGTGCACTAATCCACTACCCCACATCGCTATGTGAAACTGCTTTAAGCACGAAGACATAAGTTTGCGAATTGGCGAAGCCGCGATCGTAAGTGAATCCCGCTGACGGCGGAATTCATTATTGCTGTTTCACTAGCCCATTCGCCGCAGCGCAAGTTAATTGATTTGAACGCGGCGAAACTGAAACACGTCATAGATGTTTGAAGCTGCAGTTTCTTTAAATCCGGCCCATAGTTACATAGTAGTTAAGGTTGAATAAAGACAACAGTCCATCCAGTTCAACCTGTGCAGGTGTGTGCGTCAGTGACATGATCATTTCCCATAACCCTGAATGTTGTGATCTGTGAGATGCACGTCCAAGAGTCTTTAACCACTTAAGCCCCGGAAGATTTTACCCCCTTCCTGACCAGGGGGTATTTTGCGATTCGGCACTGCGTGACTTTAACGGACAATTGCGCGGTCATGCGACGCTGTAACTAAACAAATTTGGCGTCCTTTTTTCCCCACAAACAGAGCTTTCTTTTGGTGGTATTTGATCACCTGTGCGATTTTTTGATCACGCGCTATAAACAAAAAAAGAGCGTCAATTTTGCAAAAATAGCAATATTTTTCACATTTTTTTATATGAAATTTCCCCAAAAAAAATGTAAAAATCAAAATTTTTTAACATTTTCGGCCAATTTGTTTTATGCTACCTATGTTTGGTAAAAAAAATCGCAAAAAGCGTATTTTGATTGGTTTGCGCAAAAGTTATCGCGTTTACTAACAAAGGGAAAGATTTTTGTCATTTTTGTTGTTTTTTTTTTTTAACGCGTAATGGCGGCGTTCTGCGATTTTTTTTGCGGTACTGCGACATTGGGGCGGACAGATCGGACCCTTGACTGACATTTGTGACACTTTTGGGGTTACCAGTGACATTTCTACAGTAATCAGTGCTATATATATGCACTGTTACTGTAAAAATACACTGGTAGTGAAGGGGTTAACTTTATTTGGGAGGGAGGGGCTGTGTGTATCCCTAGGGGCGTGCTTTCTACTGTGATTGGCTGTGGCTTGAGCTGTAAGGACACTGATCAACGGATCTACATACTAGATCCGTGTGATCAGTGTCTTTACAGCGAGGAGAATGACAGGTGGCTTGTTTACACAAGCTGCCTGACATTCTCCCTCTCCCCTGCCGATCGCCGAGTGACCGGCGGACATCGGGTCCGCTGGTCACACGCGCGGGGGGGTCCGTGACCACGCGGGAGTGGGAGCGCGCCTCCGGCGGCGCGCGCTCGCTCCCTAGACCCTCACAAGCTAGTGACATAGCCCTACGTCACTTTGCCTGTGAGGGGCTGACTGCCGACGTAGATCGGCGTTAGGCAGTCGGCAAGTGGTTAAAAGTAGCCATACTCCCCGAAGCTAACACCAATTGTGGAAGAGAGTTCCACATTCTCACATGTCCCCTCTCAGGCGTCTCCTCTCCAAGGAGAATAAATTAGGCGCTTGTAATCGCTCCTCATAATTAGGGCCCTCCAATCCCCTAATTAGCTTAGTTGCCCTTCTTTGAACTCTCCAGTTCCAGCACATCCCTTCTGAGGACTGGCGACCAAAACTGGACAGAATACTCCAGATGTGGGTGGATCAGGGTTTTATAAAGTGGCAGGATTATAGCTTTTATCTAGGGAATATATCCCCCTCCTTATGCATGATAATATTCTTCCAACTTTGGCAGCTGCAGCTTGACATTGCATGCTATTGCTTAGTCTATCTTCTACTAGAACCTGCAGATCTTTCTCCATCCTGGATTCCCCCAGAGGTTAGCCCCCAAGTGCAATACCTTTCATTTCTCTACATTAAACCTCATTTGCCATGTAGTTGCCCACTCTGTTATTTTGTTCAGGTCATTCTGTAAGATTTCTATATTTTGATGAGAAGTTATTGCCCTGCCTATTTTTGTGTCATCCGCAAAAACTAAAATTAAGCTAATGACCCCATCCTCTATGTTATTAATAAATAAATTGTACAAAATTGGTCACAGGACTCAGCCTTGAGGGACCCCACTTACTACTCCAGACCAGTCTGAGTATGCGTTATTTATCACCACCCTTTGGACATGCCCACGTAACCAGTTTTCTATGCAAGAACAAACCTTGTGGTCGATGCCTGCAGACCTTAGTTTTTAGATTAAGTGCTTGGGGAGAACATTGTTGAATGCCTTAGCAAAATCCTGATACACCACATCCACAGGTCTCCCCCTATCTAGCTCACAGCTCATCTCCTTGTAAAATGTTAACAGATTGGTTTGGCAAGAACGTCCTTTTGTAAACCCATGCTGATTACTGCTGATGATGCTGTTGTCCTTAGCAAATTCTTGGACATAGTCCCTTATCATCCCTTCCAATAATTTACATACAATTGATTTCAGACTGACCGGCCTATAGTTTCCCAGAATATGCCTCCGCCCTTTTTTGAATATTAGTATCACATTGGCTTTCCTCCAATCACCTGGTACAGTTCCTGTCAATATACTGTCTGCAAAGATTAGGAGTAATGGTCTAGATATAACCCTACTGAGTTCCTTGAGTACTCTTGAGTGCAAGCCATCCGGTCCCAGTGATTTATTTGTGTTAATGTTATCAAGTCTTTCCTTGATTTCACCCTCTGTTAGCCACTGCGGCAAGTCCTGTGGTGTGCTGCTAACCATACAGTCATGGTCTGTATACCCCTCCTTTTCGTGAGTAAAAACCGAGGAGAAGAAAGTATTCAGTACAGTTGCCTTCCCTGTGTCCTCTGTAACCATCCTCCCATCATCGTTAATTATGTGTGCAATGTGCTCTGATCTCACTTTTTTGCTATTCATTTATTTAAAGAATTTCTTAGGGTTTTTTTTTTTACTCTCCTCTGCTATGTGTCTCTGGAAGTCATTTTTAGCCATCCTGATTTAGTTTTTACATTTCTTGTTAGATTCCTTTTATTGGTGGAAAACCGATAATGTGACCTCCGATTTATATTTCCTAAAGAACATTATTTTCTCTCTAATAAGCATTTTTACATAACAGTTTAGCCACCCTGGTTTGACCTTTGCTCTTCTATATTTATTTCCCATTGGAATGCACTGTGGGATACTTTTGCTTAATATGTTCCTAAAGCATTCCCCTTTTTTCTCCATGTTTAATGTTCTAGGGTTAGGACTCAATTTATGTTCTCTATTATTGAGCACATTTTAGGAAAGTTTGCCCTTCTGAAGTTTAGGGTCCTTATGTTCCCCTCGCGCCTTGATGTCTTATGGTTTACTCTAAATGTGATCATCCTGTGATCGCTAGAACCCAAGTTAAACCGTACTTCTACATCTAAGATTAGATCTGAATCGTTTGTAATAATAGATTGAGCAATGCATTTTTTCTAGTAGGAGAATCCACCATGTAGTTGTCCTGTAAGACATTCATATGACATTCAGACATTCATACATATTGTATCTCTTTGCAAATGTTTTTTATACAATGCAAAGGAACTGTGTCACATACTGAAAACAACATTGTTAGGTTGATCAATGGAAATCAACCTTGCCTTTTCTACCCATTAAGTACTATAAGTGATTTGTATCTCCGATTGCCTATTTGCAATACTACTTAAATTGCCAAGTCTTCTACAACCTGTCTTTTTTTTTCCATTGACCTTTAAAAAGGTTTGTTCACTTAAATATCCTTTACTGTATATGGCAAGATTTTCCTTTTATCTTGCTCCCTTTTTATACTGAAAACCTTAACAAAAACTATTATAAACAGGAAGGATTATTTTGATCGGGACGCGGAAAGCTTTTGTCTCTCTATGGTTGCAATAGCTGCTACTTATCTTAAAAACTTTATCTTGTGATAAAAAAAGACTTAGAGTATTCATACATTTCTTTACACATAATTATGTAAAAGTTATGTGAACGTTTGTACATTATATTTATTTTAGATATTTAGTGATTTTTGGCACTTTTCACATATCACTAGTGGAGTGGTGTGCTAGTTTACCTATGCAAAAATTAGCTATATCTTTTATTTCCTGTTAAATGTTTGTCTCAAGAGGGCTTAGACTTAGGCTACATTTCAATGTAGCAGCTGGAGATTTAGTACATAAATCTCAGGGTTTTTTTGGAAGTATATGCAATTTAATCAACGCAAAACGTTTCCTAAAAAGGGTTATTTTATACTTATTGAAGTAGTATCTTTTTTTATTATTTGACTGTCCTGATCCAAATCTGCCCTGCCTTTCTAAGCAACACATCACAACTATAGTGATAGTGATCTATTACTTGCCAATTACAACAAATGATTTATCACTTTCATAAGCGCATCAAGTATGAAATCAATCAATCAAGAATAGAAGTAGGACTCCATTTTTATTTTTAACCAAGAGGTTAGTATTATTAAACATAAAAAAAGTAGTTTGCTACAATTACCTTACCAACCTTAACAACCTAGAGCTTTCCCCACAGTAATTATTTCCACACCTGAAGATTGGCAGTCTTTTTGTTGAATAATTGCTAGCACCATTTAACCTACTTCCTCTTAACCAGGACCCACCATCTGAGTCAAGTGCATATGTAAGTGGAAAAAATGTCCAAATCAGGTTTTCCAAAACACTGCAGTAACACTTTTCAGAAAGGGAGGGTTCAATCCACTTTGGAAATCACCACGTGAACCTTCACCAACCGCAAGCAATAGACTTCTAACAGAACATGAGGACAAGAAGATCATTAGTGAAGAAATTAATATAGAAAAATAGAGGTCCTTGCTAGGCATTAGGGGCCTGTCCAAGAATTTGGCCTCAATTACAACAGAGACCCTAAGAATTTGGGATTATAAATTATATAAATGCATGTTATGGCAATACAATAGTCCTTTAATGCCTCTATCCGGTACAAACGTCTTACCTGCCAGGGAAGGAGAATAAGATGTGTTTAAAATGGACTCCCTCAGACTGTCTGAGACTTAAAGACATTCTGAATGGGAGTGTTTTCTGTTCATTATTAGAGCTATGGGAAAGGTATGGATCCACACCATGGGATGTTTGGAGATACAGACAACTCCAGCACTTTGTGGTATCCATTCCAAAACCGATTTGTTCCGCTCGTGAACTCAGCCCTTGGGAGAGGCTTGTGGACCGGGGGGGGGGGGGGACTAACAGGCATGGGCTTTCCAACACATATAGATAGAATGTTGATATCATCCCCTGACCATGGATTCCCCATTTCTCTTGGAGAGCTGGGAACATGATTTTAATCAATCCCTTCCTTTTTTGACGCTAGCGTTTTTTTGGGCATTTTTTTTTTTCAATAATTGTCCCTCTATCAAAAATGACAATTTTTAAGAACTTTTTTTGTGTGATTTTGTGTCTGGGGGGTCTAAACTGTGTACCTGTGAAGTTTCAGCTCTGTAGCATGTCCAGAACCATAAAAAAAAGGATTGTTTGTATTAGGTCAGTTATAGAACAGGTTAGTGGCTTCTCGCTTTTCACACCTTGCCGGTTTAGTAGCAGGCGTTTTTTTGGACATTTTTTGGGGTTCTTTGGAGGTGCCTCCAAAGAACCCCAAAAAATGCCCAAAAAAACGCTAGCGTCAAAAAAAAAAAAACGCCCAGGTGTGTTGTTGCAGGCATTTTTTGGGGGTTTTTGGAGGCAGGCAAAACATCTGAACTTGTGTATAGTGGTATATATACACACATACTTATATGTATATTACACTTAGACATATATAGGTGTGATAGGAGCGTAACTATATTGGTGTTAATTATTTCATTAGCGCAAGAAGTTTTTTCTGCTCCTTTCACACCTATGTATGTCTAGGTGTATATATACATACATGGGTGTGTATATATACCCCCTATACACATGTTCAGATGTCATGTCTGACTTCAAACATGTGCTCAAAAGATCCCTATGGACGCCTGCAGCCAAAAAGAATGCTGACGGGGGCGAAGCCATATTACTGCAGCGAAAGTGACACAAGAGAAACTAGCTTTTCTCTATAGCGGTCACCCTGATATGGAAGGGTTTTGTCACCCTGCCATAGCAGTCACTGTCAGTTAACCCTACACTACACTACGGTCCCCTTACACTTAACACTTTCCCTACAGAAACTGAATAAATTAAAGCTAACTAAAGTGTAAAAGAGCACCCTAACTACACTAGATATCCCTTTCCTCGCACTAAAAATTGCTAAATTACACTTTGTAACACTTTGTAACAGAAGTAACAGAACAGCATTCCACTTTCTTCCATGTCCCGTATAAGAATGCTAGGAATTTGGCGGGGGCTATCTTATATACTGGGGGGGGCGTATTCACAAATGATTGGTCTATGGACCCCCTAGTCAGTCCAATCACATTCCTAGCATTCTCCTGCCCCGTCAATTGGCTTTTGCTAATGGTTCTGGTCCAATCATGGGCTTTTAAAGCCCATTTCCTGTCCCATTGCATTTTGGTCGGTTCTGGTTGCCGAATTCCGAACTTTTTGGGCAAAAAGTTCTAAATTAGGCCGAACCTCAAACAGCCAATGTTCGGGTCGAACCGATGGTCAACCCGAACCGTTCGATCATCCCTAGTATCAGATCCCTGCCCTTCTCCCTAACTCGTGACAAAGGACCAGCCAATTTCACACCCTGCCGTCACTTACGTAACAATGCCACTCTCAGCTGCACCCTGCACAAAGATTTTTCAGCTTGCGGGACCACAATCTAGGTGCCAGCAGGCTTAGAGAAATTGCTACCAGGCTAATTAAGCAATTAACCATTTCACTGCCACCACCTCCATTATTTATTTCCAGAGCTGGAGGAAGCTCTTAATTTTAGAAATACCAATTATGATTTTAGAATAATTGTCTGTAACACGCACTGTCACCACAGACAGGAATGTTCATAGGATTTATTCTATACAGTGGCATTCTTCAAGAGACAGATTCTTTGATAGCTTGCATTAAGAGCTTAGGGACAAGGTTAACACTTTTCAAAATAAAGTTTAATAATAAAAAGGTCAAAATTGGTGCAAATAAAATATTTACAGAAAAAATGTGTTTCAAAGAAATAGAGACACAATTCAGCAATTAGAAAAATAAGGTAGAATTGAGAAGTAAGAATACTTGCATTCAATCTCCTGGGTGTTATCAGAGTTGAATCAATGAGCCAGTTGTGATCAGTTCTCAAACTTGATAGATGTTCCTCCTTTGATGTTACCCTGAGAACTCTGATAACTAAGTTTGAGTCAGCTTTTTCTATGGAATCAAAGGGGTGTTGACGGATACCCCTGACCAATTAAAAAGGAGTGGCAATAGGCTGTCCTGGGGCTATGACAATATCAAGACCTCCTCTGTGGACAGATTCATACCACTCTTCATATTTCTAAATATGTAATGGTTACATTCTTTAAACTGCTAGTTTATCATTTAGCATGTAATTTGACATCAAAGGATACCAAACACAGATAAATTTATCAAACGGGGAATATCTTACTGCTATCTTCTATTCTTTATGTGATAGGGGGGTCATGCATGGTCTTAATTCGATCAGTATGACATTTCTCATCCAAATATATATACTTATTGTTCATGTGTCCTGTTCCTGTCTGCATTTATGAATCGTGTATGCATCTGTTACGTTTTTTAATGAACAGCTTGGTTAGGTGCTATTTACGACTCAGTTCTGGTCATCCTTAATGGATCTGCTCAGAATTTTACGAAAGGCCTGTTCTGGAAGAAACAACATCCTGTGATAGATCAATTAGGGGGTTTTCTGTCTCTGTTGAGATAACGGTTCCTTTTAATTGTAAAACCTCTGCATTCCATGAGTGAATTGAGGTGGGGATGGGGGAGAATATCACAGCGTCTTTAACTGTTCTGCCTGTCATGGGTGCCTTACTGAACAAACATGGCTGCCTGTGACAGCTTTCGTATATCCATTGCAGGACATCATTACAACCCAATGGGGTTTTCAACACATTGTAGAAAGGGATTGTTGGGGATGGAATAGGCAACATGGTATTTTTGAGTGGTTAATTTTTTTTTCACAGGAATTGGAAATTATTGTATCCATTGAGCTAGTACACCGAATGGGGTTCTCAACACATAGTAGGGAGGGACTGTTGGGGATGGGATAGGCAACACTGTATTTTTGAATGGTTTGACTTTTTTTATTCTCCTTTACAAGGGAGAGAAGGGGGATTTAAATTGGGAGAATTGGGAACAGGAGTGGATCGGCAAAGGTACCCACCCTTTAAAGTTTAAGGTTTATAGAAGAAATGGAGCCGGGAACCATGTGTACACTGTGGGATATATGGTTGGATGCTTTTATTATTGATTTTGTATCTTTTCTCTCCCTTATGCTTATTTCACGAATACCATATATGTTTTTTAAGTGTTTTGTATGGTATTGTCATGGTTTATGTTTTTTGTAGTTTAAAAATCTAATAAATAGTAAACCTAAAAAAAGAAGAACATTAGGACTTCACTACAGAGTTAAATCAGCATAAATATGACAATTCCATCAAGCAGAAATCCTGTTAAAATTGGTTGGCTGGAGTTCAGCAGTATATCTCGTTATTCTAATCAATGGTAACATCAATTGTAACCATAAATTCACAAAATTCCACATAAAATCAAAATGGATGAATGCATATAGTGTAAAACTCTTTAAAAAGTTGTATTGCAATTCAAAGTATGAATACTACTCACATGAATAAAATCAATATGCGTTTGTATGTGTAACATTTCCAGAATGCATGAGAAAGGTTCCAAACAATGCTTCACAAAACATTACCGGTCAAAGTAAGCGTGGCGATGTCACTTTTGTTATTTCCGTCCAGTTAATTTTGTCATATGTGACATCATTGTGGGCATTAATGCAACGCTTGTCCTCATGCCTGTATTTATATATACTTAATAAGGGAGATGACCCCATGATTACTGGTCTCAAATTGCCCTGTATTCTATGATGGCCAATAGCCATCCAAGCCTTGTTTTGAAAAATACAAATGGCCGCCCAGCTGGAACCAGATAGCACCAAGCCTCACTATCAAGTCCAAGATGGCCGACAGACCAAAAATGACTTGGCCTTGTTATCAATATAAAGATGGCTGGAAGATCAACAGCCAAGCCTTGGCTTCGGTCCTGAATTAACCAACCGAAACTGAGCCTCTATAGTATTTAGGAAACTGGCTTCTATTGTGAACCACTGGTTGCTATTTATGTAACCATTGATTAGAAAAACAAGACATACTGCTGAATAGGGATGGCCTTGCGGTTCACCCGGCGGTCAGTTTGCGGCAAATTTTGCTTGTTTTCTACTCACCAATTTTGCGAACATATGGCGTTGTTCGCGGTGGCCATATTAGTTTACATTGGGGAGAACTTTGACAAATGACACAGCCGTCAGGTGGAACGGGACAGCCAATTGAAACATTTCAGCACATGGACATACCCCTACCTTATAAATAGACCAGAGCAGGCGGCCATTTCACATTCTGCTTTTTGTCAGCGTAGGGAGAGGTCTGCTGTGTTCATCTGGGAGAGATTGCCAGACACAAATAGCTCTGTTAAGATCCACAAAAGTCCTTTTCAGTGCTGGTATCGTATTTGGTATAGGTCTACTACAGTCTCTTTTCAGTTTAGGGACAGGTATCCAGTCTGTGCTCCAGGGACAGATAGAGATCGGCAGTGACACAAATCGCTCTGTTAATGTCCACAAAAGTCATTTAAAGGGCTGCAATTTATTTGGCATAGGTGTACAGTTTCTGTTCGGTTTAGGGACAGGTATCCAGTGTGCTCCAGGGACAGAGATCAGCAGTGACACAAATCGCTCTGCTAATGTCCTCAAAAGTAATTTAAAGGGCTGCAATTTATTTGGTATAGGTGTACAGTTTCTGTTCAGTTTAGGGACAGGTATCCATTGTGCTCCAGGGACAGATAGAGATCAGCAGTGACACAAATTGCTCTGTTAATGTCCACAAAAGTCATTTAAATGGCTGCAATTTATTTGGTATAGGTGTACAGTTTCTGTTCAGTTAAGGGACAGGTATCCAGTGTACTCTAGGGACAGTTCAGCAGTGACACAAATCCCTCTGTTAATGTCCACAAAAGTAATTTAAAAGGCTGCAATTTATTTGGTATAGGTGTACAGTTTTTCAGTTTAGGGACAGGTATCCAGTGTGCTCCAGGGACAGAGATCAGCAGTGACACAAATCGCACTGTTAATGTCCACAAAAGTCATTTCAAGGGCTGCTATTTATTTGGTATAGGTGTGCAGTGCACTATATAGGGGTGTAATCCACGGTATAATATACATTTCCTTTGCAAAAGTATTTGGCCCCCTTGAACTTTTCGATCTTTTGCCACATTTCAGGCTTCAAACATAAAGATATAAAATTGTATTTTTTTGTGAAGAATCAACAACAAGTGGGACACAATCATGAAGTGGAACGAAATTTATTGGATATTTTAAACTTTGTTAACAAATAAAAAACTGAAAAATTGGGCATGCAAAATTATTCAGCCCCTTCACTTTCAGTGCAGCAAACTCTCTCCAGAAGTTCAGTGAGGATCTCTGAATGATCCAATGTTGAACTAAATGACTAATGATGATAAATAGAATCCACCTGTGTGTAATCAAGTCTCCGTATAAATGCACCTGCACTGTGATAGTCTCAGAGGTCTGTTTAAAGCGCAGAGAGCATCATGAAAAACAAGGAACACACCGGGCAGGTCCGAGATACTGTTGTGGAGAAGTTTAAAGCCGGATTGGGATACAAAAAGATTTCCCAAGCTTTAAACATCCCAAGGAGCACTGTGCAAGCGATAATATTGAAATGGAAGGAGTATCAGACCACTGCAAATCTACGAAGACCTGGCCGTCCCTCTAAACTTTCAGCTCATACAGAGATGCAGCCAAGAGGCCCATGATCACTCTGGATGAACTGCAGAGATCTACAGCTGAGGTGAGAGACTCTGTCCATAGGACAACAATCAGTCGTATACTGCACAAATCTGGCCTTTATGGAAGAGTGGCAAGAAAAAAGCCATTTCTTAAAGATATCCATAAAAAGTGTAGTTTAAAGTTTGCCACAAGCCACCTGGGAGACACACCAAACATGTGGAAGAACGTGCTCTGGTCAGATGAAACCAAAATCAAACTTTTTGGCAACAATGCAAAACGTTATGTTTGGCGTAAAAGCCACACAGCTTATCACCCTGAACACACCATCCCCACTGTCAAACATGGTGGTGGCAGCATCATGGTTTGGGCCTGCTTTTCTTCAGCAGGGACAGGGAAGATGGTTAAAATTGATGGGAAGATGGATGGAGCCAAATACAGGACCATTCTGGAAGAAAACCTGATGGAGTCTGCAAAAGACCTGAGACTGGGACGGAGATTTGTCTTCCAAAACATAAAGCAAAATCTACAATGGAATGGTTCACAAATAAACATATCCAGGTGTTAGAATACCAAGTCAAAGTCCAGACCTGAATCCAATCGAGAATCTGTGGAAAAAACTGAAAACTGCTGTTCACAAACGCTCTCCATCCAACCTCACTGAGCTCGAGCTGTTTTTCTAGGAGGAATGGGCAAAAATGTCAGTCTCTCGATGTGCAAAACTGATAGAGACATACCCCAAGCGACTTACAGCTGTAATCGCAGCAAAAGGTGGCGCTACAAAGTATTAACTTAAGGGGGCTGAATAATTTTGCACGCCTAATTTTTCAGTTTTTTATTTGTTAAAAAAGTTTGAAATATCCAATAAATTTTGTTCCACTTCATGATTGTGTCCCACTTGTTGTTGATTCTTCACAAAAAAATTACAGTTTTATATCTTTATGTTTGAAGCCTGAAATGTGGCAAAAGGTCGAAAAGTTCAAGGGGGCCGAATACTTTCGCAAGGCACTGTACTTTGTAATATAGAAAGCATATTATAGTGGATTTGTATTGTGCACTGTGCAGCATTGTGACTGGTGTGGTGACTGAGCGTTGCTGCAGCAATATTACAAACAGTGACAAAAGCACTTTAAAAGTATTATACCTGTGGCCCCCCCAATACCACATATTGAAGTGGGATGTTATCTGAGTATACTTTTACAAGTGTATTTGTGTCCTGCAACAATATTGCCTCTTTGGCTGTGTTAACTCTGCTACACACAGTGCCAAACTGCCTGGCCAATTTATTGAACAACTGGTGTGATAGACCAGTGGCCCCCCCAATACCACAGATTGAAGCGGGGTGTTATATACCTTTTTCCATATACCCTGCGATTCTCGAGGTACTTTTGTCACAGGGTAATTCAAAAACATGACAGCCAGGCAGAGGAAGAGGCAGACACTTAAGCAGGGGTGGTAGGGGTAGGGCAGGAGCAGTAGGCCGGAGCCAAAGTGTGAAGTTTCAGAAGGTGCGTTCGATTACGTCAAAGGACGCACCAGACTTGGTTGAGTGGCTCACTCAGCCTTCCTCTTCTGCACCCTTCTCATCCTCTCTATCTGCACCCTCTTCACTCTCTGCTTTGTGCACCCCCAAAGACACCACCACAAACACCACCACCACCACCACCACATACCCTCCGCTTGAGTCACTGGAACTATTTTCTGATCCATCACAAGACATTTGCGATGCGCAGCCATTGTCGGCATCGGATCAGAAAGAGGAGGTAGCAACAGCCACCACTCAGCAGTCTGACAACAGTACCCAGATCAGCCCAAGGAGGTTGGTCCCCGCTGTTGCTGCCTACTCCGAGATCTCGAATGTTAGTGGTAGGGAAGGTGAGGTGGATGATGACGTGTCTATGGACGTCACGTGGGTGGCCACAAGAGAGGAAGAGGAGGGGAGTTCAGAGGGAGAGACGGACTGGCAGATAGGGAGGAGAGGCAGGCAGAACTTGCATTGCACAAGAGGTGCAAAGCAGACTACAAATGTATCAGGAGCAAGCCATCAACCATGTGCAGTCACATCTGGCACTCCCAGGACGCTGGCACATGGCTCCGCAGTGTGGGCTTTTTTTTTATGTGTCCGTTGCCGACATCAGTGTTGCCATCAGCAGCCTTTGTAGTCAACGCATAAGTCGCAGTAAGCCCAACACTCTTGGGACAACCGCCTTAAGAAGGCACCTGAACTCCCATCACCGAGCCCAGTGGGAGCAACACCGTCAGAACCCACAAAGCCACACTCCAGGCTCTCACCGCCCAGTCTATTCTCCTTCTCCTTCTCCTCACAATTGTCCTCCACTCCACCTTCCATCATGCCGTCATCACGTTGTTCTGGAAAAAGGCAGGCTTCTGTGGCCCAAATGTTGGAGCGGAAAAAAATGATAACGCCGGATAACCCTCTTGCCCAACGTTTGACTGCTGGCTTGTCGGAACTGATAGCCTGCCAACTACTGTCATATCAACTGGTGGACTCGGAGGCCTTTCGTAAATTTGTGGCCGTTGGAACACCAAAATGGAAGGTTCCAGGCAGGAAATATTTCTCGCAGAAGGGCATTCCAGAGCTGTATGACCATGTTCAGCAGCAAGTGAATATATCTCTGGCACACTGAAAGAAGAGGTTTGCTGTTCAGAGCTGTGTTTCTGTTCAATCCCGCCGGGACTTGGCGAATGCGCGAACGCGCGAATGCGAGCACGCAAACACGCAACGTGACAGATGCTTGCGCCAAATGGACTATTTAAACTCAGCCCTTGCTCAGCTCCAGTGCTGCTTTGTCTTCAGCCTTGTTGACCTGAACCTGCTACCTGTATCCTGTTTACCAGTACCAGACCTGGCTTGTCCTGACTATCCTCTGCTCTCCGCCTGCACCGACCTCGGCTTGTCCCTTGAACTCCGCTCCAGTCTGCTCCTTCTGGCTCCTGTATGACCGTTTGGCTTCTGACCCGGCTTGTCTCACTACTCTCCTGCCACCAGCACTAGTTGCCTGGATACCTGCTCTGGACCTACCCGGCTATCCCTGTCTGTGGACATCAGCCTTCTTCCAGCTACATCAGGCACTCTTGCTACTCTATACTCGGCACCTCCTGTCTGCACTATCAGGGATCCCGAGTCAGAGGCATAAGAGAGGCCTTCCTCACCGTTCAGGCTCACCTCCAGGTATGTGATACACACAGTGTTGGTGCCAAGATACATCTGACCACAGACACATGGTCTAGCAAACACGGGCAGGGAAGGTTTATCACTTTTACTGCCCACTGGTTGAACCTTCTGACGGCCGTCAAGCATGTAACCCGTGGCACCCGTGTAGATTTGGTTGTACCGCCACGGATTGCATGCAGGCCTGCCTCCTCTTCTCCTCCTCCTCCTCCTCCTCCTCCTCCATCCTCCCTCTCTTCCTCGGCTGACTCCACCCTTTCCGCTGCTACCGTCTCTTCCACAGCGCCGCCCAAGATCCCCAGAACCTATTCCACATGCCAGGTGAGACGTTGCCATGCTGTGCTGCATCTGTTGTGCCTGGAAGCCAAGAGCCACACTGGGCCTCCTTTCAGCTTTGCTTTCACAGGCAGATCAGTGGCTGACACCGCTGAATTTGACAATTGGTAAAGTGGTGTGCGACAACGGTGCCAATCTGCTGAGCGCGCTGAAACAGGGCAAAATAACACACGTGCCATGCATGGCACACGTCCTGAACTTGGTGGTGCAGAGATTCGTTGCCAAATACCCTTGGGTCCAGGACGTCTTGCGGCAGGCCAGGAAAATCTCGGGCCAATTCAGAAGATCTTACACAGCCATGGCTCGCCTTGCTGACATTCATTCAATTATTGCACCTGGCTGTCACTGAAAGTGTTTACTTTTATTTAGCCACTGGATCACCAATGAACTTTCATTTCCTTCACTTGTCATTAGTAGGACCTTAGTTTGTGCACTCAATTATTTTGGGACTATATGCTTTTATATTTATATATTTTTTTGCGTTTATTTATTCCAAGCATTAACAGCATTGTTTGCTGGTCTATATATATATATATATATATATATATATTTTGCACTATTCAGCAATATTTTGCACTATTGATCACCTTCACCTGCACAAGATATTGGTTTTGCTCATCACCTATATTATGCAACCAGTCTGTTGCCCACAGTCATCATCAATAGTGTTTTCTAGCACTTACCATTTATATTCAGCACATTTTATTATTATTAGCACTTCAGCGCTTTTATATTGTTCACATCATTATACCAGGATTGTGTCTCATTTATATTGTTTTATATTTATATTACTTCACATCATCATCTATGGTCAATATTTAATAACTTCACCATTTTTATTCTGGATTGTTCCTTTATACTTATCCTTTTTATAATTATTGCTCTTCATTCCTGGTCCTTGTCTTTGCTAAATACAGTGGCATAAGAGGCATTTCATGTCCATGGAATGCCAAATTTTTGCGGCCTTTCAGGGCCGACAATTATTTTTTATGTGAATGCCTAATGTACCTCCAGCCACAGAATACAAGTTTCTTTGCTGTCAGGTAAACCCATGTGGTCTCATTTTTGGGGCCTATACTGGCCGACACTTACTTCTGTATCCTGTGAATGCCTAATGTACCTCCAGCCACCAAATACTACGTTCTTTGCTGTCAGGTAAACCCATGTGGTCTCATTTTTGGGGCCTATACTGGCCGACACTTACTTCTGTATCCTGTGAATGCCTAATGTACCTCCAGCCACCAAATACTACGTTCTTTGCTGTCAGGTAAACCCATGTGGGCTAATTTTTGGGGCCAATACTGGCCGACACTTACTTCTGTATCCTGTGAATGCCTAATGTACCTTCAGCCACAGAATACAACTTTCTTAGCTGTCAGGTAAATGCATGTGGGCTAATTTTTGGGGCCTGGAATGGCCGACACTTTATCCTGTGAATGCCTAATTTTTCAGACTGGAATTGAAAATCAATGGGTCTGCAAATGTTCTGCCAAATTGTGGAATGGATTCGGACCCATTTTACAGATGTGTGAATGGACCCTATATGTATTTGACATGTATTTACCGGCTGCTGTCAGTTCTGGCTGATTTATGAAAAAAAAAAAAATTTAAAGGTTTTTAAAGTTCGCCTCCCATTAAAGTCAATAGGGCCCGCAGCGAACTCACGGTTTGCGGACCTTTGAGAAAATTTGCTGCTGAGTCTAGGGATGATCGAATGGTTCGGGTCGACCATCGGTTCGACCCGAACATTGACTGTTCGAAATTCAGCCGAATTCCGAATTTTTGCGGAAAAAGTTTGGAATTCGGCAACCAGAACCGACCAAAATGCAATGGGACAGGAACTGGGCTTTAAAAGCCCCTGATTAGACCAGAACCATTAGTAAAAGCCAATTGAGGGGGCAGGAGGATGCTAGGAATGTGATTGGAGTGACTAGGGGGTCCAGAGGCCAATCAGTAGTGAATACGCCCCCAGTATATAACATAGCCCCGCCAAATCTCTAGCACTGTAATACAGGGGCTGTGGAAGAGAGAGGAAGCAGTTCTGTTACTCCTGCTTCAAAAGTGTCATTTAGCAATTATTAGTGTGAGGAAAGGGATATCTAGTGTAGTTAGGGTACTATTTTCCACTATAGTTAGATTCAATAATCTAGCTTCTGTAGGGAAAGTGTTAAGTGTCAGGGTGACCGTAGTGTAGTGTAGGGTGAACTGACTCTGACTGCTATGGCAGGGTGACCAAACTCTTCCATGTCAGGGTGACCGCCATAGAAAAAAGATTGTTTGTCTTAGAATTGCAGTAGAGCAGGCATATGGCTCCGCTCCTTTCACACCTGGGCGTTTTTGTTGCAGGCGTTTTTTTGGGCGTCTTTGGAGGCAGGCATAATATCTGAACTTCTATATAGGGGTTTATATACACACACACATATATGTATATATACACATACAAACATATAGGTGTGATAGGAGCGGAGCCCTATGCCTGCAAATAATTTCATTAGCGCAGGCATAGGATTCCGCTACTTTCACACCTATATGTGTGTATGTGTATATATACATATATGTGTGTGTGTGTGTATATATACCCCTACACAGAAGTTCAGATGTCATGCCTGCCTCCAAAGACGTCCACAAAAAAGCCCAATAAATGCCTGCAACAAAAACGGCCAGGTGTGAAAATAGCAGAGCCACATCCCTGCTCTACTGCAATTCTAAGACAAACAATCTTTTTTTTTTCTGGTTCTGCACATGCTACAGAGCTGAAACTTCACAGGTACACTTTTTAGACCCCCCAGACACTAAATCCAAAGAAATCTCTTTTTTTTTTTTTTAATAATTTTTCCGATAATTGGCTCTCTATCATAAACGACAATTTTTAAGAACTTTTTTTGTATGATTAATAGTCCCTGGGGCATGACCCAGAACCCTAGGCACTTTTTAGGGGCATTTATTAGGTTTTAGGGCTTCAAAATTGTGTTTTTTGATTACCGAAGTTCGGGTCCCATTGATTTCAATGGGGTTTTGGAATCCGGACCCAAACTTTTGGGAAGTTCGGATGTTCTGGTCGAACCGAACTTTTCAAAAGTTCGATCATCCCTACCTTACGTTCACGAACCGCCCTGGCCGATGTTCGTCCATAACTACTGCTGAATTCCAGCCAAACAATATGAACCAGATCTCTGCTTGATGGGATTGTCATATATGCTGAAATGGCTCTGTAGTGGAGTCCTCACGTTCTGGTAAGAGTCCATTGCTTGCAGTTGGTGAAGGTTCGTGTGGCAATTGCCAAAGTGAACTGATTACTCCCTTTCTGCAAAGTTTCACTGCGGTGTTTTGGAAGACCTAATTTGGACTTTTTTTTTCACTTACAAATACACATTTCGGTTTCATATTTTATATGTCTCACTTTAATTGAGTCACCTTGCATATTATCCTATTTTAGCTAGGCAATTTACACAATTACCCCTGTTTTTTAGTTTGTCTGACTATTTCTTTTCCAGCAGCTTTTTTCTGTTTATATGCTTGCCAGCACCTTTTCTATTGTTTTAGATTCACCACTTAGCCTTGGCTCAGAGTATTACTGCACTGCTCATACAATATTACATGAGGTAGGCTCAGTGAAGGACTGTTCCAGTGTAGAAGGGACCATTGCTACTACCAGACTAAAAAGAAGGCCCTTTTTAAAAAGTTAGATTTCTATATTTCATTATTTATGTGGGGGAGGGGCAGAGGTTGAAGGACTTAACAAAATTATAGAGTTCTAATTTAAATTAAATAAACTCTGTTACTCCTAAGTACTTTACATTTTCTACATGGCATTTTTACTTATTTGGAGCAAGGTGAAACACAGGCCAAAGCATTTTCCAAGTTGTAGAGGCTTGTCGCACAAAAATGGTTAAAATAAATGTTTAGTTGTAGGTATGGATTTTTCGGTACATTTTATTATTTTTTCCCATTTTGCTTCTATTTTTCAGCATAATGCATTAAGGTGCAATGCACTGATGTGTTATCAGCATTGTTTTGACATGATAGTATTCTTTCTCTTGTAAATGTTTTAGGGATCAGGCAAATTTAAGGGGTTAAGTGAACAACTAATACGTATAGGGGTTTATTTTATGGTTGTAATTTAAGAAAATAATCAAAATAAATGCTAGTATTTTATGTTCTGATAATTAATGATTTTATTGTGATTAATCACAGTTTCACAGACAAATGTGGCTATACATTAAGTCTTTATTATACCTCACAAAACAGTCATACTATAATCACAACTTGTGCAATCTTGTCACAAAGCATTAATCAAATTATCATGGTTTCTGAAAGTATGTCTAGAAATTTCAACAATATTACAAAATAAAATGTTTTTTTTTCTCTCATCTAATCAAAATTCAAATGAAATAAAATTTTGATGTGAACTTACAATTTTTAATAATGTTGGAAGTTTGTTGTATTTCATTCTATATTAGTCCCTATTTCTATAAAAGGCGTTGTAAACTTATATTTTAAGTCTCCATAATGACACAGCATTCGTTAACACTGTTCTAAAAACAGGTTCATGTAACATATTTTTAATCCATGACTCACCGCCAGAGCTTTATGTCATTGGCAAGTTTGACAATTTAGAATCTTTTTCCTTCATTCACACATAATGTGATAAAAAAATATCTAAATTATTTCTATTCACACTTTTGTAACACAAAATTCCAGAATTACTCAGTTTTTATTTTTACACTTTGAACACCAGCTGGAATGTTTTAAGTTACAGTATGCTCATCCTCTGTTACGTGAAAACAATAAACCAATGTTTTTTTAGTATGTTCTTCGCTAGCTACTTACAAAATTCAAGCTCTTTTTTTCCAATGCAGATTAGCATGTGAAGTAAGTCTGGTGTAATTGTCATAATGGCTCAGCAGCTTCTTTCTCCTTTTGGATAATCAAGGCTTTGACTCTCTTCTCTCCTGAAAATGACAATGAAATCTGTGTACTAACCTATTTGAATTGTTTTTTTTTAACTGAGCAGGTTCACTTTGCAAGGACATTTCTATTTACCTTGGCAAATTAGGTATAGCTGTGCTGACTTTAACCATCCAATCACGTGCAAGCAAAAATCCTCTTTTTTAATTATCCTTGCACATATTTGGATAGTCTTTCTAAAATTAATTTTTACCACATCACATTCACTAAGCTAACTGAAAACTGCCCTCAAAGTGTTTCAAAGTGAAAACTCCCTAGAGTGAATATGTTCTACTCCTTTAGTAATCAACCCCATTGTGCTCAAAACATTTAGCTTTTTAGTGTCAGCCCACATTTTGTAAAACAAGAATGGTCAAATGCACTTTTTGCAAACTCTCTACAAATACCATTAATTGTATATTTTTTTTCTCCTTCTGGAGATATGGCCTCCAGTACTGCGCACAATACTCCAAGTGAGGTCTCACCAGTGTTCTGTACAGTGGCATAAGCACTTCTCTCTTTCTACTGCTTATACCTCTCCCTATACATCCAAGCATTCTGCTGGCATTTCGTGCTGCTCTATTACATTGTCTTCCCACCTTTAAGTCTTCTGAAATAATTACTCCTAAATCCCTTTCCTCAGATACTGAGGTCAGGACTGTGTCAAATATTCTATATTCTGCCCTTGGGTTTTTACTCCCCAGGTGCATTATCTTGCACTTATCCACATTAAATTTCAGTTGCCAGAGTTCTGACCATTCTTCTAGTTTTCCTAAATCCTTTTCCATTTGGCGTTTCCCTCCAGGAACATCAACCCTGTTACATATCTTTGTGTCATCAGCACAAATTGGTCCCAGTACAGATCCCTGAGGTACCCCACTGGTAACATGACCTTGTTCTGAATGTTCTCCATTGACTACAACCCTCTGTTGTCTGTCACTCAACCACTGCCTATTCCACTCAACAATATGGGAGTCCATGCTCAATGACTGCAGTTTATTGATAAGTCTTCTATGTGGGACAGTGTCAAAAGCCTTACTAAAATCTAGATATGCAATGTCTACTGTATCTCCACCGTCTATTATTTTAGTCACCCAGTCAAAAAAATCTATAAGATTTGTTTGACATGATCTCCCTGAAGTAAACCCATGTTGTTTTTCATCTTGCAATCCATGGGATTTAAGATGTTCCACAATCCTATCCTTTAATAGGGTTTCCATTAATTTGCCTACTATTGATGTCAGACTCACTGGTCTACAGTTGCTCGATTCCTCCCTACTACCTTTCTTGTGAATGGGCACGACATTTGCCAATTTCCAATCTTCCGGGATGACTCCTGTTACTAATGATTGGTTAAATAAATCTGCTAATGGTTTTGCCAGCTCACCACTAAGCTCTTTTAATAATTTTGGGTGTATCTCATCAGGACCCTGTGACTTATTTGTCTTCACTTTAGACAGCAATCTTAGAACGTCTTCCTCTGTAAAGACACATGCATCAAACGATTCATTAGTCATCCTTTCAAGTGGAGGTCCTTCTCCTTTTTCTTCTGTAAAAACTGAACAGAAGTATTCATTAAGGCAGTCGGCTAGCCCTTTATTCTCTTCTACATACCTTCCGTCCTTTGTTTTTAATTTAGTTATTCCTTGTTTTAATTTCATTTATATATCTGAAGAATGTCTTATCCCCCTTTTTCATAGACTGAGCTAGTTTTTCTTCTGCCTGCGCTTTAGAAGTTCTTATAACTTGCTTGGCCTC
The DNA here is from genome assembly GCF_965119305.1 of Pelophylax lessonae. Classification (NCBI taxonomy): domain Eukaryota; kingdom Metazoa; phylum Chordata; class Amphibia; order Anura; family Ranidae; genus Pelophylax; species Pelophylax lessonae. Next base: position 395,378,885 of record NC_138772.1, on the reverse strand, counting down.
TTTCTGCCTAATCTTGTAGATTTCCTTATCTTCATTGCTCTGGGTTTTTTTATAATTACAAAATGCTAGCTTTTTATTTTTAATGATTTGGGCCACTTCTGCTGAGTACCACAGTGGTCTCTTCCTTTTTTTGCTTTTACTGACAAGTCTAATGCAATTTTCTGTTGCCTTCAATAATGCACCTTTTAAGTAGTCCCATTTCTCCTGGACTCCATGTAATCCGTTCCAGTCTGATAAGGACTCATTTATGACTAATTTCATTTTTGAAAAGTCTGTTTTTCTAAAATCTCAAACTTTTGTTTTTGTGTGGTGTGACTCTTTCACAGTTCTTATATTAAACCACACTGACTGGTGATCACTAGATCCCAAGGTTTCACCTACAATGACATCATATACCGAATCCCCATTTGTGAATACCAAATCCAAAATGGCCTCCCTCCGGGTTGGCTCCTCAACCACTTGTTGCAGAGACAACCCCAGTAGGGAATTTAGAATATCTGTACTCCTGGTAGAACTTGCTATTTTGGTTTTCCAGTTTATATCTGGAAGATTGAAATCTCCCATAATGATAACTTCTCCTTTCATTGTCATTTTAGCTATTTCTTCAACTAGTAGATCATCTAGTTCTTTAACTTGACCAGGTGGTCTATACCTACACGAGTTACTGCATGATTAGCAAACTGCAACGTAACCCAAACTGACTCTATGTTGGCCTCACCAACTTGTATTAGGTTAGATTTAATGCTATCTTTCACATACAGGGCCACTCCTCCTCCTTTCTTGCCTTCTCTGTCTCTTCTGTATAAAGAGTACCCTGGTATGGTTATGTCCCAGTCATTTCTTTCATTAAACCATGTCTCCGTAACAGCCACTAAATCTACATTCTCAGATGCCATTATTGACCCAAGTTCATTGATTTTTTTACCTAAACTGCGAGCATTTGTAGACAGGACTCTGAACTTATCATTTCTTAACCTCTGTGCTTCTGACCTGTTCTGGCATTGTTTCGGGGGGCAATTGGACTCTTGTATTTTCACTCTTTTGCCCCCCCTTCCTAGTTTAAATACTCTTTCGCAAATTCTTGGAGTTGTTCACTAAGTACATTTGTTCCTTTGAGAGAAAGATGCAAACCATCTTTTTTGTATAGTTCCTTTCTATTCCAAGTAGAGCTATCATGAGAAACAAAGCCAAATCCTTGCTCTTGACACCCTTTACTAAGCCATATGTTGAACTCCTTTATGCGCCTCTGCCTATCATTCTGAACATTATGCACAGGCAGAACTTCAGAAAATGAAATGGTGGATGCAAAATCCTGTACGTGATTACCAAGTGTGATAAAAGATTTTTTCACCTCTGACACTTCATTGCAAGCCAGGTCATTTGTCCCTAGATGGACAAGAACATCCACGTCCCCTTCCTGCTTTGCTTGCCTAACAATATTAATAATACGTCTTCTATCTCGTCTAGCTGTAGCACCAGGGAGACATCTCACAAAACCATTTTCTTTAAGCTCCACACTTCCTATGATTGATTCACCCAGCAACAGCTGCTTCCTTTGAGACTTCACTTTATCTTTTTTGTCCTTGGCTGCAGTCTTGCATACATTAGACATAGGAGTCGATGGTTTCTCACCCTCTGTGCTTGAGTCCATATCCATGTTGTCCTTACATTCTGAGAGTGCTGCAAATGAATTATGGAGAACCACCGACTGTGGGACATGTCTTCTATCCACCACTCTAAGTCTTCCAGAACCTACAGTAACCCATCTGCCATTTCTGGGGGTCCTCTGTGGCAGTGGCATTGCAGCAGTCCCAGCTGGAGTTTGTTTAACAGATAATTTAAATATCTCTGATTTCAAAAATGCAATTTTCTGCTGCAGTAAGGAGAATTGTCTACAGATCTGACAGCATCCGAATCTCCAAAGAGTGGAACATGAAATAAATGCACAACAATTCCTGCACTGAACCAAGTCTGCCATTTTAAAGAGGAGAAAAAAAAAATAAAAAAAATTTGTAAATTTAAGTCAAACAAATCTTACCTTTTTGTTTCTATTTTTTTTCCACCTTCCAGCCTACCTCTTGACTATCTCCTGCAATATCTCTTCACTGTACTTAAAATGTTGTACTTGAATGGAGTACTTGCAGCTAATGAATTAGGCCAGCTAATGAGTCTGTCTCTATATATACACACACTCCTTCACAAGCTCCTCCCCAGCAACACATGTAACACCTTAATGAGCTAGTCTCATTAGCAAACGCACCATAGCAAACACCTGACCAAATACCTTTCCTCTTCTTTAAGCAATGGTCAGCAATGGTCTTATGAACATTGTTAATAAGCTCTGCATGGTTTGAGATTACCAGGTCCAACAGAGCATCATTTATAGTGGGGGCCTCAATAAACTGCACTAAAAAATTGTCTTGTAATAGGTTTATAAATTTGTGCCCTTTAACTGTTCCAGCAGTGCCATTACTCCAGTCAATGTCTGAGTAGTTAAAATCCCCCATTTTTAACCCTGTCCCAGCCCTTGCAGACCTTTCTATCTGTCCCAGGAGCTGAGTCTCCACCTCCTCATTAATACTGGGAGGTCTATAACAAACTCCAATGATAATCTTTGTTTTACGCACAACCAGGTACATTTCAACCCATACTGCTTCAGATTCAGCACACTCTCCATCAACTAGGTCATCTTTAACCCTCACTTTGAGATCACTTCTCACATAGAGACAAACACCACCACCCCTCTGTTTTACCCTGTCTTTCCAAAAGAGAGCATAGCTAGGAATATTAATAGCCCAGTCATGTGAATAATGAAGCCAAGATTCAGCTATACCAATTAAGTCATAGTTCTCCTCGTGCACCAGAGCTTCCAACTCACCTATTTTGCTTGGCAGACTTCTGGCATTGGTGAACAAACACTTTAAATCATTGTCCCATTTTGCAGACTTATTTTGCAACTTTTTAATTTTGGTACAAATAGTACCATTTCCAATGGTTGTTTGTAACATGGGAACCTTCTTATCCTCTGCCATAACTCTCCCCCATCTTTTCCCATTCCACCCACCAATAGGGGCTGACCCCTGTCTGACCTGTCTGCCCCATTATACTCTAATTCACCCTCCCCCCTCAATCCTAGTTTAAAAACTCCTCCAGCCTTCCCATAAACCTCCCCTCCAGCACAACAGACCCCTTTCCATTCAGGTGCAAACCATATTTAGCATAGAGGTTGCACCCCAATGAATAGTGAGCCCAGTGCTCTAAAAACCCAAATCCCTCCTCCTTACACCAGGTCTTTAGCCATGCATTCAGCTCTCTAATCCCCTGCCTTTCCTGTGTTGCGCAAGGCACAGGCAATATTTCAGAGAACATCACCTTGGAGGTCCTTCCCTTCATCTTGCAGCCTAGTTCATTAAATTGGTTCTTAAGGAGCCTCCACCTTCCATATATTCTGTCATTGGTTCCAATGTGAACCAAGACAGCTGGGTCATGCCCAGCCCCTCCCAGTAATTTATCAACCTGCTCCACCACATGCCGAACTCTGGTACCAGGGAGACAGAAAACCATTCGGTTGAGGCGATCCTGGCGACAAATTATTCTATCAGTCCTTCTGATTATAGAATCCCCAATTACCACCAACTGTCTAGGCCTACCTACAGTCCCATCACCACCTCTACTAGATGGACTGCTCTCCCGGCTGTTAGGGATAGCAGTGATATCTAGGGCTGCCACCTCTGAGTTTGCCACCCCCACATCTTCACCCAACATGGCAAATCTGTTAGGGTGCTCAAACCCAGGTCTGGCCTTCCTTTTCTGTGGACCCCTACCACTCCCTCTGACTGTATTAACCCATCTTCCTACCTGATAAACCTGACTTACCCCTCCACCCTCCCCATTTACCCCACTAGCCACCTGCTCAGTTAGCAAAGGACCCCCTTCAAGGTTGTCAGTTCTGCCCAGTGTTGCAATTTGCTCCTCCAGATCTCTAATGTGAGTTTCCAGAAGGACAACCTGCTCACATCTGTCGCAGCGGTATCCATCCTGGAGCGGTTGCTCCGTTATTGTATACATGTGGCACACTGTGCACTGCACAAAACCTTCAATCTTGCTAGCACACATTTTCCCAGTTACAACAATAATAAAACTAACTGAACATTTTCAGATGTTACTTACAGGTCTGAAGAGTAGACTCCTGTTCATATCTCCTGTTGTAAACTCTGGTTTTTAACTCACCACTTAGTCAAGTTCCACTTGCTCAGAGTTACAGCAAGCAAAAAGGTGACCAGCTAAAGGATGAGCAAGCTCAAATCAGTCCAGCTGAAATTTAAATAGCACCTGTGACCAATTAACCACTCCCCTTAATTAGTAGTCTGAAAGAAGAAAAGAAAGATAGAGAAAAAAAATGCTATTTAAAAAAATAAGTGACAGAAAAAAAAAAGTGTAACAAAAAAAGGGAAAAAAAACCCAAAAAACTGCAAGGAAAGAGCCCCTTAAAATGCAAACAGTCACCAGCAGTCAAAATCAAAACTGTTTATCACTCTCCACTCAAATTTTCCACTCTTCAGCCTCCAAACAGCAAATCTGAATGCCTATAAGTCTGGGTTAGGGATTAGGAAAAATTGTCAAATGTGTGTGTTTGAAATCAACCATTTAACTGTAAGAAACATAGGTGCAAGTGGTGTCGATTTCCAACAAATGCAAGTTTGTCAATGACTGGCCAGACCAGCAAATTCATCCCAAATGCTGACCATTTTATGCTAAAAGAAGTCACCAAAAATCTCAACCTTTTTTTGCAGGCTCTCTTGCATCATTAGGCAGGGAAGAAATGTCTTTGGGCACTGAGTCATTGTGAGTGACAATTAATTTACACCACTGGATGATGTGACTGATGATAAATTTACATCAAGAGGACATTGTGAATATTTTTGAAATTTTTATAAAAAGCTTTGTCATAATAATATGCTTGGGTTTATGTTCTTTTCACTTTTTCATGGGGAATGAGTCTATGAAATGGATTAGTCAGATCAATATTTGGTCAATGACATCATCCAGAATCACCAATCATTTTCTTATAAACAGCAGCCAAGCATTCACATGGTATGGGCAAACTGGATAAATTTGGCTAAATTGTTCATTGGTTCGTTAAACTGCAAACAGGCTGGGATCAGGTGGAATCAAAGTTTGACCTGAACCTAAAGCTCTTCTCTACTTCTGAGGCCACTGGTATACTCATTTGTTTTCACAGTACACTATTACTAGTGTTGGGCGAACTGTTCGGGCCAAGCAAAAGTTCGGCCCGAACTTTGCCTGTTCGGGTGTCCATTGAACACTCGAATTTCCTGTGCGTTTGGCAGGATGTTCGCCCGTCGAGCACACAGTTAAAATGTTGTTAAGAAACTAATGAGTCATCAGCTATCAGCAGTGACTGTATACAGCACTAAATGTAATGTAATGCTGTTGAACACTGCTCTACACTATAACCACACTACACTGACACTAAACTATACTCACACTATAATCACCCTACACCGACACTCTACATTCATCACAATAACACTAACTAGCTATCACTGAGCCCGACTCTATCGCCAAAAGCACACTGCAAAAGGTTCCGGTGCAAAGGAAAGTTTTATAGTGTGGGGTGGGACTATGAGCCCTGAGCCATGATTGTGCAAAGTCTTCATGACTTTGTCCAATCAGGGCTCTGACAGTGCTCTTGTGCCCTGATTGGGCAAAGCCTTTTAGCCAATTAGGGCCCTACAATACACTGTGTGGTGCGCAGTGCATTGTGGGGCGCTCAAGAGGTGAACATCCCGACAAGCGCCCCACACATTTAGATGTTTGAACGGGCAAACAGGAGATGTTCCGACCAAACTTTTGCTCGACTCAAACTGTTCACCCAACTCTATGCAGCAATATTAGTCTGTTGTGTATGGGAGGAGGTAAGCTCGTGACTATGTCTAGGAGTATCTTAGAGAGGAGGCTGCTGGGGACTAGGGATGATCAAACTTTTGAAAAGTTTGGTTCGACCAGAACACCCGAACCTCCCAAAAGTTTGGCCCGGATTTCAGAACCCCATTGAAATCAATGGGACCCGAACTTCGGTAATCAATAAACACCATTTTGAAGCCCTAAAACCCAATAAATGCCCCTAAAAAGTGCCTAGGGTTCTGGGTCATACCCCAGGCACTATTAATCACACAAAAAAAGTTCTTAAAAATTGTCATTTTTGATAGAGAGCCAATTATTGAAAAAATTAAAAAAAATTTTTAAAAAATCTGGGGGGTCTAAAAAGTGTACCTGTGAAGTTTCAGCTCTGTAGCATGTCCAGAACCATAAAAAAAAGATCATTAGATCATTTGTATTTTGTCACTTATAGAACAGGTTAGTGGCTTTTCACACCTTGCCGGTTTAGTAGCAAGCGTTTTTTTGGACATTTTTTGGGGTCTTTTCAGGCAGACAAAACATCTGAACTTGTGTATACGGGTATATATACACACATACTTACATGTATATATACTCCTAGACATATATATGCTTGCGCTAATGAAATCATTTACACTAATATGGCTCCGCTCCTATAACACCTATATATGTCTAAGTGTAAAATACATATAAGTATGTGTGAATATATACCACTATACACAAGTTCAGATGTTTTGCCTGCCTCCAAAGAACCCAAAAAAATGCCCAAAAAAACGCTAGCGCCAAAAAAAAAAAAAAAAAAACGCCCAGGTGTGTTGTTGCAGGCATTTTTTTGGGGTTTTTGGAGGCAGGCAAAACATCTGAACTTGTGTATAGTGGTATATATACACACATACTTATATGTATATTACACTTAGACATATATAGGTGTGATAGGAGCGTAACTATATTGGTGTTAATTATTTAATTAGTGCAAGCATATATTTCTGCTACTATCACCCCTATATATGTCTAGGTGTATATACACATATAAGTATGTGTGTATATATACCACTATACACAAGTTCAGATGTTTTGCCTGCCTCCAAAAACCCCAAAAAATTGCCTGCAACAACACACCTGGGCGTTTATTTTTTTTGGCTCTAGCATTTTTTTGGGCATTTTTTTGTGTTCTTTGGAGGCAGGCAAAACATCTGAACTTGTGTATAGTGGTATATATACACACATACTTATATGTATTTTACACTTAGACATATATAGGTGTGATAGGAGCGTAACTATATTGGTGTTAATTATTTTATTAGCACAAGTAGTTTTTTCTGCTCCTTTCACACCTATATATGTGCAGGTGTATATATACATACATGGGTGTGTATATATACCCCCTATACACATGTTCAGATGTCATGCCTGACTCCAAACATGTGCTCAAAAAATCCCTATAGACGCCTGCAGCCAAAAAGCAAGCTGACAGGGGCGAAGCCATATTACTGCAGCGAAAGTGACTTCAGAGAAACTAGCTTTTCTCTATAGCGGTCACCCTGATATGGAAGGGTTTGGTCACCCTGCCATAGCAGTCACTGTCAGTTCACCCTACACTACACTACGTTCACCCTGGCACTTAACACTTTCCCTACAGAAACTAAATTATTAAAGCTAACTAAAGTGTAAAAGAGCACCCTAACTACACTAGATATCCCTTTCCTCACACTAATAAATGCTAAATGACACTTTGTAGCAGAAGTCCACGAACTGCTTCCACTCTCTTCCATGTCCCTGTATAACAATGCTAGGAATTTGGCGGGAGCTATCTTATATACTGGGGGGCGTATTCACTAATGATTGGCCTATTGACCCCTTAGTCACTCCAATCACATTCCTAGCATTCTCCTGCCCCCTCAATTGGCTTTTGCTAATGGTTCTGGTCCAATCATGGGTTTTTAAAGCCCATTTCCTGTCCCATTGCATTTTGGTCGGTTCTGGTTGCCGAATTCTGAACTTTTTGGGCAAAAAGTTCTAAATTCGGCCGAACCTCAAACAGCCAATGTTCGGGTCGAACCGATGGTCGACCCGAACCGTTCGATCATCCCTACTGGGGACTGGTCATACAGATGGAGCCTGCTGGAGTGAGGAATAAAATATTAAACATTATTCCTTTACCCTTATGCAGAAACAAGCATTTCATCCTTGCAGTGAGGAGGGCCACTGCTAATTTTTTTTCCTATACCGGTGGTTGGGCTTTAGATACATGATTGAAAAAGCAAATTATCCTTGTTCTTTTTATACAATTATCTCCCATTTATCTGCAGGCACTGCTGTTTAAATGGAGATCTTTCTTCTGTTTGCCAGTTTAACCACTTCAGCTCTCACACATGTGTAGCACCCTCTAGCTAGTGTGCTAGATTAGTGTACATAGTTGTAAGTGTAGGTAAATTGACTTGGCTGAGAGCCAGGCCTGGGTTAAATCTGGGTCAGGGATGAGTGACTCAGGGAGGGAGTTTAGAAAGAGCTGCTTGGAATATTGATGAGGGCCCCAGCCAATCCCCAGCAGATGGGCTGTCAGGGAGGGGGCTCCTCTTAAATACTCTTGGGTCATGCCAGCAAGGGGCATTTGGTTGAAGATGGAGGAGTGCTAAAGAGGCTAGCGGTGGCCTTTTTGGATGCCCCCTAGTCTGGGGGGTGACCTCAGGCCTGGGACTCCGGTGCTGGAGGGACCCTCTGCAACACATGGAGGATATCCTTCCTGGAGGCAGGTATAGTTGATGGGAGAATGGGAAGAAGGTGTTAATAAGAGCCGATTAAACTAATCAGCGAGGGTAAACTATGAAGGAGTGTTAAGAAGGAGTTAAATAGGGGCAAATTGCATTAAAAAAACAAAAAAAAAAAAAACATTTTTTTCTTGTTAGGTTGCTTTAAAGGAGTTGTAAAGTCAGACGTTTTTTTTTTATCTTGATGCATTCTATGCATTAAGATGAGAAGCCTTCTGTGTGCAGAAGCCTCCCCAGCACTGCCTAATATTTACCTGAGCCCCATCTCACTCCAGTGTTCACGAGTCTCTCCGCCTTCCGGGACTCTCCCTCCTGATTGATTGAGACAGAGCTGCAGTGCCATTAGCTCCCCCCGGCTGTCAATCAAAGTCAGTTAGCCAATCGAGAGAGACAGGGGGTGGGGCCGAACCACAGCTCCGTGTCTGAATGGACACACAGAGCTGCAGCTCGCCCTGGGTGCTTCCTGTGGGGGCATTCGACAGAAGGGAGGGGCCAAAAGCAGCAAAGAGGGACCCACAAAAGGAGGATCCAGGCTGCCCTGTGAAAAACCACTGCACAGAGGAGGTAAAAATAATATGTTTGTTATTTATTTATTTTTTTTTAACGAGACTTTACAATTACTTTAGCTGACATCGTTTGCAGATCAAAGCTTGTCCCTGAGTTGAGTGAATTACTTTGTATCTCTCTATTTTTCATCAAAATGGTGCTGATAAACATTGAGTCAGATATTTTACTGCAGCAGCTGCTAGAGCTGCTGCATTCATACAGAGGCACACAGCTTTGATTTTAAGAGCCACATACTTTTTCACACTGTTGTATTTTTAAACTATATATATAGCTTTAATAATTTTGACAAAAAAATGGATGCATTTATGATTTAAATATTTTATCTGTTTTCTATTTTACATGACAAATCTATGGCAGCTGTCTGTTGATGCAGTCTGATTTATGATGCCTGGACTCATTACCATCTATAGCCAGTACATTATTAAAGCCTGGATTTTTGATTCTGTATTTATGTATTATTTCATGAATTTTAATAAGTAAGAAACTATACAAAGCTGAGATCCTTCCACGGTATATGTAGTAAGCCCTTAAAATATTTTATATAGTTCTGACCTGAGCTGAATGAAAACTGGTCTTGTCTCTGTGCTCTAGTCAAGATATCCTGCTTCTTTAATAAGCTTGGCTCTGATCCCACTTACCAAGCATGAAATAGATTTGTACTTGCTAAGCATCACAAGCAGTTTTATAGCTTTCGCAATAAAGATCAATGAATTAAATTGTCCAGAACAAATAAGGTGAATAGGATGACACAATATACCAAACTGAAAGAACACCAACAATTTAGATAATGACAGTTATTATTGGTAACGTGATGATAATCATTTATCCATTTTATTTTAGATTATATATTAAATGAAACAATCTCTTTTAGAAATGATTGAAGTGGCCATTTAGACTTCTGTCATACTCTGCTAGATTTGATTAAATCAATGCCAAGCCAAACACGTGATTAAATCACCATCACATTTACCATTCAAACCAAACCACAGCTGTATTTTAGGCATTACCTTGTGGACTGCAAGAACCAAAATAAAAATTAAATGAAATAATACTGCTCTAAGCTTTTGTTTTGTTTGAGTGGGAACAGCTCCAGAATTTCAAATACAATACAAAGTACAAATACATAATTCAATATGTATTTTAATATAATATTTTATTACGTTTTTTTTTTCTGATGTTTTACTTATCTCCATTTCAAACAGGTGCTTTAAGAATAGGCATTCCATAAATGAGAATGAGTGCTCTCTGTGCAAGTATTGCTTTCCCACACCAATGTATTAAAAAAAAATCATATAATATAATCATATAATATTTTATTAAGTTTTTTTTCTGATATTTTAGTTATCTCCATTTCAAACAGGCTCTGTAAGAGTAGGCATTCCATGATTGTGAATGAGTGACCTCTGTGCAAGTATTACTTTCCCACACCAATGTATTAAACAAGAGGATATATGAGTATTCCTGGGACAGAGCTATGAAGAATGATCATTTAATAAGGCAGCCATGTTCAGGCCAGTCATCCAGGTAAAAGATTCCTCAGAAGTCTTTTGGAGGCAGCAGGCTATGAATATGTTATTATCCTTCCATGACAAAATTATATGCCTGAGCTTTACCAATGTGGAGGAAAATCAGTTGGAGAAGCATTACTGGTGTCATTGCAGAGTATGTTGAATTTGCTCAAGCAGTTAAAATGTTTAATGTTAAGTTAAGGAGCTGCTTAAAGCGGTTCTAAAATCGGAAGGTTTTTTTATCCTAATGCATTCTTTGAATTAAGATAAAAAAACCTTCTGTGTGCAGGAGACCCCCCTCAGTCCCCTCATACTTACATGAGCCCCATCTTGATCAAGCGAAGTTGCCTCAGCTGTCCATGACTCTCCCTCCTCATTGGCTGAGACAGCAGCGGGTACCATTGACTCCCGCTGCTGTCAATCAAAGTCAGTGAGACAATAAGGAGACAGAGGAGGCAGGGCCAAGTCACATGTCTAAATGGACACACAGAGCACCTGGGGCCCCTATAGCAAGCTGCTTGCTGTGGGAGCACTCGGCAGGAGGGAGGGGCCAGGAGTGTCGTTGAGGGACCCGAAAAGAGGAGGATCTGGGCTGCTCTGTTCAAAACCACTGCACAGAGCAGGTACGTTTTTAAACAACAATAAAAAAATACTTTAATATCACTTTAACATGTGTAACAGTAAGTTTAGTAATCAGGTAAATACAAAATTAACTGTTTTTATATAATACTTATAGTTACTTGCACAGGATAAAAGTACAAAGCTTGGCAAATACAATTTCAGCAAGGTCAGCAGCATCAACATGGCTGTGGAACAAAGCTCAGCATCTACTTCTGACAAGTTTCAGGATCCATACTTTCTCAAGACTTTGATTAGCTCCTCACTCCTAGCACCTTTGAAGTATATTAGGGGATGCTATTCAAAATCTACATTAAAGAAGTTTTAAACCCTTGTTAGTAATTATAATGTTCTATTATGGTCCACCTGAGTAACTAACACTCTTAGGAATTTATGGTAAATACAACCTTTTTTACTCACATTTTCATGTTATGAAACAGTCTCGTTCTGTATCACGTGCTGGGGAGGATGCTTTGTACACTTCACTTCATCACACATCTTCTATGCATAGCACTTTGTTGGCAAAATCATTGGAGGAGTAACAAGGGGCACGGCTTTGAATGAAGCCCTATTAGGCTTCTAGTATATTAGGATTTAGTGCCAACTGAAGCACACTCATAAAGGTGGCCCCCAGGGACCTTATAAGGGATTAGGATATATGATACTGGGGGAAAGAGAATCTAGAAAAGCTGATTATAAATAAATGACACAACACAACAAATAAATGACAAAAAACACGCAGCAAGAAACTTGTGAGCTGCTTCATATATGTTGTTTCATTGAGAGGGTTTATTATATACCCTACTTGTAAAGCAAACATTTGTGGACTTCAACTGAGAATGATAAATGCAATAGTATAGTGTGAAATAGATGTTTTCACTGAACAAGAATATAAAAAGCACATACAGTATCTCACAAAAGTGAGTAAATCCCTCACATTTTTGTAAATATTTTCTTTTATCTTTTCATGTGACAACACTGAAGAAATGGCACTTTGCTACAATGTAAAGTAGTGAGTGTACAGCTTGTATAACAGTGTAAATTTTCTGTCCCCTCAAAATAACTCAACAGGCAGCTATTAATGTCTAAACCTCTGGCAGCAAAAGTGAGTATACCCCTAAGTGAAAATGTCCATATTGGGCCCAATTAGCAATTTTCTCTCCCCAGTGTCATGTGACTCGTTGGTGTTACAAGGTCTCAGGTGTGAATGGGGAGCAGGTGTGTTAAATTTGGTGGTGCGAGATGGATCAAAACATAATGTTCCAGAGGTGTTCTATTGGATTTAGGTAAGGCGAGCGTGGGGGCCATTCAATGGTATCAATTTTTTCATCCTCCATGAACTGGTTGCATACTCTCGTCACATGAGGCCAGGCATTGTCGTGCACCAGGAGGAACCCAGGATCCAGTGCACCAGCGTACAGTCTGATAATGGGTCCAAAGATTTAATGCCAATATTTAATGGCAGTCAGGGTTCCATTGCCTAGCCTGTAGAGGTATGTGCGTCTCTCCATGGATATGCCTCCCCAGACCATCACTGACCCACCACCAAACCGGTCATCCTGAACAATGTTACAGGCAGCATAACATTCTCAGTGGCTTCTCTAGACCCTTTCACATCTGTCACATGTGCTCAGGGTGAACCTGCTGTCATCTGTGAAAAGCACAGGGTGCCAGTGGGGGACCTGCCAGTTCTGGTGTTCAATGGCAAATGCCAATCGAGCTCCATGGTTCCGGGCAGTGAGCACAGCACCCACTAGAGGACATCAGGCCCTCAGGCCACCCTTATGAAGTCTGTTTCTGATTGTTTGGTCAGTGACAATCACACCTGTGACCTGCTGGATGTAATTTTGCATGGCTCTGGCAGTGCTCGTCCTGTTCCTTGCATAAAGGAGCAGATACTGTTGGGTTAGGGACCTTCTATGGCCCTGTCCAGCTCTCCTAGAGTAACTGCCTGTCTCCTGGAATATCCTCTATACTCTTGTGACTGTGGTGGGAGACACAGCAAACCTTCTGGCAATGGCACGTATTGATGTGCCATCCTGGAGGAGTTGGTATGCCTGTGCAACCTCTATAGGGTTCAAGTATCGCCTCATGCTACCAGTAGTGACACTGACCCAAGCCAAATGCAAAACTAGTAGAAAAAAAAAAAAGTCAGAAAAAATGAGTAGGGAAAAAAATTTAAATCGTCACTACCTGTAAAACCATTCTGTTTTGGAGGTTGTCTAATTGTTGCCCATCAAGTGCCCCTGTTGCTAATCTCATTAAAACCAAACCAGCTGAAACTGGTCTGCTACTGCTACTTAACTGACCAGATCAATATCCCAGGAGTTTAATTGACTTGATGCTATACTCTGAATAAAAAGTGTTCCTTTAATTTTTTTTGAGCAGTGTATATTTTACCATGCCGTAAACCTGTTTGTAGTATTGAACAAGTGAGATGAAGTAGCTATATTCGTATGGAAATTAAGTGCTATTGATAAGGAACTGAGCCTGATTAAAATTAGTTTTTGGGGTCATTGTGGGGTAATTAATGGAGGTATTTAATTGAGTAAATGTCCGGGGATACCCAAATTTATTCCTGTTCTCATTTGTAACCTAGCAGAATATCCAAAAGGTGTGTGACGCTCTAATATATGAAGGTACAGATGTTATAATAGCCTGTAATATTATGATCTATTAATAAGATATCGAGAAAGACTACTTGGTAAACTGATGGTAAACTATTAAAACTAAAAACTAGAAATACTAGGTCTGCTTAGAGGGTTATTAACATATTTATGAACCTTGGGTAAGTATAGGGGGTACTATAAAAATCCCTATAGATGTATGGCCATTCCATTTTAGATAGAATGTTGTTTGACGTGGCTTTGTCAACCAGTATTTTCAAGTCCTTCTTAGGAAATCTTTTGGAAGTTTAATGAACATGCTATTGCCCGATATTAGTTTTGAGGCTTCTCACTCCCAGTGAAGGTGTGAACACTTGGTTGGTGTCCCCATCAATAAATATATATTTCGATTGTTTGTACTTTCACACATATTCCCGCTGATAAAACATCATAGTTAAATACATTAACAGTAAGATTTTTATTTTTTTTTTCATTTATTTTTATTTTGCTGTTTACATATATTCAGCAGTTCTGTGTAGGTGAAATGGTAATATACTGTATATATTGTATAACAAGCATGTTGGTCTGAGACCGGTGTGTATAACTTCTGGATGAATAAGGTAATGAAGATTTTCTTGTTGGAAATGATTAACTTAAAAAAGTTCTTCTAGTATGTCAGAAGAGAATGTATAAAAATCAAAAAACACGTGGACCCCCTCCCAAATTTCAAACCACATCCTTATGCAGGCATGAAGACTTGCTGGCCAGGAAGGTGGGGGGGGGGGCGCAAGCATGCTCCCCGTCTTCCTTCCTGAACGATGGCAGGCACGTGCTTTTAACATTGAGAAGGTGCCATGCCAGTGGAGTGGAAAAGCTTCCCTCCTCTCTGGTCCATGTTGGGAGAGACAAGGGCTGCTTCTCCACTTCCTTAGCCTGGTGCATGTGGTGGTCTGCAGTGGGGGACATATCTGAGTCTTTATGTCCCCTTTAACCACATGCTGACCATTTACAGTAAATATTCTGTAAACGGGCCGCAGGTACAGGCACTGTATATGTACATGGCCTGCCTTTCTCCAGATTTGGGGCGTGCATTTGCGCACCCCCTGCTGACCCCTGCTGTGATTGGACACAGCATGAGTTTGGCAGCAGATTGCAGGCATTGATTTTGGCTGAAACCTGTTGATGGACTGTGTGTGTCCAATCACACACAGAGTATTGTGTTTACAAGCACACAGAACTCAGTGTACGTGGGAACAGTGATCTGCCTGTTTCTTCTTCCTGAAAAGTAGGTTGAAAAAAAAAAAATGATCAGAAAGTAAAAGCAGCACACATTACACACATTACACACATTACACAATGTTGGACACACAGTTAACCCCTTAATTGCCCTTAGATGTTAACCTCTTCCCAGCCATTGTCATTAGTACAGTGTCAGTGTATAGTATTATCACTGTCTTAGTTTCACTAGCAATGTCACTGTCAGTTAGTGATTCTCCCAGCCCAGTCTCTGTTAGCACCAGATTGCCCGCCATCCTTTCACAGTCACACTATAAGTCGCTGATCACCGCAATTACAGTAAAGCATCTATAGCTGAGTAAATTTAAGTATATATACACACCATAGTTTGTAAATGCTATAACTTTCACACAAACCAATTAAATACACTTATTGGAATTTTTTTTTTTTACTAAAGACATGTAGCACAATACATTTTGGCCTATATTTTATAACAGAAACCAGAATATATATATATATATATATATATATATATATATATATATATATATATATATATATATTATTTATTTTTTTTGTTTTAAACGTTCAGCCTTTTTTTATGCTCTATTTGTGTGGAAAAAATGATATCAATTTAATTTGCTTACATTGTTGCATAACCACACAATTGCCACTTAAAATAGCACAGTGCTGAATAGCAAAAAATGGCCTAGTCACGAAGAGGGTCAAACCTTCCAGAGGTCAAGTGGTTAAAATAAGTAACTTTCAGTTATCTGGCCCTTCTCCCTATATAAAGAATATGTCAAGACTATGGTACAGTACTGTGCAAAAGTTTTAAAAAGGAGAAAAAATGCTGTGAATTAGGAATGCATTCAAAATAGAAGTGTTTATAGTTTATTTTTATCTTTTAGGCTCTGTTCACACAAGTGCGACTTCAAAGTCACGCAATTTCGAGTGCAACTTTGATTCCAAATTTACGCTCTCTGGGACTCAAGGTGCAAGAATGTTGCATCAAAATAGCGCAGGAGCCTTTTTAAAGTCACTGTGACTTTAACTTGCATTGATTGGAAAAGATGCCATTAAAATCAATGGGCTGCAATTTTTCATGCGACTTAACTGCTTCCGGAGCAGGAGCCTTTTTAAAGTCACTGTGACTTTAACTTGCATTGATTGGAAAAGATGCCATTAAAATCAATGGGCTGCAATTTTTCATGCGACTTAACTGCTTCCGGACCACCCCGTGCATATATACTGCGGCAGGGCAGCCCTTTAGCACAAAATGATTTACCCGTATGTCTTTTTTTTTCTTTTGGGTCTGGGGCGCACATTCGCGACACCAGTGACCTGCTCCTGCTGTGATTGAACACAGCAGGAGCCAATTAGCGGGTCCAGAGGACCCGATGTTCACCGGCACCCGCCGATCGTTTCCGAGAGAGGTCCGATGGTCTTCCTATGTAAACATGACAGATCGCAGTTCTGTCAGAGGGGAAGATGGAGATCTTGTGTTTCTGCTGAGCAGGAACATGGATCTTTGTCTTTCCACCAGTCAAAGCACCCCCCACACAGTTAGCAAGCACTCCCAGGGAACACATTTAACCCTACAATCGCCCCTTATGTTAACCTCTTCCCTACCAGTGCCATTAGTATAGTGACAGTGCATTTTTTTGTGCTAACCACAGTATTGGTGTCATTGGTCCCCAAAAAGTGTCACTTTATGTCAGATTTGCCCACCGCAATGTCGCAGTCCCACTATTAATCACTGATCACTGCCATTACTAGTAAAGAAATAAAATGCCATAAAAATATACAACTTTTGCACAACCCAATCAATATACGCTTATTGGGATTTTTTTTTACCAAAAACATATAGGAGAATAAATATTGGCTTAAATTGATGAAGAAATTAGATTTTTTTCCATTTTATTGGAAAGATTTTATAGTAGAAAGTAAAAAAAATATAGTTTTTTTTTTTCAAAATTTGCAGCCTTTTTTGTTTATAGCGCTAAAAAAAAAAAAAAAATTGCAGAGGTGATCAACTACCACCAAAAGAAAGCTCCATTTCTGGGAAAAAAGGACATCAGTTTATTGGGGCAAAGAGTCGCACGACCGCGAAACTGTCAGTTAAAGTAACACAGTGCCGTATTACAAAAAATGGTCTTGTCATAAGGGGGGTAAACCTTCAGGGGCTGAAATGGTTAATGGGGTTGATTTACTAAAGGGAAAAAGACAAAGCTCCAGAGCTTAGTAAATGAGCAGAAATTCTGCTGACTTCCATTTTTCAATTATGTGCAAGCAGAAATGCAGTTTTTTTTTTCCCTTGCACGTGATTGGGTACTCTTTGCAAAGTGAAGCCTTACCTCTATTACTAAGCTCTGGAGCAACTGCACTTGCAGAGGATGACTGCACTCAAAGTGCACAGTTTATTTGCCTTTAGTAAATCAACCCCTATTTGTACAAAGTTGCATGAGAAGTTACACTAGTGTGAATAGGGCCCTAATGAAATGGAAAATAAATGAACAGAGAAATTCTAATCAAATCAATATCTGGTGTGACTACCCTTTACCTTCAAAACAGCATCAAGTCTTCTAGGTACATTTGCACACAGTTTTTGAAGAAACTCTGCAGGTAGGTTGTTTCAAACATCTTGGAGACCCAAGCACAGATCTTCTCTTGATGTAGGTTGCCTCATATCCTACTGTCTGTTCATGTAATCCCAGACAAACTGGATGATGTTGATATCAGGGCTCTGCGGAGGCCAATCAACCACCTCCAGATCTCCTTGTTCTTCTTTATGCTGAAGATAGTTCTTAAAGTGATTGTAAATGATCACCTTGTAAAACAACCCATTCAGTTTAAAATAGAAATGAAAGGCAAAACATTTTTGTATAGATATAAAAAAAAAACATCATAAATACCTTTTTTCCCTTTTTTATAAGTGATCACATTCCCTCTCTTCTCAGCTGCATAAGAGCTGGGGGAAGGAGAAGCAGCAGTACATTGAGCTTCCCAGTAAATGGCTGTGCAGCAAGGGCATGTCAGGACAAGTCTGATCATTGAAGGAGAGCAGTCTGAGTTCCCAGCATAGCTAAAGAACTGACTACGGTGTGCTATGCTATTTTTGTGGTCAGTTTTTAATAGGAAAGCAGAGTGACTGGCAGGTACACCAGGGATTTCACATAAAGGAAGCAATACAAAGACAACAGCGTATGTTTTCATACACGTACATGGCACAGCAGGCATATATCAGGAATATGAAGCGTTGAGGTAACAAACGCTTTAATGACATTGACTGCATGTTTGGGGTTGTTGCCCTGCTACAGAATACATTTGGGTCCAGTCACATGCCTCCCTGATGGTATGGCATGATAGATAATATTCTGCCTGTATTGAGGACACCATAGGCCCTGACCAAATCTCCAAATCCATTTTCAGAAATGCAACTCCAATCTTGCAAGGAACCTCCTCCATGCTTCATTGTTGCCTGCAGACACACATTATTGTACCACTCTCCAGACATTCAGTGAACAAACTGCCTTCTACTACAGCTAAATATTTCAAATTTCGACTCATCAGTCCAGAACAACTGATGCCATTTTCCTGCATCCTAAGTCCTATGTTTCAATGCATAGCTGAGTCATGTAGCCTTGTTTCCAAGTTGGAGGTGTGGCGTTTTGGCAGCAATTTTTCCAACGATGACCACTTCTGGTTAGACTTCTGGGTCCTACTGGTTTCTGCCAATTTTGTGCTGATTGCACTGCTGGACATGTGATGTTGAAGGGTAGTATGTATAATTTGCCTTTTATCTGCTGCATTAAGTTTCCTTGGACATCCACTGCCTCTATGGCCCTTAACATTGCCTGATCAATGTCCTCAATGCTGAGAAATGCAGACAGATACTTATCCATTCTACCATACCATCAGAGAATGGGTGATTAGCCCTAAATTTATTCTACAAATGATTCCAAACATATAGCCAATGTCGTTAATTACTATTATCAGCATAAAGGAATCCTGGAAGTGTAGGTTTAGCCCCCCCAATGCCCTGATCTTAACATCATTACGTTTGTCTGGGATTACATGAAGAGACAGAAGGAATTCAGGCAGATTTGATTTTGATTTTTCTTCTGCTCAAGCAGTTTGCATTTTGTAAATTGATAAAAATAAACAATTAAAATATATATTTTTGAAATCATTTTTACTTTACAGAATTTATTCATGCCTGCCTAAAACATTTGCATTGTACTGTACTTGTATAAAAATGTATCCTGTTCTCTTTGTATTTCTTTGTTTTTGTGAAATACCTGGTGTTCCTGCCAGTTACTCTGTTTTCCTACTGACCGCACTAGACATGAGAGCACAGTATGCTCAGTTTTCTGGCTTTGTTGGGCACCCAGCCTGCTCTAGTCCAATGATCAGATTTGTGCTGACATGCTCCCCATTCACTGGGAAGACCAGTGTGCTGCTGCTTTTCCTCCCTCAAGTCTCTAAGAACCTTATGCAATTGAGAACAGAGGCACTTATAAAAAAAAGGGGGAAAAGGGCCTTTTTAATTTTTTTTTTTATATGTATACGCAAACGTTTTGCCTTTCATTTCTATTTTGAACTGAATGGATTGTTTTACAATGTGAGGGTTTACATATACTTTAAGATCTGCAAAAAAAAATGATTGCACTGTTCTTCCCTATCACAACCTTCCACTCGCATATCCAGGACTTTTTCTGAGACATCTTCACTCTCAAATAGCTTTCCTTACTTTATCTGAAAATATTAATGACTGAATGACCGAAGCACTCCCTGAAATACACTCCCTCAGGAAATATCTTTGTTTCCCAGTCCCTCCATAATTTGTATGCTCTATACAATATGTACACCAGTCTATCCACTTCTTAGATCTATTTACATGTGGCATCTCTTAAAGCCTATATTTGGAATAAACAAATATTTCCAAAATATAAGAAATATATGTATTCTTCCAGATATGTGTGCAGCGTGAAACAATTCTTGTACATTGCTTATGTGCAGGAGTTCTTGAAATTAGGACTTGACCCGCTTTAAATTCTCCCCTTGTAGTTTTCTAGGCACCCTGTAGTGGGTGGCCCTGCTGCATCCTACCCACAGTTCTGCGCACCTCTTGCTACTTTTACAAGTCGGTATCTAGGTATTCAAGTATATTTATGCACTTACACCGCATTCACACTGCAGCGGCACGACTTAGGGGGCAACCTGTAAAGTCGCGTGCAGCGCAACTTCAGCGCGACTTGCATGGACTTCATAAAATGAATGTCTATGCAAGTCGCTCCAGGTCGCCCCAAAGTAGTACAGGAACCTTTTTCTAAGTCGGAGCGACTTGTGTCGCTCCTATTAGAACCGTTCCTGTACCACACAATGGACCGCGACGGAGCGCGACTTGTCAGGCTGACCAAGTCGCCTGACAAGTCGTATTTGTGTGAATGGAGTCTTAAAGTGGATATACAGTATAACTTTTGTGGCTATAAAAGGAAATATTTGAATTATGTATAAAGTATAGTCCAGTGACAGACATAAAACATACACTCCATTGATCCATAAAAGAGTACACAAAGTGCAAAAAAGGTCATCCAGTGTAAACAAGTCAGTATTATAAGAAGACTTGAAAAGGGATATCCATGTTAGGGTCAGTGATGAAGGTCAAATAAAAGTAATTAAGGGTTTATAATGCTAAGCCCTAGCCTAGGGTAAGGCCCAGGACTAATATGGTATGGAAACATGAATCAAGGGAATGAGGGAAACTTGAAGAAGTCAAAGTAGTAAGAAAAACACAAGGAAAGAATGATATAGATTGCATAAGGAGGACATTTATCCATTCAGAGCTCATCCGGTTAAGTTTTAAGAACATCATTGATTAAGATAAAAATTACCATTGATAGAAATTAAAATGAGGATAGGTTTCTTAGAACAAAAGTTAAGCAAAATTGGAGCTGCTGCAAAACATCATCCGGACAAACCACCCTTCGAAGAACTTGAGTTACAGTTTTTGTAAATAAAGTTTAGATTTAATATTTTATCTTTGTTCATAATTATTTTCACATACTGTTTATTTTTGGATCCTTCAGTGATATTAGCTCCACTAGGCTTCGATTACTTGATTGGTATGAGATGCATTGTGAAGTTGCATATTCTTTACATGTAAACCTCTTTTTTTATTTTGGATTATATGCGGCTGTCCTTGTCCACAAGGTTTTACAGGCTTTTGTAACATTTCCTCTTCACTAAGCCATGCTACCTAAAAAAAGGAGCCTTCACACTTTTTGCAAAAAAAATGTGTGTGTTTGACATAGATAACATAAAACTTTATGGACAGCTAACAACAACCATGAGCAACAAACAATAAAATAATAATAAAAATAACAGTAGGAAACAACAACAAGACAAAACAAAAATAAAATAGACAAATTCTACCAGCAGAGCATGGTGAAATAATTACTTGCTGAATTGGTTTATAAAATTTGAAAGATTTCTTTTGCCATTATTTTCACCAGACACAGTAACACTCTTGTTCAATTCCATTAACATTTATATTGTATGACCTTTTGACCCTTCGCATGAGTACCTTAAGAATTAAGCTAAGGATATATTTTAACTTTTTTTTCACTGTCATTTATTTTGACTATACAGTATATGAATTGAACTACTTCAATAATACATTTATTTTTCATATTTTTCAACAAATATTTTCTGCTATTTTTGGAAAATACTATATATTACATTATCATCAAAAAGTTAATTTATTTCAGTAATTCCATAAAAAAAGTGAAACTTCAGATATTTTAAAAAGATGCGTTAAACGCAGGGTGATATATTTCAAGCCTTAGAATATCACATAAGACCAATAAAAAAAAAAGATTTTTAATACAGAACTCTGCGCTCAAAAATACTTGGTCGGGGCTCCTTTTGCAAGAATTACTGCATCAGTGCGGCGTGACATGGAGATGATCAACCTGTGGCACTGCTGAGGTGTTATGGAAGCCCAGGTTGCTTTGATGGCGGCCTTCAGCTCAGCTGTATTGTTTGATCTTGTGCCTCTTGACAATACCCCACAGATCCTCTATGGGGTTTAAGTCAGTCAAGTTTGCTGGCCAATCCAGCACAGTGATACCATGATCATTAAATCAGGAGTTGGTACTTTTGGCAATGTGGGAAAGTACCAAGTCCTGCTGGAAAATGAAATTAGCATCTCCATAAAGCTGGTCAGCAGAGGGAAGCATGAAGTGCTGTAGAATTTTCTGCTAGAGGGTTGCGCTGACTTTGGACTTGATAAAACACAGTGGACCAACACCAGCAGATGACATGGCTCCCTAAATCATCAAGGACTGTGGGAAATGTTGCATTTTATTTGGAAATCAAGGTCCTAGAGTCTGGAGGAAGAATGGAGAGGCACAGAATCCAAGTTGCATGAGGTCGAGTGTGAAGTTTCCACAGTCAGTGATGATTTGGGGAGCCATGTCATCTTCTAGTTTTGGTCCACTGTGTTTTATCACTGTGCTTGATTGGTGTTATTATAGGAAGTCGCTTCCTATGGGGGCACTCACCATAGGGGAGGAGCCAGTAATGCCGACATGGGACCCGAGAAAAGGAGGTTCATGGTTGCTCTGTGCAGTTTCTATTGCACAGAGCAGGTAAGTATAAACCAGTTGGTTTTTTTTTGCTTTTTTTTTTCAAGAGCATTTAGAATATTTTCGATTTTATTACTGTTTTGCTGTCTGTGCCATGATGACTGACAAACCTTTATATTCATATTTTTATTGTTTATTGCAAAGGGGTCCGTTTTTCTGGGGTTTTGTTCTATCTATCTATCTATCTATCTATCTATCTATCTATCTATCTATCTATCTATCTATCTATCTATCTATCCACACATACACTGTATATATTCTTCGATTGTGTAGAAGGTTTATTTGTTATATCCCCACAGATTTATTTTCTAACAATATTTTTATTTGTAGAAAACCATATCACGTATAAAATAGGACAATCACTGCATGGAGTATGACTGCAGTAGTAAATAAAACATGAACAAAAACCATTGGCACCAAACAACAAAAAATAATGATGATGATGATATAATGAAACAAAAAAGGAACAAAGAGACACATTCTATCAGCAGAGCATAGTGAACTGATTACTTACTATATTGAGGCTATAAAAATTTTGGGAACCTTTTCCCATTATTTTTGCTAGATATAGCAACATGCTTGTTCTATTCTACAGTATTAGGTTTATAGTGTGTGACTATTTGACTCTTGGCATGGGTTCTTAAAGAGTTAAGCAAAAGATTTACTTTAACTTAATAAATGCAGTATCAATCATACATATCTAAACATATTATTCAGTATGATAATCTGATCCAGGTAACTGCTGTAGTTAATTTTAGTCTGACTGATGTCTATCAGTTAATGTCATTACAAGAAATAGAACAGATGGCCATAAGTAGATTTAGTGGAATCATTAAAATACCTGCAGACATAAATGTCTTCTTTAGTGCCAGATTTTTAAATGCATAAAATATTTAATAGGCTGAAATTGAAAATTGAGAAACAAATAAAGTTTTGTGACAATGCAGGCATGTTACACTTAATACATACCGTATTTGTACTCTGTAAATGCAGCAGTCTTAAAAAAAAATGTTTACAAAAACTATAACTATAAAGTTTAATCCCTTGTATAATAATCTATGTATATAACTTTGCAGAGGCCTTTTCCCCCGCTTCCCCACCAAATCTGATATGGATTTTTAGAAGAACATCACACTTTTTTTCTGCATTAAGTCCACCTTAAAATCTGTACCAGAGCTGAAAGTTTTGGCATGAATTCCTGGGGGATGTCATGATTTTTTGTGTTAGATGCCCCCTTAAAATCCAAACCAGACTCAAAGGTTCTGTACCTTTTAGGGGGTGGGGAGGGGGTACTCTACACATCTTTTAAAAAATCTTGCTGTGCTACTGTATGTGCTGAAGTCATTTGCCAGAAATTTTTAAACTTTTTTTCTTCAGTAAATATCAGTGCTAAAAAAATAAAAAATAAATTTACTGCTCCCTGCAGAAACTGGGCATTTTCTAATTTGACAGATTCAGTTTCCATGGATTTCAGTGAGGTTTGACACCTGAACTTCTTTAAAATTTGCCAAAGCCCTGCCAAACCAAACACAGGGCAGTTCAGCTCATCACTAGTGGCCTGGTATGGTTCAAGGGAATGCATGAACCCTTTAAAAATTACCCAAAATGCATAGCGACTCTAAGGTGAGGACGCTGGGGGCTGTGTGATCAAGGGGCAAGAGGAGAGGACACCAGGGGCTGTTTTATCAGGGAGCAGGAGGAGAGGATACCAGAAGCTGTGTGATCATTGAGTCAGAGGAGAGGGCGTCAGGGGCCTGTTTGATCAGAGAATCGGAGGAGAGGATGCCAGAGGTCATGTTATCAGGGAGCAGGAGGAGAGAACATCGGGGGCCATGTAATTCAGGAATATAATAAATTAGAGTCCGGAAGTGAGATTAACATTAAATTGTGCAGAGTATAAATCCTAATCTTCTAGGATTATCCCCATTAAATTATTGGGTATGATGCTCGAAGGTGTGACTCAGGTGACATGTACAGTATGTGTTCTTTTAGCAACCTGTTCAAGGGTGTATACTGCTGCACAATATGTAAGCAAGTTGTTTCCTTGGAAACTCAGGTCCTGAAACTAAGGAAGTAGCTGGCAACACTGCAAAGCATCTCCAACCTAAAAGCAAATTTGCACTGTACCCATCAGGTGCTGTCATGGGCCAGCACAGAGGCAAATGGAGATACAGAGGTGCAGGCACAAGAGCAGAGAAGTTGGGTGACAGTTAGATGGGGTAGAGGAAAAAGTATTAGAGAGGCTAGTCCTGAGCTGGCACATCCCAATAAGTACACACTATTGCATTATTTTGGGGAGACCAGTTAATGAGTGGCATTACTGGAGGAGAACGACTCCTCTAGCTGTCATGGGGAATATCTCCTGAGGACAGGGGCAAGGGTAAGGATAAACAGATTCTGGTGATAGGGGATTCAGTTATTAGAAGGACAGATAGGGCAATACTGTATGTCACAAAGACTGTAATCACTAAACAGTATGATTTTTACCGGACGCTTGGGTTTGGCTCATCGCAGATTGGATGGACAAAATGTTTGGTGGGGCTGGGGAGGACCCAGCTGTCATAGTACACATTGTTACCAACAACAACATTAGAGGAAGGTGGAGTGTCCTAATTATAATCCTAATTATTTCAGGGATTTAGGAGCTAAATGAATGAAATTGACCTCCAGGGTGGTATTCTCAGAAAAACTGCCTGTACCTCAAGCCACACCAGAGAGGCAACAGGAGAGTAGTGGTTGAGGAACTGGTGCTGGAAGGAGGGGTTTGGGTTCATGGATAACTGGGCTGACTTTTTAGTCAGTTACCAGCTCTTTAGTAGGAACGAACTCCACCTAAATTGGGAGGGTGCAGCTCTGTTGGGAGAGAAGATGGCCAAAAAGTGAGGGACTTTTAAAACAGGTGGTGCGGAAGGACCAGAGGAAGCGATAGCCAGCAATGAGAAAGGGTCAGTGGGTACTATTGGGGGCATTAGTGCTAGGGTGAATAGAACACCTAAACACAAGGTAAGTAAGTTGTCAAAAACCAATAGCACCCTCATAACGACTAACAAGGAAAAAACATGCAACAAGACAAAATTAGGAAGAGTTGGGGTTCCCTCACAAAGAGAAATGGGACTTTAAAGGCTCAAAGAGTGAACATATAATTCTGTTAAAAAGTTATAATTGTATTCATTAAACAACAATAATGTTATACAGTATAAAAAATCTAAATTTTAAATCAATAAAAATGAGGTACAATGTTACCCATAGCAGAGTCGGATAGTGGTACTGTTACAATAGCCATGCAGAGGTTGCATAAGAAAAACTGACGCTTTTCGAAGTTCTGAGACTCCTTCAGGGAAATATCTGCATGTAATATTGATATGGTCTGAAAAAATAATAATTTTTTGTGTCATCTTACACAACATACATAGTAATATACAGTAGCTCACAAAAGTGAGTACACCCCTCACATTTTTGTAAATGTTTTATTTTATCTTTTCATGTGTCACTGAAGAAATTACACTTTGCTACAATGTAAAGTAGTGAATGGACAGCTTGCATAACAGTGGAAATTTGCTGTCACCTCTAAATACCTCAACACACAGCCATTATTGTCTAAACAGCTGGCAATAAAAGTGAGAACACCCCTAAGTCATAATGTCCAAATTGGGCAAAAAGTGTCAAAATTTTGTGTGGCCACCATTATTTTCCAGCACTGCCTTAACCCTCTTGGGCATGGAGTTCACCAGAGCTTCACAGGTTGCCACTGGAGTCCTCTTCCACTCCTCCATGACGACATCATGGAGCTGATGGATTTTAGAGACCTTGCTCTCACCAACCTTCCGTTTGACGATGCCCCACAGATGCTCGATAGGGTTTAGGTCTGGAGACATGCTTGGCCAGTCCATCATCTTTACCCTTAGCTTCTTTAGCAAGGCATTGGTCATCTTGGATGTGTGTTTGGGGTCGTTATCCTGTTGGAATACTGCCCTGAGGCCCAGTCTCTAAATGGAGGGGATCATGCTCTGCTTCAGTACATGTTGGCATTCATGGTTCCCTCAATGAACTGTATCTCCCCAGTGCTGGCAGCACTCATGCAGCCCCAGACCATGACACTCTCACCTCCATGCTTGACTGTAGGCAAGACACACTTGTCTTTGTACTCCTCACCTGGTTGCCACCACACACACACTTGACACCATCTAAACCAAATAAGTTTATCTTGGTCTTGTCAGACCACAGGACATGGTTCCAGTAATCCATATCCTTAGTCTGCTTGTTTTCAGCAAACTATTTGCAGGCTTTCTTGTGCATCATCTTTAGATGAGGCTTCCTTCTGGGACGACAGTCATGCAGACCAATTTGATGCAGTGTGCGGCGTATTGTCACAGCACTGACAGGCTTACCCCCCACCCCTTCAACCTCTGCAGCAATGCTGGCAGCACTCATACGTCTATTTCCCAAAGACAACCTCTGGATATGATGCTGAGCATGTGCACTCAACTTCTTTGGTCGACCATGAAGAGGCCTGTTCTGAGAGGAACCTGTCCTGTTTAACAGCTGTAAGGTCTTGGCCACCATGCTGCAGCTCAGTTTCAAGGTCTTAGCAATCTTCTTATAGCGTAGGCCATCTTTATGTAGAGCAACAATTCTTTTTTCAGATCCTCAGAGAGTTCTTTGCCATGAGGTGCCACTTTGAACTTCTAGTGACCAGTATGAGAGAGTGAGAGCGATAACACCAAATTTAACACACTTGCTCCTCATTCACACCTGGGACCTTGTAACACTAAGTCACGTGACACAGGGGAGGGAAAATGGCTAATTGGGCCCAATTTGGACATTGTCACTTAGGGGTGTACTCACTTTTGTTGCTAGCGGTTTAGAAATTAATGGCTATGTGTTGAGTTATTTTGAGGGGACAACAAATTTACACTGTTATACAAGCGGTACGCTCACTACTTTACATTGTAGCAAAGTGTAATTTCTTCAGTGTTGTCACTAAAAGATATAATAAAATATTTACAAAAGTGTGAAGGGTGTACTCCTTTTTGTGAGATACTGTGTATACACATATGTATTATATGACAGCATCAATGGCAAAGAGTGGGTTCAATGTGTAATACTTACGGCTTGTCCCCACGTTGTGGCCTGACCAGTCACCTTATAAGGCGTAGGTGGAGAAAACAAAATAATACCAGGGCGGAGTCTGCTCAGCAGACACTGAAACCACCTGGCATCGGAAACAAGAGAAAAGGTGTAAAAAAAAATGTAAAATGGAAGAGTATGAATCAAAACGACATTTAATATGTCTTAAAACATCCATTTGTAATCCTACATTGAGAATCACATACCCAAGATGATGGTATCCAAAACAGGCAACACACAGGGATGTATGCTGTAAAATTTGCAAATTTGTGTTTAGTGTAGATGTCCAAGTAGTCTGCTGATAGATCTATAGAGTCAAATATAAAGTGTAAACTATTATGATTAACTATTTATATGTGGTACAACTACTTTGAAAAGAATGTGACATAAAAGTGCCTCCATTTCCTAACATATAGAGATAGTGCAAGGCTTACCTTCTACCATAGATGTTTCTCTTAGCCTGTCCTGTGTGGACAGACAAGTCAGTGTTATTGTGCCTGATTGTGGGCTTTAAATAGGCAGTGTTAATCATTAAATTTCTCCCTAGTGAGTATGAGGGGAGGAACCTCCTGTGTATGTGTAATGAACCTAGCGTTCATTGAAGTTAAACTGTGTAAGCCAAATACACAAGCAATGAGATTTTTCGTTTTGCTACGGTTGCAGAAAAGTGAATTGCAATTTTTTTAGCAATTGTAGATAATTGTAACTGGCTAAGGACGGAAATGGAAGGGCAATTTTTAGCAACAATAAATTACAAAATGGTGTCATGTCGATGCCCAAACAGTCTGCTGGTGGCTCTGTGAAGTCAAATATAAAGTGTAAACTTTTAGGATGAACTATTTATATGTAGTACAACCACATTAAAAAGAATGCGGCATTAAAGTACCTCTATTTCCTAACATTTGGACATAGTGCATGGCTTACCTTTTACCTTAAACTATAGATGTTTCTCTCAGCCCATTCTATGTGGGCTGACAAGTCAGTGTTATTATGCCTGGTTATGGGCTTTAAATATTTAGTACTAATCATTAAATTTCCCCCTGGTGAAAATAAGGGGGAGTAACCTCCTGTGTATGCAACCTTGTTTGCATAGACCGATGCCCTATTTGGGTCCCCGAACTTCCGGGGCGCGGCATATCTCGCCCACCGCTGTGTGACGACGGCACGTGCGGGATGACTTCTCGCATCTAAAGTCCACCAACACGCACATTGACCGGCTTGTGTGTTGCCAAGCAACACAAAGGAAGAGAGAGACACACAGAAGTGCACCACTAGGGGACACAGCCATGACTCCCAACCAAACAATGCCAGCATTTAAATAGCTGACACCACTCTCGACACTCAATACGGCCAAGAGCGATGCAGCCCGCGCGTGCCGGGTGCTGCCATGTGCGCCTGCTCCTGGAAGAAAAAAGGAACACAGATCACATCCACAAGTGGGGACACACCAAAGCACCACAGTCAGGAACACATAAGAATCGAATGGACATAACAAAAATTGCAATTAGCCAGAAGAGATGTAAGAGGGAAAAACCTGTAAGGAATCCACAGGCATAAATGCACTATTTTTTCATTCCCCCTCGAGGCACATCCTTGAACTTCATCGCCTCATTAAGGCCTGGAAAGGAAGTGGCATTTAGAGGATGGATCCACCTCAGCTCCCCCTGGAGGATGAACTTGTTCTAGTCTGCCCCTCTGGGGCTGGGGTGGACCCAATCCAACGCCAAAAATTTGACTTTTGGAAAGTTCCTGCTATGTATGGTGGTGACATGTCTACCTAATGGTAACTCAATTGTGTCTGTAGATGCTTTTTCAAAATTCAAGCTTGGTTTTTCCTACATAAAAGGAACCACAATCACACAACAGGAGATACACCACATCATATGTTTTACAGTTGACATACTGTTGTGCCCTAAAAGTCTGTACATTGGGCAATTTGACAGATTGGGCACTGTGCATATATCTGCAGTATCCACATGCCCCCCACATGAAAGTGCCTGTATATTTGCAGGGGTCTTTCCTTTTGAGCCCTTTGAATTTACTTTGTATGATCCTGTCCCTAATGGAAGTGGCCCTTCTGAATGTAATAAGAGGGGTAGGGGGTACAAACCTGCCAACATTTTGATCCATAGATAGTAAATGCCAATATTTCTGCACACTATTCCTAATTTGTAGATGTTGATTAAAATTTTTTTAAATGATTCTGGTAATTTTTTTATCAGTTGTCTCTGTTTTTTTACCTTTAGAGTTTGTACTATATTCAGTATGAGCTAATTTCTAGTCTTTCTAACTGCTCTTTTATACGCCTTCTTAAGGCAGGTTCTGGTGTACCCTCTTTGTTAAGATGATCTCTCAGCATATTTGCTTCCTGCTGAAAAGATGTCTTATCTGAGCAGTCCCTATGACTATGGGAAATTGATGTCAGCAACGGTTTGGGATGGCAACTTGAAGCATGTACTATTGAATTGCCAGCCATAGATTTATGGAACATGTGGCTGGAGAGTGTGTTGTCCTCCTCTTTTTTTACGACAACATCCAAAAATTTCACCTTCACAGGGTCATAAGACATTGTGAATGTCAAATTAAATTCCAACAAAATTAAGAGATGTAAACGAATGCTAGAATTCTAGCAAATAAAAAGGAAGAACTGGAGCTGCTAATATACAATGAGGATTTTGACTTTATGGGAATCCTTGTAGCTGGAGCTCCAGAAGTAAGACACAAATGGGAAAGTAATAGTGAGCATATGCTACAGGCCCCCCTAATTTGAAGAATGAGGAGGAGTCTGACCTTGTATCACATTTAGGCGTGGCGGCGAAGCAGGGCAATGTATTATACAAGAGCTCCTCACTCATCTAAAGCTCTCCATTTCTTTAACCACTTGACCTCTGGAAGATTTACCCCCCTTCATAACTAGGCCCTTTTTTGGGATACAGCACTGTGTTACTTTAACTGACAATTGCAGTTAATACCAAATAAAATGTAATTTTTTGCGATTTTTTAATTGCCTGCAATTGTTTTTTTTTACTTTCATCTGTCAGCAGGGAACCCCTTATGACTCATCAGTTGTTAACAATGCGACAGCTGCAGCTCCTTACCAATCATGACAGTTACTGGTTGTTAAGCCACCCGCTCCCCTCACATCCAGCTAGTGACAGCCTGTGGTAATGTGTTTTACGCTTAAAGTTGAAGGAGTTAATGTAAAAAGTTTTATAAAAGAGAAAAAATGGTCTTCAAAAAATATAAGGCAGGGGGTCATTGTCAGTATTCACACACAGAGGAAGAGAGTATAAAAAAAACTCCAAAGAATTTTTAAATATAACAATAAAGCGAGGTCTGAGCATATTGGCCCCATGAGGGATGATCAGGGGAAGTTGGTTACAAAAGACAAAAAGAAGACATCTGTACTAAATGTATTTTTCTTCTCAGTTTTCATAAAGGGAAAAGAGGGATATAGTAACCAAGACTGTATTGTTAATAACACATCACAGAACGTACCCTTGTGGTAACAGAAGCCAGTGTCAGAAATAGCCAGACCTTTATTCTTGATCTTTACGGATAGTCTACAGACGGGAATGGTGCCAGCTGATTGGAAAAAAGCCAATGAGGTACCAATATTTAAAAAAGGGCCGATATATATCCCCGGTAACTATAGACCTGTCAGACTAAAGCCCCGTACACACGCACCGATTGTTGGCCGTAAATTTTCGGCCAATGTCGGCTTGTTAGTATGATGCTTCTGACAACCGACTGCGACTTTTCGGCCGAACAAAATCTGGTGTGCATGCTATAAAATTTTTGTTGGCCGTTACCAGAACGGCCGATTGTTCATCAGTCAGTACAGATTTCGTCCGACAAAAGTCAGATGAGCAAGACTGGGCATGCTCAGAGAAGAAAAAACACACGAAAAGTAGACCAGAACATGACATCACTTCTGCAGTTGGTTGTTGTTGGCCGACAAAATTCGTGTGCAGTCTAGAGCACATTTCAACCAACACAACAACACTGGACAAAAGACGGCCGATCGGTCGGCCAACAATCGGTGCGTGTGTACGAGGCTTAACATCTGTAGACTGCAAGATTTTGGAAGGGATTTTTAGGGACTATATACAAGACTTTAGTAATATAAACTGTATTATCAGTAGTAATTAGCATGGATTCATGAAAAATCGTTCTTGCCAGACCAATCTTTTAACCTTCTACGATAAAGTGAGTTGCCATCTAGATAAAGGAAAGCCTGTGGATGTGGTGTATCTGGACTTTGCAAAGGTATTTGACACAGTTCTCCACAAACGCTTACTGTACAAACTAAAGTACGTAGGTATGGACCATAGGGTGAGTACCTGGATAGAGAACTGGCTCCAGGGGAGAGTCTAGAGGGTGGTGATAAATGGGGAGTACTTGGATTGGGCAGGTGTTGAAAGTGGGGCCCCCCAAGGACCTGTCCTGGGACTAATCCTGTTTAATTTATTCATAAATGATCTAGAGAGGGGGATATCTAGCACAATCTCAGTATTTGTGGATGATACTAAGCTAAGCAGGGCAATAACTTCTTTACAGGATGTGTGGAAACCTTACAAGCAGACCTGAACAAAATAATGGGGTGGGCAACTACATGGCAGATGAGGTTTAATGTTGAAAAATGTAAAGAAATGCACTTGGGTGTCAAAAACACGAACACAAGCTACTCACTAGGGGGGGGGGGGGATTCTGGGTGAATCTAAAATGGAAAGGGACCGGCTTGGCAGTGGCATGCAATGCCAAAAGCCACTCCAAGCAAAGCCAATAGAATACTGGCATGTATAAAAAAGGGGATTCTTGGCTCAATTTTCTTCTATTTATAGACGAGGCTCAAAACCTGATTGGGTTCACATAGAATGGCAAGTGACCCCCCACCACACGCTCGATTTCCTGACCTGGTGTTCACCAAATACAGACCTCTGATCCTTTCTCCTACCCTTTCGCATTCCTTTTGTCTTCACGATTCCCTGATAAAAAATACTAAGTTGATATCTGCTCTGAAACCTTTAACACATCTTTTTCATAACCCGGAGTTCCCTCCGGGACAAAACATTAGAGCTCTTAGTTGGTGGTTGAACAAGGGATTGTTCCACATAGGACACTTTTTCAATTCTACGGGGCCATTGTCGTTCCCTCATTGCGTTAGCTCACTCAAAATGCCCTTGACCGAGAGGTACCGTCATTCACAAATTTCACACTACCTCCACTCCATATGGCTTAATAAACCTGAGGCCCCCCAAATAATGCCCTATGAGCAATGGTGTTCGGAGGCCGGGGACCCCAGGGGCAGAATTTCTAATACCTATTGTGCTCTTTATGACAGTACTGACACAAACCTAAATATGCGCTGTCCTGGGAGAGGGATCTTTAGATGGACTTGGACGAATGGTGCTCCTGTTTTCACTGCTCCTTTAAAGGTATTTTAAACATCTCCTTGATTGAAGCAAATGTAAAATTGTTTACTCGATGGTATCTAGTTCCCTCACGTCTAGCCTTTATGTACCTGGAAGCTTCCCCCCTTTGCTTCAAAAACTGCGAGTTGACTGGTGACTTTCTCCACATATGGTGGTCCTGCCCCAGGATCCACTCCTACTGGAATCAGTTTGTCAGGGAACTTCCCACAAGAGAGCTGGATCTTCTGCCCACACTAATGCAGCGACGCCCAGTGGCCTATTTAAACCAGCCTGCTCCAGCCATTAGTTGCTGGATGATCTTCAGCTTCCTGTTTCCTGTTTCCTGAGTTCCTGTTCCTGTTTACTTGGATTACCTGTTACCGACCCGGCTTGTCTCACCTGTCTTGTCTCTCCTCCTGGCTCCGACCATCGGCTTGTTTACCCACTCTGCTTCAGTCTGCTGTTCCCGTGTATGACCCCCGGCTTGCTCCTACAGACTCCTCTACTGCTTGATGAACTGTGTTTGACCCCTTGGCTTGATCTTGACCTCGCTCTTGTCGCACGCCTGGCTACCTTCTCCAGTCACCTTCAAGGCATCCTGCATTTCAGCACGCACTACGTGTCTACAACCACCGCAGTCACCTCTTCACCGGAGCTTGCCGCAGCTGGCGACCCCTGTTCCTTTGGGCACAGCATTCCCTGTCTCCACCTCCAGGGGTGCCTTGCACTTAGCCACAAGGGAAGCCCTCTCAGCACCTCGGCCTCTGATCAGGTATGTGATAGTATCATCCAGCCAGAATATGTCAGAGGCCGACAGAGGTGCTTCCCAGCTCGAGGCTCTGTGCCAGCAAGTCGCAGCCCTCACCCAAGCAGTGACCAACCTACAGGACGGGTACTTCCAGTTGGAGGGTCGTTTACAGAACTTGGCAGTATCTTCCGCAACTACAGCTCCTCCTTCTGCAGGTCTTGCATCAGCCTCACTGACTCCGGAGCATCACTCACCCACTCCTATGATGATGGCTCCTCCTCCTGAACCCAGGGTGCCCACTCCAGAGCGTTTTTCCGGCGATCGGAGGAAGTTCAGGGCTTTTAAGAATGCCTGTTCTCTCTACCTGGCTCTGCAACCAAGGACCTTCTCCCTGGAAACAGTTAAAGTGGGATTTGTCATCTCTCTGCTATCCGATGAACCGCAGTCCTGGGCTCATCACCTGTTGGAACAAAAAAGTCCTGTCATCAACACTTTGGACACCTTTTTTGAAGCCATGGGCCAACTATATGATGACCCACAATGCAGGGCCACTGCAGAGGCCACTCTCCATACCTTACAGCAGGGGAGGCGCCCTGCTGAAGACTATACTGTGGACTTCCGCAAATGCTCAGCGGATACTGAATGGAACGATGCCGCCCTCAGGCACCAGTACCGACTTGGCCTATCTGAGGCCCTCAAAGATGAGCTGGCACGAGTAGAAAGCCCCACCAGTTTGGAGGGCCTCATTCAGCTCGCCATCCAACTGGACAGACGCCTGCGGGAGCGGCGATCTGAACGTGTTCAGTCCTTCCGGCCTTCCTGGATGCTACCTAAGGTCCCAGTTGTCCCTGCACCTATTCCAGCCACAGCAGCCTCCTCTGAAGGAGAACCTATGCAAATTGGCATGGTTCGTTCTGCCCTGACCTCTGATGAGAGACTAACCTCTGCCTCTACTGTGGGGAGGCCGGACACTTTCTCAGCAACTGCCCTGTGAGGCCCAGTAAGTCTTCCCCACACAACTCCATGTATCAGCAAGTCCCAGGATCTTCCCTTACTCATCTTGTTCTCCATGTCTCCCTACAGGTAGCGAAAGGGGAGGTCCGACTCCCAGCAATAATTGACTCTGGGCATGTAGTTGCTTCATGGATGTAACCCTTGCTAAGGACTTCCGGATTCCTATTCAGACTAAAGAACTTAAACTCAAGGTCCAGTTGGCCGACGGTACCACTCCTCGATCCGGGCCTGTTACTCACGAGACGGTACCTATTCTTACCATTACTGACTCTGGCCATCAAGAGTTCCTGAAGTTTGATATTTTATGTTCCCCCATGTTCCCCATAATTCTGGGGATACCATGGTTTCAGGCACACAACCCAAAGATAGACTGGATCCGAAGGGAGATCTCCTTTGGGTCCCCCTACTGCCTTCAGCACTGTCTGATGCCCAAACCTGTGTCTCCTTCCAGTTGCCTGACCGTCCAGCCAGTCTCCGACTCCAGCCAGGACGTTCCTCCAGTTTACCATGATTTCCTGGACGTCTTTGACAAAAAGAAGGCCGATATACTACCACCTCATCGCCCCTACGACTGCCCTATCGAGCTATTACCTGGTGCAGAAGTTCCCTTTGGAAGGATTTTTCCACTTTCAGAGACTGAGCTTGAGGTGTTGCGCCAGTACATTGATGAAAACCTAAAAAAGGGATTCATACGCCCCTCATCTTCTCCAGCTGGCGCCGGAATTTTCTTCGTAGAAAAGAAAGATCATACCCTCAGACCCTGTGTGGATTACAGAGAGCTCAATAAAATCACAATTAAAAACCGGTACCCTCTTCCGCTTGTTCCTGAGCTCTTTCAGAGGTTCCGTACCGCCCAGGTCTTTACTAAATTGGACTTGCGCGGTGCCTACAACCTAGTACGCATTCGCGAGGGCGATGAATGGAAAACAGCCTTTCGAACACGTTTTGGGCATTTTGAGTACCTGGTTATGCCTTTTGGTCTATGTAATGCTCCAGCTACCTTTCAGCACTTCGTGAATAATATCTTTAGAGAATACCTGGATAACTTCATGATTGTGTACCTGGACGACATTCTTGTCTTCTCCCCTACCCTGGAACTACATAGAATCCATGTCAAGAAAGTGCTGTCCACAATAAGGGTACACGGACTCTATGCAAAAGCAGAGAAGTGTTCCTTTGAAAAGACTTCTATACAATTTTTGGGTCTGATCATTTCCATTGATGGGGTAGCCATGGACCCCCAGAAGGTATCTGCCATCCTGGAGTGGCCAGCTCCCACGGACAAAAAGGGCATTCAGAGGTTCGTAGGGTTTGCGAATTTCTATTGGAGGTTCATCAAGGACTTTTCTGGCATTATCGCCCCAATTACCCAGCAAACCCGCCAACACTGCCGCTTCCAGTGGTCCCAAGAGGCTCAAGAGGCTTTTGATAAATTAAAGGCGTTATTCACTTCTGCCCCTGTCCTGCAGCATCCCCACCCCGCCCTGCCCTACGTACTGGAGGTTGATGCATCTGAAGTCGCCACAGGGGCCGTCCTATCTCAACGTCTGGGCCCTAAAGCACTATTGCATCCAGTGGCTTTCTTCTCCCGAAAGCTCTCTCAGCCGGAAAGGAACTATGATGTTGGGGATCGGGAACTGCTGGCCATCAAAGTCGCTCTGGAGGAGTGGAGATATCTCCTGGAGGGTGCAGCGCACCCAATTATGATATTCACCGACCATAAGAACTTGGAGTATCTCAGATCTGCCAAGCGCTTGAGACCACGACAGGCCAGGTGGGCCTTGTTTTTCTCAAGGTTTAATTTTCACCTCACCTATCTCCCAGGATCCAAGAATGGTAAAGCGGATGCTCTGTCACGAATGTTCCCTGAGACCCCAAATACTGCCACCCCCAGCACCATTCTGTCTCCCCAGAACTTTCTTCTTATCCAGCCTGATCTAAGGGCCACCCTGGAACAGGTTTCTGCCCGGTGCCCTGAGTCCGAAATCCCCACACTTAGAAGGCAGGAAGGTCTTTTGTGGCACGGGGATAAGATTTTTGTACCCGAGGGAGCCAGAGTCCAGGTTCTTAAAACGTTCCACGACCACCAGCTGGCAGGCCATTTTGGGGTCCGCAAGACATTAGAACTGATCCAACGTTCCTATTGGTGGCCCAACCTTAGACAGGACTGCAAAGACTATGTAAGTTCTTGTACGACCTGTACCCGAAGTAAAGGAAGTCTCACGCAGACTTGGGGCTTGCTAAGACCTCTGCCTGTTCCGGACCAGCCTTGGAGGATGTTGTCTATGGACTTTATTGTAGAACTGCCCCCTTCTGAAGGTTTTTCCACTATCCTGGTAGTAGTAGACCGCTTATCAAAGATGGCACACTTCCTGCCTATGGTGGGCACTCCCTCAGCCATGGACACAGCACATATCTTCATCAAGGAGATTGTAAGGCTACATGGCGTACCAAACAGTATTGTCTCGGACAGGGGGGTACAATTCACCTCTCGATTCTGGAGGGCCCTCTGCAAGGCTTTGGATATCAAGATTTGCCTATCTTCTGCCTATCACCCCCAGAGCAATGGCCAAACGGAGAGAACAAATCAAACGTTGGAACAATACCTTCGTTGTTTTTCTTCCTTCTCACAGGATAATTGGGTGGCCTTACTGCCCTGCGTAGAGTTTGCTTACAATAACTCTATTCATGCTACCACCAACCAATCCCCATTCTGGGCCAATTACGGCTTTCACCCCTCTTTTTTACCCAACTCTGTACCAGAAGCAACGGTACCCGCGGTTCAGGATAGATTAACCTTTATCCAAGAGAACTACCTAACCCTCCAGACAACCATGCGTAAAGCGCAGGAAGATTATAAGAGGTCATATGACAAGAAGAGAAAGGAGAATCCAGCCTTGAAAGTGGGGGATGAAGTGTGGCTCTCCACGGCAAACCTCAAACTACCCTGCCCATCACGGAAGTTGGGTCCAAGGTACATTGGCCCTTTCAAAATCAAGAAGGAAATCAACCCTGTAGCCTTCGAACTTTCCTTACCGGATTCCTACGGGATCCATCCTGTTTTTCATATCTCCTTGCTCAAGTCTGCCTCTTCTGGCCCTTTCTCAGGAAGGGGTGATCCACCTCCACCTCCCATCTTGGTGGGTGAGGAATTTGAGTATGAGGTAGAGGCCATCCTAGACTGCCGAAAGAGGGGAAGACAGGTCCAATACCTGATTAAGTGTAAAGGGTATTCACCTGAGGAAAGTTCATGGGAGCCTGCAAATAACGTTCATGCCCCCAAACTTCTTAGAGAATTTTTCAACAAGCATCCTGAGAAGCAGGCCCAATTGGGCATCCGGAGGCTGCCCTTTGGGGGGGGGGGGGGGCACTGTCAGGGAACTTCCCACAAGAGAGCTGGATCTTCTGCCCACACTAATGCAGCGACGCCCAGTGGCCTATTTAAACCAGCCTGCTCCAGCCATTAGTTGCTGGATGATCTTCAGCTTCCTGTTTCCTGAGTTCCTGTTCCTGTTTACTTGGATTACCTGTTACCGACCCGGCTTGTCTCACCTGTCTTGTCTCTCCTCCTGGCTCCGACCATCGGCTTGTTTACCCACTCTGCTTCAGTCTGCTGTTCCCGTGTATGACCCCCGGCTTGCTCCTACGGACTCCTCTACTGCTTGATGAACTGTGTTTGACCCCTTGGCTTGATCTTGACCTCGCTCTTGTCGCACGCCTGGCTACCTTCTCCAGTCACCTTCAAGGCATCCTGCATTTCAGCACGCACTACGTGTCTACAACCACCGCAGTCACCTCTTCACTGGAGCTTGCCGCAGCTGGCAACCCCTGTTTCTTTGGGCACAGCATTCCCTGTCTCCACCTCCAGGGGTGCCTTGCAGCCACAAGGAAAGCCCTCTCAGCACCTCGGCCTCTGATCAGGTACGTGATACAGTTATTTTGCATTGCCCGGAAGGTTATCAATCATCCCATTGTCCAATCTCCCCAGATTGCTCTACTTAATGGCAAGGTCCCTGGTATCTCCAAACACTCTCAGAAATGTTTCCAGTTTATAATGTTGGGGGCTAAGCTCACCATAGCTAGGACTTGGAAGAAGCCAAAGGTCTCCGTTAGGAAAACTATTCATGGATTATGTCCCAGGAAAAAAAAATACTAGTCTAGGAGCCTTGGGCCGCTTATGTACAAGTTACTATTTAACATCTAGACCCAGATTGTCAGTACCCACACTCCGCTTTCACACTATTTTATCTCCCTCATGGTCTTTAATCTGCCTTCATTGATTGACTTCCCAGTTGACGCTTTTCACGCTCCTGCTCTTAACTCTTTTCTTTCTCATCTCTCCCCTTCTTCCCCCCTGTACTCCTCCTTTGTTGCTGGTTCCTCTGGGGCATCTCCACTGGTAGCCCTGTCTAGACCCGGATGTTTCGCCACCCTTTGGGGGCTCGGTGTCTGGTTTCCAGTCGGGCGAGGTCCCTGTGGGCCACATTAACCCTCCAACTATTGCCCGCATTTCTCCTCACTTGGAGATCTGCGGGTCCTCACTTCATGTCACTCTACCCTAACCCCATTTGGTGGAGGGGCTAGCACTAGTGGTTCTACTTCTGATTGTGCTTCTTCTTTTTGAAATGCTGTACGGTCTTCCTGCTGTTTGTTTTGTTTTTTGCTCTCTTACTGTGGAGGCCCATTACCATCTTTTACCATTGCACTTTATTGTTCTACTTTGTTTGTTACTGAAACCTTTAACAAAAACCATTGAAAGTTAAAAAAGGGGATTCACTGCAGAAATAAAGAGATAATTCTCCCACTCTATAAGACTCTGGTCTAGCAAAACCTGGAGTATGCTGTCCAGTTCTGGGCATCGGTCCTCAGAAAGAATGTGCTGGTACTGGAGAGAGTCCAGAGAAGGGCAACAAAAATAATTAGGGGAATGGAGGATCTAAGCTATGAGGAAAGACTGCAAGCATTGAACATAAGGAAAAAACTTTTCAGAGAAAGGGAATACAATAAGACACATGGCCACTCAATAAAACTAGAGGAAAAACTGTTTAACCTTAAAATACATAGGGGGTTCTTTACTGTCAGAGTGGTGGGGGTGTGGAACTCTTTTCCACAAGCAGTGGTATCAGTGGGGAGCATTGATAGTTTCAAAAAATTATTAGACAGTCACCTTAAAGACCACAACATACAGGGGTATACAATGTAAGGTTAACATCAAACATACACACATCATAGGTAAAATGAAATTTATCAGGAAGTCAGATTTACATGCAACAGCACCTTGTCTATATGCAAAATGTTATGACATACCATTATGTTCAATTCCAGGGGGGGGGGGGGCTAGGTCAGTATAGGGGCAGGCTAGGGTAGTATATAGACAGGCTAGGATAGTATATGGACAGGCTAGGGTAGTATATAGATAGGCTCGAGTAGTATATAGATAGGCTAGGGTAGTATATAGACAGGCTAGGGCAGTATAGGGGCAGGCTGGGGTAGTATATAGACAGGCTAGGGCAGTATAGGGGCAAGCTAGGGCAGTATAGGGGCAAGCTAGGGCAGTACAGGGGAAGACTAGGGTGGTATAGGGGCAGGTGGAGCGGCCAGGGGGCAGTTGTCATCATGCCACAAAACTGCTGGAAAAAATCTTCTGCATCAATTTGCTGGGTACATAGAAGAGAAGGAGAGATGGCCCAGCTGTTTGGGATGGTGTTCCATCATCACAAGTAGATGTATCCAACGTTAGCAGAGCTGGTAGTGGGTGTGTTGGAGATGATCTTCTCTGCATTACATAAATTCAAAAAAGGGGCTTTTTTATCACCCACAAAAGGGGCTAGGGTGCCACACTATGTCTAGATAAAAAGAAAACAAGCTCTGAGCAGGAAGGCTATTATACTAGCATACAGGAGTTCAAATCATTGGTCCCCATAGCAAACTTTTGAAGGTGCCCCAGAAACCTCTCTTTACAGCATCTGGCAGTGTCAACTGTGACAATAATGTAATTAAATATAGAGGACAGGTAGCAGGAGAACTATCAGTATAAATACAGTACTAGAGACCAGAGCCATAGATTGAAATTGTCAGAAAATAGAGGTTAGGAATTAACTTTAACTTTCTCTTTCCAGCTAAGCACTTTGTCAGCAGTAGTTCACAAGTCTTTATCAGCATCTTAGATTTCAGGGCCTTCCACACCTTCCACCATTATCAGTGACAGTAGCAACTTCTCCAATCCCTTATAACTTAGTTTAGGATTTGTGTTATCCCCATATGCACACAGGTTTTCTATGTTTAATTTATAGCTTTCTTAACGGGGCCCCCTCCCATAGCTTGTCCCCACAGTTGGCTGGGCTGCTATGGCTATAGCTATCCCACTGTTTGCATGTAGTTCAAGGCCGAATTTTCTAATTTGTCCAGAATAGACTTGAAGAAATCACATAACAGGGTCCATATTCATGTTTTATCTTTCAACTCCAAAACATTTTACAAGTAAATGTACAATCTAACAAAAACATGTCAAGTTTCAGCTTGTTCCCTGCAGAGGTTGCAGTAACATTTTTTCACTAAGAAAATCAACAAAATATGTAATTTGACCATGAATGCTTAACTTTTGCATAAAGCAGCAATTGATATCCAGTCCTGAGTGTAGGAGGCTACAGCATCTGTTGAGGAATTGTGATCATCAAGGAAATTTTGTATATTTAACATTTCAAGTAAAAGAAAACATATTTTCTGTGCAATAAAAGTATATGATCCACACAAAGATGAAGTGATTAAACACAATTTTGCACTTTACATTAAATTCCAGGTGGGATTATTTAACTATTGCTGAGATTCCTTATTACAGATCCTTGGTCTTCTTTGCAAAGTCTGTCAACAGAATGTGCACTCCTAATATAAAGTAAATAATGTTCATTTACTCCTCAGGGAGGCTAGGAAATAAATAATTATTAAAAAAACTATATATATATATATATATGTATATATATGTATATATATATATATATATATATATATATATATATATATATATATATATATATACTCACTGGCTACTTTATTCCCCTGTTCAATTGCTTGGTAACACAAATTGCTAATCAGCCAATTACATGGCAGCAACTCAATGCATTTAGGCATCTAGACGTGGTAAAAACGACTTGCTAAAGTTAAAATCAAGCATCAGAATGGGGAAGAAAGGGGATTAAGCGGCTTTGAACATGGCAGAGTTGTTTGTGCAAGATTGCTGATCTATTGGGATCTCTCGGGTTTACAGAGAATGGTCTGAAAAAGAGAAAATATCCAGTGAGTGGCAGTTGTGTGGACAAAAATGCTTTGTTAATGTCAGAAGTCAGAGAAGAAGGAACAGGCTGGTTTGAGATGATAGAAAGGCAACAGTAACTCAAATAACCATTCATTCCAAGCAAGGTATGCAGAATACCATCTCTGAAAGCACAACACATTGAACCTTGAAGCAAATGATACAAAATCTCTTTTTTTTTTTTTTTTCAATAATTGGCTTTTTTATCAAAAATGACAATTTTTAATAACTTTTTTTGTGTGATTTTGTGTCTGGGGGGTCTAAAAGGTGTACCTGTGAAGTTTCAGCTCTGTAGCATGTCCAGAACCAGAAAAAAAGATCATATAGGTGTTAAAGTTAAAGGAGGCTCCCGACCCACATCCCGGTTCTACTGAAAAATTATCTTTTTTTTTTCCATGGTTCTGGACATGCTACAGAGCTGAAACTTCACATGCACACCTTTTAGACCCCCCAGATACGAAATCCAAAGTAAAAATCAAAAAATCTCTTTTTTTTTTTTTTTTTTTTCAATAATTGGCTTTTTTATCAAAAATGACAATTTTTAAGAACTTTTTTTGTGTGATTTTGTGTCTGGTGGGTCTA
This sequence comes from Pelophylax lessonae, assembly GCF_965119305.1. Taxonomy (NCBI): domain Eukaryota; kingdom Metazoa; phylum Chordata; class Amphibia; order Anura; family Ranidae; genus Pelophylax; species Pelophylax lessonae. Next base: position 395,335,814 of record NC_138772.1, on the reverse strand, counting down.
AAATGTGTACCTGTGAAGTTTCAGCTCTGTAGCATGTCCAGAACCAGAAAAAAAGATCATATAGGTGTTAAAGTTAAAGGAGGCTCCCGACCCACATCCCGGTTCTACTGAAAAATTATCTTTTTTTTTTCATGGTTCTGGACATGCTACAGAGCTGAAACTTCACATGCACACATTTTAGACCCCCCAGATACTAAATCCAAAGTAAAAATCAAAAAATCTCTCTTTTTTTTTTTTTTTTTCAATAATTGGCTTTTTTATCAAAAATGACAATTTTTAAGAACTTTTTTTGTGTGATTAATAGTTAATGGGGCATGACCCAGAACCCTGGGCACTTTTTAGGGGCGTTTATTGGGTTTTAGGGCTTAAAAATTGTGTTTTTTGATTACCGAAGTTCGGGTCCCATTGATTTCAATGGGGTTCTGAAATCCGGGCCAAACTTTCGGGAAGTTCGGATGTTCTGGCCGAACCAAACTTTTCAAAAGTTCGATCATCCCTATTAGTCACCACACTACTGTGATCCTGGAAGTGTAGTCGGCTGGCTACATTATTTTATATGGGTATATTCTGCACTATTGTAAGTGCAATTTGTTTTATCTGTTGTTAAAATGTTTATTTTTTTTACACTGTGGCGAGTTTAATGTTACATATATGGGGAGTGTCACTTCACGAGAGGTTTTAAAAATGGACCAGTTGCTGGATGTTTGCAAAGGAGATCTAACCATTCCGGTAATCCATCTGAAGACCAAAGGCCCAGGCTGGGTTAAGCCACAAGTGTTGTTGACCTTTGTAAGAGGCCAAAATTTCTGGTAAGCAGGCAATCTAGCTTTGATGGAGGACATTTTGGTGGTGGCAGGAGTTATTATCATGAAGAAGATCCATTTTAGAAAATTGTGTTTGGAAACTATTTGCTACCCAAAAACATTTTTGCACTGTTGTTAAATTACTGGTGTGAAAGGACACTTTCTTTGGTTATTTCTTGTTTTTTCTGATATGGTTTAATGTGATTACTGCACATGGTAAATTGTATATGATTTATTACAAATGCACTGCACAACTTTTTTTTTTCTTCGAAAATACTTTATTTGTTTTTTTTAGTCTGACAGGTAACAGAGTGTCAGAAGCAAGATAAACATATAGAGGCTACCCCTGAATGAGGCTTTGTAATAATAGCCAATTATAGTTCGCACACAGGCAAATGCAGAATAGGGTACAGATATACTTATTACAAAACAATTTGTAATGAGTGTGACAACTGTAACGAGGAGGTACTTAGTAAAGGGTGAAGAGAAAACTCTTCATTCACTTCGGCTTCACCGGTCCTTGGCTCCAAAATGGAGGAAGAGAGGGGAGGTAGGTGAGTGTAAGGTCTTGGCAGAATGCCTCCTGAGAGGTAGGCATACACACCAAGACTACATCTCATATAAGTTTGATAGATCTTCTGATTCAAATAATCTGTGAAAAAGGTAACATACAATGGGATAAACATAGATTGGAGACTATGGATGGAGCATTGAAGGAATGAAACGCATGTGCGGTTGCATTAATATTGTAATATCACAATACAGGTTGGGGGTCGGGGGTAGGGAGAGAAGTAAAGGGGGTAGGATAGGTAATTTTTTTACTCTTTTGGGTCACATGGCAGCAGAGAAGAGAGGAGGGGGTAGGAGTGAGCACATAACTGAAAGTCATTCCAGTGGGTGGGAGGGGCACTCGATGCTGGATGATGGATATATAAAGAATAGGAGTGCCATTGAATTGGGTTGTTTGCAGGAGTGGATCATGGTGTGTCCCTATGGGAAATAAAGTCCTGCTGTATTTAGGGAGACTCCATTGATTGCAGAAGGGAGGGGCAGGAGATCTGTGTGGTCTGTAGCCAGATGTGATGAAGCGATAAAGGTTGCCCGTTTGCCTTGAAAGTGGAGTGGCAGTCCTCTATTGCATAGGTTTGCATCAAGCTTTTCTTTGTTTTTTAGAGATGTGGGGTCAATCTAACGTCTTAAATTGTCAGAGGGCTGGAGGAGGACCAGTTTGTGAGTATGGCATGTCTGGCTGACATGAAACATGTTGACACCCAAGCTTTATTGGGCTGAGGTGTTGGTCGTTGGGTAGTCATCTGATTAGATGAGGAGGTGTCAAGATGGCCAAAAAGAAGGGAGAAAATGTTGTTAGAGGGGGCTCCCTGTGAATTTTGCAGCAAAGGTTTTGACTCGTTTCAAGAAGGAGGAGATATAGGGGCAAAGCCAAAATCTGTGGATTAGTGATGGCCTCACCTGACTGCATAGCGGACATTTATGCTTGGCTGGTTGTTGTGATGAGGACAGAAAAGGGATGTAAGTGCGATGCATTATTTTGAATTGTTGTTCGCGCCAGAATTTGTTGGCGACAAGAGAACATGTAGAGATATGTATAAAAATATATTAAAACAGCGCTAGCAAAAAACATGTGATATATAAATAAATAAAATTAATATAAACAATATTAAATTTTCTATATGGACAATACTGTAATATTGTGTAAAGTCTCTCTTTTTATTAAATATAATATAATTAAAGTGCTCAAGTGCAAATCTTTATTCTTCGGTGTAAATAATAAATAAAGGTGCTCGGGTGCAGATCCGTCCAGATATACAAAGTGCTCTCATGAGTGACCCTCCAGGTCCCCTACTCACCACACTGTGGATATATCAACGTTTGAAGTAAACTGATGGGACTTGTGATGTCCGAGCTCCAATATTTCCTCCCAGTTATAGGGAATGCCTCTGATGGGATCGCTCCGATGGGATAAAGATCATGTATCCCGATATATGTAAATGAAAAGAGGGGCCAATAGTGTAATACGTTCAAGAATAATTTATTGTCCCCCAAAGGTTGAAATATACTCACAAGAAGAAAGGTTAAAAATCGCAATTGAAACAAACCGGAACGCCGCAATTGGCGTGCGTTCCAACGAATCCAGGAAGCCCGACCGGAAGTGACGTTGTGTGGCTCCACACCGGAAATTACATCAACGCGTTTCACCCTGTGTGTGGGCGTTTTCAAAAAGACTGTAGAGATATATCCAGATAGAATTTGGCTCACTGCTTCGGGGGAGTTGAGGTCAGCATTCCATGATGCGAAAGACGTTGCATGTAAGGGTTTAATGAGACGTGTGTTCAGAGGTTCATATATGTCTGAAATCTTGAATCATTATTGTTCCAAGAGAGTGTCCAGAAATGAAGTTCGGAAGCGTTGAGATTTGTTTGGGCATAGGTCGGACAGCTTTATGAAAAAGTGGTGCTTAGGTAGGCCGTAGAGGGTCAGATTTTGGGAGACCGGTCTGGAACTTCACTTTTATACATTGTTTACTTTTGCGTCTATCTCACATTTGAGTTGCTGCTTTTTTTTTTTCATAGCACAGTTTCTTTTTCCCATTTTTTTGATGTTTACTCACCATATTGGCAACCAATAATCTGCAGATAAGTGTCACAGTTTTCTCCTATAGATGTAAAGATCAAAGTCGTGACCTCTTCTCCTTCCCATCCACTACCTCCTTGATTTCCCACACTAGAGCCACAATTTAGCCAACAACAAGCACAACTTATAGTATTAATAGATGATATACTGTAACTATAAAGAAAGCTCAAGTTTAAAATAACTTTAAATATAATTTTTTTTTTCAAATGTGTTTGTTAAACTTTGCTAAAAATGTGATTATTTTAAATGTAGAAAATTGAGGGGAAAATGTATTATAAAGAAGGTCTCCCATTTAAACTACATATGATTCAATAGTACACATGACCGCCTTAAGAAATCGCTTTATATTTTGAGTAAAAAAATCTTTCTTGCCACAAATCAAAAACAGTTGTTCCCCAAATCCTGTTCTAGAAAGCCTTGATCGAATATTCTTCCGCCACCAATCGTTATTGCAGAAGGTTTACCTTTAATCACTACTGTGATAACATGTCATCCCTTGTACATAAATTACCAGCTATACATTACAACGAGGATTTTAATATATTTGCAAATATTTTAAAAGTGAAGACTCTTTTAAGGGAATATATAGTAATTTTATATATAGTTTCTTTCTTTATTGTGGTCAGAACTAAATAAAAAAATATACATTTTTAGGCATATGGATAGTTTGTATTTTCATCTACAGGTAGCTGGTGGATATCCTAGCTTTTTTTTTCACATACTTGCTCAGTTTCTCTTTGTTTAAAACATTTGCTATTTACAGAGCTCAATAGCCTAACGTAGTAGAGTAACTCCACTTTTGCTGAGACAAAAAAAAACAAAAAAACCCTGTTTTCTATGAGTGGAGCTGATCCAGGACTGTGAAGGAGAAGGAGAGGAAAGAATATATTTTTCTATTTTTCTATATAGCACCTTTTTTTGTTAAGTGACAAAGGTCTTGTGATGAGATCATGGCTGTCCAAAAGAGTGTGCATGGGATATTGTCACCAATTTTGATGTGGAAGGATCACAAAATGAAATTTCACTTTTGAGTGGAGCACATTTATTGAACTTTAGCTTGTCATCTGCATACAATTGCTATTGCATGGTGGACAGTGGACGAAATTTCACTTTTGAGTGGAGCACTGTTTGAAAAGTATATGATTGTATCAACAATGTTTTGAACTCTTTAGATACTTCTGCACGGTCCTGGAAGAAGCAACTATTTAAGCTGCGAAACCTGTTGGACTTTGGAGTCCCGATGAACATGCAAGCACCATGATGGACGTTATTAGGATGTTTTTAGCACTTTCTAGTGCCACTTCTTTTATGTAATGATGTAGAAAGTTACAAATATTTGAACTATGGTTTTATGATATGATTAATAAAAAACTATTTTGTGAAGTATGTTTGCCTCGGTACGGAGCCTTTAATTTCTCTCTTTTTTTAAAAAAAATTGTGGTATGTTTGCAGTGTCTATTATTTAGTCTGTGTAGAAGTTATAGAGCCTACAAACTATGGTATATATATTTACAAATTGATCATCTCTGATGTACTGACAAGTACATATACACAACGTTCGACCTGCGCCAGTGAAAGAGTCAAGTACATTCGATCTTATGAAAAAAGTTTCAACTGTGGCTGTAGGTAGTCTTTTTAGGAGGTATGCAGGATAGTTCAATCCCTGGGGTTAGTGGAGATGGATGGTGGAGGTGGCTGCAGGCTTCATACAGAGCTAGAGGGACTCTGCAACAGACAAAAAAGGGGTAGGAGAAGAAAAGCAGTGCCACCTCAGTGTAGATTAAAAGGTTATTTATTACATAAAAACAACGTAGTAACTCACACAGAGGAAATCGTTGAACAGCAAATGGTGATGGTTCATCTGCAACACTGCAAGGATGTTCGGGAACTACACTGTGGCGGCCGTGGTCCTGGCTGTGCCGGTGGAGTCCGACACTTCCTGTGGTTCTGGCAGCGTTCAGTATCCAGGCTTACATCCAATAGTGGCATTGGCGTTTGGAGCATGCGTGCTCCTTCCTCAGGCGAACTTGTACTGACAGCCTATCTCATTTCTTGAGGCCCTAAAATGCCAGGACAGTACAAATTCCCCCCAAATAACCCCTCTTTGGAAAGTAGACAGTCCAAGGTATTTAGGAAGAGGCATGGCAGATTTTTTATAATATATAAAATAGTATAAAATAGTAGAGTTAATAACACTAACTCTAGCCAAATGCAAAACTAATGACAAACAGTCAGAAAAGATGAGTAGGGAAAAATTGTTGGTGGTCTCCACTTGTAAAACCATTTCTTATTTGAAGATTGTCTCAATGTTGCCCATCCAGAGCACCTGTTGTTAATTTCATTAACACCAAAGCAGCTGAGACTGATTAATAACCCCCTCTGCTACTTAACTGTCCAGATAAATATCCCAGGAGTTAACTTCACTTGATGCTATACTCTGTAAAGTGTTCCTTTAATTTTTTTAGCAGTATATATATATATATATATATATATATATATATATATATATATATATAAATTATATATATATATATATATATATATATATATAAAATTAATTTTTTATATTCGGGAAATGTTTTATAGCAGAAAGTAAAAAATATTGTTTTTTTTTTTCAAAATTGTCAGTCTTTTTTTGTTTATAGCGCAAACAATAAAATCAAATACCACCAAAAGAAAGCTCTATTTGGAAAAAAGGATATCAATTTTATTCGGGTACAGCATTGCATGACCATGCAATTGTCAGTTAAAGCAACGCAGTGACGCTTCGCAAAAAAATGGCCTGGTCAGGAAGGGGGTCTAAACCTTCCGGGGCTAAAGTGGTTAAAGCAGTAATGTAAAAGTCGAAAAAAAAAACAAAGTAAAACACATGCAAATTATGTAATACCAAGTTGTATTTGAGGATCATACTACTCTAAGACATCAAATCCTTTTTGTGGGGAAATGAGCCAGTTAGGTTCTGCCAATATTCCATAAAACTAAAAGAATAGTGAAGGGGTGTTACATCTCCTCACTATTCTTTTAGTCTGCCTTTAAAGTCCCAATCGGGGTAATATTGTTATCTATCTAAAACATTACATCTTAGAGATTAAAGTCAGCTCCAAAACATGTAAATAAAGGGAAAGGTATATTTTCAATGTCAAGCAAAACATTGCATAAAAGGGAGGACCCTCGGTCCACTGAATGGTTTATTTAGTTTTGCATTGGAACTAGTTCCTTATTCTCTTTGTTTGACAATCCCTTGCCTATTGGCCTTGAAAATGGCCAGAATTAGTTTTCAAAAATAATTCCACCCAAGAAAATAAATAGGGTTTGGATTTAATTTTTGAACTTTGGAATGGGTCTAATAATTTCCTCTTGAACTGAACCCACATTCATTCATCTGTAATCCTCACCATTTGGGAACACTGTCAGCAAATGTTTACATTTGAGATCTTTATTAAACTAAAAGGTTAAATAATTTAAGTTAATACCTTAAAAGGCATTATTAACCTTATAGCTTTCACATAGGGAGGCTAGTCATCTTCTGGTCTTCAATTACCTTAGAATAATAAAAGCAAAATGGAGTTGAGAACCACACAACAAGCAGTTGGCGTACTAGCAAGGCACAATCTGTATCCTCAAATAAAAAAAAGCATACACCATGCTCTATATGTAATTATCGTATTTAACGGCTTATAACACACACTTTTTTCCCCTGAAAATATAGTGCAAACAATGAGTGCATGTTATACGCCAATATTTTTTTACCAAAGGGGGGCGGGCCTGGCAGTGATTTTTTTTTTTTACTTTAGAGTACGCTGGCAGGGCTGTCCCGGGAGACTGGGGGTCTCCTGGGAGTGCAGGGGAGCTGTCCAATGTAAAGGGGGCCTTATAATAAAAGGGGTTGTGTACTTTGCATTGGGGGCTGTGCAATGAATAGGGGGGCTGTATAATGAAAGGGGCTGTGTAATGTGCTGGGGGAGGGGGCTGTGCAATGTTCAGGGGGGCTGTGTACTGTTATTTTTTGATTATTTCAAATGTTTTTCTCCGGCAATTTCCCTCTTAAAATGATGGCGCATTATATACGCCTGTGCGTGTTATACGCCGATAAATATGATAATTTAAACAGTAACACTGGCTCAAATGGCCAGTTCAGGCACCAAAAGCAAATATTTACACATTTCCATCAAATCCTCCATGCAGGAATTTCCCTTTCCCTAGCAACATAGCCAGTTTCTTGTCCAACTCTCCTCTCTATACCACACAATGGAGGGAATTTATCAAAACTGAAGCAGACAGAATTGAGGACAGGGGCGCATGGCAACCAATCAGTTTCTATCTTCAACTTGTTCTGTTAAGCTTTGAAAATTAAAGAAAGAAGCTTCTTTGTTGCCATGCACAGCTGCTCTAGATTCTATCTGCTTTAGTTTTGCAAAAATTTTCCTCAATAAATGCTGTCTTGCCCTATAGCACTGAATACAAATTGAAGAGAAGACAAACAAATAGGTTGCTGGCATGCATAGACTAGCAAATAACCCACTGGCAATACACCAACTTTATTAAGTTACATAGTTACAGTAATAAGGTAACTAATATCCAGCAAGTTCAGGCTTGCTGGGCTAACTGCGATTAGTTCTTGACCATATCCAGATACCCTTTAATAGCATCCCCAGACTACATTCATATAATACTTTAACCCTTTTACTGTCACCAACATACATTGGTGGCTTTGGGTGGCTGATCTCTCCTTCCTGTCACTTTGGGGGTCCTGGTATGGCTGGGGAAAAAACGAATGCAGTGTAATCTGCACTGCATTAGTTTCATTGGAGGACAGGTGAGACATCATCATTAAAACCAGGGGAAGAGCGCACAGTAAACAGTGAAAGAATTAATCATACATTTAACAAACAGAACAGTATCTGTTAAAAACATCCATTAATAGTCTCTACTAATAGTTTAAGGGCAACAGTCTATGTGGATGGTTTTCCTGTAGTAGGGCAGCACTTCAATAGGAATAGAAAGCCAAGTTCCAGGATAACTGAAGCAGATGAGAGAAGAGGAAACTGGAGGCGCCTCTAAGTGCAGTAGTAAAAAATATTTATTAAACACAGATGGACGATTAACAACTCACATTTAGTGGGTGAAATAAAGGCATGTAAAAAGTATCCTAGGAGGTCATCTCGATCCTCGACTGTTGTTTCCTTGGAACACGGTTCCGCTGTGTCTGCAGCTGGTAGATGGAAGATCCGGCGGCTGCGGCAGGAAGCAGAAAGAACAACAAGGCAGGAACCGGTTCAGAGCGAGGTCTGCAGCGCAGGGGAGTGATGACGTCACGATTGTGCGAAGCGTTTCCAAGCATACGTGCTGCAGTGGAATCGGCAGCGGCGTTCCTTCTTCAAGCAATGGGAATAGTGGAGACATCATCATTAAACCTTTGATGTATCATTTTGAGAACCTGTCCTCAAAAATACATCACATAGAGGACTTTTTGTCTTTTGAAAAAAAAAAGAAAAATAGTGAAAAGAATTAAAACACCAAAGAACTTAAAACTCCCCCCCCCCCCCCCCCACAAAAAAAAACAAAAAAAAAATTGAGCCCCTCCCCCCCTCCCACATGCACTCAATTCCATTTATAAATGCAAATGTTGGGGAAGCCGTGGCATGAAAATGTCAATTGCGCTATACATGCTATATACCATGCGCACCAGAGCAAGAGCAATAAATATAGGCCCATTTTTCATGGTTAACTCTAAATTGATGATCTGTAGGGACTAAGCAATGCCTATGGAAAATATAGGGTACTGAAGTCTGTTGCCATTTCACTGAGGGACGCAATTTTAAGGCTTGAGATACTGTGTATTTATTTACTCATGCAATGTCAACTTTTATATTTTACCAAAAAAATGGGTAAGATTTTATGTTTATGTGCCCTTAAATTAGCTTTAGTGTATTTTTTTATTTACATATTGCATTTCATAAACCTTTATGCTAATATTCTGTGACATACAAAATTAGAACTACCATTGTTTTATTCAATAGTGTATCTGCTTTCAGAAAATATACAGTGGGGGTTTTATGTAATCATCAGGCCTAAAATGATGCTTAATCATGTATGCAAAAATTGCTCTGGTTAATTGCTAAAAGCAACATACTAAAATACAAATCCCAGAGACTTTAATTGTGAATGTACAATACAATACAATACACAGCCTCATGTTTCCTCAACTCTTCATTGAAGTGGAACTATGTGAAGAATGAAAAATGACATGATGCATTCTGCCAACAGAATTAAAGTATAGGTGAAGTCACATAATATAAAGCGTGCTATTGCATTTGAACACCAATATCATTTGACTCTTCTTAAAAAAGTGTCTACATACCTTTTAATTTTTATTCAGTGGTCACATAAGCACACTTGGAGCTGCTGTAAATTGAGTCTAGCAGCACTTGACAGAGGGGCTAATCAGCCAGGCTTACTATGCAACTACAGGCACAGTGAGCGTCTGCACAGCATCCTACAGCTCCTATCAGAGAGCAATCCCTATCACACATCTGCTTCATGTTTAGCATGGTCAGAATGTTTCAGGAAGAGAAGGGAACTGACAGAATCACCAGATTTTTCTCTGCAAAATAGAAATGTTATTTTAAAAGAAGGAACATATAAAACATTTAAAAGGGTAGTGCATTGCTAGAATTTTACTATTAAAAGATACATTTGGGTTTTAGTAAAAAAAAATATAAATTAATTATGGCTTTAATACAAGAATCCTAGCAGATCTTTTATTTTGTCTCTTCCTTTACCAGGTGAGAATTACTGCAGTAAAATTGCACAACAGCTTTGTCAACCTGAGAACAGGGCAGTCCTATGGGGACTTGAAGTTTTAGATTTACTTTAAATACATGAAAAATTTCTCCAGGTAATACTTTTAAAGCAGATATAGCAATGTTTTTTTTTAATTCATTTAAAAAATTTTAACAAAATGCTGACCGTTGTTGAGAACTCCTGTCGGTGTTGAATGGCTTCTCCCAGCCCTTATAGAGTAATGCCTCGTACACACGCAACGATTATCGGCCGACCGATCGTCCGACTTTTGTCCAGAGTGGTGTTTTTTTGGTTGGAATGTGCCTAGACTGCACACAAATTTTCTCGGCCAACAAAAAACTACTTCAGAAGTGATGTCATGTGCTGGTTTACTTTCCGTGTGTTTTTTCTTCTCTGAGCATGCCCAGTCTTGCTCATCAGATTTTTGTCTACCGAAATCTGTACTGACTGATGGAAAATCGGCCGTTGTGTTGACGGCCAACAAAAATTTTATAGCCTGCACACCAGATTTTTTCCGGCCGAAAAGTCGGAGTCGGTTGTCGGAAGCATCATACTAACAAGCCGAAAATCGGCCGATCGGACTTTGGCCGAAAATTCACGGCCAATAATCTATGCGTGTGTACAAGGCATTACTCTACTTTTGTTTGGAAAAAACAATCCTCTCTGGGTTATTAATGAGCATTGCAAGGATTTTAACAAACTTTGTTGCAGAGTCATACTTGTTTCTCCTCTGTCGTCCAGTTCACACCACAATTTCTGCATTCCAGATGCGTTGCGGTGCATTTTTTCTCCTCTTTTTTTGCTGAGTTATAGTTCACTTTTGATGCATTTGCCACATTCCAGATGCATTCCATACAGAAAAAAAGGAAAACGTTCTACTTTTGTTGACTGCACTGGAACGTGCTGAACTGGGGTACACTAGCGCCATTGGAATCCATGTTTTAACACTGTCCAGGTGTTTTTGATGGAGAATAAAATTGCACTGGACTGTATCTGGTGTGAACCATCCCAGAAGGAATAGCTTTTTATAAATTATGTCTTGTGCAGGGCTGATCCTGAATAGAAGTGATTTTTTCAGTATTGATAAGCTGATGCACTTGCAGGGTTCTAATGAGCTGAGTGGCAGTGTATGTATTCCTTTAGAAGTAATTCAACCTTTAGAAGTATCTCACCTAAACTTAAATTCCTGTTTCAGGGGGTGCCTAAAATCTGACTTGTATCTTAGTGCAGACTTTTGGGGTAAATCAGTGAGCCAATCGCAAAAGCAGGAAATTCCATCTCTGGGGATCGTTCAGTACACCAACTGTGTATGGAATGTCTCCAAGTTGCCATATTGCTTTGAATTTTACAGAAAATACAGCACTGCAGATTGAAACAGAAATATAACTTTTATTAACAACAAATGCGATATGGCTTGTGTCGCAATTGTATATGCTAAATTATTTTTATTTGTGATATATTTTCCTATGAAAATGGGGATACCCTTTAAGAAAGAAATAGATTCATATTAAAAAAAAAAAACCTGGAATCCCCCAGGGAGCTTCAGCCATAACCCTGGTAAACCTCTTGCAAACCGCAATGTATATATACATATTGCTGTCAGTGGTTAAACAAGCAGGTTTCTTAAAAAAATAAATTACTTTAAAATGCTTTCCAAAACACCAGATTTTTTTGTACAAAATATGTAAGCTCACCATCCCCCCCAAGGCTCCTAATGTCTGGTGAGCCCTAAACTAACATTTTAACCAGTTCCTTCGTGACCTATAGCAGATAGAGGTCTGAGCAGGACGCTCCTCCTTCCAGGGGGGTGGCATATGATGTCCTCCTGGTCATGCTGCTTATGGCATGCAGCATGGTGATCAGTGGTGAGATGTGTCCCTCTGACACAGCACATCACTGATCAACATAAGGAGCCAAAGACTTTGGCTCTTTGCCATGTTAACAGCTGTTTCCAATCACAGCTGATCCCATGTAAACAAATGCTAGTTATCAGCATTTCCTTTTCTCAGTGCTGTCAATATGTAAGGAAAGGAAAGCCAATAACCGGCTTTTCTGTGACGGGCACATTTACACTAATAATCAGGTCACTGATCAACAGTACCCTGATTATCAGTGCAACACCATTAGTACCAATCAGTGTCCATAAGTGCATTATATAATTTCCCATCAGTGCAGCATATCAGTGCCCACCAGTGCCGCCTTATCAGTGCAGCCTCATCAGTTCCTCTTCATTAGTGCCCATCAGTGCCACATAATCAGTGGTCATTAGTGCCCATCAGCACCGCCACATCAGTGCAGCCTTAACAGAGTTCATCAGTGCAGCCTCATCAGTGGCCATCAGTGCTGCCTCATCAGTGCAGTCTTAATATTGCCCATCAGTGGCGCCTCATCAGTGCACATCAATGCAGCCTATCAGTGCCCATCAGCGCAGCCTCCTTTTTTTTTTTTTTTTAATCTTCAGTCTTTTTTTATTTGTTTAGTAAAAAATAAAAAAGAAACAGTGATGATTAAATAACATGTGTATAAAAAATAACCGCGCTAAGCACAAACGTGAAAAGTGAATAAACCAATGTAAATGGTAACAAAATAAATTATAAATGTGAAAAGCTGCAGCTGTAGTGGGAAACACCAAAGAATACATGCAAAAGAAGAGCTGCGCTAAATTGACACAATGATACTAAAATCAAGCTGAAAAAATTGTGATGACAATAAACTGTACTTCAAATTATACCATAATGTCCAATTGAATAAATCATGGCAGTGAAACAATCTAATGGTAAATAATGTCCATAAAGATGAAGAAAAATTGAAAGTCCAAAAATGAGTGCCAAGTGCAAGAAAGGAATCCTTCACCAAATATTGTGACTTCCTCCACAATCAGTGCTGCATGCTACACGCTTACCGGAGGAAAGATAAAGACAAGCATCCAATATATAATAGAAACTCCAGGGGGATCCTGTAGGATCTGACACATCCAGCAGGGAACCGTAATCATAGACCAGCCACCGCACTAGAACAGTCCGGGCCTGACACTGCCTGCCTGGTGTCCTCCGCCCGCCCGCCCGCCCAGACCTCCGACTATACTGAGCCCGCCCGCCCAGACCTCCGACTATACTGACAGTCCTCCCCGATCTACACCGACACAGAGCCCGGCCTCCTCCACCACAGATAGGGTGGCAGTGCTGGGCCCGGACTGTTCTAGTGCGGAAGTCACAATATTTGGTGAAGGACTCCTTTCTTGCACTTGGCACTCATTTTTGGACTTTCAATTTTTCTTTATCTTTATGGACATTATTTACCATTAGATTGTTTCACTGCCATGATTTATTCAATTGGACATTATGATATAATTTTAAGCACAGTTTATTGTCATCACAATTTTTTCAGTTTGATTTTAGTATCATTGTGTCAATTTAGCACGGCTCTTCTTTTGCATGATTAAATAACACAAAAAAAGCTCTATATGTTTCAAAAAATTAAGAAAATGTCATATAGGTACAGTGTTGCATGACTGGGCAATCAACATTTACAGTGCGACAGCACTGTAAGCTGAAAATTGACCAGGGCAGGAAGAGTGTAAAAGTGCCCAGTAGGCAAGTGGTTAAAGAGGACACTCATGTACATAGATGCTAAACCTGTTGCTTTTAGAGGCATGTGTCATTGTTTTTCTTATGTCTCAGAATGCAGATCTATGTTAGTCAATGTACCTACATTCAGAGGTTTTTTCTTTTCACATTTTATGGGGTAGACATGTAAATGATTGTATAAACATTTACATTTATACAGTGTACAGCACATATGTACTCTATTAAAGCTGCCTGCCTCCTAGCAATGGAAGACTCTAAGTACCAGGATTCAGGAGGCAGACAGCTCAAGCCACCTTTGTGGCTAGGAGGCAGGCAACAATCTTGGCCATGGCTGCTGCTCTGGGTTGACAGCTGGCATGTAAATAATACTGTGTAATCAGCTGACTCCACTGCTGTCTGCTGATGGTTAGACACTATTGATGTTTACATGTCATCTCTGAATCATTCACGCGGTAGCCACCCGTACATAGAATACCAGCATTTATTTATTCATTAATTTATGACTGACTAAAGGGCAGTCATTTCACACTTTTGTCATGCCAGTAAATGATTAATGTATTCAGGGCCAAAATGTGTCTCTCATTGCTAGGAGGCAGGCAGCAAGAGCTGCCTAGCATCCTTCATTGCTTGGATGCAGGCGGCTCAAGTTGTCCAGTGTTCTAATAACCAATAGTGCACAATTGAGCTGTACGCTTGTATGCATGCAAACATTACAGAAACATTTACAGGAAAACCATTGCAGGCATCATTTTATGCAGGATCTTGCTGTCAGCTTTTGGATAAAAGATTTTTTGCATTTTCCATATGTTCATGTGCATGAGGCCTAACATTGTTATGAGTTACCTAAGGTCTTATTCAGACCAAACCCAGGTAACCCTTGTTTTAAGATGTCTACCACTATGTGAAAGTGGTCCTTGAATGTCCAAATATTCACATTCATTTTACTGTAAATATTGTAAACATTTATAAAAATGTAAAAATTGATGCTAGATATAAACTGTCAGAAATAGCAATAAAGTTAGTGTATTTATTAAAAAATGCCTATCGATTTGCCTGCTTAAAGCCCAAATTAAGTTAATGTACAAACAGGGTAAAAACATTCATTACAATTTCACAAGCTTCATTTGCCCAGTTTTAATCCTTTCAGTTTTTATTGTTCCTCCCAGCACTGGATTCAAATCTGTGTTATATGCTACTTTAAGTTTTACTGCTGTCAGCTGGAAAATGGCTGGGTCCATACAGTGGTCCAATTTTGTAATCAAATTGTCACCACTACAGTGCACCAATCAACAATGCTTGCTCTTCTTAGCAGCTATCCTTCGTGCAGCATACACCACAGATTTGTGGCTGGCGCTGGGAGGAACAGGATTCTTTCAAACATTGATAAAGCCTCACTCCAGACTGCTGTTAAATTCACCTATGAAATAGGTTCCCCCCGATACTGCATGAGTCAAATGCTTGTTTAGGTAGGGGGGAAGGAATAAATACAAATAATTTATTCCTTGCTCTCCCAGCTGACAGTCCAACTTTCCTATGATGTCTGATGCTCCTGGGATGTGGGTGCCACCCCTAAATACAAAGCAGGACTGTTGGTCCTGTATTAAAACTGATAAAGTAGGAGAACTGCAAATGGCTTGGTAGCAAAGTGAAGCAGCATTTGGGGACCGATCATATGGAAAGAAAGCCTACAGAAACAACAAATAAGGCATGTATTTTAACAGATCCCTTTCATCACTAGCAAGATAAGAATTTAACCAATGAAGTACAAGGAAGACTTTACTGCATGGTTACATTTAACAGCAGCCCAAAGGAGAGTTTTAGAACTGAGTGCTTGAAAGTTGTGAAACAGGAATCTTCTCTGTTTGTACTTTCACTTGGGTTTTTAATTGTATAGGCCACAAAAGGCTGTGTTTGAGTATTCTGCAACAGCAATTTAATTCCCCATTTTTGCATTTTTTTGTTACTGTTAGTAATTACAGTGTTACATTAGTTTGGCCTGAGTCAGAGCTCAGGTGACCCATACAACGTTTTTGTTCTGATATTCTTTGATATTTTTAGATGTAGAAAAATAAAAATAAAAACTATTACATAATGGATTAGACAGATACAGCCAGGCCAGGGGCTTTTGGAGGGGACTGCAGGGAGATGTATGCCTGGGGGACCCTTGGAATGGTCTTGTTTCTGATTCAAGTAATGTCTCCCTAGAACACACAGACTCTGGGAGCCTAGGCAGGGGATTCATATATAGGGCCTAGATGCACCATTACCAAGAATGACTGCTTCAGACTGTGAGACTCAGAACAGATGTTAATATAATCATCTCAATCATCACCCCTGTCTGGGGTCTCCTGCTATAATGTGTTTATTATAAGTTGGTCTCTTCCATAGTGTGCCTCCTAGGTGTCTTTCACTCATTGTTAATTGTGTTAATTAAGACACCTATTGTTTCTGTCTGTCTGATCATCTCTTGCAGAGGTGATCGATATTGTGACCACTGTACCTTGTTATCGAACCATTGTGGGATGTTTATGCTTATGATAATGTATATTGTTCTTTGTATTTAGGGTGGGGGGCTTGGTGCCGAATAGTCTGGGTGGGCACTGAGTCATCCAAGTGGCTAGTTGTTTAGGTGGCTTAATGTTTATAGTTTATGTTGGCTGTTCCTTAGTTATGCTAATTATATTCCTGTATACAGTTTCCTTTGCATACAAAAGTGTGTTCAGGTTCACCTGATCTGGTGTACTATATATCCTGAGTTTTCAATAAAGAGTTTTAGTTCTCATACAAGCTATTGTCAGCTAGTCTTGTATTCTCAGCTATAATATCTGGTTCCTATGTTCAGACTGGAGGAAGCTGTATACTGATGGAAGCACTCAAGCTGGGTGCTGGACGGTTCCATCACAATACATAAATACAGGGTAAGGCTAACTGATATCAGGTGGTATAAGCTATATTTTTTACTGTATACAACTGATATCCTCTTGAACTTCCCAACTTGGTAAAAATGGTTAATTAGTATAAATGTAAAATTTCTAAAGATACAAAAAGGATCACATATTGAAACTACACAAGAATAATAGAATGGATACTATATGAAATAGCAAATACTGCATATTTTTACTTGACCTGTGTTGGGTTTAGGCTATTACACCATCATAAACAAGTAGGCACTGACAAGTTTTTACAGACAGACCAATATTTTTCAGGACTCTTTGAACTTCATCCAAATAGCATCTGCTGCATATTTCAAATTAAACATATTGGCATTGGTAATTTTTTCCTTTCTAACCCAAAAATGCAAAGGCTTATGCCTTTCCATCTGCCATTTAAAACAAAGATTTCAGCATTCTAATTTTTCAATTAAAGGGTGAACATAGCTTAAAATAAATTGGAAAAAAAAGGTATGTATTTATGTTTTAGAAATGCTTTGATCCACTGGAAAAATTACCATTGTTCCCCTTATCTTTTCTCTCTAGAAGCTGTATTAATAGTTAATTTGCATGCTTATCCCATTATGCAAACATTGTGCATGTAAATGTTAAGCTAACATCTCAGAGCATGGGGATATCCTGAAATATTGTTCCATGTTCATTAGAAATGCTAATTAATTACCCTGATCATTTCCTGCTAGCAGGTATAATTGCATTGCTTGTTATAAAATATTTACAAAATAAAATAATAGCAATAAAACAAATGTTAAAAAATATATAAAGTAAATAATTGCTACACAAGATTTTTTTGTAAGTTAGTATTGATTAAAAATAACTTTATATCTACAGATTTTCCAAAAGTGATTTTGAAATGATTTAAATGTATTTTCCACAACTTTCAGCAAAATGAAAACCTTGCTTCTAGAAATATAATTTTCTGCAAAAGTTTTCCCAGTTTTTCTTTGACTACACAAGAAAACTCATACTTTGCCCATGCAAGCCACTGCAACAGGTTTGCTTTAAAGCCAAGTCCCCCAAAAGCTTTATCTTAGAACTGAGCCATACCCTACAAAATATATGTAACTTTCAGGTAAGGAAAATTATGTAAATCAATCCATGTGATATCACTGGTGCTTGGTAAAAGGTCTGCTGTTGTCACATGGGGGTGGTGACGCAGGCAGCCGTGTGTAAGCTCCAACTAGATCTAGTGAGCGCAACATTAAGGTGAACCTGTTACTTTACCCTCTTTCTGTGCTTTTTCCATGAACACTGTAATATATACTAGAAAATATTTCTTCAAACCCTCCCCTCATGGCTAAGTGAGCTTGTATTGCTGGGTCTGTAGATTAAATACAGAACTGCTTCTTACATGAATGAGTTAAATAGCATTATTAGCAAAATACATTTTTTTATAAAGGTAAAGTAAAGTAGTATTCAAACTGTGTTCTTTTCAGAAACATACTGGTCAATGTGAACTCATATTAGCAAATTAGAGTACAAATTTCCATCTTAACTAAATTGGGAGTTGTATGCCACAGTGGTTTGTACAATTATTGATGTTCCATGCCTTACTTTACTCTAATAAAGCAAGGTTATAAGGTTTCTGTCTGGGTCCAAACCATGAATCCTCGCAGTCTTGTGCTTATTCTTCACTTTAGCACCAATTCTATTTAACATTTCCTCTCCACTTTTGCTGTGTTAGTTCACTATTTATCCTGCCTGATCTTTGTGCCCTGCCCTGGATCAGCTGTGTCAGATCTCTGGTAAACCTCCTAGGAATTTTATAGCAGAGCCCTTGTTATGTAGAGGTTCCTAAAGCATTGTGTCCCTGCATTTATTTTCCCTACGCTCTGGTCTTTTGTTCTATGCTCTCCCTGTTTGTCCCCGTCAATATTTGGATCTCTGTCTCTGTCCTGCATCCAGTTCTGCGTTGCTTTGACTTGTTTTGGTTTTGTCCAGCTGTCTTGTACTGTTTGTTAATCATTCTTGTGCTTGGCTGTTATCTGAAAATTTCTTGTCTATGATTTTACATCCAAAATCTTGCCTGTTAACCCTATTCTTCCTTATCCCTGTAAATATTATATTACTCCTTTCAATTACATCTCCATTGTTATCTCCTAATCTGTATTCTCTGCACTTTACTTCACTATATCCTGCTTGCCTGAGCCCTGTGTCTGTTGGATATAATATGTGTTCATGTCTTTTCAGCATTGGGTACCTCACTCCTAGGTACCTTAAGCTGGCCATAGATGGATTTTATTAATTAATTAATTTATTTATTTTAATCAACCAGCCGGCTGAACAAAAACACTGAACTGACTACCTTATCCACGCTTTTAAAGCGGAGTTCCGGCCTGAAAATCTAAAAAATCGATTTTGGGCCATCCGCTTGCTGAGGGTCACCTGAAAAAGAAATGGATGCTCCCGATTTTTTTTGTGTTCACTTACCTTGTTTTAGAAGAAAATATACTCACCTTCCTTCCACTTCCTCCCTCTGCGGCCGCGGCCCGTGCCGTCACGGCTTGTGATGACTCCTGAGAGCTGAACGTCATCGCTCCCAGGAGTCAATGCAGCTGCACCGGCCCCGCTCATCACTTCCGTTGCAGGCGCGGAATTCCCTGCTAAACAGCTTCTGGGCATGCCCAGAAGCTGTGCAGGGATGCCGCACCTGCACCGGAAGTGACAAGCGGGGCCGGTGCAGTGCATTCTGGGACTCCGACATCACTGAAGAGGAGGCAGAAGAGGACACGCTGGCTTCAGCTGCCCACACCTGAGATGGCAGCAATGGAGAAGAAAATTTCAAGGTAAGTATTTCTTCTAAAAGGTAAGGACCCGGGACAGTTCAGAGGCTATTCATTATGGAATGTACTAGCCCTGACTGTCCCGGGGGTATTTTTAATCTAAAACTCCGCTTTAAGGTGGATGAGGGAATCCTCCGTAATGTGCTTTCAATTTCTTACAGCGGGGACTCTCCCGCCATCAGAATATACCTTTTAGTTCTGCAGCTGATTGGCTGCAGCCCTAATCAAAGCAAAATTTTCCAACAAGCTTGTTCAAACGCAGTTAGTTCAAACGCAGACTACTCTTAAATGGGCACGGCTGTAGAAGGAAATAAATTTGGTCGGGCCCCACTGAACTGGCTGAGTTTTATTTAATCTATGGCCAGCCTTATTCTGTTTGAACTTTAGTATCAATTGATAACTAGACTGAGGTCAGAACTCTTTATCTGCAAACTCGCTTCTGGTTAGTGATTAGAAAGTGCAGAAACCACTGGAGCAACTTGACAGCTGGAGAACTAGCATTTATAGAAGTAGAGGTCAGCTATGACAGCCTTCATTTTTTTTTTTTTTTTCCAAAATGTCTTTATTGGGAATCAAAAGGATAATTAGTATACAGCAAAATCATAATAACATTGAGTGTACAGTAACAAGTGTAAACAAGATCAAACAAAATGTATCCATCAATAGAAAACTAGATTCCAGAAAGGGGACATCATAGCTAAGGTGTGAGCATATGTCACAGCCTATTGGAGTCCATGAGCGGATAAACATATCAACAAGGAATAACAGTAATTCTATATTAAATCTTTAGAAGGCTAAACTTAAGATGTATTTGGACAATTGACGGTAAGGAGTTTATAGTTGGATTTAGACTATGAGACACAGCCGGGGTATAGGGAGAATCCCCACACCCCGAGGTCAGAGAATGAAAAGTAAGAAGTAACAAGGACGTCAACATGGCTTATTGGGAGGGGTTAGGTTGAGTCTGCTGTAGCCTTCATTTTTTTTAGCACAGCTTTTCCAATATTTAATTTAACCACTTGTCTGGTTCTAAAATCATTTAAAAAAATTGCAATAGAGTCTATGTACTGCTTGATCAAGGAATCCTTATTTGAAGATTATAACATGGATTTTTGGGTTCATCTTAAAAAAAAAATTAAATAGTTTTTGATTTACACAATAAACGATAGGCTTTTTCAAACTCAGATTACAAAATTAAAAACGTATAAGTTTCTTGTTAGAGAGATTACCTAAAATAGTAAAGATGTACGTCTACAAACTGAAACAAATGAGTCATTTAATTTTTCTTTTTAACAAATATGGATTTTCTGTTTCTTCACTGTGCTGTGAACTAAATAGTGGAGATCATTACACTGGCTAATGACACAGGTATAAAAAAGAAAAAACATAGTGTATGATTGCTGAGTCATAAGTTGTTATTGGAATAAATATGTGGCTAGCCCAGGAGACAGTAATTATTTAACTTGTTTAAGTTAATGTGAGGTAGAAATCCAGCCACTCAATGTTAAATCTGAATTTCAGGCTAACGGCTAACTACACAAATATGAGACCCATCTTGCAGGCCAAATTTATACTTCAGTTTATCTTTGAATTGCACAGCCTTGCTCCACATGACAGCTACTCAGGTGTCCTAACTTTACTTCCCAGTCTGACACTTGCCATTGAAGAAGCAGAAACAGCCTACCGATGTCACCATTCTGCTCTCCCCCTGTGAATGCAGCTCCCCTGATTGCTGCCTTTCTCACTGCTGTACAGAAGATTACAAGAGGGGAGTAGAGGTCATTTTAAAGATTCATCAATTTTATTGTAGACAATCATTTTAAACTACATATTTTAAAATTTAACACATAGAAAGTGATAAAAGGTGCATTACAACTCCTGGTTTATATATTGTGATTATGTTATTTACTCATATTTATTCATTATGCATCATTATGCATAATGTCATGTGAATTAGTATTCATTTAATTTGTTTGGGATATATACCACATATTGCACATAAGGAGGGTTATTTTATTCAGGATCATAACGATCCCATTTTAGGTGGATGTATGTGTATTTTAACACAAGCATGGAGGTGCGTATTTTTAAGATTATAGTGTGTTTATTGGGATTTATGATGTGATGGTTGCGCAACATTTTTTTCTGGTTCATTCCTGGGGGAAATCATGTATCAGTAGGCTTGCTTTGGTTATAAATAAAAGAGTGTATATGTGGGCGCTTCCGTGTGGTAGAGCCCTGGATCCAACGGATTATGTAGATCTGCATGCACTCGGGCAGCACCTGTGAGGAGAAGTGACTCTGTAGAAATATGGAGAAGAACAAGGAGCCTCTAAGTGCAATAGACCATTTATTGGAGCATGGAGAGATTAAAACAACTTACAGGAAGTTAAAATCAAAACAGCATGTCTTAGAAGTCAGAGGAGCCGAAGCTCCGTAATCCAGTGTCTGGGAGACTGCTTTATATGTCGGTGTGCACCCAGCGTGGTAGGGCGTCCGGTAACCATGCTAGAACGCACGCAGCTGATTGTCAGCAGCTGATCTCCGACCGCTAAAGATCCTTTGAAATATAAAGACAAATGGGAGGGGCTGGATAATTACTTTCTGCCTACTCGTCAGAAGACAACAAGGGGAAGAAAGGATGGGGGAAGGAGCAGGTATACATGTCGGCATTGTATCTGTATCTATCATGATCGATCGTATATGGGCAATTTAAATACAGAGAAAAATTCTACAGTTAAAAGGAATAAAAAGGAACACAAGGGAAAGGAATTGAGGGAGTCAAACCAAAAATAAATAAAAATAAATAATTAAGAGGAAAAAAAAAACTATTATGGTCCTAGAATAGCTCTGTATAGAAAAGCTCCTAATATCAATGGGAAAATAGCGCAGAGTAAATTAAAATCGAATAAACATTTTTGTCTGTCATGGACAAAAAGAGTTCGTTATAAAAGGGAAAACTTATCCCATAAAATAATTCTATACTATTGTCTGTCCTGTCCTTGTGGCCTCAGTTATGTAGGCTGCACAATATGTTTTGGAGAACACTGCCAGTTCATTGAGACTGACAAGGACGAACATAGTGTTCCCAGATACTTTGCCAAATATCACGCAAAATCTACCACTGGTCTAAAAGTATGGGTTATTGAATCCATCCCCACTACTTTTCCTGAGGCAGAAAGGTTCTGCAGCAGAGAAACCTACTGGATATACGCTCTTGATGTTTTATCGCCAAGAGGGATAAATGAAAAATTAGAAATAAACAGTTTATTATAATTCCTTCCGCTCCCAGATGTCAATCTGGTCCATAATTACTTTTAGATATATTTTTCGCTAACACCAATACAGAGCCATTCTAGGACCATAATAGTTTTTTTTTCTCTTAATTTTTTTTTTTTTGTTTCAATTCCTCAACTCTATTCCCTTCTATTCCTTTTTATTCCTTTTAACTGTAGAATTTTTCTCTGTATTTAAATTGTCCATATACGATCGATCATGATAGATACAGATACGATGCTGACATGTATGCCTGCTCCTTCCCCTGTCCTTCCTTCCCCTTGTTGTTTTCTGATGAGCAGGCAGGAGTTAATTACCCAGCCCCTCCCATCTCCGGCCTCATTTATCTTTATATTTCAAAGGATCTTTAGCGGGTGGAGATCTGACGAAGGAGCATGTTACCACCCACCTGCTTTTGACAATCAGCTGCGTGCATTCCAGCATGGTTACCAGAAGCCCTACCGTGCTGTGTGCACGCCGACACATGAAGCAGTCTCCCGGACACTGAATTACCGAGCATCGGCTCCTCCGGCTTCTAAGACATGCTGTTTTGATTTTAACTATCCTCAAAAGATTCACCATGCCTCTTAAAAAATACCTTGGGGTGTTTACTATCCAATATGTTGTCATTTTGTGAGTGTTTCGACTGTTTTTGTGCTCCAGGGTGTCTAAAAATGTAATAGGTAGTCAGAAAATTAGATACGTATTTTACGCCCCTAGAAAGCCTTACCGTAGTCCTTAGATTTTTGGCCCCTCTATGTGGCTAGGTTGAGAACAAGTCTCACACATGTGGTATCACCATATTAAGGAGGAGTAATAGAATGTGTGTAATTCTAAGTATGCCTGTACTGTATACTGTATGCTAGAAATATATTATTAATTGACAATTGTGTGTGTGTGGCAAAATATGGCATCTTTAACCATTTGCCGCCCGCCCACCATCAAATGACGGCAGTGGAGCAGTGCAGCTCTCGTTCTTGGAGGACGTCATAGGACATGGCGCGACCCCAATCTTGGTAAAGAGCCAATGACATGGTCACATGTAAATGAGGAAGTGCCGTTTATCGGCACTCCTCATCTCACACTGTCTGAGTGTGTGGAGAGGAGAGCCGATCAGTGGCTTCTCCTCACAGGGGAGTCTAGGACAGGTAATCAGGGCACTGATCATCAGTGCCCTGATTACAGTAAAGTAAAAACAGTGCCCATAAGTCACCCATCAGACACACCAACCAATGCCCATCAGTGACCCCAATCAGTGCCCACAGTGACCTCAATCAGTGCCCACAGTGACCTTAATCAGTGCCCATAGTGCTGCCAGTTAGTGCCCATCAGTGCCTGCTCATCTGTGCTGCCCATCAGTGCCGCCAATCAGTTCCCATCGGTGCCATCCATCAGTGCCACCTATCAGTGCCCAAAAGTGCTACCTCATCAGTGCCCATCAGTGCAGTCTATCAGTGCCCATCAGTGCCACCTCATCAATGCACATGAGTGAAGGAGAAAAATTACTTATTTACAAAATTTACTGACAGAAATTAAGAACAAATTTTTTTTCGAAATTTTCTGTCTTTTTTCTTTTTAAAAAATAAAAATAAAAAACCCAGTATTGATTAAATACAACCAAAAGAACGCTCTATTTGTGTGAAAAAAATGATAAAAATGTAATTTGGGTACAGTGTAGAATGACCGCGCTATTGTCATTCAAAATGTGACAATGCTGAAAGTTGAAAAATGGCCAGGGCAGGAAGGGGTTGAAAGTGGCCTATATTGAAGTGGGTAAAAGGCTCATTATGCCTCTTAGAAAATAAGTTTGAGTGTTTTCTTTCCAAAATGTGTTAATTTTAAAAGGTTTTCCACTGTCCTGGTGCTCCAGGGCCTCTAAAACTGTGATGGGAAGTCAGGAAATTAGATGTGTAGTTTATGCCCTTAGAAAGCCTGAAGGTGTTCCTTGGGTTTTGGTCTCTCTATGGGATTAGGCTGTGAAAAACCTCAGACATTTGGTATGCCTATACTTAGGGGAGCAGCAGAATGTTTTTTGGGGTGTAATTGTAAGTATTTATATGTTGTGTGTAAGATATAACTTTAAAATTCCAACAACAATGCAAAAACATTTATTTAATTTCTTCATTTTTCAAAAAGTTTGTGGAAAATAATTACAACTTCAAAAAAATTACTACATCTCTTAAAAATACCTTTGTCTGTCTATTTTTCCAAAAGGTGTCATTTTGGGAGCATTTGTACTGTCCTGGCATTTTTGGTCCTCAAGAAATTAGTCCTGTTAAGTAAGCCGGAACTCCACGATGGGACAAATTGTATTGCAAGACAAGGTAAAACATCACAAGTGCAGTTTTCTTACTTGTTTCTTCCTGCAAATGACCTTGATCAGATTGAGACCCTTTGTGAGCAGAAACTCATAAGCAGTCTGAACTTGAAAACACTCAAATGTTTTACTCTGTCCTGCAATAATAGTTTTACGTATAATCTCATGGTGAACTGCCAGCTTATTTAACAGGATTTATGTGTTGGGCTTACAGGGAATTCCAGCTGTAGCACCTACCTCCCTTACATGTCCAATACACACCTGGTAGAGAATGGTGAGTTTTTTGCCTCAAGAAATGAGATAGGCAGTCAGAACATCATTTTCAATTATATGTACTATAGTTTGTAGACTTTATGAAGAAAAATTATATATTTGCAAAGTTTTAGTCTTTATTTTCCCTTTATATAGCAAAAAATGAATAACAGTGATCAAATACCACCAAAATAAGTTCTATTGTCTCAAAAAATGTATAAAAAATGTTCTTTGGGTACAGTGTTGCATGACTGAGTAATGGTCATTTAAAGTGTGACAGTGCTAATAACTGAAAAATGGCCTGGGCAGGAAGGGGGTGAAAGTGTCCGGTCTTGGAGTTGTTAACTTTTTCTGGATTTTACACATTAGTGAATGTGAAAAAAAACAGACCCAATACATCACAATGTCATAAAGCCATTCTTTAAACAAAGACAAAATACATGCATTTAAAACATAGGACAATATGTGGTATAAGTTGTATGTCACCCCCTAGAGGCTATATGGGATCCCCAGAGGTCAAGTGAGCTGACATTTCACCTCAGAGTAAAATACAAAGACTCCAAACAAATCCCTACTTACAGCCTTAAAGGGAAAAAAAAAAACCTTTGAGCTGGAATGGCAACTGTGAGGTCCAAGCTTTTATGCAGCTTCATTGGCCTCTCCTTCTGCAGCTGAAGTTCACTCTTGGTGCTCCTGTACAGTGCTTAGCTTTACTACTCCTGGGCAACATCTCCAGCCAGGCAGTACATGCTTTAGGCACAAGCCTTTGTTCAACCTTTGACCTAAAATATTTATACCCTCCAGTATGCACTACTGGCAATAAACCTTCTAATGGTTGGCAGGGGTAATATAAATATTCATACCTCTAGGGTTTGGCCCCTCTTACATTTTCGCCAGAGACACTCCTTAGCTGTACGCAGAAGAAAACAATAACCAGAGCTTAATGAAAATCCAACAATAAGCAGAATTCCAATTCAGACTGAGAGTGTCTACAACCGAGCGGTACTAAATGTAGAATATGGATGCTTCTGCTTTTGGCAAGATTCCTGCATGTGCAAAAAACCTTTTATATACTTATCCAAAGGTCAGCAACAAACAGCTAATAAACCTGAAACTTGTAACTCAATCAAGTTATGTCCAAACAATCCCATGGCAGTTCACACTAACATTAGCAGAGAAAGGCATGGGTCACGTAGCTCTAATAATGGCAGGGAAGGCAATCAATTCTGAAAATATGAAGCAAAGAAAGAGTGTGTCGACCTTGTTTATTACAATGAAGATATATTAATGAAATGTGTTAAAAATGAGCTCCACACAATTCAGAAGAAAATAGCGCACATCAGTGGCCCAGCAGAGACCTTCTACATTACAATGGTGAATGCTAGAGCCTGCAGCTGGACAGTGCATGAAAGCTGGGCATCAAACAACTTGCCATCATTGGTAAGTTCTCGCTCTTTTTCATGCCTTTTCATGTGTTTTCAAAATGTCATAAATGCATATAGATACAGTTGTGCTCATAAGTTTACATACCCTGGCAGAATTTATGGTTTTGGGGCCATTTTTCAGAGAATATGAATGATAACACAAAAACTTTTCTTTCACCCATGGTTAGGTTTTGGCTGAAGCCATTTATTATCAATCAACTGTGTTTACTCTTTTTGAATCATAATGACAACAGAAACTACCCAAATGACCCTGATCAAAAGTTTACATACCCCAGTTCTTAATACCCTGTATTTCCCCCTTTAACATCAACGACAGCTTGAAGTCTTTTGTGGTATTTGTGGATGAGGCTTTTTATCTTCTCAGATGGTAAAGCTGCCCGTTCTTCCTGGCAAAAAGCCTCCAGTTCCTGTAAATTCTTGGACTGTCTTGCGTGAACTGCATGTTTGAGATCTCTCCAGAGTGGCTCAATGATATTGAGGTCAGGAGACTGAGATGGCCACTCCAGAACATCTTGCCATCAATTCTGTCCAAATTTCCTGTGCCTTTGTAGCTCACACATCCCCAAAACATCAGCGATCCACCTCCGTGTTTCACAGTAGGAATTGTGTACCTTTCATCATTGGCCCTGTTGACTCCTCTCCAAATGTAGCGTTTATGGTTGTGGCCAAAAGCTCAATTTTGGTCTAAGCACTCCAAATTACTTTGTGCTGGAAGGTTTGAGGCTTGTCTCTGTGCTGTTTGGCATATTGTAAGCGGGATGCTTTGTGGCATTTGCGTACTAATGGCTTTCTTCTGGCGACTCAATCATGCAGCCCATCTTTCTTCAAGTAGAAAAATGTATGAAATCCGCGCTAATGGCAGGTGGGGAGGGTGGCTGCAGCCTACCTTCAAATAGAAGTATATACCTCTGAAAGGGGTAATATACTAATAATGAAATAGAAAAAAGGGGGGGGGGAAGGTACTTGGCGCTGCCAGTGAATAAATTTAAATGCTTGGATGTGTGCAAAACCTCAATAAGGGTGGTGAATATAAATAATAAGGTGCTGATGGCAATAGTCAAAATATGCAAAAGTGGCTAAGTGCACTGAATGATAGTGCTCCTTAGTAAGGAATGATACTAAGGAGCACTATCATTCAGTGCACTTAGCCACTTTTATTTGCCATTGCACTTTTCACTGTTGCACTTTATTACCAATCACGAGATATTTGTTGCACTTTATGTAATTTTATTCAATATATTTGTATATGTTTTTATTATGCATTGATTGTCTGTTTTTTTGTATTTATTTATTTATTGCTATTTTTCATTTGCATATTTTGACTATTGCCATCAGCACCTTATTATTTATATTCACCCCCCTTATTGAGGTTTTACACACATCCAAGCATTTAAATTTATTCAGTGTCAGCGCCAAGTACCTTCCCCCCCTTTTTTCATCTTTCTTCAAGTGCCTCCTTATTGTGCATCTTGAAACAACATGTTTTCAGAGTGTCCTGTATTTCACCTGAAGTTATTTGTTGGTTTTTCTTTGCATCCCGAACAATTTTCCTGGCAGTTGTGGCTGAGATTTTAGTTGGTCTACCTGACCGTGGTTTGGTTTCAACAGAACCCCTAATTTTCCACTTCTTCATTAGAGTTTGAACACTGCTGATTGGCATTCTCAATTCCTTGGATATCTTTTTATATCCCTTTCCAGTTTTATACAGTTCAACTACCTTTTCCCGTAGATCCTTTGACAATTCTTTTGCCTTCCCCCATGACTCAGAATCCAGAAACATCAGTGCAGCACTGGATGAAAGATGCAAGAGTTTGTCAGGAGTCCAGAAACTCATTGACCTTTTATACACAAACACTAATTACAAGCAAACAGATCACAGGTGAGGATGGTTACCTTTAATAACATGCACACAAGTTGACCAAAAGGGTTTGAATGGCTATCAGGCCAAAATCACCAGGGTGTGTAAACTTTTGATCAGGGTCATTTGGGTAGTTTCTGTTGTCATTATGATTTCAAAAGAGTAAACACAGTTGATTGATAATAAATGGGTTCAGCCAAACACTAACCATGAGTGAAAGAAAGGTTTTTGTGTTATCATTCATATTCTCAGAAAAATGGCCAAGAAATCATTAATTCTGCCAGGGTATGTAAACTTATGAGCACAACTGTATGCTCACTGAAAAAATGTATTGGGAACACCAATTCACCATGCATCTATCTAATCAGCCAATCATGTGGCAGAATCACAGTGCATAGAATCATGTAGATACAGGTCAGTGATTTTGACTGTGGCATAATTGTTCATGCCAGACACTTTTGTTTAATTGTAACTGCTGATTTCCTGGGATTTTCACACACAACAGTCTCTAGAGCTCACCCAGAGTTTTGTGAAAAAAGAAAACATACACTTATCGGCCACTTTATTAGGTACACCTGTTCAATTGCTTTGTAACACACATTTCTAACCAATCACATTGCAGCAACTCAATGCATTTAGAAATCTAGATGTGGTAAAAATGACTTGCTGAAGTTCAAACCGAGCATCAGAATGGGGAAGAAAGGGGATTTAAGTGACTTTGAGCGTGGCATGGTTGTTGGTCCCAGAGGGGCTGGTCTTAATATTTAAAAAACTGCTGATCTACTGGGATTTTCATGCACAACCATCTCTAGGGTCTACAGAGAATGGTCAGAAAAAGAGAAAATATCCAGTGAGTGGAAGTTGTGTGGACTATAATGCTTTGTTGATGTCAGACGTCAGAAGAGAATGGGCAGACTGGTTCAAGATGATAGAAAGGCAACAGTAACTCAAATAACCACTCGTTACAACCAAGGTATGCAGAATAGCATCTCTAAATGCACAACACATTGAATCTTTAAACAGATGTGCTACAGCAGCAGAAGGCCAACCCAGGTGCTACTCCTTTCAGCTAAGAACAGGAAACTGAGGCTACAATTGGCTACTACTGGTTGTTGTAATCATGTTAACATGGACCAGGTTCTTAAAAAAAATGTTTATGGAATGTGAAATCTACACAATAAAGAAGTAATTCTGCTTTGAGAGCAAAGAGAGGTTCTAGACTATCACCATAGAGACAACAGTTCTGTCTTCAGAACAGCACACATAACGAGGAGCCCACTCATATTCAA
This sequence comes from Pelophylax lessonae, assembly GCF_965119305.1. Classification (NCBI taxonomy): domain Eukaryota; kingdom Metazoa; phylum Chordata; class Amphibia; order Anura; family Ranidae; genus Pelophylax; species Pelophylax lessonae. Next base: position 395,305,800 of record NC_138772.1, on the reverse strand, counting down.
GCAGCAATTCCTTCTAGCAACCTGCTACTACTGCACATGGAACATACTCCTGAATTCCTGAATTTATTTAATTTAGCATATTAACTTTCCCAGTTCTATCACATCATCCATTCCATTAAAAAGCTGTTTGAAGCTACAGCATATATATACCTCGTGCAATGTAATTTTGCAGAGATTGGACAGATCATATGTTGTACATATCCCCTAATAGAACTCCCAGTGCTCCCACTGCTTACACAGAAATCTCACTGTGCCATATGTGCCAACACTTAAGAGTATGTCAAATTGCAGTGACCAACCATGTTATTTATTATAACTCATACACCCCCCCAACTGACTGATAGATTGGCTAGAGGTACTTCTTTTCAAATCTGGTGCAGCCATAGCTGGTAAGAACTCTTGGGAATCACCTGAAGCTGTTGCAAGCTTCGGTAAACCTACTGAAACTGACAGTAGGGCTTTTTGGATCTGGTGCAGGTCTTTTTAACAGGTCATACTGCCAGAAAAGTGGCACAAATGCTTTATTGAATTCCCCTGTATGTGACTACTGCTCCTCACATTGACAGAGCATTTACTGTTTGTGCTTAACTTATTTCCACTAGAGGAAACACTGGTCCATTTCTACCACTTCAAACAGCCAGGTTAATTTCTTATATTTCAATTGCTTCAAAAACAAAGTTGTATACAAATAGTTCCTTCACTAAGTTTTACTAATCTGCACTCTAACATCAGGTGCTTGATCACAGCCTTTACATGCTGAATGCCACACATTCCACCAGAACCATTCCATCCTTGGAGGCACTGTACTTTCCCCATCATGCTGCTGTGCTCCTCCATTATTTTTTTTGACCATAACCTAAAAGACAACAATGTTCAACAAACATGACCGTGACAGGGGTTGGGACAAACTAAAACTATGATAGGGGAGCTTAGCACTTGGAAAAACTGTAGGAAAATGTGTGAATAGAACATACTATTTGTATTCCTGGCAGTGTTATAGTTTGGAACAACAATATTATCTGTTAATGTGGCTGGACAGCCTAGACTGCAAGGAAATGTGGAGAAAATATTAAAAAGAGCTTACACAGTACAAAACAACCATATATTGAGATCTTTCATTATGTGAACTAACTGTATACACTACAGCAGTGGTCCTCAACTCCGGTCCTGAGGGCCCACTAACAGGTCAGATTTTAAGTATTACCTTGGGGAGATGCAGACTAGAGTACTGCAATCACTGAGCAGTAAATGCTATCACCTGGGATGTATTTCAGTTATCTTGCAAACCTGGCCTGTTAGGGGCCCCTGTAGGCCAGGGTTGAGGACCACTGCACTACAGCATTTCTTGCAAAAGTGGTCATTTTTTAATTTAAATATTATCATAAAATATGAAATGTTTATATATATATATTACAAAAAAGAGTATGCAAGTAGACACAGTATTCTAATAATGGTTTGATTATGGTGTTAGGCAGATATGGGTTTAGTCTTGATTTTTCTTTTGAAGGAATTCACATAATTGTATTTGTATTTGGTCATCCTCAATGTGATTCATGGGTATCTTCTATGATAGTTCAGGATGTGCTGCATACCAGTATTACCCAAGTGTTTTTGTTGTGGCTGTTATAAGTAACAGATAGTCACCTCAAAAAGTGAACATGTACTAGTTCTATACAAATAATAATAATGTACAAAAATGTGTGTGTTCAGTTGTATTTCTATTTATGAGAAAAAGAAGGTATACAATCTCCTCTTTTGTCTTTGAGATAATAGCTCCCACATCGTGTACTAAGTAATGATGCATAACAATATATCACATGGTTTTACAACTACATTGCATTTTACAAAGCTGGGAATTTTTGGTGGTGACTCTTAACAAGTGGCATTGTGAAAAAACATACTTTTCCACTTTTGCAGTTGACATTTATGTAATTTACTAATTAAACAGGAAGGCAAAACTTTTAGTTAATAGGCCCATTTATACTGCACAGTCTAGTTCATTTCGACCTTGACGATACTTAATATTCAATATATATGCCATACTTTTATAGATTGTTTCCATGGCACAAAATCACTTTAACATCTTTGCACTCTAATAAGGTAATTTAAAAAGGCACGTCATATGTTTTTCTAGGTTTCATTCTGACCTTCTCATATTTTAACATTTGCTAACTTTAAGCGCTAAATTACTGTTTCATTAAAACCCTGTTTTATATCCCCAATGCATACGATACATCCATTGGTGGAGATTATCTTTACAATACCTAACCTTATATTTATTAATGATTTTTCATGAGTTTAATTAATTAACTACAGATAAATATTTTCTTGTGTGAATTAACTAGAGATGAGCAATATAATAGATGCAGTTGTCATGCTTCTTAAGAACAGCAAGACTGCAGTCTTATTTTAACAAGAATATTTTTTTTCCACAAAAAAGATAACAATGTACACTTCGGCCTCTCTAGAAATGAACAACTCTGACAAAGAATGGAGGTTTCTGAATATTATCATTGGTGCTACGGTATATAACTTGCCAAGTTTTTTGAACTGTTTGTTTTCAGTGCAGAACTAAACTCGTCAATGCACCAAGGACGGTACCATTTTAGCTTCTATTTGGACCTGCAGTTGCCATGGTGCTGCATACATGACTTGCTATGACACCTGCCATTTAAAAAAAAAAATGGTCGAGGGCTGACATAAACATGCTGGCAACTATCACAGTTATTACCAGTCATGTCTTGAATTTAGCATGCACTACATATGTGCTATAAGTCAGACTTAAATTAAAACAATGGGGAAAACAACATTAGTTGGTTTGATTAAACATTTAAGAGCATTTACCAAATATTTCAGAGTTGAGCTTTCTTTCAGGAAACAGTTAGATCATTGGGTTAGGAATCACTGCTTGCAGGCAGCAAGGTACCATGGGATATGTAGTCAATATCAGAGGAGAAGCTGCAAAGCATGCAGGAAATACAGGAAGTTTTGGAACGAGATGGCCAGAAGGCAGGCAGAATTCACAACATGAAGGACATTTTTCAAGTAGGCTTACATTGGTTTGTCCAAAATAACTGTTTGTATTGTTTTTATAATGCTAATGTGATAAAATGAAAGTGTATACCGTTACTACAGATTCCCTTTAATGTTTCATACAGGCTATTCTGAAAGAATCAGGATGTACAGATTTCTAAGAATACTTTTAGAGGCAAAAGTCTTGATTTCTATACTATACGATCATTTGTCCCTCACTCAGTCCTCAGCTAAATTACATCAAAAATTCAAATTGGAAGCAGACTGTGATTTACAGCTTCTTTAAGGAAAATTAGTGCAACTGCACTTGCAAAGTGCACAGTCTATTTGCCTATAGTAAATCTACCCCTATATTGGAAAATGTATGCAAATTAACAGAATCCCTTAGGGGTTTTAGGGTTAATATTAGATACCCGCTGGTATCTCACTCCCCTAAATTACATTCTATTTATCCATAATCATCTAACTCATGTTATAGAGGCTGCGCCACATATGGCTCTCTTGTGCACATTTTTGGAACTGGGATAAGATTTTACCTGTTTGACAAAAAAATACCAGATATTTCTTCTGCTATTGCAGGTCAATCAATTATTTTAAATGTAGCCAACTGTCTCTTATTTGCTCCAATTTCCAATGTTACTTTTCCAATAAATTGTATTGTTGAATCTCCAATTGTGAATTTTATTTAGATGAATCTCCATGATGATTTCCTATTTATTGCTATCTTTCCCTTGCAAATGTTTCAGTATTCCTGTGTCATAATATCTTTGATCCATGTATTATCTTTGGTCATTGTGAATGACATTATGTGATGCTTCATCACTATTGGTTCTTTGTTAAATGCTTTTTCTTGTCTGTAGAAGATTGTACATTTGGCAAGCCTTTGCCCTGCCAATATATCTCTTGATTGTATGATACTTTTTAATAAATATTTGTAAAAAAAAAAGGATCAGAATTATATAATTTCACCTATTGTGATTACAAGGAATCTTTTGTGTCCTGGAAACACTTTAAAGCAAAATGGGAAAGTTTCTGCCAGGGGTTATGGTAGTAAAATATTTATAGGGTGGATGCAACTATGTAAGTTTGATTCATATATTGTGTAATATATAATCATTTGTGTGCAGTATTACACATTAACCACTTTTGGACTGGAAGGATTTGCCCCTTAATGATCAGGCTATTTTTTGTGATTATTTTACCGTATTTTCAGGCGTATAAGACGACTTTTTAACCCAGGAAAATCTTCTCAAGAGTCGGGGGTCGTCTTATACGCCGGGTATCGTCTTATACGGCGGATGCTGGAGCCGAACTGAAGAATATGCGGTGGGGGAGTGAGAGCACTTCAGCTATGCTGCCACACGGACTGCCTAAGCTGACAGAACTCCCATCCAGGCTCCCCCGCCCCTACCTCCACCACTGTCTAAGTTAAAAAGCCTGTGATTTGTTGTTGCTAGGGGCGGTCCTAGCAACCAATCTGCCTGTTAAATGGAAAGTTGGACACTTCCTGCCTTATGCTCGGACATGCTGCATCCTCTATCTGCTGTGTAAGGTAAGGGGGGGGGGCTGTAAAGGGGACTGTGAAAGGGAGTAATGTGCAAGTAAGGGGGGACAACTGTAGAAGAGACTGGGATACAAGGAGGGTGACTGTGGAGGGGATTGGGATACAAGGAGGGGTACTGTGGAGGGGATTGGGATGCAAGGAGGGGGGTTGTGGAGCATGGCAGCTCCCATGGATTTATTGTTTTATACTTCCTTTCAGCTTTAGAGTGAATTTGGAAACGTTTAATCCACTTGCACTGGAAAACTGGAAAAGTCGGGGGGTCGTCTTATACGCCCAGTCGTCTTATACGCCGGAAAATACGGTAACTGACAACTGCGCGGTCGTGCGATGCTGTACCCAAATAAAATTGACGTCCTTTTTTTTTTTCCACAAACAGGGCTTTCTTTTGGGGGTATTTGATCACCTCTGCCGTTTTTTGATTATGCGCTATAAACAAAAAAAAAAAAAACGACAATTTAAAAAAAAAAAAACGTATTTTTCACTTTCTGCTATATAACATTCCCAATAAAAAAATTATAAAATTCTAATTTTTTTATCATTTTTGGCCAATTTGTATTTTCCCACATATTTTTGGTAAAAAGAAAAACCCAATAAGTGTATTTTTATTAGTTTGCGCAAAAGTTATCGCATCTACAAAAAAAAGGGGAAAGATTTATGTCATTTTTATTTATTTATTTATTTTACTAGTAATGGGGGAGATCTGCGATTTTTAGCTGCACTCCGACATTGTGTCGGACAGATCAGACCCCTAAATGACATGTTTGACACTTTTGGGGGGACCAGTGACATTTCTACAGTAATCAGTGCTAAAAATATGCACTGTAATAATGACACTGGCAGGGAAGGGGTTAACAGCAGGGATGATCAAAGGATTAAATGTGTAGCTAGGGGGTGATTCTAACTGTGTGGGGGCCAGACTTGGTGGATGGAAACAGGGCTCCTGTGTTCTGAAATAACAGGAACTATTTCAATCAGTGCCCGATGAGCAGTGTGCCGTGTTTAACCACTTGCCGACCGAGTACGGTAGTACTACTGCGGCAAAGTGGTTCGTTATCGTCTGACGACGTAGTATTAACGTCGTCAGACACTCCCCCTTCTGGGCGGCGCTTGCGCGCCGCCGGAGGCTCGCTCCCGCTGTTCTCATTCACAGCGGGAGTCGGGCCAGGGGAGGAGCAGATGCGATCGCCGCTGCTCTGCCCCGATCGCCGGGGATCTAGTGTGGAGATCCGCCCGCTGTGTGTAAACACAGCGGGCGGATCTCCATAGTGACAGGGAGTGACAGATCGGACTGTTCAGCATAGCTGGACATCCGATCTGTCCATGACTCACACAGTCACCTCCCCCCCTACACGTCAGTAAGCACCAGGCATACATTAACCCCTCCCTCTCCAATAAAATTAACCCCTTCCCTGCCAGTGTCATTTTTACAGTAACAGTGCATATATATAGCACTGATTACTGCAGTAATGTCACTGGTACCCCCAAAAGTTTGTGGGGAAAAAAAGGACGTAAATTTCGTTTGGGTACAGCGTCGCACGACCGCGCAATTGTCAGTTGAAGTCACACAGCGCCGAATCACAAAAAGTGGCCTGGACGGAAGACAGCAAAATCCTCCGGTGGTAAAGTGGTTAAAACGGCACACCGCCTTCTGTCAGTCCCTGCAGCAATCTCCGGGTTCCCACTGGCCATCACAGCTGCCGGACCCGTTGCTTACCTGCAGGGCTAGAGAGCGCCCGAGACCCGCTTCCACGAGCCGCTGTACAGGTACGGCAGTTTGCGCAGGAGAGCCAGCCTGCCGCAGTGACTTTAAGCAGTTAAGGGCCATTTCACACTGAACAGTTTTTGATCGGTTTTCAGTTTAAAATAAAGCATAGGTAAAATTAATGTAAAAAGCATTCCTTTAAATCACATGGAACTCCTTACACCGGCCAGTTCGGTTTCAGTTGCATTTTTGGCTGCTTTCACATTGCTCCAAAGAGGTCTGTTACATACTCGCATTATACAGTAACTCTGGTTTTAATAAATGGTTATCTTGTTTTGTTTAAGAAATGTGAACTTGAAATTGTGGGATCTGTCACATTTTAATTACCTAAAATTATAAATAAAATGAATTAAATTTTATATGGTTATGTATATTGTAGCTGCTACTTACCGTCTTAGTTTCCAGTGGCTCATATCCTGTGGTGCATGGTTGCATACATTTTTGGGGGGTTTGCCTTTAGTGTCACAGACACTGCCAAGCAGGTGCATCCATGTCACTCCTTAGTTCCTGAGCCTCCCTGTGCCTCTGTGAGGGCCTAGTCTAAAAATTCTATAACCATTTCTCCACCGGCAAGCAAGTACTATCTGTTACATGCACTGCTTCACCTGCTCCATTTGCAAACTCTGGCAATCCAAGCCTTAACAGTCAATGACATCCATGCATCTCTCCTCAGTGCTTCCACTAGTTTCTTCCTTTTTCTTACTTATCACCTGGTCCTATCGGATCTTTATACTACATCTCCTAGCATCTGGGAAGGTGATCTAAGGGTGTGAGGGCGCCTCTGGAAATTACTGTTCGTTCATTAGACTCCATTTTTCTGTAAACCGAGTTATAGATTGGGTGGGGTTAAGTTTGTTCTGCTATGCTTGGTTCATGAAATAAATATAATATATACTAATTTGGTGCCATTAAAGACTCAGTTTGGAGTTACAGGTTTTAAACTGATATTCATTCTTCTACAACAACATCAAAATGTATGCCAGTAAAGGGCCATGCCGTTAAATCTAGCTTCTGTGAGTCCTTTGCAAAATTCAAAGTTCTCCCAGCCAGAGGGAAATCTATTGTTTACAGTTACATATAGTCAAAGGGAATGGTTAAAAACATTTTACCGTGTGTTCTATTGGGGAGAATTTCCTTTGCTTCCTGCCTCCAGACAAAATGTAAAGTGGGATGAAATTTCTTGTATTTCTCCTTTCTGTCCCACTGACATTGGTCCCAGAAAAAGCATGGAAAAAGACAGGAATTAAACCCTGACAGAGGGTCTAAAATCTCACTCTGTAGACAATTGCAGACACCATTTTGTTGGTGGACATATGACAGATACACATGCAGGGAGAGCACAGAGCGACCGGTAATGTGTATTATATTTGGAACTAGATCTACACGGATGCTTGGTACTAATGACTGCCTGTGTGTTGGGAACTCATTTGGCCTTATATGTTTTTTTACCAGCTATAATTTGGTAAGGAGCATTAAGGGTGTGTATTAAGCTTATTCTGAATACACACTTAGAGTGGAGGGTCGTATGCTTCATATACCATATGCAGATTCTAATTATTCAGTGGCAAAATGCTCACTTGGGCTTTGTATGTATCTGACAAGCTATTACATTGCTTATAGGCATCCTGGAGGTAAGTGACTGTTGTACTTGAGATGAGCCTGGTGAACTAATAATCCAAAACACTGAACACCTGAAATAAACACAGCATTGCTGAGATAGCGGGTTCCACACCTATACTGGACAAAGATAACTTTAATTATGCTTTTATACCCAGTCTTGTTTGAATAAAACCCCTGCAAGGGAATTCTGTCTGCAATATGGTATGTTTTTATTGACCACAATATGAGTGTATAATCCTGTGTGTTATTATCTAATGTATATATGGGCCATTTATGCTATTTTCAAAGAGTAATTGTCGTGAGCATATGTTGTAGAAGTAGTGCTTCATCATTAACCCCTCCCCCCACCAGTGGTCCCGCTAATGTCGACCTGCTGATGAGAATAATTGAGAGGGGGATCCTTGGTTGTGGATCTGTGACATCTTTTGGATAACATACACTGCCTGACCAAAAAAAAAGTTGCCACCAAAAAAAAAAAAAAAAAAAAGGTCACGCACTCTAATATTTCATTCAGCCTTTAGCTTTGATTACGGCATGCATTCACTGTGGCATTGTTTCGAAAAGCTTCTGCAATGTCACAAGATTTATTTCCATCCAGTGTTGCATTCATTTTTCACCAAATGATGGGAGAATCAGACCACTGCACAAAGCCTTCTCTAGCACGTTCCAAAGATTCTCAATGAGGTTAAGTTGTGGTGGCCAATCTATGTGTGAAAATGATGTCTCATGCTCCCTGAACCACTCTTTCACAATTTGAGCTCAATGAATCCTGGCATTGTCTTCTTGGAAAATGCCCATGCCATCAGGGAAGAAAAAATCTATTGATGGAATAACCTGGTCATTAAGTATATTCAGGTAGTCAGCTGATCTCATTCTTTGGGCACATGCAGTAACTATCCAATAGAATAGTTACTGCATGCTTAGTTTAGTTAGTTGCTTAGTTAATTCCAGGTGGCGACTTTTTTTTTTTGGCCTTGCAGTGTATATCCTAACATATATAACCTATATAGTCTAACATATATAAGTATACCCAAAATGTGGTATTTGTTGTTTATAAATTTTATTAATAAAAAATGTGATATGACTCCAATTTATATTACTATATATTCATTAAAGAAACATAGAAACAAAGAAACATAGAATGTGTCGGCAGATAAGAACCATTTGGCCCATTTGGTCTGCCCAATATATCTGAATCCTATGAATAGTCCCTGGCCCTATCTTATATGAAGGATAGCCTTATGCCTATCCCATGCATGCTTAAACTCCTTCACTGTATTTGCAGCTACCACTTCTACAGGAAGGTTATTCCATGCATCCACTACTCTCTCAGTAAAGTAATACTTCCTCATATTACTTTTAAAACTTTGCCCCTCTAATTTAAAACTGTGTCCTCTTGTGGTAGTTTTTCTTCTTTTAAATATGCTCTCCTCCTTTACCGAGTTGATTCCCTTTATGTATTTAAAAGTTTCTATCATATCCCCTCTGTCTCTTCTTTCTTCCAAGCTATACATGTTAAGGTCCTTTAACCTTTCCTGGTAAGTTTTTTCCTGCAATCCATGTACTAGTTTAGTAGCTCTTCTCTGAACTCTCTCTAGAGTATCTATATCCTTCTGGAGATATGGCCTCCAGTACTGCGCACAATACTCCAAGTGAGGTCTCACCAGTGTTCTGTACAGCGGCATAAGCACTTCTCTCTTTCTACTGCTTATACCTCTCCCTATACATCCAAGCATTCTGCTGGCATTTCGTGCTGCTCTATTACATTGTCTTCCCACCTTTAAGTCTTCTGAAATAATTACTCCTAAATCCCTTTCCTCAGATACTGAGGTCAGGACTGTGTCAAATATTCTATATTCTGCCCTTGGGTTTTTACGCCCCAGGTGCATTATCTTGCACTTATCCACATTAAATTTCAGTTGCCAGAGTTCTGACCATTCTTCTAGTTTCCCTCCAGGAACATCAACCCTGTTACATATCTTTGTGTCATCAGCAAAAAGACAAAACTTACCATCGAGGCCTTTTGCAATATCACTTATGAAGATATTAAACAAAATTGGTCCCAGTACAGATCCCCGAGGTACCCCACTGGTAACATGACCTTGTTCTGAATGTTCTCCATTGACTACAGCCCTCTGTTGTCTGTCACTCAGCCACTGCCTAATCCACTCAACAATATGGGAGTCCATGCTCAATGACTGCAGTTTATTGATAAGTCTTCTTTGTGGGACAGTGTCAAAAGCCTTACTAAAATCTAAATATGCAATGTCTACTGCACCTCCACCGTCTATTATTTTAGTCACCCAGTCAAAAAAATCTATAAGATTTGTTTGACATGATCTCCCTGAAGTAAACCCATGTTGTTTTTCATCTTGCAATCCATGGGATTTAAGATGTTCCACAATCCTATCCTTTAATAGGGTTTCCATTAATTTGCCTACTATTGATGTCAGACTCACTGGTCTATAGTTGCTCGATTCCTCCCTACTACCTTTCTTGTGAATGGGCACGACATTTGCCAATTTCCAATCTTCTGGGACGACTCCTGTTACTAATGATTGGTTAAATAAATCTGTTAATGGTTTTGCCAGCTCACCACTAAGCTCTTTTAATAATTTTGGGTGTATCTCATCAGGACCCTGTGACTTATTTGTCTTCACTTTAGACAGCAATCTTAGAACGTCTTCCTCTGTAAAGACACATGCATCAAACGATTCATTAGTCATCCTTTCAAGTGGAGGTCCTTCTCCTTTTTCTTCTGTAAAAACTGAACAGAAGTATTCATTAAGGCAGTCGGCTAGCCCTTTATTCTCTTCTACATACCTTCCGTCCTTTGTTTTTAATTTAGTTATTCCTTGTTTTAATTTCCTTTTTTCATTTATATATCTGAAGAATGTCTTATCCCCCTTTTTCATAGACTGAGCTAGTTTTTCTTCTGCCTGCGCTTTAGAAGTTCTTATAACTTGCTTGGCCTCTTTCTGCCTAATCTTGTAGATTTCCTTATCTTTATTGCTCTCGGTTTTTTTATAATTACAAAATGCTAGCTTTTTATTTTTAATGATTTGGGCCACTTCTGCTGAGTACCACAGTGGTCTCTTCCTTTTTTTGCTTTTACTGACAAGTCTAATGTAATTTTCTGTTGCCTTCAATAATGCACCTTTTAAGTAGTCCCATTTCTCCTGGACTCCATGTAATCCGTTCCAGTCTGATAAGGACTCATTTATGACTAATTTCATTTTTGAAAAGTCTGTTTTTCTAAAATCTAAAACTTTTGTTTTTGTGTGGTGTGACTCTTTCACAGTTCTTATATTAAACCACACTGACTGGTGATCACTAGATCCAAAGGTTTCACCTATAATGACATCATATACCGAATCCTCCTTTGTGAATACCAAATCCAAAATGGCCTCCCTCTGGGTTGGCTCCTCAACCACTTGTTGCAGAGACAACCCCAGTAGGGAATTTAGAATATCTGTACTCCTGGTAGAACTTGCTATTTTGGTTTTCCAGTTTATATCTGGAAGATTGAAATCTCCCATAATGATAACTTCTCCTTTCGTTGTCATTTTAGCTATTTCTTCATCTAGTAGATCATCTAGTTCTTTAACTTGACCAGGTGGTCTATATATCACACCTACACGAGTTACTGCATGATTAGCAAACTGCAACGTAACCCAAACTGACTCTATGTTGGCCTCACCAACTTGTATTAGGTTAGATTTAATGCTATCTTTCACATACAGGGCCACTCCTCCTCCTTTCTTGCCTTCTCTGTCTCTTCTGTATAAAGAGTACCCTGGTATGGTTATGTCCCAGTCATTTCTTTCATTAAACCATGTCTCCATAACAGCCACTAAATCTACATTCTCAGATGCCATTATTGACCCAAGTTCATTGATGTTTTTACCTAAACTGCGAGCATTTGTAGACAGGACTCTGAGCTTATCATTTCTTAACCTCTGTGCTTCTGACCTGTTCTGGCATTGTTTCGGGGGGTAATTGGACTCTTGTATTTTCACTCTTTTGCCCCCCCCCCTTCCTAGTTTAAATACTCTTTCGCAAATTCTTGGAGTTGTTCACTAAGTACATTTGTTCCTAAAAGATTTGTAAAATACCACTGATTTGTCTATTTGTCTTTCTAAAGAAGCTTATTGCAAAATGTGTTAAAAAACAAGACACCCCTATCTCAACTATCCAAACAAATATATTTGTTTGAATCACCTGATCATCTGCAAAGGATACTAAGCTATATAACGTATGCATTACAATCTGAGGTTATACAAGGTGGTTGTCTAAAGGAATAAAACATTTTTTGAATAATATAGTTGATGATTCACACTACATACATATCGAGGTCTGTTTAAGCTAAGATATTTATAAAATAAAAAGGATTTTAATGATATTTTCTTAGTTTTGGCACCTCAAAAGTCCCACATACTGTACATGTATTTGTTTTGTCCTCACACTCTATTTAAAACAACAAAAAAAAAATTGAGATACACTTTAAAGCTGGCTATGCATTGCATAGGTCCCCTCTGGCACCTAGGCCAACCTATAATTGGTTATGGCATACTAGGATGGTTTTGATCGATGCCTACCTGTTTTCAAGAATGATGCTAGCTCTCGTTTCACCTCTTCCCATGTTCGCCTCCAGGACTTCTCCCATCCTATAGAACTTCTTAACCCAATCTGTCCAACTATCTACTTCTCTGTCCACTTTTAGGTGATCCCTGAAAATCCTTCTACTTAGTGAAGCCTGTGCTGCTCCAGCCTAACTACTGTACTTTTATTTTCTCCATCAGCTCATCCTCACAGTTATTACCTTTGGTATCCCTTGATGCCCCCTTTTAGATTGTAAGTAGTGTTAGGGTGAACTGTTGGGGACATTGTTTTTTTTATAACCCTTGTAGTGTTTTTATTTCTTTTTGACAGTTTTTTGGTGAATGAGTAGGGGTACAATGTACCCCATACTCATTTAGGCAGGATCACATGGCCCCCTTGTTAAAAGGGGCTTCCAAATTCTGATAAGCCCCTTGCCCACAGACCCCCACAACCACAGCCCAGGGGTGTCGGGAAGAGGCCCTTGTCCTCATTAACATGGGGACCTTCACAAAGTTTTTTCTTTATTTTTCTTTAAAAGCTGTGTTCCTGCAATTGCAATCACGAGTCAATTTAAATGTGATTTGACTCTTTTTTTTTTTTTTTATTTCATTTTTGCTGCAGCATTTTCTATACATGCTACAAATGCCATACTTTACAGACAGACTAAGGTGATCTCCCAGGCACTAAATTTAAAGGAATTTTTCATTTTTATTGTTTCACTTAAGGCATCATTAAAATCACTGCTCCATTAAAAACTATCTTTTTAGAAAACATTTTTGAATTGATACATGTCCCCCAGTGCAGTACCCACGGGCCCCCATACCCTTTTTATGGCCAATTACTTGCATATAAGCCTTCAAAATGGAGACTTTTGATTTCTCATATTCAGGTCCCATAGACTTCAATAGAGTTTGCTGTTCGGGGCCAAACCTTTCCCTTTTCGGTGGTTCTGCTGCGAACTGAACAGGGGGGTGTTCGGCCCATATCTAATTGTTAGCTCTAATGAGCAGGGCCCTCTGATTTCTTCTGTATTGAATTGTATTGTAACTTTACTGTCTGCCCTCATATTGCAAAGCACTGTCTTAACTGTTGGCTCTATATAAATCCTGTAATATATTCATATTATTAATAATAATAATAATAATAAAATGAACACACACTGATTGCACAAGGATATTTACTGTACCATGCCTCTTAACAAGAATAACAATAATGACTTTGTAATGCAGAAGTGGAACTCCATTAATAGCTCGCTGGCAAACCAGTTTTAAAAACATGACAATGTGACACAAGATTCTGCTTGTGCTTATGTCTTGAGCCATACAGGAAACACTGTGAGGCAGATCCAAGTAGACTTTTGACAGTTTTGCTCACTCCTCAGCACACGATTGCTTAATGACAGTCCTATAAACTGCTTGCCACAGCTCTGCTGGTATGGAGGGGAGGTCTGGCATCATCTGAAGGAATCTGATCACTCTGATCACTCAGAACTCAACCTTATGGGAATGCTAAAGCTGGGATACTCAACTGCACTAATGTTCCTTAAAGATGGATTCTTCTGAAAGACCAAACATGTGCCCTACTGTATATATACCCATGGCATTCCACTGTTCCTTAGGCTTGCCATTGCACCAGCAGCCAGCTCAGATACCCTCTAAAAAATGCCTATCTTTACCGGAGAGCGATAATTCCCCCTTGTTGAGGAAGGTCCCCAATCATAGATGTAGATCTTTGCATCATTCATTCAGGGTTTCAACTGGGTTCCTACTACATAGTAACACTTCTGTCCCTTTGAACTTCAAATTAGATCTTTTCATCAGTCTACACAGTCTTTACTACTGAATGTATAATATGAATTTCAATTTAAAATGATTAAACTTACAGCATTTTCCTGACCCTTTATTTCATATAATAGAATAATTACAAGCTTAATATCCATTATTAGTTTATTCTGTGTAATATAATACTTTAATGTAATGTCACTGCTGCTAAATTGTCCCTTTGATACCTTCTAATTGTCCTATAGTGACACCTACTGGGATTCGAGAGACTAGAAAACATATTCCCTGATGGCACACTCAATGAGTCATTGCAAATGTTTGCCTACACAGAAAAAGTGTTCAAATACTTTTACTTGTATATGAATGAAGCTGGCAAACCATACCTAAAATGTATATAATTGTAAAAAATGTTTAAATGTATACAAAAGCTGATTTTGTGTATGTGACAATATTTGTTAAGTTTAAGGCAACTGTATATATTTTCATTTGGTTCACATGTACTGTAGAATCAACCAGATACGTGTATTTTAAAAACCTTTTCTTTACATTAATAAGCAATATTTGCCTTTGAATTCTTTTCTGCCTATAACATATTTTTGTTCCCTTTTTTACCTGTTACTCTATCCTTCACTTCATTGTTGTCCTACTGGCTCTGAAAACATATTAACATATTGTAAGCAACCTTTGTTAAATTTAACAAACAAAGATGGCTATTGATGTCAATCTAACCTGATGATATTTGCCTGTCATGCATAGTTTATCAGGTCACATTTATATCATCTTTAAACAGGAACGTTTTTTTTTTTTTTACAATAATCTAGGTGTAGCACCCTCCTAGCATAGGATACAGTACCAGGCAAATTATTATGTTTGGCTCCTTCTGTAGTCAAGGGAGCAATGATCCTTTGGTTATGTCTGTTTAGGGTTTCACAGGTTGGAATTTGGTTGCTTCCCCTTGCTCCTGGAGGAATCGAAGAATCTTCCAGAGCACAGGGAGGGAGATTCAAGTGACCTGTCTGAATAGTTATCATGGTTTGGGCAATCCCTGGAGGAGAGTATCCAAAAGGTGAGTAGTAAGGTGATAAAAAGCCTGGAGTCCTTGGGAGATTATTCTTTCCTCAGCAGGTAGGGTTTCATAACCTCCTTGGCTGCTGTTCTCTGAGGACTCAGCTGTGAGAGAGCTGTAGACCTGAAGTGATCTTTCTGAGGAGCTGGCTGTAGGAGTTCACCATAAGGCCCCTTTCACACCAGAGAACCGATTAGGTTTGCCTGTCTGTTTTTCAGGCAGACCCATTCAGACCACCAATCGTTCTCTATAGAGCGGCAGATGTCAGTGGACATGTCTGGCATCCGATCCGATCTGATCCAGTCCACTATAAACAGACGTATGGGGATTTCTCTGTCGCTCATTGACAGACGTAGTCCTCGTTGATTAATAACAACTTGGGTTATACTGCCCTCTACAGGAGTAGGACTAGACAGGAAAGAAAACGTTCTGGCCACACCCTAGGGGCAGTCCCAGAGGGTATATCCTCTCACTTCCTGCTACAGCAAATCAGTTTTTTTCTGTCTAGTTAGGAGTAAGGACCTAGATGCCTTGCTAGGATCTTCGGTCCTGGCAGGATTTTTTTTTTCTTAGAAAGATTTTTTAGACAGCTTTTTTCTCCAGTGTTCCTGTGAGATCTTCAAGCAAGAAAGCTGGAACTGGGCGACGGGCTGGATGTTGAGATCCAGTGGTCACCCCAGTTCAGCCTACGAGCGCGTGCAAGCCATAGCTCCGCGCTGGGTCGGCCGCGACATAGTCCCACTGGACGGGGACTGACCCTGCGAGTTAAACGTCTCGCTTAAACGCCAATGACCATGAGTCACGGCGTCCGTATTGGTCGACAGCCCTCCCACCCCGGTGGAGAGGGGTACTGTCAGGAGTTGGCGCCCGCCTGGTTCCGGTATGGTGAGTAGTATGTTCCCCCTTTTCCCCCTGACGGGTTTGTGGTGAACGCGGGCCCCTCTCTGAAATGGTAAGGATGGGTCTCCCCTCTATCCTATAACATGTCACAGATCCCCCTATTTGAGTGTGATTTTTGTGAACAAGAAACCAGGAGGCTTGGTTTGGGAGCTGACAATCTAATGTCATTTCAAAACTGTAAAGATGACTGAAGTCAGTGGCAGTACTAGAATATTACTGTGGTAGCATAAGGTATCCTACCTGTCAGAGGTGTTCACAGGGCGATGTCTATGCATGTATAACTGCAGTCCAGATCGCATTCCTGCAGCAAGGGCAGGCTGCCTTCCGACGGCCCACGGACCGCATGCGGCCCGCCAGGGTCCGGTACCGCCGGCCAGGCTGATCACCATCCAGGGTGAAGTTTGGGGGCCGATGCACTCCCGCAGTCCGCTAGGCCGAACACAGCATCCCGCAGGCCGCTGCTAAACCGCCGCTATCCTAACAGGCCGCCCCCATTGTCTTGCAGAGCACACGAGGCCGCCATATTGGCGTAGCCTTGTGTCTCCAGCATGGGGGCGGCCATGTTTGAGGTGACCAAACACCTCGTGGAGCCAGGGGGAGGCACCGGAAAAGGCGTGTTAAGGGGCGGAGCCGCCTCCTTTACCCAGGAAAAAGGGCCAAAGACTTCCTGTCTGTAACAGGACAGCACTGAGCAAGCTGATGAAAACTTCTGTGCATCAGGGATGAGCCTTGGGGTATCTCTCTCTCTCTGTGGGGTCCAAAAAGGCAGGTAACACTGAGGGGCGCTGTTGCGACTGGGGGATACAAAAAAAAAAAAAAAAAGTTTTTTACTTTGTCATTTTTTGTCGCTGGCAAATGTCTTGTATAATCATTGACCCTGCCGCATAGGTATCCCCACCTGATCCCCTCAAGGTGGCCGCAGGACCCTCCAGTACCCCACTTGTTTTTAATGCATTATCGGCAGTTTTGGAGTCTTTGGTATCCGGGGTGGAGGTGGCCTGTCAGGGACGGGGGTCAAGAAGCGACCCCCGCCTACCCCTATTTTTTATCTGATACTTCAGATACGGATTCGGAGCTGGTCTATGCAGCTGCAGGTCCCTCTTATGGGGCTGTTGTCTCAGGTAATGTCTCCTCAGCAGTGAGGAGAACGTTTCTGCCTCTGCCATAGCACAAGAGTGGTGGATGCACTAGTTGTGTCCGTCCGGGAAACCTTTAGTCTTGAGGTTACACCGGCAGAGGTAGCTGAGACTGAAATTCCTTTTTGGTACTTGTTAGCCTACCAAAAGGGCGAAGGATTTTCCTTTACCCAAATGGGGTCATTTTGAAACGAACCCCTGTTATTTCCTAACGCAGGGCTAGGCGCTATCCGTTTGAGGAATCCCTCTTTAAAGGATAGACGGTACCACCTGCTGTCTTGCCACAGACTGTTAGGATAAAGAGGACCTCGTAACCAACGAGGACCTTCCCTTTCTGCTCATAAAGAGTTTGTTCGTTCCGCGAGGGCGGGCGATAAGGCGAAACCCTCCAAAGCCCCTTTAGAGGGGTTTCAAAGGGCGCTGGTCGGCTAAACAAAAAGTCCGGCTCAGCCAAGCCTGAAAAATACAGCCTGATGCGCCCCTACCCATCTCTGGGGTGGGGGGAGGTCTTCACCGGTTTCCGGATCCATGGCTTGCCAGAACCCCGGACTAAGGGGTTCGCGAGGTCATACGGTCAGGATACAGGATCAAGTTTCGATCACTTCCACCGGTGCGATTCTTCCCTTCTAACATTTAACGGTTTCAAGGGTTCTATTCGAACCTGTTCACAATGCCCAGGAAAGAGGGCAAGGTGCGTCCAATTTCTGGACTTGGGGAAAAATAGAGTCCATCCGAACAGTGGTGGCCTCCCTGCATCAGGGGGATTTCCTGGCATCCATAGACATTTAGGATGCCTATCTTTATATCCCCATCATCGCAGGACATCAATGTTTTTCTTCGCTTTCCCAAAGATCATCCCTGGTTCCCACCAGGAGACTGAACTATCTGGGCCTAAGGTTGGATACATCCTGGGCAAGAGAGTTTCTCCTTGCGGAGAAACTCCAGAAGGTTCAGCCAACGATTCGGATGTTGCTGTCCGTCAATTGGCTGGGACTGATGGTGGCCTTCTTAGAGGCAGTACCGTATACCCAGTCTCATACCCGAATTCTCCTGAAGGAGATTCTTTTCTAATGGAATCAGAATTCCGATTCCCTGGACAATCGGATCCGGTTGAGCGAGCGGACCAGGAAGTCTCCGATGCTCAACCGGGGGAAGTCATTCCTTCCGATAGTATCCAGGTTACCAATAAGGGTATCGGAACTGAGAGCGATCAGATTTTGTCTGATTTACTGGATCGAGCAGCTCTAGAGCAGCCCGATTCGGATCTAATCGCATATGGCCTCTTCATCCAGAGGCTTTTCACTAGCTGTCCCTTCATTGGGGCACCCCGGATGTGGATCTGTTGGCACCTTGGCTCAACAGGAAGGTGCGGAGGTTAGTAGCTCGCACCCGCGATCCTCTAGCGGACGCAGCAGAAATGCTGATCGCCCAGTGGGGGCAGTTTCAGCTACGGCATGCCTTCCATCCTCTCAAGTTACTGCGGGAACTTCTGCGCAGGATAGAGGTGGAGGGAATTCCAGTTATTCTGGAAATTCCGGACTGACCTCGTCGAGCCTGGTACGCCGACTTGGTGAGGCTAGTCGCGGACGCTCCTTGGGGACTTCCTCTCAGGGAGGATTTGCGGTCTCAGGGACCGATCTTCCATCTTGCTTTACAATCGCTGGCTTAATGGCCTGGCCATAGAAACCCAGGTACTGAAGGACAAGGGAGTGTCAGCTTCAGTTATTCCTACCTCTAGTTAAAGCAAGGAAAGCGACTTCCAGCACATGGAAGTCTTATATTGCGGGGTGTGAATCTCTTGGATTTCCCCCACATACCTATTCGGTGACCCGAATCTTGGTCTGTCTGCAACAAGGGGTTGAGCAGAAACTGTCCTTGAGCATATCAAGGGTCAGGTTTCAGCGTTAGCAATCTTCTTTCAGAAACTTTTGACTAATCATTCCTTGGTGCGGAATTCCATCCAGGGGGTGGGACATCTGGCTCCGCCAGTGCGTGCACCCTTACCGCCTGGGATCTTAATTTAGTGTGGTCGGTTCTTCAGAAACTTCTCTTTGAAGATATTAGGGAGATTCCCTTGCTTACATTATCCCAGAAGGTGGCCTTCTTGGTGGCCATTACTTCTGCACGCAGAGTGTCAGAACTGGCCGCATTATCTTGTCGTTCCCCATATCTGGTGGTTCATAGGGATAAGGTGGTTCTTCTTCCGAATCCATCCTTCCTTCCTAAAGTGGTTTTCAGAGTTTTTCATCTGAATAAAAATATTGTGTTACCTTCCCCGTGTCCTAAAACTAGCCATCCTTGGGAGTTTGCATTACACTCCTTGGATGGGGTTCAGACAATCAGGGTACACTTGACTACTACGAACTGGGTTCGTAAGACGGACTCACTTTTTGTGATCACGGATAGCCCTAGAAGGGGGTTGCCTGTGTCTGCCGCGACCATCTCTAGATGGACCAGTCAGACGGTGGCACAGGCTTATTCTATTAAGGGTCGGAATCTTCCGTTCCCTGTTAAGGCTCACTCTACTCGGGCGCCTAGTGTTTCCGGGGTCTTCCGCCATCAGGCGTCAGCGATCCAGGTTTTCAAGGCGATGACTTGATTGTCGGTGCATACCTTTACATCATTTTATAAAGTTGATGTGATGGCATCGTCAGATGCCTCTTTTGGCCGCAAGGTTCTGCAGGCCGCAATTTGAGGAGACCGGTGGTCTACCTCAAGGGTTTGTTGGGTTTTTCACTTAGGTCTCATCTTTTTACTCGATGAGTCCTTGATGCTTCTGGTTGGCTCCAGTTGGGCCTTTTGGATTTTGATTTCTGTTATCCCACCCCTCATTTGTGGTACTGCTTTGGGACGTCCCGAGTTGTTATTAATCAACGAGGACTACGTCTGTCAATGAGCGACAGAGAAAAATGGATTTTTGTAAAATCTTACCGTAAAATCCTTTTCTCTTAAGCTCATTGACAGACGTAGTACCCGCCCCTCTGTTTTTGAGTTGGGTTGGGTTAAATTCTCTAAACACTGCTTTGTGACATAACTGATTTGCTGTAGCAGGAAGTGAGAGGATATACCCTCTGGGGCTGCCCCTAGGGTGTGGCCAGAACGTTTTCTTTCCTGTCTAGTCCTACTCCTGTAGAGGGCAGTATAACCCGAGTTGTTATTAATCAACGAGGACTACGTCTGTCAATGAGCTTAAGAGAAAAGGATTTTACGGTAAGATTTTACAAAAATCCATTTTTTTCACGATCTATATGGCGGATCATATGACAGTCAGATGGTAACAGACAAGAGAACAGCAGGCTGTGTCCCTGTTTACTCTGCATTGCAGAGCGGACATGGTCCTGTCATCCACCTGCTCAGCGGGTATCAGTGAGAGATCCCCCACTGGGCAAGCAGATCCGCTTGATAGATTCCACTCTATCTGAAAGGGGCCTTAGGGATCAGGTCTGGAGAAGGACTGTGTCCAGAGGAAGCTGGAAGGTGTGCAGCTGTCCCAGGGATTTGTGAGTACTGACCCCAAATTGTTATTCCTGGTCACTGTGTGCTTTTGGGAAGTAAGTGCCAGAGGTAGATATGGACTGGGATGGCTCTCATAGGGTCTCAGAATACTGGCAATTCCCCTGTCCTCAGTATAATACTGGAGTGAGAGCCCAGAAAAGAGTGTCCTCTGTTACTGTGCAGCATTTTGGAGTATTCTATGCCTTAACCCCTCTCCTGTTTAAAGTTCTGAAAGCAAAACATTTAAAAAAAAATCTCTTAGACCCCGTTCACACTGGGGCGACGCTACTTGCTCACACCGCGACCTCGGAGCGGCCGGCACGGACTTCATAACATTGAAGTCAATGCAGTTCGCTCCGGGTCGCCCCAAAGAAGCTCCGGACCCTTTTTCTAAGTCGGAGCGACTTGTGTCGCTCCTATTAGAATGGGTCCACAGCTTCTCTATAAGAGGTGACCTACGGCGACCTGTCAGGCGACCAGGTCGCCTGACAGGTCGCCCCAGTGTGAACGGGGTCTTAGATTGTCTTATTGGAGACAGAGTGCACAGACTGGTGCTTGTGTTGATGGGCAGTCTCTGTATTATTAGGGAAGAACCAACTATTACCAGTGGCTCTTGCAGAGGTAGCACCACATGAGTAATCTGATTTAGCATACTGTATGTTTTCTTTCTAAACTTGTGCTATATTTAAATAATAGAGGATAAAGTCAATTGGGAAATTTGTCACATTTGCAAGATGTCTTCTCTTTAGCACATGTATGCTTTTTTTTCTGACTTGCATAGGTGAAAATACACTTTCATTTCCTTCACACCACCTGAAATGTGAAATCAGGCTGGCACCAGTCTTGACTACACTCCCTGCTGCCATTAGAGTAGAATTTCATTGGTTAACAAGGCAGAAATGTCTAGTCTCTTCTTTCTTTACAGCTCTGAGAATGCCATTTTATTTGCTGGCAGCTCTTTAGATGGCATAGACATGCAAATATATGTGTCTGAGCTGATACTGTATATCCGTTAAAAATGCTAGAGAAAAGTGTTAAAAAATCTGATGTTGTTGGAAGTGTGATTTTTTGACATTGGAGGATTACTCCAATATTTCTGACCCAGTGGCAACTCATAAATGTAGATTTTTCCTCACTTTCTGTCCTGGTGACAACAGGCACCATAACAAACAGAGAGGGGGAGTCTCCCCAGCAGGGACAAAAACTTCAATAAAAAACCTGACAAAGGTTCTAACTCCTAATCTTTACAAAACAAAAAGCGAAATAAAATCAAGCTTTTAAGTGTTTTATCGCACTGCATAGTTTTTGAAAAACTATATATAAAATCTAAAACAAAACCAAGCCATATGTGGCCAGCTTTAGTCTTAGTTAACTAGGAGATTCCTTTTAATAAAAAACTTTAGAAGAAAGTATTTGTTCAAGCGAACTAGTGCATGCCATTTTCTAAAATCATCTGCTTCTTGTTAGCTGTTCACCTACATAAAGGAATTGTCTGCAGCACATCAATAAAATAGTGAAGTAAAAAATAGAATCTTAATTTGAGGAAGAAGTAAGCGAAGAAATAATGAGGTAAAACGGGCAAGAAAAGGTGTTGAACATTTTGCTTTTCCTCACAGCCTAGAAGGATATAGAAAACTGCATGCTTTCTGTGACCTCATTCTACGTCTGTTCTGAAATAAACACAATTTCTGGAGTGCAGACAAAAGCCATAGTTACGTAAACTGAATTTGTATCAAGGAAAATTACATTAAAGGAAACTTGTCATGACAAAAATATATAGGCTAGTTAGGGGAGGAGTCGGTGACGCAAGACATTTGGATGCATTTATAACCCTGTGGGTCGTGAGTCTATATTTTAATATATAGATCTGTTTTAAAGGGATATAGTGTTGCTAATACAGGGATCCCATCCACAAGTTGCAGCCTCTAAAGGATGCTCTCTAAGGTGGTCTATTTTATATATGATACATCTGTATACATCCTTGTGAGTGTAATTCCTTTTGGGTTTTTATTTAATAAGTATTTATCAGAAAGAAAAGCCATTACAGTTTTTTTATGGGTTTTTTTCTGAGCTTTACCTGTAAAAGATCTGGAGATGTGCATTCAATGGCCAATCTGAAGATGATCTTGTATTGAATTGAATCCAGTGGAAAATTTCCCATGAAGGTACAAGTGTGTATGACCTATTTTCATAAGTGTGCGCAGCCCATTGCATTAGGGTGTGCACCGTAACGCTCCAACACACATATGCGTGTGTGACATATTTACTGACCTTTTCCCCCCTCTCCATCCTGAAACAATGGGGGGAGGGGGAAGCAAGGGGGACCCGGGCAGCAGAAAGAAGGGGAACAGGGACAGGAGTGGTGGCAGGGGTGTTATATATTGGTACTGATTCCCTGTATTTTCCCCCTGTGGCAGATGAATGTCAGCGAGAGGGAGAGGAGGAGAAGTCTACATTCAGCTGATGCAGGAGGAAAATACAGATTGGTTACACTGAATTCCACCCCAGCCGCGCCTCCTGTCTAGGTTCTAGGGGTCAGCAAGGAAGGATCACAGTTTACCTGTAACCTGCCCATGCTCGATGGGTAGATCGCGATTGACAGATTGCCATCCCCAGGATTAGGGTGTGACCAGGGACACCTGGCACAGCCCTTGCGCATGCCTATGCCTATTTTGGAGTGGGTGTGAAGCACTAAGGAATCTTGTGTCAAGAAGTTATATTTTTGTTGTATGCACACTTTACACTATTTATATATACAGTATCTCACAAAAGTGAGTAAACCCCTCACATTTTTGTAAATATTTTATTATATCTTTTCATGTGTTTACACTTTGCTACAATGTAAATTAGTGAGTGTACAGCTTGTATAACAGTGTA
Organism: Pelophylax lessonae; assembly: GCF_965119305.1. Taxonomy (NCBI): domain Eukaryota; kingdom Metazoa; phylum Chordata; class Amphibia; order Anura; family Ranidae; genus Pelophylax; species Pelophylax lessonae. Next base: position 395,281,964 of record NC_138772.1, on the reverse strand, counting down.
AATTTGCTGTCCCCTCAACACACAGTCATTAATGTCTAAACCGTTGGCAACAAAAGTGAGTACACTCCTTAAGTGAAAATGTCCAAATTGGGCCCAATTAGCCATTTTCCTCCCCGGTATCTTGTGACTCATTAGTGTTACAAGGTCTCAGCTGTGAATGGGAAGCAGGTGTGTTAAATTTGGTGTTATCGCTCTCACTCTCTCATACTGGTCACTGGAAGTTGAACATAGCACCTCATGGCTAAGAACTCTCTGAGGATCTGCTCTACATAAAGATGGCATAGGCTATAAGAAAATTGCAAAGACCTGAAACTGAGATTCAAGAGATGACTTGATAAAGCGCATAGCGCAAAACATGTAGTCATGGCAACCATATAGCTTGTGTTCCACCCTGGTTCCTGGTATTTCCCCACAATTGGCGCCTGTCCGGCTGATGTCACCGCTATGGAACTACAGCAGAGTCCTTTTATCCTCGCGCCGGCTGGTTTCTGGCTTTGTGCACACACACTGCTCAGCAGTCCTGGGAGACTGACCTCCTCGCACTCGTGTTGCTTGCTGCCAGGTGCCCTTGTCCACTCCAGCCCAGGGGGATGTAAGCATTTTATGTACTTTGTTTTTCGGTTATCAATACCAATAAACTGTTAACCCTTTATATACTGGATGTTTACCTGACTTCCTTATCCATTGCATCTCAGGGTGGTTCATGCGCTGCCTTCCTCATGTACTTTTGTCTGTATCAGCACCCTTCCTATGCTCATTGGCTAGCAGCAGAAAAAACGCTGGGGAGCCTCACAGGCTTATTTCTATCTCTCCACCCTAAAGGCACCCCAGGAGCGCCAGATTTGTGATTACTGCTTTGACTTCTGGACTGGATTTTTTCCTATGGCTGCCCTGGTTAGCGAATCTCTTAACTGAGCCATTAGTTGGCTAACAGCAGAACAACCGCTGGGGAGCCTCACAGGCTTACTTCTATCCCTCCACCCTAGGAGCGCCTGGTTTGTGATTATTGCTTTTTCTTTCACCAGATGAAGTGCAAGCTCACCTCCATTATAGACCCCTAAGGGTCAACAAAGTAAAAACGCAGATCAATCTGATGGACCAAACTCTGGTGTTCAGGTTGCTTTAGGAACAATAGAATTCCCTCTCCAAGATGGCTCCACACAGCTCACACATAGGTCATAGTTAATAAACAGAAAAAACAGACACGCCGCACAGAACCCACTTCAAAAATGCACTCACATTTATTAGGTAAAAAAACAAGCATATAATAAAATCCAGCTTCAAACGTGATCCAGTGAAGACTCCCGCCGCCAGGCTAAAATTCTATGTGTTACGCCACCAACGCATGTGGCTTCATTTGGAGGGAACAGATTTATTGCGGATGTGGGAACACATTTCATGATTGCAGCAGCTACACTCTGTAATTTATTAGTTTATATTAATAGGTGGCAGCACATTTCTACCACATTTTTATACTTTACTCACTTTGTGGAGATTCATTTTAACTTCCTAATGTGTCTACCGAACAGGAAATAAAGGTAAGTCTCCCCCAATGGGAAACAGAAGTGTATTGGCTAAAAATACACTTTAGTATGTGTGGCTTGGAAGATTAGTGATTAGAAAGATTAAAGAGATACTTATTGCTGGCCACTAGGGATGATCGAACAGTTCGGGTCCACCATCGGTTCGGCCTGAACATTGGGTGTTCGAGGTTCGGCCGAATTTAGAACTTTTTGCCCAAAAAGTTCGGAATTCGGCAACCAGAACCGACCAAAATGCAATGCTTCAGGAAATGGGCTTTAAAAGCCAGTGATTGGACCAGAACCATTAGCAAAAGCCAATTGAGGGGGCAGGAGAATGCTAGGAATGTGATTGGAGTGACTAGGGGGTCCCTAGACCAATCATTAGTACGCCCCCCCCCCGTATATAAGATCGCCCCCGCCAAATTCCTAGCATTCTTGTATGGGACATGGAAGAGAGTGGAATGCTGTTCTGTTCTAATGTGTTACAAAGTGTCATTTAGCTATTTTTAGTGTGAGGTAAGGGATATCTAGTGTAGTTAGAGTGCTCCTTTACACTTAAGTTAGCTTCAAAAATTTAGTTTCTGTAGGGAAAGTGTTAAGTGTAAAGGGACCGTAGTGTAGTGTAGGGTTAACTGACAGTGACTGCTATGGAAGGGTGACAAAACCCTTCCATAGCAGGGTGACCGATATAGAGAAATGATCATTTCTCTGAGTTGCTTCGGGACAGGAATATGGCTTCTCACCAGCCAAGCATTTTTCATGCTGCAGGGGTTGCCACTGCCAGTGCTTTTTTGAGGACATGTTTGATGTCAGACATGACATCTGAACATGTGTATAGGGGGTATATATACACATATATGTCTGTATATATACCCCTAGACATATATAGGTGTGATAGTAGCAGAAATATAGCAGAAATATATGCTTGCGCTAATGAAATAATTTACAGTAATATATTTCTGCTACTATCACACCTATATATGGCTAGGTGTCTATATACATATAATTATGTGTGTATATATACCACTATACACAAGTTCAGATGTTTTGCCTGCCTCAAAAGAACCCCAAAAAATGCCAAAAAAAACGCTAGCGTCAAAAAAAAAATGCCCAGGTGTGTTTTTGCTGGCATTTTTTGGGGGTTTTTGGAGGCAGGTAAAACATCAGAACTTGTGCACAGTACCACTATACACAAGTTCAGATGTTTTTCCTGACTGCAAAGAACCCAAAAAAATGCCTGCTTTGAAACCGGCAAGGTGTGAAAACCGAGAAGAGAAGCCAACCCCCTGAGCTGAAAGTGTTCTAATACAAACAATCCTTTTTTTTTATGGTTCTGGAAATGCTACAGAGCTGAAACTTCACAGGTACACCTTTTAGACCCCCCAGATACGAAATCACACAAAAAAAGTTCTTAAAAATTGTCATTTTTGATAAAAAAAGCCAATTATTGAAAAAATTAAAAAAAAAAAAAGAGATTTTTTTTGGATCTCAGATCTGGGGGGTCTAAAAAGTGTACATGTGAAGTTTCAGCTCTGTAGCATGTCCAGAACCATAAAAAAAGATTGTTTGTATTAGAACACTTTCAGCTCAGGGGGTTGGCTTCTCTTCTCGGTTTTCACACCTTGCCAGTTTCAAAGCAGGCATTTTTTTGGGTTCTTTACAATCAGGAAAAACATCTGAACTTGTGTATAGTGGTACTGTGCACAAGTTCTGATGTTTTGCCTGCCTCCAAAAAGCCCAAAAAATGCCAGCAAAAACACACCTGGGCATTTTTTTTGACGCTAGCGTTTTTTTTTGGCATTTTTTGGGGTTTTTTGAGGCAGGCAAAACATCTGAACTTGTGTATAGTGGTATATATACACACATAATTATATGTATATAGACACCTAGCCATATATAGGTGTGATAGTAGCAGAAATATATTACTGTAAATTATTTCATTAGCGCAAGCATATATTTCTGCTACTATCACACCTATATATGTCTAGGTGTGTATATAAATATATGTATGTGTGTATATACACCACTATACACAAGTTCAGATGTTTTGCCTGCCTCAAAAGAACCCAAAAAAATGCCAAAAAAAACGCTAGCGTCAAAAAAAAATGCCCAGGTGTGTTTTTGCTGGCATTTTTTGGGGGTTTTTGGAGGCAGGCAAAACATCAGAACTTGTGCACAGTACCACTACACACAAGTTCAGATGTTTTTCCTGACTGCAAAGAACCCAAAAAAATGCCTGCTATTAAACCGGCAAGGTGTGAAAACTCCTGTGCTGAAAGTGTTCTAATACAAACAATCTTTTTTTTTATGGTTCTGGACATGCTACAGAGCTGAAACTTCACATGTACACTTTTTAGAAAAAAAGTAAAAATCAAAAAATCTCTTTTTTTTTTAATTTTTCAATAATTGGCTTTTTTTTTTATCAAAAATGACAATTTTTAAGAACTTTTTTTGTGTGATTTTGTGTCTGGGGGGGGGGTCTAAAAGGTGTACCTGTGAAGTTTCAGCTCTGTAGCATGTCCAGAACCAGAAAAAAAGATCATATAGGTGTAAAAGGAGGGTCCCACATCCCTGTTCTACTGAAAAAATATCTTTTTTTTTTCATGGTTCTGGACATGCTACAGAGCTGAAACTTCACATGTACACTTTTTAGACCCCCCAGATACTAAATCCAAAATCTTTTCCAAAAAACAATTTTTAAGAACTTTTTTTTGTGTGATTAATAGTTAATGGGGCATGACCCAGAACCCTAGGGACTTTTTAGGGGCATTTATTGGGTTTTAGGGCTTAAAAATTGTGTTTTTTGATTACCGAAGTTCGGGTCCCATTGATTTCAATGGGGTTCTGAAATCCGGGCTGAACTTTCGGGAAGTTCGGATGTTCTGGCCGAACCGAACTTTTCAAAAGTTCGATCATCCCTACTGGCCACCAATATGTTATGGGTAGAAGAAGATGCTAATGTCTAAATACATACTCAGCTAAGGCTTAAAGTGATTGTAAAGGTTGTCATTTTTTTAAAATGATCAAACATGTTATGCTTACCTGCTCTGTGCAATAGTTTTGCAAAGAGCATCCCTGAACCTCTTCTTTTTGGGTTACCTGTCGGTTGGCCTGGTTCCTCCCCCCTGCCAAGTGCTCCCAATAACAAACCTCTTGCTATGGGGGCACTCAAGCAAGCTTGCTCCGAAATTGTGCATCTGTGAATGGACATTGTCAATTTACGCACAGAGCATGCTACTCTTATGTCCATCACTGGATAGAGATGGGGCTCAGGTAAGTATAAAAGGAGGTAGGGGGGAGCTGCACCCAGAAGGTTTTTTTACCTTAATGCATAGATGAATTAGGTGAAAAAAATTCTGCCTTTACAACCACTTTAAGATGATTGATGATTTCAGCTAATTCAGAGGTTCTCAGATACAATTTTAACAGTGAGTGGAAGTGCTGGCTCAGTACAAAGTTATTCAATTGACTTTTGTTGAAAAAGCAGAGCCAAATAAAATGTTGGCCAAACAGCATCTGCAGTCAATCAGCTGCTGGCACTTTTTTTTTCTTTTTATCTGACAGTCAGCACTAGCTACTGTCAGAATACAGTAGCCCAGCAGGAGGGTTTTGGCCTTCCACTCCATTTGTGTGGATGGAAAAATCTGTGACACTTCCTTTGTTCAGCTCACAGACATTCTTCTGAACATATTCATGCAGATCTCTCAAGTCATTCATAAAATCATGAATCACGATTGCCTCCCTAAGCTTTGTATTTCTCTTATTTTTAGACAAATCTACAGGGCAATGTTTAGGAGAATGAAAGAATGATGAATCCACAATTCTCTCTTTTCCCTTTATTACTCTGATCACAGTAAAGGAATTTGTCGACTGGCCTTAGTTCCCATTAGAACTGCTTCTCTTCTCATATAGGTCAATGGGAATATGAAAGGAGCTTAATGAGGAAGTAAATGCTGCCTCTTTTTTTTTTTTTCTTTTACCTGAACTGCAAAGTAAAGGCATAATGTGTTAGTATGCATCACATACTAGCACTTTATGTGAAACTTACCTGCAAACGATGCCCTCATTGTCACCACTGGAGGTCACATCCATCTTCCCCCATCTTCCTTCCAGGTCCACGGGGGTGTTAGGCCTCAATTTTTTTTTTTTTGGGGGGGGGGGGGGTTTATGTTCTTGGGTGTAACTTCATTGTTTTCCAAAAAAACGTAACTTTTTTTTCATCGCATAGAGGACAAGTGATGATTTATAGGTGTCTCTTTAATGAGACATGCAGGGTCTAAAAGACCCTGCTTGTCTCCTCTGGGCTCCACTGAATGTATTGCAATTGCAATACATCCCCTCTTGACCCTACCAGGCAGGGACACTGAGAGCCTGACCCGGAAGTAATGTCATACATGTCACTTTTTAGGTCACAGCAAGAAGAGTCGGAGATCAGATGTTTGTCCACTCTTCTCCTTCCCTTCCAGGCTGGCACCCATCATGTCATTCCCAGGCCCACAGATGGGCAAGTGGAACACAGAATACATGGCTGGGGTGCATGTGCAGGGGGTGTCGGTACCAGGGGTATGTGGAGACAATCAGGGCGGGGGGAGGGGCGGCCCAGTCACCTAAATGCATCCACCTGACAGGCAGGAGTCTGCAGCAGTCACCAGATTGTGTGTGAACCCCCCCCCCCCCCCGCTGTCAGGTCAGTAGGACATACGGACCTAGCAGCGAAAGGTGATGGTAGAACACTCCATGAAAAAAATGATTTGAAGTCTAAGATGCAACCCCAAAACTGCATGATGGTCCACGAAAAAATAACAAAAAAATAAAATACAATAATATTGCTCTTTTTGTCTTACATCTTATATACTGCATGTACCTACAGATTGTATCAGAACTTAGCTTCATGGACTGTACAACGTGTGAAAAAGCTTTCGGTTATTTAATGTGTTTTAGGTTTCCTTTTAATTTAGCTATTTCAAAAAATATCTGAAACAGGTCAAGGGTTTTTGACAGACTTATGGGAAGGGTTAGAGTTCACAAATATTAATTAAAGAAAAAGCAGTAAAGAAACTGAAAGCAAAAAGAACCATTGACCCGTGTGCCCTGTATATTTTCAAGACCTTTTCCATAACATATTTCCAACTTGCATAAAATTACAACTTTCAGGTTTTTTTTCCCGGTGTATTTGCTTTGCATAATAATTGCCAAGCTATGTATAATGTATGATATTCAAATGCAAAACATGACATGTCATTCTGACTTTATCATCTTTTTGTAGGCATACGGATAGGTTTGTGTGTATAGCCAAAACTTTTTTTTTGTTTTGACTTTAGGACAATTTTAAAATATTTAAGGTCTGCTTGGTCTGCCTGGGTTCTCAATGGACAAGAAGATAATAGGCTAGGAGGATATCATTATACACAACCTATATCCAGTTTTTTTTTTATTTTTTAACTTACTGGTACTGTTACTTGGTGGTTTAACATGTCTAGTAGTTGATTACGTTTTGTTTTACTGTTCAGGTTAAAAGGAATTTGTCAAGATTAAAAATATGGGAGCTGTGGTTACTGTCTTGTTCTCAAAGGTGTATGCTCTGTGATTGTCTGGCTACTATTATATCATTACTTTACTGTTATTCAGTAATTTTCCTGCAAGAAGCAAAGGGATCTGAGGTGTTCAACGTCTGATATGCACATATTTATTTTATTTGAATGACACACCTTGTAAAGAAGGATCAATAAGTTTGTTAGCTATTGAGCTGAAGAATATTTACTCATGCTGGCCAGAAAAACAAAAAACAAAATTGCACTTACCAGTAACATCTTTTCCTGGAGTCTTTCAGGACAGTCACATTGAGAGACTCTTGCTCCTCCCTTTCACGGGCGTCAGCCTCCTTTAAAAACAAACGTCCCCTGTCGGCTCCTCGGTTCTTCAAGAACAACTCCGGCCAGCTGGGGAGACAAGAACACATCAAACAATGTAACTAATACTACAGTAGTTCCTGTGTCGGGAACCTGAAGGACACAAAACCTCAGTGTGGGTAACTAGCGTTGTCCTGAAAGACTCCTGGAAACAAAGTTATCAGTAAGTGTAACTTTGGTTTTCCCTAATGCGTCTTTCCAGACAGCCACCTTCAGAGGATAAACGAGCACTTACCCTTAAGGTGGGACTACAGCTTGCAGGACCTTACGTCCGAAGGACTGATCCTTTGCCGACAACAGGTCCATCCTGTAATGCTTAATGGAGGTGGTAAAGCTGGACAACGCTGACGCTCTACAGAATTTCTCTAGCGCAGCTCCAGCTTTTTCTGCCTGTGATGCGCCCATCGCTCTAGTGGAGTGTGCCTTAACCACCTCAGCTCCGAAAGGTTTTACCCCCTTACTGGCCTGTGATATTGCACTGCATTACTTTAACTGACAATTGCGTGGTTGTGCGACACTGTACCCAAAAAACATTTTTTGTCTTTCTTTTGGTGGTATTTGATCATCTATTCGGTTTTAATTTTTTGGGCTATAAACAAAAAAACACACAATATTTTTTACTTTCTGCTATAAACATATCCAATATAAAATTTTAAAAATTGAATTTCTTAATCAATTTAGGACAATATGGGATCTGCTACATATTTTTGGTAAAAAGAATCCCAATAAGCGTATATCATTATTATTGTTATTATTAATTATTATTATGCAGGATTTATATAGCGCCACCAGTTTGCGCAGCGCTTTACAATATGAGGGTAGACAATACAGTTACGATACAATTCAATACAGGAGGAATTGGAGGGCCCTGCTCGTTAGAGCTTACAATCTAGAAGAGAGGGTCAAGTGAAACAAAAGGCAATAATTGTGGGGGATGAGCTGATGGAGAAAACGGAAGTATAGTTGTTAGGTGTGGGTAGGATAGGCTTCTCTGAAGAGGAGGGTTTTCAGGGATCGTCTAAAAGCTAACAGAATAGAATATAATCGGACAGATTGGGGTAAGGAGTTCCATAGGATTGGAGAGGCTCTGGAAAAGTCCTGGAGGCAAATATGGGAGGAAGTGACGAGGGAATTAGAGAGCAGGAGGTTTTGGGAGGAACGAAGAGAGCGATTAGTTTAGGTGCAAACCAATATTGATAGGTTTGCACAAAAGTTATAGCGTCTACAATATATAGGATATTTGTATTTAATTTTTTTTTTACTAGTAATTGCAGTGATCAGTGACTTATATCGGGACTGCGATATTGCAGTGGACAACTTGGGCACCTAACTGACACTTTGACACTTTTTGGGGACCAGTGAGCGTGCTAAAAAATATGCACTGTCACTGTACTAATGACGCTGGCATGGAAGGGGTTAACATCAGGGGTGATTAAAGGGTTAACTGTGTGCCTAGCATGTGCTTTCTCACTCTGTGTGAGGTGATTTGACTAGGGGAAGGCAAAGATCCATGTTCCTGCTTTACAGAAACACAGGATCAATACCTTCCCTTCTGACAGAACAACAGTATGCCTTGTTTTCATAGGCAGACATCGAGTCTGCAGTACCCGCCTCTGGGCTCCCACTGTGTGTGATCACAGCTACAACGGGTCACCAGCAGTGCATGCATGCATGCCCCAGACCCGGAAGTGTCAGATCACAAACTAGATACATGATCTGGTACAAAACGGCCACCCTGCCACAGTAAATGTATGGTGGGCAGTCTGCAAGTGGTAAATACCTTCAGGAACATCCATACCCTCTAAAGTGTAGACCTGGCCAATATTTACCCTAAGCCACCTGGCTAAAGTGTGTTTGCTGGCCCTATTACCCTTCTTCACCCAAAAAACAAAACAAAAAAGGAATCCGTCTTCCTATAAGATTTTGCTCTCTCTACGTATTGAAGGACACACCTTCTCACGTCCAGCTATGAAACTTAAATTGTTGCTCCCCAGAGGGTTTGCACAAAACGTGGACAAAATAACCTCCTGGGCTCTGTGAGAATTCGAGGCCACCTTTGTCAAAAAAGGTCACCAGTCTTGAAAACTACTCGATCAAATCAAAAAAGGAGGTCTATTAGACAGAGCTTCCAGCTCACTGTCCCTCCTGGCAGACACTAACCAGTCTGAAAAGCCCTTAGACTTCAACAACTTCTCCTCAGTAACCAGGCAGTGAGGTTCCAATGCTCCACCTGGGGGCAACACACTGTCCCCAGAAAAAGGAGATCCTCCAAGATTGGCAGCATCCACGGTGGCTCCGCCGCTAGCTCTTTCAGAATAGAATACCATGGTCTTTTGGGCCAGCGTGGCACAATAAGAATGAAAAAAGTGTTCTCTGTCTGAAAAACGTCCTTAGAACCACTGGAAGCAGGGCAGGTGGGAGTTAGACATAGCAATTGGAGAAACACCAACTCTGTGCAAGGGTATCGACCCAGAGAGCACCGTCCCACCTGTTCAGGGAGAAGAAAAAACAAGCTCTTGCATTCCCTCTCAACATAAACAGATACACACATTGAACCCCCCATCACTGGGTTAACATTTCAAAGACTTCCTGGTTGAAGATTCAGTTGCCTTCCCTCAGTGCCTTACTGCTGAAGAAGTCGGTCACCTGATTCAGCTCCCCTTAAGATGAACTGCCAAGTTGGCCTCGGCCCAATGCAGAATTTATTTTGCCAGAGACAAAAGGGCTCTGCTCCTTGTCCCCCTTGCTTGTTGATGTAGGCAACTGCCAAGGAGTTCCCTGAACTGACCTGTATATGATGGCACTGTAGTTCATCCTGAAACGCAATAAGCGCCAAAGAAACTACTCTCAACTTCCTTCAGTTTGACAATCTTTTCATATCCTCCCTCTCCCAGGAGCCCTTTACTAGCAGGGGGCCTAAGTGCGATCCCCATCCCATGCCGCTTGCTTCTATTGTCACCACTAAAGAATTCTGACATCTGACAAAGATCTGTAGAGGACAAAAATGGCCCTGCCCATTGCACAGCTGGAATGGCAGAAATCAACAGCCCCATAGGTGACATTGTTGTCCTCCTTACTGAGAATGGCTGGTTGTCCTAAAGCAGTTTCATTCTGCTTTCTATTTTCTGCACCTTTTCCAACACTTACCCCAGGTAAGTGACCCGCTGAGAAGGAACCAGATTGAACTTCTCCAGGTTCAAGAGTCACCCTAGACCTTCTGCAAAGCTCTTCATTAACTCCTGGTCTGAAGTCAGCTGTTCTGGGGATGCCGCAAAGTGGAGCAAGTCATCTAGGAAGGCAACTACTGGGCCACCCCTTAGGTGAAGAAACGCCAAGGCCTCCACCATGATCTTGGTAAAGTTACAGAGCAAGGAGCATGGAGGATAGGTCAAATGACAGAGCCTGAAACTACAGGTGGCTCGTCGCTTTTTCTGTCTTTACAGCCAGCCTGAGGATTTTTGGATACTCTCTGCAATATGAATGTGCAGGTAGTCATCCCTCAGATCTATGGATGCCATGTAACAGTTTGGAGGAAGCAGCACTCTCACAGAGAAGATCAAGTCCATGCAGAATCTCTTGTAAGTTACTTATAAGTTCAGGGGCTTTATATTTAAAATAAATCTGAACTTTCCCAAGGGTTTTTGCACCACAAAGATGTGGGAGTAGAATCCCCTGCCTACTTCCTCTGCTGGAACCCGGCTCACAACATTCTGTTTCTCCAACCCCCTTAGCTCCTTCAACAGGATTGCAGCTTTCTCTGCATACCTAGAAAGACCTGTGATGAGAAGCCTGAGTGGGGGAGGTCCTGAGAATTCCAAAATGGTAACATTTTCCAGAATGGATTGACTGGAGGAGACTGTCTCCCACTGTGGGAGGAAAGCCCCCAGTCTTTCTCCTACCGTGGATAATCTGTCATTGTGCTTTGTGGTGCTCAGGAGGGTGCAAAACTGCACCTCCTTTGTCCTTGCTCCTCCGCCCCCAGGATCTCCACTGACCCTTGGATCTAGGAGCCCCAAAGCACTTTTATGCACAAGACGTTTCTTTGTCTGTTCTGCTAATTTGCGCTTGACAGGAAAATAATTATTTGTATGTAATGTGCAATCTAGCACTGTCCCAGCCCGGGACCAAAAAGTAAGTCCAGTGTGAGAAGGATACTGCACAACTTCATTTAAGAGCTACTGTCCCCCTGCTATGTCTTGAGCCACAGAGCCCTTCTAGCTGAATTGGCCAGGACCGAGGCCCTAGCAGACATACGGACAGAATCTGCTGATGCATCCACAATATAAGCGATACCTTGAAGGATCAGAGGGAAAGAAGATAGGACTGTCTCCTTAGAGGTGTCTGTTTCAATGTGTGCTTGCAGATGAAAAAGCCAGTCTTCTTGAATTACAGGCCACAACTGTAAAGCGCCACACTGGTTTCAAATTCCAGAAAGTAGAATTCTCAAAAGGGAGTCCATTCTTTTATCCATAGCATCTGGCAAGGACCCCAAGTCTTCAAATGCCAGGTTCGTATGCCAGGACACCTGGGAAAAATTTGCATCCAGTTTCAGGCTCTTGTTCCAAAGAGACAAAGGATCCTCTGAAAATGGAAATCTGCATTTCAATGCACTCGAGAAGAAAGGTCCTGATACATCTGGTCGTAGAGCAATGATGGCTTTTTGTCTGCCTGGATCCCCAAAGTGGTATGAATAGCCCCCAGGAGCTCTTCAAGGGAGAGCTTATAAAGAGAAGGTCTACTAGACTCACTGCTCAGCACTTCCCCTTCAAACTCTGCCTGGGAGCCAGAAGCTGCACTGTCCAGCTCCTCCTCAGCCTCCTCCCTGGAGACCCCAGGATCCCTCCACTCATGGAAGAAACAGGTAAGGATCCAACCTCCGGGTCCCCCTTACCTTGCCATGGCTGGAGCCAGCATTGCCTGGAGCAGGCTGAGTAGCCTCTGCTTCTGACTGCTTTCTTAAAGATCCAGGTGGTGCTGCCTGTGGAGCCTCTTGCTGTCTATACATCGTTCCTGGCTCCCCTCTAGCCTGAGCCCGGTCCACTATCAGCATCCCAGGGCCAGAAGCCATGGGTCGAAGGGAAGTGACATCTCCTGCCACTTTGCTCGCTCAGCTCTATTGTGGCTGCCCAGAATTGCAGGGGGATCGGCGCCTCTTTCCACTTCCACCTCTGGGTAAGTGACAGCAGACCCCCAGAGCTTTATTCTACCACTCCAGAAGCTGGAGTTGCAAACCAAGTACACTCCAGCCAGGTTATCTGTATCGCCACCAGTCCCAGAGACCTCTGCTTCTGTTTCTGGACATAACAACCTCAGTCTCCCCGGCTATCTGGCTACTGTTCCCGCCCAGTGTCTCCCCACTGGAGGAAACACTTAAAACTAAGGATCCAGCAGGGGAAATTTTTTTTAAACAGTGCTGATGTGGTGTTTCTGGTGGAAGAGAGGATCCCAGGTCTCTTAAGGTGGCTGTCCTGAAAGACGCAGTAGGTAAAAATAGTTTCCTCCATCCACATAAATAAAGTTGATAGAGGAATACTCCTCCTTGGCACATTGTATTCTGACAGAGGTACCTAATCAGCGGCTGCAACTGCTAAATGTTTTCAATATTTCCCTTTAGTGGAAGTTGATCAAATATTTAAGTTCTGTAGGGATGGCTATAAACTGACTGAAATTTCATGCTGAACCTCTCAAATTTTGATCAGTGTATAGCCAGCTTAAAAGCCTTGTGTAGATGTTTAAGAAAGGGATGTCTGGTGCATATTCCATCAAATTCTTTACAGTCTCACTTGTTCAAATTAAACTGTGAGTGTCTCAGAACACAGAAGTGTCCACTAATGAAATTTCTTTATTTTGACTGTGAAGTGTTTGACAGCCACTGTCTCTATGGCAACTTTTCCTTAAAAATACACAGCTTTTCAGGTGCAAGACTTTAGCCAATGAAGGTTTTTTCCAAAGTAGCAGCCCCAAAAAAAAGCTGCTGTCCCAGAAGCCCAGGGCTGCTGATAGGGGGGGGGGGGGGGGGAACCACTGGTCCTCCTGTAGGGGGCCCGTCTCACAGGGGGTCCCAGACAGGGAGACAGGGAAGCGGATCGGTGTGGTGTGGCAAGTAGCCAGAGTGAGAGACACACAAGGCATCGTTCCTGTACTTTCCACACTACACCAATCTGTTTCCCCACCTGGGCCACATTTGATCCCCTGTGTGCTTGGGTGCTCCAGCACTTTCCTGTCCCGCGCTGCGGGAAAGCAAGTAGATGTGTCTGGACTGAGAGCTAGGGCTGCCATTTTGCACAGGCACCTCTAGGAACTGCCAAGGGGTCCTAGGTGCACAGAGGGGGCCTTGATGATTCCTCCCCACAGTGTCCTGCACAGTTCCCCTTGTTTTGGTTGGCTCTTTTGCATTACAGGTCTGTTCTGTTATCTATTTCTCACATCTTCAGCAGTCTTCAGTGCTTTTACCCACTCCAGCATCTTTTTTCCTGCCGCAGCCACTATCCTGTCCGGATCCCTTTCATCCTCCCACAGATCCATCTGCCTCTGTCTGTCACGATGCTTTCCTGTCAGATCATTGTTAACCCTCGCTACCTTCTCCCGGCAACTTGGTTTGCCAACATCTAGCAGTCCTGCTAATTTACAATCTCTTCCCTGGCTGGCTAGAATTATTTTCCTGACACTTTCCCAACAATAGTCCCTCCAGTTCACTTTCCCTTACTCCCCCCACCTCTTCTTCTCTAGAGGCACTTCACCTTCACATAGGTGTGCCCCCCCCCCATACACAAACATTTCAAATGCCCAGAATCCCCTACCCTGCACACCCCCCCAAAACTGAATCGTTATTAGTCAATGGAGATCTCTCCTGCTCACCCTCCCTGCCAGCCAGACCATTTGTTTTTTTTTACACTAAGGCTATTCCTCACCAGCCAACAGTATTCCCCATGTCCATCCCTGCCCATCCCTCTTCAGTCCCCTTGACCCTGATCTATTTGCCTCTCCTCCCACTTCCCTCACGCCAGCACAAATCCTCCTTTTTTATCCCTATACAGACCAGGATCCCCCAGTTACACTCCAGTTCTCATCTACCCATCTCTCATCTCGTACCCCTCCCCCCTTTTTTCCCGTCCTCCTTCTCCCCTACCCCATGGTTCCCAGTCCCATCCCCATCCCCAATTTTTCAGGGGCTAAGGAAAAACCCCAAGTTGGAGAATCTTGTTACTGCTGCTGCTTGTGTGGGCGGGATATGTACTGCGCCAATTCCTGCTGACTCTCCTCTCCTATTCATCCCATGTGATTGGCGCAGTACACATCCCACCCACACAAGCAGCAGCAGTAGTAAGACTGGTGCAAACCAAACAGGGGGGTGTTTGGCCAGTTGTAGATATAGCCCTGTGACAGCTTGCCAGAACAGGTAAGATCTGTAACAGCAGATTCCCTTCGCAGCTCTGCTTGAGAAGACCATATTTGTATTATACATTACTGCCCCTATACTGTACCCTCCTGCCCCCATACTATGTCCACTTACCTTCCTCCTGTACTGTACCCTCCTAACCACTGTACTGTGCCCCCCTGCCCCCCCCCCCATACTGTACCTTGCTGCCCCTCATGTACTGTGCCCTCCTGCTGCCCCTTGTACTGTACCTTCCTAAACACTGTACTGTGCCCTCCTGCACACCTTGAAGGTGTGAAAGTAATGACATGTCTTGTGTTAAAAGCAGAAGTGATGTAGCATGGGGCGGTAGGTGGCGTAAACTCCAAACATACAAGGAACACTAGACACACCAAACTGCAATAATAATGGCAGTGGCCTTGTTTTATTTTAATCAATAAATACTTTAAAACTGTAATCAAAATCAGTCAACATCAGTAGGGCACTCTTCAAATATCCCTCTGGCGACTGGCAAAGACCCCCCTCAGCCTCCTGCTTAAATAGGGGTCCTGGGAATTTCTGGAATGTTCTGGGGGTCAGGTAACCTTACATTGTCTATCCTAGATGATCCCTCATAACTCCCAGAACACATAGTTGGCCCAAATTTGTAGCGGAAGCAAAAAAAATGTGAGGAAAGGGGGGTGGCCTGTTTTAAGGTGCAGCACTATTTACCAAGATGATAATGCTCCAAATCACACACCTGGTGTTGTCAAATCTTGGTTTGACGAGCATGCAGACAAAGTCTCATACCTTCCCTGGGCATCTCTGTGAGCACTGGAATGATTTGTGCATGAAGATTAATATCAGATTCCATTGTCCACCATTCACAACATGTATTTGTCAATTCCCAGGAAAATTCAAGCCTTCTTGGATTTCAAAGGTGGCCCAACACCATATTAGGTAATGATTTTGTTCTTTTACCTGGTGTTTCCATATTTATGTCCAACCCCTGTATATACACAGCACTATATTCAGTACTGTATATTGGCACTGATACTTTGGCACTGATACTTTACTTAAGCCCACCTGCATTCACAATGGTTTCATAAAACCCAGCAATCCTTTTAAGGACTACTTTTTGTTTTTGTTTTTTTTTTGGGCAGGGGGGGGGGCGTTTCCTTTTTTTATTTGAATAATTGAGTTTCATCTTGCTTTTTGCTCAATTTGTGTTGATTATTGTTAGGTAAATACTTATTTATTTTATTTAAGTATTTATTTACGGGCTCAGCAGCAGCGAAAGCAAAATAAAATTGGTGAAACCACAAAAACTGCAGGCTTATTGGTTAGCCCTTCTGCCCTTTAGCACTAGATTTGAATCCCAACCAGGTCATTATCTACATAGATTTTATGTGCTCTTGTGTGGGTTTTCGAGAGGTACTCTGGTTTTCTCCCCACACTCCAAACACATGCTGGTAGAATGGTTGGCTCCTGTTTAAATTTATGGTAGCACGTTTATGTATGAATGAGAGAAAGGAA
The DNA here is from genome assembly GCF_965119305.1 of Pelophylax lessonae. Taxonomy (NCBI): domain Eukaryota; kingdom Metazoa; phylum Chordata; class Amphibia; order Anura; family Ranidae; genus Pelophylax; species Pelophylax lessonae. The sequence goes on along the minus strand of NC_138772.1, from coordinate 395,265,639 downwards.
CCTTAGATTGTAAGATCATTGAGGGCAGGGACTGAAGTGAATATACAAGATGTATGTAAAGCACCACATCTCCCATATGTAGCTCTTGCCATAGCTGCCAAGTGGGGGTGTGTGCTGTATAGTAATGAGCCAAACACCCCCCTGTTTGGTTTGCACCAGAACATCTCAAACAGAGGAAATGTTCTAGCGAACATACAAACAATCACAAGTCCTTATTTTAAGGCTTAAATTTAAGTGACTATTGACCACCTGCTGGTCCAAGGAATTGAACTTACAGTCTCTCACTTGTTAGTCTGTTATTCTAAAAGCTACACCACCAAGGAAGCCACATAATCCATTTCTCAGGTGCAGTGAATAAATTACTGACGTCACTTCAGAAGGTGCAAAACAATTCATAGAATTAATAGGTTTTAATTAAAATCCACCTGCTGGCATGGGGGTTCAAACTCACAACCTTTTGATTGCAAGCCGGTTACTCTACTAGCTAGGCCACCCTGCCAGCTGATTAACCTTGACCTCTGTCTGGCTAACTAGCTTCTATCTGAGTTTGACAGCTCCCATAATCCATTGATTTAGGTGCAGTGAATAAATTACTGATGTCAGTCATTTATTCACTGCACTTGAGCAGTGCATTGTGTGATGGCTTGTGACATCAGGTCACTATAAAAGAGCTGTCAAAATCAAAACAGCTCATTCGGCGGGAAGCCTCTGGAGAAGCAGGAGCACGGGGGCTGGGGACTGATCATCGGGGGACAGTATTTTTTTATTTTTTAATAAAAGACTTTTCCAAAACTGGCTTTTGTCATTATTTTTTTGTACACTTTTTGGTGAATGGGTAGGGGCCCCATGTACCCAATATCCATTCACATGGGAGGAGGGGCCGGGATCTGGGGGTCCCCTTGTTAAAGGGAGCTTCCAGATTCCGATAAGCCTTCCCCCGCAGACCCCCACAACCCTGGGAGACCCCTATCCCCCTATCCCCATCAACATGGGGCAAGGATACATAGTTACATAGTTTGTGAGGTTGAAAAAAGACATCAGTCCATCCAGTTCAACCTATGATGTGTGTGTGTGTTTGCTGTTAACCATACATTGTATACCCCTGTATGTTGTGGTCTTTAAGGTGCCCATCTAATAGTCTTTTGAAACTATCGACGCTCCCCGCTGACACCACTTCCTGTGGAAGAGAATTCCACACCCTTACTGCTCTGACAGTGAAGAACCCTTTACGTATTTTAAGGTTAAACCGTTTTTCCTCTAGTTTTAGTGAGTGGCCATGTGTCTTATTGTATTCCCTTTCTCTAAAAAGTTTGTTCCTTATGCTAGGGTCGCCAGTACATTATTTGTACATTGATATCGCTAGGGTCGCCAGTACAGTATTTGTACATTGATATCATATCCCCCCTCAATCGTCTCTTCTCCAGAGAGAATACGTTTAGTGCTTGTAGTGTTTCCTCATGGTCGATGCCCTCCATTCCCCTAATTATTTTTCGTTGCTATTCTCTGGACTCTCTCCAGTTCCAGCACATCCTTCCTGAGGACCGGTGCCCAGAACTGGACAGCATATTTCAGATGTGGTCAGACCAGAGTCTTGTAGAGAGGGAGAATAATCTCTTTATTTCTGGAGTGAATCTCCTTCAGTATTCTGTTGGCTTTGCTTGCAGCGGCTTGGCATTGCATGCCACTGCCAAGCCTTTTGTCCACCAGTACCCCCAGGTCCTTTTCCATCTTAGACTCAACCAGAGGATTCCCCCCCAGTGAGTAGCTTGCTTTAGTGTTTCTGGCGCCCAAGTGCATTACTTTACATTTCTCAACATTAAACCTCATCTGCCATGTAGTTGCCCACCCCATTATTTTGTTCAGGTCCGCTTGTAAGGTTTCCACATCCTGTATAGAAGATATTGGCATGCTTAGTTTAGTATCATCCGCAAATACTGAGATTGTACTAGATATCCCCTGCTCTAAATCATTTATGATTAAATTAAACAGGATTGGTCCCAGGACAGAGCCTTGGGGGACCCCACTTTTCACACCCGCCCAATCTGAGTACTCCCCATTTATCACCACCCTCTGGACTCTCCCCTGGAGCCAGTTCTCTATCCAGGTACTCACCCTATGGTCCATACCTACACTCCTTAGTTTGTACAGTAAGCGTTTGTGGGGAACGGTGTCAAAGGCCTTTGCAAAGTCCAGATACACCACATCCACAGAATTACCTTTATCTAGGTGGCTGCTCACTTCATCGTAGAAGGTTAATAGATTGGTTTGGCAAGAACAATTTTTCATGAATCCATGCTGATTACTACTAATAATACCATTTTCATTACTAAAGTCTTGTATATAGTCTCTTAACATCCCCTCCAAAATCTTGCAGACTACTGATGTTAGGCTGACCGGCCTATAGTTACCCGGGATATATCTCGGCCTTTTTTTGAATATTGGTATCACGTTGGCTTTTTTCCAATCAGCTGGCACCATACCCGTCAGTAGACTATCCTTAAAGATCAAGAATAATGGTCTGGCAGTCACCTGGCTGAGCTCTTTAAGAACCCTCGGGTGCAAGCCATCCGGTCCCGGTGATTTATTTATGTTAAGTTTCTCTAGTTTAGTTCTAAGTCTATCTTCTGTTAGCCATGGCGGTACATCCTGAGGTGTATTATTTAGTTTAGCAGAGTCCCCCCTGCCCCAAAGCACCCACCCCCCCATGTTCAGGGCATGTGGTCTGGTGTGGTTCAGGAGGGGCGCTTGCTCTCCCCCACCCCCATCCTGGCCAGCCAGGCTATGTGCTCGGATAAGGGTCTAGTATGGATTTTAGAGGGAACCCCACGCCATTTTCTTTTCAACAATACTGACATAAGCTGATATAAACTAAAGTGCCTATATATAAATATATCTACTGTATATAGATAGATAGATAGATAGATAGATAGATAGATAGATAGATAGATAGATAGATAGATAGATAGATAGATAGATAGATAGATAGATAGATAGATATATAGATAGATAGATAGATAGATATACAGTTTATATATATATATATATATATATATATATATATATATATATATATATATATATAACTTTGATCTCAACAAACTAAAAAGCAGAAATCTCTCTTTCCCTGCTTGGGATTCAATCCATTGCAGGCCTGGTATTCTACTAGCTATCTACTGGCTATGCCACCACCAAGTACAGGAGGTAGGTTGAGTACACTTTCCCTACCCAACTAACTCCTATCTCACCCTACACACAGTGGATGAGATAAACGTTAGGAAGAGTATCCTTAGCTTAAGTTGGCTTGGTGGCATAGGTGGCAGAATACCAGACTTGTGATGATAAAAGCTGTGATTTCAAATACCCCAGCCAGTGATTTATTTATTGGAATTCAGAAGTCAGAGAGTCCATGATAATGCGAAGAAGCCCATTTGTTCGTCATTCGACGAACAAGTGAACAGCCAACTTACGTTCGACTTGAACTCGAAGCTCATCCCTAGTGCTGTACAACATCTATGTATGGAGCGCCTCCAGGTTGCCATATTGCATTGCATTTTATAGAAAATAACAGCACTGTGAATTGAAAATTAAATATCATTTTTAACCACTGGCCTACTGGGCACTTTACCCCTTTCCTGACCAGGCCAATTTTCACCTTTTAGGGCTGTCACACTTTGAATGACAATTGAGCGATTATGCAACACTGTACTCAAACTACATTTTTATAATTTTTTTTCACACAAATATAGCTTTCTTTTGGTGTATTTAATCCCCACTGGGTTTTTTATTTTTTGCTAAATAAACAAAAAAAAAACAGAAAATTTTGTAGAAAAAAACAAACAAACGTATTCATAGTAAGTGCCCTGATTATCAGTGTATGTGTCCCTTTTAGAAAAGCCGGTTATCGGCTCACTTCTCCTCTCCTCATGCTATCAGCATTCAGTGATTTGGACACAGCTAATCAGGAGGCAAAGAGCCGCTGATCACAGATTGTGCCGCCCGCATCCAGCAGGGGGTGTGCGGTGGGCGTGATCACGGGAGGCTGTCATATGACAGCCTCCCAGAACTAGCCGTCATAGCAGTCATTCGGCTTTAGTGTGGTCTGCAAGTGGTTACTACCATTTAATTACAGTATGACTTGTGTTAAAATTGTATATGCTATATATATATATATATATATATATATATATACAGTGCCTTGTGAAAGTATTCGGCCCCCTTGAACTTTTCGACCTTTTGCCGCATTTCAGGCTTCAAACATAAAGATATAAAACTGTAATTTTTTTGTGAAGAATCAACAACAAGTGGGACACAATCATGAAGTGGAACAAAATTTATTGGATATTTCAAACTTTTTTAACAAATAAAAAACTGAAAAAATTATTCAGACCCCTTAAGTTAATACTTTGTAGCGCCTCCTTTTGCTGCAATTACAGCTGTAAGTCGCTTGGGGTATGTCTCTATCAGTTTTGCACATCGAGAGACTGAAATTTTTGCCCATTCCAACAGCTCGAGCTCAGTGAGGTTGGATGGAGAGCGTTTGTGAACAGCAATTTTCAGTTTTTTCCACAGATTCTCGATTGGATACAGGTCTGGAGTTTGACTTGGCCATTCTAACCCCTATATATGTTTATTTGTGAACCATTCCATTGTAGATTTTGCTTTATGTTTTGGATCATTGTCTTGTTGGAAGACAAATCTCCGTCCCAGTCTCAGGTCTTTTGCAGACTCCATCAGGTTTTCTTCCAGAATGGTCCTGTATTTTTTTTTTTTGCTGTTTTGTTTTTGCCACAAAGTGGAAAGGCCCAATTGACAGGCAGAGTAGTTCCTGTGCAGCTAACAGGATATGAGCAGCATCCAAATCCACAGGCCAAAGTAGTAGTCAGGGTGCAGCAACTAGAGGCAGGGCTAGTATCAGCCACAGAATGTGAAGCAAATAATGAAGCAAATAATTGCACCTGAAGTTGAGGAAGAAAGCAATAGGAGCATAAAGGGAGGTTTAAACAGGCAGAGAAAATTAAATGGCACAGATGATCCTGCACATCAGTGAAGCAGGATGTCACCCAGGGACATTGTCACATACCTGGTAGAAGAGCCTTACACGATAAGGAAGGCCTCTCTTACTCCTATGACTTGCAACCCCTGATAGAACAGACAGGTGGTGCAGGAGTACAGAGTGGCACAAGTGGCTTGCTAGCAACAGGGCTGGATGGACTGTCTGGATCAAGCAGGGGGAGGACTGTCATTAGACCAGAGAAGAGCAGGAGTGCCGGGTGGACATCAGTGAGCAGAAGACAAGATCAGGCTGGCAGTGGTGACAGCAGACAGGCACAAGCTGGAGTCAGCAACAGATCAGAGGAGCAGCAGCGAGGGGCACAGGCAGAAGTAAGGTCGGAGGAAGGCCAGGATCCAGGAGATTTTTGCTAGCTTGGCAAAATTGCTGGCTTTTCATATAGTGGATCTTAGAAAGTGGATTCAGCCCCCTTTTGTGAATTTTCCGCCTGTGCTCTAAGCAGGGACCTGTGGATACCAGGAAGGTTGGTCCACCTGACCACAGACATGATGTTCAGCAAGCATGGGCAGGGACATGTTATATTGTTCATGACCCACTAAGTAACTATGCTGGTATGCAGGAAGGATGAAGTATGGGATACACCACTGAAGCTGGTTGTGCTACCCCACATCCTTACAGCTAGTAATTCTGAGAGCACAGTTGCCTCCATTTCCTCCTCCTCACTGCCCTCCTAAATCATTCAGAGTGGAGAGCTGTGACAATGCATGCATCTGTTTCACTATTTTTGTAGGGGGGGAACCCCCATTCCCCAAAGCACCTACCCCCTATGTTGGGGGCATGTGGCCTGTTATGTTTCAGGAGGGGGGAGAGCGCTCGCTCATCCCCTCATTTTCTTGATCTGCCAAGCTGCATGCCTGGATAAGGGTCTGGTATGGATCTTGGGGGGACTCCACACCGTTTTGGCAATGGGTTCCCCTTCAAATCTATACCAGGCCTGAAGGGGGACCCAACGCCATTTTTTTTTCTATGCATGCTACAAATGCACCACTTTACAGGCACATTAGTGGACCCCCCAGGCAAAATTTTCCATTTTTATTGTTGCACTTTAGGCATAATTAAAATCACTGCTTCTGAAAAACTGATTGTACCCAGACCCCCATACCCCTTTTATGGCCAAATACTTGCATATAAGCCTTCAAAATGGGCACTTTTGATTTTTCCTGTTTGGCTTCCATAGACTTCAATGGGGTTCGCCGTTCGGGTTAGAACATTTCCCCTGTTTGGTTTGCAGCAGAACTCCTGAACAGGGGAAATGTTCTAACCTGAATGGGGTATTCGGCCCATCTCTAATTCTAAATTATCATACCAGTGCATATTGTAAACCACAGGTAAACATTATAATAATAAGAAGCACATTTAATATAGTGACATTAATGGCATTTAGTATAATTAATATAATTTTATATAGTGACATTAATGGCTGTGTTTTGAGTTATCTTGAGAGTACAGCAAATGTACACTGTTATACAAGCTGTACACTCACTACTTTACATTGTAACAAAGTTATTTCTTCAGTGTTGTCACATGAAAAGATATAATAAAATATGTACAAAAATATGAGGGGTGTACTCACTTTTGTGAGATACTGTATATATATACATATATATATATATATATATACACACACACTATATCACTATATTAAAAAAAGTATTGGGACACCTGCCTTCACACGCACATGAGCTTTAATGGTATCCCAGTGTGTCTATGGGAATGTTTTACCATTGTTCCAGAAGGCCTGGCTCACAGTCTCCACTCTAACTCATCCCAAAGGTGTTCTATCGGGATGAGGTGCAGGACAGTCAAGTCTCATCACCCCAAACTCGCTCACCCATGTCTTTATGAACCTTGATTTTTTGCACTGTTCCAAATAATTTGGTGATGGTGGGGGTTATTGTGTGGGGTTGTTTTTTAGGGGGTTTGGTTTGGCCCCTTATTTCCAGTGAAGGGAACTCTTAAGGTGTCAGCATACCAAGACATTTTGGACAATTTTATGCCCCAATTTTGTCAACCCGATAAAACACCTTTGGGATGAATTAGAGTGTGCAAGCCAGGCCTTCTCGTCCAACATCAATGCCTGACCTCACAAATGCGCTTCTGGAAGAATGGTCAAACATTCTCATAGACACACTTCTAAATCTTGTGGACAGCCTTCCCCGAAGAGTTGAAGCTGGTATAGCTCCAAAAGGTGGGCCAACTCGATATTGAACCCTATGGAATAAGACTGGGATGCCATTAAAGTTCAGGTGCCTGTAAAGGCAGGCCAAGTGGATGAAAGCAAGATGTCCTTTTATCGGTATCTTCAAAAAACTCAAAAGTAAACTCAATTACCTTTCTTCAGCCAATAGTAAAGTAAAATAGTGCTCCATATATCAGGGTGTCGAACAGGCCGCAGGGGTTCAGCAATAAGCGTCTCGATTGCCAGAGGATTCACCTTGCTCAAAACCTGTGAACCACTCCACTTTGCCTCAGTGACCCAGGTGCTGATCCCTTCCTGCTGCCTTTCAAAACTCCCTTTGCTGTGGCTTAACCACCTTAGAGTCCTGGTAGTCAGGGTTTGGAGGTTCTTCCCTCCCAAATCTCTTCAAACCTCCCAAGTTCCATGTCCCTGTTCCATGTTATCAATTAAGAGAGTACTGCAAATCAGTCCTCTCTTTCCAACTGGATTACCCTGGAATCCTGCACCCTGCATGCAGCGAGGTCACTAGGCTTGGTGTCACCTGGTGAGGTAAAACATGGTGTCACTCCCCTCCACCATGGTGTCCCCCCTCAGTACAGACCCCTCTCCCTCAGTACAGACCCCACTCTCCACTAAGTATTGACCCCCCTTGATCAAAAAAGGCCCTGCCCTCAGAACCGACCCCCTTTCCAGTAAGTATATGCCCCCCACTAAGTATAGACCACCTCCCTTAGTATAGACTCCCTCCATCAGTACAGATACCCCTCTCTCAGTATAGACCCCCAACTAGGTATAGACCCCCTCCCTCAGTATAGACCCTCCTCCTCCAGTACAGACCCTCTTCCCTTCAGTGTTGGCCCCACCTCCCTCAGTACAGACCCCTCCATCAGTATAGACCCCCTCTCAGTTCAGACCCACCCCCATCAATATATACCTGGGCCTGACAGACACAAGTGCTCAGTGAGCTAACATGTCATTGGCCACCCTCCTCGCCCCCACTTCCCCTTATGCACCTGGGTCTGAGGGAGCCTGCATGGGGAGGATTCCATGAGCAGCCATGCCTCCTGGAAAGTTGCTTGCTGTCCCTCTCTGAGCAGCGGGCTTCCGTGTTAAAAGTGACAGGAGGCAGCTGCAGCAGCAGTGAGACTGAGGAGTCTCACTAAGGTCTAGCGCGGTGCCGGCAGGTTTCAGCTGAAGAAAGACCTGCCTCCGGGACCCAGGACCCTCGCCTATACACCGCTCTCGCAATGGTATCACTCTTCTGCGGGTGTTACCTGGCTGCGGGCCGCTCCCTTATAGCGTCTGCATGGGTGAGAACCCCTGAGTACTCAGCCAAGTCTTCAAGCTGCCCCTCTTAAATAAAGGGACCACAACTCGAATATTGGGGAAATATTCTAGCCACATTCCCAGTGTCCTGTAATATATATATATATATATATATATATATATATATACAGTATATATATACACTGTTTAATATTTTTTCCATTATAATGCTAGATAATACATTTATCATTTTACTTCCAACTGCCACTTGTTTTAGACACATGTCTCTCATACATGAGTCATTTGTATGCTATTCTCTAACCTAACAACACAGGAGTCAATGAACTTGCTCACCAGAGTACAACTTTCAGGTACTCTTTAGTTTACATTGTCTTTTGGTATCTTGTGTCCTGCAGTTCAGGATCTGGTCTCAGCATTTCTGGAAAGTTGTCAAAACTGAGATAAGAATGCACATTTATGAGTAATCTGTGCAGCATTATTTACACATCTACAAGGATGCTGGTTAACACCTTCCCACCAGCCATGAACAAATACTGACTGTTGCAGCAAGGATATGGCTCTTATTCCTTGCTGCTGCATATATACAAGTTGCCATTTTTTACCTAAAGCACACTCATTTGTTCACCCTAATATTTTTAATTAATATTTTATTAATTAATTAATATTTCCTAAATTAAAATAACCCTCAGGTATGAATAATCTCTTCAGCTGAGCAATTATGTTAACAGTATTTTAAAGGATAATTTTTCATCCAACCAATTATTAGATATTCATAGTAAAAGGAAAAAAAGTTTGCTTAATTAATGTAAATAATTACATAATCTTAACTTTCCCACTTGTTGCGCCATTCCCTGGTCACCATCCCATGCTGCAGCCCCTAGGCTAGATAGATTTACCTTGTACCTGATTGGATATTCTTTACAAAGTGAAGCTTTGCCACATTGACATTTATTAGGAAAAAAGAGTGCAACTGAACTTGCAAATTGCATAGCCTATTGCCTTTAGTGAATCAACCCCAAATGTTTTTAGAATTTTTTTTTTAACAGCACATCTGGCATTAACAAAGAGTCTTTTAACAAGGCTTAAAGTGAAGAAATAAAAATTCACAATTCCTTCAGACAATGCACTATCATGCCTTAAACCTGGCAGTGAAGTAATGTACTATGTACAATGTACTATAGCAAAATTGAAAGCAAATGCTGCTAAATGACATTTCCTAATCAGCGTCCTCCTGTTTGTAGAAAAACATTTTCAAGGCTAAGGCCCCTTTCACACATGCTGTCCGTTTGTCTGTTTTTCAGCCATCCGTTGACGGATGAAAAACGGACATAATTGCATCTCTATGGAAAAACAGATGTAAATGGATGATCATCCATTTATATCAGTTTACATTCGCATCCGTCATCATCAGTTTTAAACTGATCAAAGCTCTATTTTTCTTCCGTTAAAAAAATGGATTGGACGAAAAACGGATGTAAACTGGCAAACGATCAGTTTTTCATCCGTTTTTGCATTGGTAGTGGATGTAAACAAAAACAGATGAAGAACGGATGAAAAATGGATGAAAAATGAATGAAAAATGGATGAAAAAACTGATGAATACTTCATCCATTTTGATGTGACTGAACTGATGAAATGAATGGGTAGTATGTGTGAAAGGGGTCCAATAGGCAAGGGATTTTCAAAGAAAGGGCAATAGAATGGGGAGCTAGGCATTGCCCTGGGGGACATGTAACAATATTAAATAATAATTAAATAATAGTTTAGCCTGAGGCCCACACTATATAAAGCTGCTGCATAGCCGTGTAGAGTGTGTTAGGATGAGATTAGTGAGATAGGAGTGAGATTAGGCAGGTAGTTAGTGGATTGTGCATTGTATCTAGTAATAGATTAGGCAGTGTAGTATATATACAGTATCTCACAAAAGGGAGTACATCACTCACATTTTTTTAAACATTTTATTATATCTTTTTATATGACAACAGTGAAGAAATTACACTTTGCTACAATGTAAAGTAGTGAGTGTACAGCTGGTATAACAGTGTAAATGTGCTTACCCCTCAAAATAACTCAACACACAGCCATTAATGTCTAAACCACTGGCAACAAAAGTGAGTACACCCCCTAAGTGAACATGTCCAAATTGGGCCCAATTAGAAATTTTTCCTCCCCAGTGTCATGTGGCTCGTTCGTGTTACAAGGTCGCAGGTGTGAATGGGGAGCAGGTGTGTTAAATTTGGTGTTATCGCTCTCACTCTCTCATACTGGTTACTGGAAGTTCAACATGGCACTTCATGGCAAGAACTCTCTGAGGATCTGAAAAAAGAAGTGTTGCTCTACATAAAGATGGCCTAAGCTATAAGAAGATTGCCAAGACCCTGACACTGCAGAGGTTGAAGGGGTGGGGGGTCAGCTTGTCAGTGCTCACACCATACGCCACACACTGCATCAAATTGGTCTGCATGGCTGTTGTCCCAGAAGGAAGCCTCTTCCAAAGATGATGCCCAAGAAAGCCCACAAACAGTTTGGTGAAGACAAGCAGACTAAGGACATGGATTACTGGAACCATGTCCTGTGGTCTGATGAGATCAAGATAAACTTATTTGGTTCAGATGGTGTCAAGCATGTGTGGCGGCTACCAGGTGAGGAGTACAAAGACAAGTGTGTCTCACCTACAATCAAGCATAGTGGTGGGATTGTCATGGTCCGGCACTTGGGAGCTAAAGTTTTTTGAGGGAACCATGAATGCCAACATATACTGTGACGTACTGAAGCAAAGCATGATCCCCTCTCTTTGGAGACCGGGCCGCAGGGCAGTATTGCAACATGGTAACGACCCCAAACACACTCCAAGACGACCACTGCCTTGCAAAAGAAGCTGAGGATAAAGGTGAGGATAAAGGCGATGGACTGGCCAAGCATGTCTCCACACCTAAACCCTATTGAGCATCTGTAGGGCACCCTCAAACAGAAGGTGGAGGAGTGCAAGGTCTCTAATATCCACCAGCTCTATGATGTCGTCATGGAGGAGTGGAAGAGGACTCCAGTGGCAACCTGTGAAGCTCTGGTGAACTCCATGTCCAAGAGGATTAAGGCAGTGCTGAAAAATAATGGTGGCCGCACAAAATATTGACACTTTGGGCCCAATTTGGACATTTCCACTTAGGAGTATACTCACTTTTGTTGCCTGCTGTTTAGACATTAATGGCTGTGTGTTGAGTTATTTTGAGGGTACTTTACATTGTAGCAAAGTATCATTTGTTCAGTGTAGTCACATGAAAAGATATAATAAAATATTTTTAAAAATATCAGGGGCGTACACCCTTTTGTGAGATACTGTATATATATATATATATATATATATATATATATATATATATATATATATATATATATATTTATCAGTTATTGCAGGATATATATCAAACAGTGCAGTGTAGTGTAGGGCTAATTCTTATGACAGTTAAACCTGCAATGTATTGCAATGACATTTAAACTGTAATGTATTGTCAGCTCCTAGGAATACAGATAAAAAACATGAAAAAAATGGAGTGGGCCCCCCCCCAGTCCATACCAGGCCCTTATCTGAGCGGACGAGAGAGCGCTCCCCCCCTCCTGAACCATACCAGGGCACTTACCCTCAACATGGTGAGGTTCTTTGGAGTGCCCCCCAAAGCACCTTGTCCCCATGTTGATTGGGGACAAGGGCCTCTTCCTGGACAACCCTGGGCTGTGGTTGTCGTGGTCTTCGGGTGGGGGGCCTTTTGGAATCTGGAAGCCCCCTTTAATAAAGGGGGCCCCAAGATCCCGGCCCCCCCATGTGAATGGATATCGGGTACATCATACCCCTACCCATTCACTAAAAAAGTGTACAAACAAATAAAGACAAAAGCCAGTTTTTGACAAGTAATTTATTAAAAAAATAAAAAAATAGTGCCCCCCGATGTAAATCCATCGTCAATCATGTCACCCGCCGCACACGAAAAACAGAAAAAAAAATTGCTCCCGCCTCTTCTGCTGCTGGAGCTGTGACAGCTCTTTTTTGTAGGAAAGGGGTGGAGACATTTTATAGGAAACGGGTTTGGGACACCACCCGGTGGCACTTCACCTTCTGATGTGAAGTCAGTAATTTATTCACCGCATCTGAGTAGTGCATTAAGGGGTGCTCGTGATGTCAGATTCCTATAAAAGAGTTGTCAAACTCAAACAGGTCATTACGCGGGAGGCGTCTGAAGAGACAGAAGCTTCTTTTATTTCTTTTTTTGGGTGCGGCAGCAAGCAACATGATTGACAATGGATTTACATCGGGGGGGACACTATTTTTTTATTTTTATGTTTTAATAAAGGACTTGTCAAAAACTGGCTTTTGTCTTTATTTTTTGGTGAATGGGTAGGGGTACGATATACTACATATTGGTACCCAATATCCATGCACATTGGGGGGACCAGGATCTGGGGGCCCCCTTGTTAAAGGGTGCTTCCAGATTCCGATAAGCCCCCCACCCGCAGACATTGACAACCATAGCCCATGGTTGTCCAGGAAGAGGTACTTGTCTCCATCAACATGGGGACAAGGTGCTTTGGGGGGCACCTCAAAGCACCCTCCCCATGTTGAGGGCAAGTGGCCTGGTATGGTTCAGGAGGGGGGCGCTCGCTCATCCCCCCCTGTTATCCGGTCCAGCCAGGCTGCTTGCTCAGGTAAGGGTCTGGTATGGATTTTGAGGGGATCCCACGCCATTTTTTTTTCTCAATTTTGGCGTGGGGGGGACCCCATGCCGTTTTTTTCATGTTTTTTATTCTGTATTGCTGGGAGCCAACAATACATTACAGCCGCGAGCAAGCTTAAATTAAATTTTTTTCCCTTAGAAATGTCAGTATTGCTGCAGTAGGCTACATACATCAAACAAATGTGCCACTTTACAGGCACATTAAGGGGACCCCCAGGTAAAGAAAGTTGCATTAGTACATGTCCCCCAGGGCAGTACCCAGACCCCCATACACTTTTTTGGGCAATAACTTGCATTCAAGCCTTTAATATTAGGACTTTTGATTTTTCATGCTCGAGTCCCATAGACTTCAATGGAGTTCGCATGTTCTAACTAACTTTTCCCCCGTTCATGGTGTTCTGGTGCGAACCGAACCAGGGGGTGTTCGGCTCATCACTAGCTCTCAAAATAGGTAGGGTACCTTGCCAGAAGGGCCCCTCTGGCCAATCACCTTGTCCCTATGTTAATGGGGCATGGGCCTCATCCCCTCATCCTTGGCCCAATGGATGTGGGGGTCTGCACAGGGAATTTATCATATTCTGGAAACCCGTTTAGGATAAGGGGCACCCAGATGTCCACCCCACATGTAAATGAAATACCCTGCATCACAGCAAACTTTAACCTGATCACTGCACTTATGTTCCATTGATAACTACATGTCTTTCTGCTGCAGTGGAAGGTTGAACTTGTAGGTCATTCATTCATAGATCTCTGTAAATGAATAACAAGACTGTACGAGTCCCACACAGCACAGCAAAATTAAATTGTGATAGCTTCTACAAGGGAGTAGAACCCCTGAACACTGTTAGGAGATGCTATGGGTATGGGGAGGGGGGGTTCACTTTGCAACTATGTCATATGTTACACACTAAATTTGAATGTAACATGTAACAAGGTCGGAGAGGCGGAGTTTGCCTTTGACACTCTAGCTAACCCCCAGCTCCTCAGCCAAACCTTCTCTTGACATAATGCAATAGACACAAATGACTACTCACTCAAGGCAACACTTTTTACCTTGTATTCTTCCACCACTATTCTCCTTTAGACCCGGGCCACACTAGCGCGACTTGTCAGGCAACTTGTCAGCCTGACAAGTCGCGCTCCCTCACGGTCCATAGACCGCTACAGAACCCGTTCTAATAGGAGTGACACAAGTCGCTCGACTTAGAAAAAGGGTCCTGTACTACTTCGGGGCAACCTCGGAGCGACTTGCATAGACTTCCATTATGTGAAGTCCATGCAAGTCGCTCCGAAGTCATGGTGCATGGTAATGCACAAGTCGCCCCCGAAGTAGTACAGAGTTGTGTCGCCTTAGTGTGAACCAACTCTCAACCTCTCCAACAATCCTTTTCTTCTCTGTGATCAAAATATTATTTGCTTCATACTCTCCCTGTCTTCAATGCACAGTATTGTCCCTCCAGTTGATGAACAGTTACCCATAGAAATCTTCACTACTTTAACCCTTCTCTTCTGAAAATCTGCAACAGACTACCTATATGACAAAATCTCACCCTTATCCTGCCCCTGTCTACAACAGCTTGCTTTCATCCTTCCTGGACACATTCCCTCTCCTCCCCCTCCTATACACAGAACCAGGCCCTGACCATTACACCTTGAAAGACACACTAAATCCTGGCAAGACTGTGTCCTTCATAAATCTGCTCTCCAAAAATATACTTCCTGCTTCTACATTGCCAAGTGATATTTATCACTCTCATTAACACCCTCTCATCTAGTCCTTGTCAACTCTTTTCTATCTTTACCTATCTACTTGTACTTGTACTCTACTTGATCCTGCATTATAATAATAATAATACTTTTACAGAAAATTCCTAATTGTATTTGGAGCTTATGCAGATCCATATAATCTTACCTGAAATTAATCTACAGTACAAAGGCATGTAAAGAGAAATGTTGGTCATATTTAGAAGTTTTCTTGTGTATGATTTATAGCTGCATTCATCTATGGTACAATACCTTATAAAATAATAAAAATAACAGCGATAACTGACAAAACAAGGGAGTTGTGAATCACACACTAATCCTTTTACTAGGGAAAAAAGGGGTCAAAAGCAAAGAGCAATATTTGTAATACTGTCATGTGTTCTGCGTTTTAAAGCATAGAGAGGAATTTGTCTCCGGCTTAAAGTAAACTAATTAGTGGGATCCAACTTATAAGACTAAGTGATATAACATAAGTTGTACATTTATAGTCACACCATATGTTTATTTGAAGAACACATTTTTTGAAGTACATACTTTATAATTTGATTACTGCTTAATGGAGTTTTGTTATTTATAATTATACAGCCTAATGTGATTTTAAGTGGAACTCCACTAACATACAAACATAAAAGACATACATGAAAGCAGCTCTCTATTTCTAAATGTATTATTACATCTATTTTTAAAAGCAAACCATGTAAGTACCTGAGCTTAAAGTGATTGTAAAGTCTATAACAAACATGTTATACTTACCTGCTCTGTGAAGGGGTTTTGCACAGAGTGGCCTGGATCCTCCACTTCTCTGGTCTCTCTTTGATGCTCCTGGCCCCTTCCTCCTTTTGAGTGCCCCACAGCAAGCAGCTTGCTATGGGGGCACCCGAGCCGGGTCACAGCTCCCTGTGTCTATTCAGACACGGAGCCGCAGCCTGGCCCCCTCCCCTTCTCTTTCCTTATTGGCTGAATGACTTTGATTGACAGCAGTGGGAGCCAATCGTGCCGTGCTGCTGTCTTAGCCAATGAAGAGGGGAGTCCTGTGCAGCTGAGACACTCCTAAAACATTGCTGGATAGAGATGGGGCTCAGGTAAGTATGAGGTGGGCTGCTGCACACAGTATTTTTTTTACCTTAATGTACAGAATATTTTAAGATAAAACAAGCGTTCAGTCTTTACAATCCCTTTACCTTGGTATCAGCCTCTTGCAAGTCCTGTACAGCAAAGCTCAGACTAGGAGTGGGAATGGTAGCACAAAAAAACAACAAGTCAATTGTGCTGCAATGCACATATGTTAAAAAAAAGGAAAATGCTGATTAGAGTGATAGAGAGATGAGCTCCTCAGTCTTCTGTTTCTCTCTTCCAAACCACAGGTCTGATAATGGACATGGCCTGTAAGTTACTTAAGGTAGTACTCAGGTGGGTAATGCAGCTCCCATATACTGTATGTATTTTATCTGTGTATTTAGCAGTTTGACTGGGGTTTAGTTTTAATTATACGTAGAGGATAACTAATGTAGAAGCTGGGACAACTTTTATTTTATTATTGTAGGCATTTGTACTACATTATCAGGCACTATAGAGAGCTACATCAATCATTTGTTTCATAATATAAGGTGGAACTTCAGGCACCAACTAACTAATCATAAAAATGCTCCCTCTCCCTCTTCTATTACCTATTCCGACTACCCTGCGTAAGAAAGATCTGTATCTTTACCTATTTTCAGGCCATTTTAGTCCAGTCACATGTGTCGGTGGCATATGGGTGACATTACCACTCTAGGCTTTACTAACTGTTGTCAGAGTGCTCTCTTGCTCCCCTGCAGCCATGCTAGCTGACATAGGGAGATCCCATGACTGGACTGGAGAGGCCTGAATATAGGTAGGTGTGCAGATCTTTTGTACACATATTAATCAGAATAGGTGTTAGGATTAGGTGGTGCCTGAAATTCCACTTTAATAAATACTTCAATGTGTTGTTATGGTTTTCCTTTTTTCTTTTGTTGGTTGCTCCTTATCAGCTGCCATACCTCTCTCCAGCGTTCCCCATTTCACCATTTTTTATTGCCTCACTCTTCTCTGATCTTTTTGCTCTATACTTTTCTGACCTTCTACCCTCAAACCTAGTTGTAATGCCTATACCCTGGGCTTATGTTGTTTGTCACTTATGGGAGCATACCTTGTCTACCGTTTGTGGTTTCATCGGACCCAATTCTTCTCCGCCTTGGTGGTGTTTATACAAAAGCGTGATAGGTTTTTATTGACTAAAGAAATCTGGTAAGATATTAATTTGTTTACATATGCTGGAGCACATTGTCTGCATTTAAATAATTCACGCTTCACTGCTATTGAGAGCATGGTGTTTAGGAAGATTCTTATATTCTGTATGAACACTATTTGATTCTTATATTCTGTATGTTTTGGATTTTTAGATTGTTTTATGTCAAAGTATTTAGTGATAATTTATATATATATTGATATTATTGTGTTTGGTCATTTTTTATTTTTCTTAAAGGAGTAGCGCCTTCCTTTCTGTCACTAATTTCATTGTAAGCATTGAGTACACTTAAAACAGCAGTTGCACTTGAGCACTTTCATTTTCTATTTATTTTTTGGCGGGCGCCCTCTTATTTGTTTTATTCTGACTAGCCAATTTCTATCAAACACATACTTGAAGCCTATATTTTTAATATTTTAGGAATATTTGGTTATACAGGGATTGGAGAGGAGTTTGAGCAAATGTGGCATGGAAATTTTGCATTCACAACTACCTAAAAAATCATTTTTTTCCCTAGTTATAATAATGAGTCAGATTGGGGTGCTGTTATATAATAAAGTCAAAGAATATTATAAAATTTAAAAAAATAAATTACACATTCAAACTATGTGATGCCAGCATGTGTTTTCGCTGATGCCGTTGGTGAGAATCGTACTGTTCTGCAATCACCAAATACAGTTTAAACACACCTCTTAAGCCTCTAATTGAAAGTATTGGTCTTTTTCCAATGTTCAATGAGTGACTAAACAAAAAAATAATTCCAGACTTACTATAGGCATCTAAAGACACCTAGTGCATTTCAGCTCCAAACACAATAAACTTGAAAATGACAGATGCTAATATCAGCACAGATGATGGTGACCATAACCATTCTATTTGATTCAGTCAATTAAGAATGAATGTCATGGTATTAAGACCTAAAGAGGCTTGCTTCCTAACATCTAACAATTTATTTTTTATTTTTTTTCAAAAAGGAGACCTGGTTTAAGATAAATGGAGCCAGATCTGCATGGATTGCTTTTATTTTAATAACTTGTTGAATGAGAGAGTAAGAGTTGTAAGAAAACCCTTCATTGTTGGGAAAACCAGATTTTATGCATGTACAGTACCAGAATTTATTTTTATTTTTTATTTTACAAAAAAGCTTCCAATTGTTTGATCTACTATAATACTTGATCAAATAAATCATTAATCTCTACTATTTATTACAGAAGTGATGTGTTCTCTCTTGTTAAGCACTGTACAATTTATTGCATAGCCAACCTGACCAATGTCAGCCTTTTAAAATAATTCTGTGGATTATTTGTCATCTAATTTGACTATTTATCTGTCTTCTTGATACCAGATGCTTTTCAGTTCCTGCTGTACTATCTATAAGTTTACCACATGGAAACCATATGGGGGAAAATAACAGAAACTATTTCAGGGACGCAGTTGTCAATTTGCCACACACAGGACCTCTGGCACTTCAGCAGTGAATTTACATAGCTGAATTAAATGACCCACAAAACATTATGTTGCTAATCAATGCTGTAGGGAAAGTGACAGCAGACATATTTTTAACCCCGAAACATTAATGAATGTACATGACTAAATTAGTCTGTGCCACTCCATCTTCATAAACTGCTGATTCAATATATCACACTGCAGAAACAGCTGAGTAATTACAGAATGGCGCTTCAAGCCGTATCACCTTCATTTGCATATTAACAAGCATTTGTCACAATAATTTCTGTTGCGGTCTACAAAATGCTAAACATGATTAATTCCACAAGCAATCTAGGGTAAATTACGAACAACCCAGTAAAAAGACATTTTAAGGCGACAAATGTAATGTTTCCACATGACAATTAAGCATACGAGAGCAAGCAAAATGATTTTGGTTGTTAAAGTTGGAAGGCGCTCAAAGCAGCAAATTAAATGAAAGTTTTGTTACAAACTTTATGTACATAATTATGCATAGCAAACATATTATTACTGTCAGAATCCAATTAGTAATCTACCTTTATGTTCATCTATAAGGTGTCATGATAATGTTGTTGCTCATAGCTCTCAGTTATGAATCTGCATTACTAAAATTACTAACCAATTATACAAGTAAATTCTATGTGCTAAATATTAAAAGCTGTGGCGCTAGTAACGTATGAGCTTACCACATCAAAGTCTGATATCACAATAGCCTGATTGTACTAGTTTGCTCTGGCCACTTCTGAGGGAATAGCACTTAACCAAAAAAAAAACCCCCTCAGGCCTAAAATATAACCTTTATTCTATTTTAAATTAAAAAACATGTACCATTTGTCTATATTGTATTTACAAATTACCATGTGTCTACTTTACTTACAAGGAGAGCACCAAGCCCTATCAGGGATATAGTTTCATATAGCGAAGAGACCTACCATCATGAGGCCACTCTACTATTTCATCCAAGAAAACGGCTCTTAATTAAGATTTGATGAATCTGGAAAAAAAAAAGATATTTCCAATATGTGTTAAAAAGTTGTTCAATGGGTCTCCTTCACACATACCTGTATAGGTTATATGACCGAGGGTTTCTGAAATCACTATAGTGATAGCTCTCTACTAACTAGTGGATTGGAACACTGAAGGGCTTGTCTGTACTTCCTAAAGCCCAAAACACCACAGCTCCTCTTTTCCAGGTCAATACATGCTATTAAACATGCAAAATTTCTCCAAAAACATATTGCCCCTATTTATAATGTAATATGCGAAAGTAGGATGATGTCATTGCTCCCACCAGGAGCTTGGGCCATTGCATGACATTATGCGCCACTACATCACACACACACACACACGATGGTGTCATAACATCTGCTCCGCGCATGTGCCATTATGTGACACCATGCGTAACTGCATCATATGTGGGATGCTGTCATTGTGCTCTTTATACCTAGACACCCTCTCACATCAATCTACTGTACAAGGGCAGCCCCCCTACTGCCTATTATGCAAATGTTTCTCTTTTTAGGATGCACACAATTTAAGGCATTGTGTCCTTAGCAGCGTCTCTTATCGCAATATATTTTAATTTCTGGGGATCTTTTTTCAACACTGAAAAAGCTATTGCAACAAATCTATACGTATCTCTACATAATTTAAAAAGTGGAAGAGCCCAGAACAAATCTCGGGCCCTAAAGCCATAATGTCTAAACTTTCTGAAGGTTTTTGAATCATGCATGCAAAGTGTAAGTATGTAAATTCCTCATTAAGGCCATAGGGTGCTCTCGAGTCCAACCTAAAAATCCTCTTTGCTTCCTTTTTTGGCAATTTTTTATTTGGATCACCCTTCCCTAGGGCCAAACTTTACATCTTCCAGCTCCCACCCAAATTTACCTTCATGTTTCAGTCAAATATTTCTGACTTTTGGCTTTTTTCCAAAATCATGTCATTCACATGTTCTAGAACTCAGTGTCTGAACTGATGGTGGATGGTCTTCCCTTCATATAGAAGGGAACATAAGCAGCTGGCAACAAAAACTTCTCAGTTTGAACTACAGCTATAAAAGGATCACATTTACACATTCTCCCTATTTTTTAGTTTCTGAAATTCTTTCACTGTTGGTATAAATGCATATGCCTTGCAGTGGCCACCGCGATATGATCCTACCACATCAAAGAAAAGAAGGAAACCACACTGCATTGTAAAAGCTGCAAAAAAGCTTTAACTCATATGATCTGCACATACAACTTATGGCTCCATGCTGTGGAGAAGCAACAGAGCTACCTTTAGACATATTTTAAACATAAAACAAAACACATTTTATTTAGTAATTACTGCAGGTAACATTTACTTACCAGTACTATGATATTATGCAGCATATCAGTTTATTCAGCCTCTGTTGCATCCCTGCTCTCTTCTTTATCACTATTAGTTTCAATTTATTCAACCTCTATTGCATCACTGCTGTCTTCTGAGTCACTGTCTATATACAGTGCCTTGCAAAAGTATTCGGCCCCCTTGAACTTTTCAACCTTTTGCCACATTTCAGGCTTCAAACATAAAGATATAAAACTGTAATTTTTTGTGAAGAATCAACAACAAGTGGGACACAATCATGAAGTGGAACGGAATTTATTGGATATTTCAAACTTTTTTAACAAATAAAAAACTGAAAAATTGGGCGTGCAAAATTATTCAGCCCCTTTATTTTCAGTGCAGCAAACTCTCTCCAGAAGTTCAGTGAGGATCTCTGAATGATCCAATGTTGCCCTAAATGACTAATGAGGATAAATAGAATCCACCTGTGTGTAATCAAGTCTCCGTATAAATGCACCTGCACTGTGATAGTCTCAGAGGTCAGTTTAAAGCGCAGAGAGTATCATGAAGAACAAGGAACACACCAGGCAGGTCCGAGATACTATTGTAGAGAAGTTTAAAGCCGGATTTGGATACAAAAAGATTTCCCAAGCTTTAAACATCCCAAGGAGCACTGTGCAAGCGATGATATTGAAATGGAAGAAGTATCAGACCACTACAAATCTACGAAGACCTGGCCGTCCCTCTAAACTTTCAGCTCATACAAGGAGAAGACTGATCAGAGATGCAGCCAAGAGGCCCATGATCACTCTGGATGAACTGCAGAGATCTACAGCTGAGGTGGAAGACTCTGTCCATAGGACAACAATCAGTCGTATACTGCACAAATCTGGCCTTTATGGAAGAGTGGCAAGAAGAAAGCCATTTCTTAAAGATATCCATAAAAAAGTGTCCTTTTAAAGTTTGCCACAAGCCACCTGGGAGACACACCAAACATGTGGAAGAAGGTGCTCTGCTCAGATGAAACCAAAATCAAACTTTTTGGCAACAATGCAAAACGTTATGTTTGGCGAAAAAGCAACACAGCTCATCACCCTGAACACACCATCCCCACTGTCAAACATGGTGGTGGCAGCATCATGGTTTGGGCCTGCTTTTCTTCAGCAGGGACAGGGAAGATGGTTAAAATTGATGGGAAGATGGATGGAGCCAAATACAGGACCATTCTGGAAGAAAAGCTGATGGAGTCTGCAAAAGACCTGAGACTGGGACAGAGATTTGTCTTCCAACAAGACAATGATCCAAAACAGTCAAATTTCAGACCTGAATCCAATCGAGAATCTGTGGAAAGAACTGAAAACTGCTGTTCACAAACGCTCTCCATCCAACCTCACTGAGCTCGAGCTGTTTTGCAAGAAGGAATGGGCAAAAATTTCAGTCTCTCGATGTGCAAAACTGATAGAGACATCGCATAAGCGACTTACAGCTGTAATCGCAGCAAAAGGTGGCGCTACAAAGTATTAACTTAAGGGGGCTGAATAATTTTGCACGCCCAATTTTTCCGTTTTTAATTTGTTATAAAAGTTTGAAATATCCAATAAATTTTGTTCCACTTCATGATTGTGTCCCACTTGCTGTCAATTCTTCACAACAAATTACAGTTTTATATCTTTATGTTTGAAGCTTGAAATGTGGCAAAAGGTCGAAAAGTTCAAGGGGGCCGAATACTTTCGCAAAGCACTGTATGTGAGATCATCCTCAGTTCCGTCCATGGCATTGCTGATTCCACGTTTCTAAAAGAACTTCACAATAGCCTCTTGTTCTACGCCATACCATGAGTTTAGGACCCAAGTGCAGACCTCATGAATGATTCATTTTTTCACTCTTCCTGTCGGTGTCAAGTTATTACCTGCTTTTTGCACCCATCTATCCCATTGTTCTCTCATTAGGGTTTTAAATGGTTTGTTGATTGAAACATCTAGTGGCTGTAGCTGACCTGTAAGTCCACCAGGAATAACTGCTAGGTGTGTTCGCAAATCTGATGCAACCCTTTTTTTGCTTTTCTGTTAAATGTGCTCAGAACTGTTTAAAAACAAGCAGAGCTGGCTTCTTTAGAAGCCCTCTATGTCTTCTGGACAGAACCTTTGCAAACCAAATGGCCATAATGTCTTCATTCATCCATCCCTTCTCTTAAACTTGCACAATAATGCCAGGTTGTATGGTCTCTTTAGAATTAGTGTTGAGTGAACACGGACTGTATTATTCGGGTCCGTGCCGGATAATGGGATTTTTGTTACCCCGACATGGACCCGAAAACTTTACTGTATGTTCGGGTTTAAAATCCGTGTTCAGTAATTTTATTTCCTGCTTTGTATGTAATGGTGCGCTTTTAATGGTGGGCTTTCAACAGCCAATCAAGCGTTTAACTGGTGTGCGCCATCACAGCCATGCCTACTAATGTATTAGTAGCTGTGATTGGCCAGCTGAAGCATGTGACCCAGGTCTTTATAAGCTCGAGAGACACAGCGCGGTGCCTCAGTCTGCTGTAGTGTAGGGAGAGAGCACACAGAATGGTGCCGGCTGCTGCTGATTAGGGACAGACAGGGTAAAACAACATTGTGCTGAAAAGAATGCAGGGACAGGTCGGAGTGTAGGCAGGGAAAGATATTTGA
Organism: Pelophylax lessonae; assembly: GCF_965119305.1. NCBI lineage: Eukaryota > Metazoa > Chordata > Amphibia > Anura > Ranidae > Pelophylax > Pelophylax lessonae. The sequence continues at coordinate 395,241,893 of NC_138772.1, read as the reverse complement.
GCATTTTAGGGACAGGCTGGAGAGATTAGGCAGGGAGATATTAGGAGACACAGGACAGAACAATCGTCCGTTAGCAATCTACATCGATTTTGCTGTGTGGGGGGTGGTGCAGTGAACAATATATTTTTATCAGTCTGTTGTGTGCAGCATTCAGCTATATTTTACTACAGAGTGCTGTTCTAATCTGCTATTTAAAAATTACAAATTTAAAGGGGAATTTTTTTTAAGAGCACTTGCCATGCTCTTAACTACATTTTGCTGCCATTTGCAGCACTCTAGCCTTTTCCATTTGTTTTTAGAGCCATTTTAGTGCCTGAAAGTTCGGGTCCCCATTGACTTCAATGGGGTTCGGTGTCCGGGTAAAGTTCGAAAAAAGTCCGGGACACGGACCGGACTTTTTTTTTCAAGTTCGGCCGAACCCGCCGAACACGGACATCCAGGTGTCCGCTCAACTCTATTTAGAATATGTTTTCCTCTTAAAAATAAGCATAGGAGGCTGTTTAGTACAGCCCAGCATAAAAGCACAGCAATATAGTGTGTCTTTTCATTGCCACTTGTTTTAATTGCCACTGTAATTAAAACAGTGGCAATTAAAACAAATAGAGATCATATAATAAAATACATTTGCCCTATAAGGTCTCTTTTTTTCATGTATTTTTATTTTTGTGTATTGTCTATTTTTGTATTCCTTTAAACTGCTGTGTATTTGGAAACGCATGTACACATGATAGCTAATGATGATATTACAATCATATGTTTTGATTATATACAGAGTACTGAATTATTAGCTCCAGAAGAAGCTTTCCAAGCGAAACATGTCGAGCAACCTGGCTTTATGAATATTCTGTATATTTATCAACCGATCTCGATGGACGGCAGTACACACACCTGTCATCTTGTGTGAGATCCAGTGGATTTGAAGTATCTTTAAAATACCGCAATGAGTATTGTTTGTGTGTGTGTTTATACTTTATCACTGTATTATGGAGGCTACATATTCTGACGCCTTTCTTGAGGCGAGTCATTTATGTTTGTGATGTATTTTTAGTCATGTATCAATAAAATTGTTATATTTTAATATACTCAGTGCCTTTAAAGTCCTTGTTTCTCCAACAACCTATTTCTAGTCTATGTAGGATGTGGCACTCATTTACACTGTGTGCTCAGTATACTGCTATCTGGTAGCGCATACAAATTTAAGTAATCAGTGTACAATATACATTGAAAAAAAATGTTATTATTTTTTTGTGAGCCACACTAGGCTCTAATGCATTGTTATTTTAATGCTGCTGCCTGCTGTTACTCCACTTGACCACCTGGAGCGCCGTCCGGGCTGTAGGCTTGGCTTGGGATGAGGGAGGCTCTGGCTGACAGTGCTCTTGTCTGTCTGCTCCCCCTCCACACCTCTTGTCTAGTCCAGACTAAGACTCCAGAGACATGTCTTGACTTGTCCAGCCAGTTACAGAAGCTTCCAGGAGGACAGCAGCACCGAGAGCAGAGTGGGAGGGAGCGGGCAGCAACTATCCTGCCCACTGACACATATGATCAGCTCCTCCTCTCTTCGAGCTGCCACTTCCTGCCTTTGGGGAAGGAGCTGCTTGAGCCTGAGTCTGAGTGCTGTTAGCTCAGCTGAGCCTGCCTGCCTGCTTGCCAGTACCAAGTGGAAGGATCATCTCAATTTTCTCTGAAATGCTGCTGTGCTGTGCCGTGCCGTGCTGTGCTGTGCTGTGCTGGAGTCTGGACCTTAACCTTAACTCCAGAAGGACAGGTCACCAACAACCACCAGGTGTGTCTCTCTCTGTATGCTGTGTTCTAGATCTGAACTTCAACCATGGATCAAGTTCAGGGCTGCTAGAACAGTTGGAGTTCAATTTTTTTCTTCTGTTTTTATAAACTCTTTCATAAGATCTCTTCTTATCCTCCTCTTATGTAATGCTTGCAATGCATACCTCAGTCTCAACATTAGATTGTAAAATAGGTGTAAGTTTAATGATCTCTTACAAAAGCCAATACTGCCATTCTGAATATGAGCACAGTGGGCAGAATGGATTATTTTTCTTTGCTCTTGTGTTATCTTTTTTACGACAAAGATTGGCTCTAAAAAAAAAAAAAAAAAGTAAGGCGACCTACGAATGAACAGGCTCTCTCTCCCCATGTGTGTGCTATCTGCACATTCACATAACAGTGGGAACATTCTGAGATTTACCCTTAGCTGTATAGAGTGCTGTGCTACTACATTTGAATGCTGCCCTGAAGGTTGTTCATCCCTATTTAAATGTATGCTGCTAGCCTGCTACATTGTAGTCCTGCTGAGGAAGTTGTTGACCCTTTCCATGCGATGCTAGGCCTACTGGTCTTAGCTTAAAGTGGTAGTAAACCACAAAACAATCTTCTCCCTGAAAGTTAATAGCATAATGTGCTAGTATGCATCGCATACATTATTATTATTATTATCACATTATTTTTATTATCACTTAACTTTTGCGTGGCTGTTTTGTTACATATTTGAATGTATTCTGTGTTAATTATCTCAAAGCAGAGCAGAGTCGCTGCTTATATCACCAATTAGTTCTGGTTTTAATAATTATGTTTTCCAAGCGCAGTTTCAGGCTAAAACTGCAGTGCAGAATTTCTTCCTTTCATTGATTCATACTATAACTAAGTATCTGAGATTATGGGAACTGCTGGCAAAGTTTGTTGACTGAAGTTCTGGGTGCTGAGTCTTCTATAATTGCTGTTGTGTTAGCCTGTAGGCCCTGACTGTTGGGATTGTGGGCAGAATATCCCTGTGATTCCGCCCGCCGCCACATCCAAATTCCAATCCAAATCGCATGGCAATGCTGGCAAAATGCAGCACATGTATTTGTGTTATATTCATTTTTAGTGACACCAAAATGTGGTGTGGTTTTGCTGTGACTGTTTAGCAATTTATCACATAAGGATCCAAACCCACACCATGTGTTGGCGCCACTAAAAATGAAAGGAACACAAAAACATGTGCTGCGTTTTGCCAGCATTGCAGTGTGATTTGGAATTGCAGGAAGAATCACGTGGATACTGCCAGCCCGTGATCCCAAATCACTACATGTGAACAGGGCATTAATGACATTGACTAAGGCTGGGCTGAGTCTTCCATTACTGTTGCGATACTGTTGTGTTTCTCGGGTGCATCGCATTCTAAGTATCTTCTCTTTTCCTGTATGTATGGACTCTGCGGTGTCTGCAAAGTACCACTTCTCTTGTCCTGTATGCCTGTTTAACCACTTTAAGACCAGAAGATTTGACCCCCTTCCTGATCAAGCTCTATTTTGCGATTCGGCACTGCTTTACTTTAACAGACAACTGTGCGGTCGAGCGACACTGTATCCAAACAACATTTACGTCCTTTTTTCCCACAAATAGAGCTTTCTTTTGGTGGTATTTGATCACCTGTGTGATTTTAAATTTTTGCGCTATAAACAAAAAATGAGCGACAATTTAAAATAAGAAAAACAATATTTTTCATATTCTGCTATATAACATTCCCCAAAAAAATTTAACATTTTAAAATGTTATAACATTTTAGGCCAATTTGTTTTCTGCTACATATTTTTGGTGAAAAAAATCGGAATAAGCATATTTTGATTGGTTTGCACAAAAGTTATCGCGTTTACTAACTACGGTAAAGATTTATATCGTTTTTATTGTGATCTGCAATTTTTTGCAGGACTGTGACATTTCGGCGGACAGATCGCCTAACTGATATTTTTGACACTTTTGGGAGGACCAATGACATTATTACAGTAATTAGTGCTATAAAATATGCGCCGTTACTGTAATAATGACACTGACAGGGAAGGGGATATTTTCAATTCAAACACATTGTCTCTATTATCGACTGTTATATACAGCAATTAATATTTAATCTGTTCCACAAAGTTTTCTTATAACCTGTTATTCTTTATTGTATGCCTATGCTCTACAGCTTTCCTACAATGTTACTACTTATTTTGCCCTCATGTGCAACAATGTTCAGTATTTATGTAAAAAAACAGGCAAATGGCTCCGCCCCCACTAACCCATGT